>NC_079291.1:20060579-20685579 GCF_023638135.1 Falco biarmicus
CTAAGATTAGAGAAATCTTTGTGGAACAGCAGCTTACGTTCTTTCCTCTTTTTTTTGGTGTTCAGCAGGGGAGTAAAGGTGCCTGTGATAAATTTGCAGGAGGCCTCATTTACTAGTATTAAAAAATTCAAGAGGGTCACACCCACAAGAACTAATTGTCAAACTGTGGTTTACCAATGGAGAGGGGGAAAAAAGTTTCCATGGTAACTCTCTAATGAGCCTACTTTAAAACATTTCCAAGAAGAACTTTTTTTCCAGCAGATTAGACATTGCTGATGTCAAGTGGCTCCTGTGCTGTAGGTATAAACTCACATGATATTACTGGTGGTTTTTACACAGCCCAGTTATTTTCAAGGAGAAAACCTCCAACACAATCTGTACAAGCAGCACATGAAACCGGGTCAGGGCAGGATTTCACCTAATTTATAGTGTCCTCATCAGATGTAATCATGTTGGCTTCCTTTATAATCAATGTAGGGAAATAGATTCTTTTAGGGTGTTGTTCATCTGACCTATTTTAGACATCAGTCTCAAGCTGAGCTGAATCATGCCTGAGAAGTGACATTTTCTGTTGACTACAAAGGGAGCCTGGACAACTATACTCCACTTGTTGATATCTAGCTCCGAAGAGATGCCCCCCTCACACCACAGATGCTTTTGCAGTCTACAGGTCTAGCAGATATGCTTTTAGGAAAAAAGGTAGGATGTGTAATTATATAGTCTGGAAAAGAGAAAATGAGGGACATGCATGTAATGGTTTTGAAATATGTAAGTAATTTGAAAAGAAGGGAAAAGTGACTGAACTGGACAAAAGGAGTGGGTTAAGCACTTCTAATGATAAGAATTGTGAGACAGTGATGTTTCCCTGGGAAGGTACTGGTTATGTACTTTTTTTGTGGAAGCATTCCACAATTTGTTTCATTTCCCAGCACTCTGCAAGTTCTAGCCTTCTACTTTAACAGAGAGGTACTTACTAATATACTTTTTTCCTGTTGTCAAGACAACACATGGTTGTATATCCTCCTTTTGTCTCTCAAGGATGTATAAAAAAAAAGCAAGCAATTTTTTTTTTCCCCCTTCCTTGTAAAAGTGTTTGTATTTTTTTTTTGAGCAAGGCTTTTTATGGTTTTGGGTGTGAGAGGGGAGGTGACAAGAGACTTTTGGCTGCCTAGAGTACAAGAAGTGTCACACAGTATTTGAACAAAAATAAAAGCTGAAGATAGTTAACATATCAAAAAGCAATAAGAATTGCATGCTTAATATCTACAAACTAAGTGCTTCATGGGACATCAGGGGGAGAGTTCACATGGTTCAAAACAATCAGCAATGGTGCTTTAAAAAAAAAAGCTAAAAACCTCTCATTCCTCTAGTCCTGTCTATTTGGCAGTGTGATAAGTGTGACAGTGGATGTTCTTACTATGAGTATTGCCCCCCTCCCTCAACTGGTAGAAGTCAGTCAGACCAAAGTTTCTTCAGCAGTTTGAGGTGTTTCAAGCCACTGATACCCTTGGAAGTAGTTCTGCCATTTCTCTCGAACTAGATACATGCTTTTGCATCCTCATCACCTGCAGCCACTGCAGATGATGCTGCGTCAAGCAGCAGAGCTAGGAATCGACCCTGGATATAATGAGTGTTTTTTCTTTTCTCCCAGTGTCAGGAAGAGCTTGGTGCAGGTTTGGAAATAAATGGAAGGTGAAAGGATAGGACTGCTTCTTTTGGGTGCAATGCTAACTTGCTGGTGAGAGCAGGAATTCAGCTGTGTGATGCTTGCTTGTTGACTGCTTTGTGAAACTTCCTTGGTCAGTAGTTGACGTCTTTTGGTAACTTTGCTAAGGGTGAAGTTTAAATATCATTCTGCCAATTACGAAGTATAATTTAGGGAGCAAGTGGTGCTATATCAAAGTGCATTTTGATCTTGCTTTGTTTTCATTAAGGCATCACCTGGAAACTAAAAACATTTGTCATTCTTCTAATGACTTGAGTGTGGTGGAGAGTTTGGACCCGCTTCCTGTAAAATCATTAAAAAGAATCCAACTAATTTGTGTTAGCCTGATCTCTCTACTAACCATTTCATCTATGAATTCACGGAAGAAAATTTAGATTCATTGCAGTGACTACCTGCTATCTGCAGAGCAAGTCATTTGCTAGTGGACTGAGAGGAAATCTAGCAACTGGCATGACAAACATGGATGCTATTACTCTGCTGTGTGCAGAGTTACTTCAGCCTGTAGTTTTTAGCCTTGTAAATACAGCTGATTTTCTTCTAGGAAGAAAAGATTTTTCTGTTTATAAAAGTGTAAGTTATAAATCCTGTCAGAACTTCTGTTTTTGTCAGCTGAGTTCAGACGTGGTTTTCCTACAGCTTTATTTTCCAGTATGCTTTCCCAAATGGAAGCGGATATGTTCAAAACTGTGAAAATGTATTTTTGGGTTTCGTCATTGTCCTCTATGATTCTTCTGTTTGAGCCAGAGTTCCATTGCACAACTTGGTCATGAGATGACGTGCATAATGCATAACACATTTCTGCCCATTTTTGCAATACTTAAATTTGCTCAGAGGTTAAAGTCTCAGACTTCTGGATTGTTAGCTCAGAATATATTGTGAGTTGGGTCTAAGTTTTAGTCAATGCAACATAGTTGGTTTTATTTTTTCATAAAGTGTTTAAGCCCTTAAATGTCTTTTTCTATTCAGGAGTGTTCAGAACCCAACTCTGAGAGCAGAAGGGGGTGAGTGCAAAGTCCAGTAGCATATGTTCTGAAATATTTTGAAATTTATACTGCATAATTTGAGAATTCCTGGCCTTTACCCTTTATGGGTACTTTTCTTGCCTCATGAGTTTTACAGTCTCTAAAACCTCACAGCTATTCATCAGCATTTTAGAACATCAGACAGGGCAAAGCTTTACGGTCTGGATCCTTCTTGCAAAGGAAACAACATGGCAAGGAGGGAAACCCCTGAAATTGCTACCATATTTTAAAACCTCAGGAAGGTGAATACATGGGAAATTTGAAACTGCTTCTTTAAACAGGGGCCCAGAAACTTTTTGTTCCTTGCCAGTAAATGAGGGGATGCTAGTGAAATTTGAGGAAGAAAGAATCTGTGCAGTAGCTTTGCTTCTGGGACTGTAGCATAGCTTGGTGCTTTGCAAACAGAAACACTTTATGTGTCAAAGGCTATTAAATATGGTATGTGCTGGAATGCTGACTATGGATGCTGCAGATCAGTGGCAGGTTGGGAGTTTTAGAGAGGACTAGTGGAGTTATACAGACACCTTCCATGGGTGGCTGGTGGACTTTGTGAATGCTTATAAAACTGCATGCACACTTACCCAGGCTGGCTTCAGGCTTCTAGTTGTGCTATCACCCTGTTGTACCCATGCGAATAAAGCCATATGAAAGCGGCCTAGTTTTAAAAAATCCTACTGTAAAAAATAAGTTTATAAACTTTGATTAAATGGTGTTATTTTGAAAGGGACAAAAGCAGTCTAAAGGCTGATGGGGTTTTAGCTTTTTTGATTCTGAATTAAACCTGTTCAATGTGTACATTAGTGTTCATATACATGCAGAGACCAATCTAAATCCAGGTTGCAGCGTGCTTCACTGAAGTTCATGATTTCTAATACTTTGCTTGTTCAAATGTCACCATCTGGAACTAGCTCATGTGACTTTTTATATTGAAGGAACAGACTGATTATATTTAGAAATCTGAGACTCTAGATTTTTCTTGTGGTATTACATTATGCTGTCACATCAAATTACAGTAAGGGGGGATTTGTGCAGTTTCCATGTAAAACAAAGAGCTACAAAATACACAATGATTACCCAACAAGGTTGTATCACTTGATTCTTTCACAAGAAATCAAAAGAAAGAAAAAATTATTTGCTTGTGTTATGCAGATTGTAAGATTTTCAGCTTTCTTATTAAACTTTGCTGAAAATTCTGCACCTTAAGGTGTATTTCAAAACATACTTAAGCTGAGTACATCAGATATGTCTCACTCGAGACTGAAAGGACAGAGCAAGTTCATGTATTTATCAGTTACATCTGCAGTTCTAGTCTGGGAGACTGAATCCTACTGTGGCTGATAATATCTGCAGCTGAAACTGGTGATAGTTCAAGAAACCTTGAAATGGACTGCTTGGAATTGCTTTTTGGAAGTTTTTAAGGGTGTCAAGTTTTAAGACTAGATTTCCTCCTGAATTATTGTGCCTACATCCTGGCCTGAATCCAGGGATACTGCTTATGTCATAATAAGGCAGCTTCACAAAAGCCTCGAGATTAAAAGTCCAGTCTACTTTTATGGACCTGAAAAATGATTGCTATTTTTGTCCTCCCCTTAACTATTTTCTTGGGAAGAATGTGACCTTAGGTAACACAGAGGGTTAGGTGGGTGGGAAAGGCCTGCCACTTCCTGTGCTGTGCTGTGGGTACAGTGAGGCTGTTACTGCAAGCATAGTGGTGTTACGGATATTTTATTTTTTTTTCAGCTCAGGCTGGAAAAGAAAGATCACCTGGTCCAGCCTTTTGTGAGAAAGGGAGCCTAGATAATCCTGTCTAGCTGCATCTTGAAAACCTCTAGTGATGGGGTCTCAACCATGTCCCTGGGGAGGTTGTTCCAGAGATTGTTCTTACAGTAAAAAAACTTCTTATATCAAGATGAAACCTCTCCTGGTGCAGCTTCTGCCTGTTGTCCCTTGTCTACCCTATCTGGCTCCTTGTAAAGAGAGCCTCCATCCTCTTTGTAGCTGCCCTTCAAGTAGTGGAATACTGTGATGAGGTCACCCCTGAGCCTTCTTTTCTGCAGGTAGAAAGGAGATAAATCCTTCAGTCTGTCCTCATGCAGCAGGTTATCCAAGCCCTTTGGTCTTCATGGTCCTTCTTTGGACCCTCTCCATTCTGTCTGCATTATTGAATTGCAAGGACCAGAGCTGGACATGGTACTCCAGGTGCAGCCTGGTAAGTGCTGAGTGGGATGATTTTGTCCCCATCTCTGCCCATAATGTCCCTGCAGATGCAGCCCAGGATCAGATTTGCCTTCATTGCTGCAGCAGCACGCTGCTGACTGACTTTCAGCTTGTCCACCAGATCCCTTTCAGCAAGGCCGCTCCCCAGCCACACAGATCCTAGCCTGTACTGGGCTTGCATGTTTGGTTATGGTGTCTCAGGTGCAGGACTTAGCAATTCTCTTTGTTTAACTTTACACATTTCTTGCTAGCCTGCTTTTTCAGCCTGGCCAGGTGTCTCTGTAAGCTAGCTCTTCCTTCCTACGTGTCCACCTCACTACCCAGTTTAGTGTCATCAGCAAACTTGGTGTAGGTGCTTTCAATCCCATTGTGCAGATCATTTATGAAGATGTTCAACAGCATGGGGCCTGGTATTGATGCCTAGGGGACCTCACCTGCAACAGGCTGCCAGCCTGAGTAAAAACCATTGACCACTGTGCTCTGATTATGGCCTGTGAACCAATTTTCTACCCACCTTACAGACCACCCATCCAGTCTGTATCTTGCCAACTTGGCCAGGAGAAGGCTGTGGGAAAACACATGGAATGCTTTGTCCAGGTAAACAACACCCACTGCTCTCACCATGGAACACAAGATGTTATTTTGCTGTAGAAGGTGATCAGGTTAGTCTGGTGTGATTTGCTTTTGGCAAACCTGTGCTGGCTTTTCTCCATCACCTGCTTAATTTGGTTTGTGATAGTTTCTAGGCGGACTTGTTCCATTATTTTCCCAGGGAATGGATTAAGACTAATGGGCCTGTAGTTTCCTGGGTCCTCTTTTGGTCCCTTCTTGCAGATGGGTGTGACATTTCGCCCCTTCCAGGCATCAGGGATATCCCTCGATCTCCACGATTTTTCAAATATCATAGATGGTGGCCTTGCAACAATGTTGGCTACTTCTTTTATCACCCTGGGGTAGATTCCCTCCAGGCCCACAGATTTGTGTGGGTTGAGCCCTTGGAAGAGGCTGCAGACCAACCCTTCCTCTGCTACTGGTGAGCCAGTACATGTTGGGGCTATTTGATCCTGTGATCAGGGGTCTACTTATGTGGTTGAAGACAGAGGCAAAGCAGGTAGAGATCTCTGCCTTGTCAGCATTACTAGGAACTAGTTTCCCTGCCCTGTTTAGCAATGGGCCTGTGTCTTCCCTGTGCTTCTGCTTGCCGCTTATGTATCTGAAGACCTCTTCAGCCTACACCCACATCACTGACTGGCAACACAGAGGCGATCACTTGGGCACCTGTCCCCTTCAGTTGTGCCCCCAAGGCTCTGAAGTTCTCCTTGATCTTGCCTCGGTTTTGCTTTACCATGTCATGGTGCTCACATGGAAAAGGAGCAGGGGATAGTAGTCCGTGCTTTTAACCAGTGTGGCAGCCTTCCTGTGACATCCCGGAGCAGTCCTGAGAGGTCAGCACCATGGGGGTCCTAGTATTTCTCCTTACAAAGTCTCAAATAATGCACTATTGCTTGTTCCTCCTCCCAAGTACAGCATATCCTGCTTGCTGATGCCCTCCTCCACTTGCTGTCTGAGGGACCCCACCAGATGGAGACTCAGGAGGGGAGGGATTCTCTTTGCAGCCTTCCACTTTGGCAGCAGCTTTCCTGGTGGGGAGCTCTGCTGTTACCAAAAATTGCAAGCAGGAAAACTCTCCGAACCAAATGATTGTTTAGAAAGCCAGCATGGGTTTATTGCAGTGCTGGGTGCATGGGGGATTTTTCCTTTTAACATGCACACCAAGTTACTTGAGGGCACACGTTACATACAACAGAGTACTTGCACATTCATAGTACATTATGTGTTCATTTTCATTCATGCACAGGATTAGTTACAAGTTTCTTGCTTCTAATGCAAATTAGTGCACATCCTCAGATAGCACTACTGAAACTTTTTACTAATGACACATGCTTCCCAAGCAGGGTTTGCCCTCTTTTTGGGGGGGGCTATTTGAGTTGGAGGTCAAGATCTACCATTACCACAATCATCTTTGTCCTATTTTCAACTAATTTTCTGTGGATTGCAGCATCTTGTCAGCTTGCCTCCTCTTGCGGACAGAACTTTCTCACTTGGAGGCTTCTCTTTGCGTAATTTAGGTAACAATGTTCTTTTCTCCATCTGGTCTTGGTTTCCTGAGGCTGACTCCCTTGATCCATTCATCCATCAATTTTGATGACATTAGAGGGTCAGCTTGATCTAAACTTTGTGCACAGATTTAATGTGTGATTAAACACTGAATCAGAATTCAATCATTCGGGAGTTTAGGCAACACAGTCAGGGTGGTCCCTCCCAGGCAGCTGCCAAGCATGAGCTGCTGGGCAGGTTGGCACAGCCACCAGCCAGCCTGGAGTGGCCACCAGGACTGCTGCCCACTCTGCCCACCCACCACCTTGGGCTACAGCCCCGTTGCCCCCCAACAGGGGATCTGCCAGTCCCTCCACATGCCCAGCCTGCCCAAGGGTGCAGAAAGCCCCTCAGACAGCCAGTGGGCACCCTGCAAGCCCCTGTTGTCCTGCTGAGCCAGGGGCGTCCCCAGCCATGGTGCATCAGCACAGGGGGGCTGGCAAAGGGCTGCTGTCCGCAGGCTTTTTGCCAGAGGGAACACAGTTCTCCTGGGTCTGCTTCTCTGGTCAGTGGCAACATTTATTTCCCCTGGGTTTTTTTCTTCTTTGCTTGTTTTTCTCTGTGTTGTAAGCAAAACATTTTGAGTTGCTCCACATGTTGCCAGGAGACAGCAGGGGTGAAGAAGAGGGGTAAAAGGTGTTCCAAAAGCTGTGGAGAGAGGGGCTGAGCCCTGTGTGGGAGCAGCTGTTGGTCAGATAGCACTGGGTTGCTGCTGGGGAGGCCTCACCAAGTGAGGAAATGAGGGCTTTTGCCAGTTGATTCACGTCCTTTTAATTTCTTCCTGATACAGAAGCCCTGTGAATTGTGAAAATGCTACGTGTTGTCTCCCAGTATGAAAAGCAGCCTTTTCTTTCCACATAGTTATTACCACAATGGATGGCCAGATGCCTGAGTGTAGCAAAATCCAGGAACCGCATTTTAAAAACTATGTCCTAGACTGCGAAACACCACATTGTTTGTATTTGGTTCTTGCTGGAGACATATGCTATGATAGACAACGTGAAAACCCCCTTTGATTTGGAGAAGGAGCATTATGAAACATTATGCAAAGGGCAGCACAAATTATTTCAGACAGGGCTTGCAAGTCTTTGGTGGCCTTTCTTGGCATCTGCTACATGGTCACCAACCGTGAACTCCAGGAAATACACAAACATTTTGAAATCTCTCTTGGGAATGTAGGAGTCAGGGCATGGATGTAAATGCTCTTGACCTTTAGAGGAGTTAAGGTCTGGATGCTCACAATGTGATGTCATCCTTTTCCTTAATAGGCTGACAACCTAGATGGGAACACCCCTGGTACTTGGTGAGCTGTGGGTGTGTTTCGGTGGGGGATTGTCATAGGTTCATGGTATTGCAGGAGGTACTTTTGAATCTGGATACACCTAGAATATACTTTTGATTGTATGTTCAAAAAACAGAACCTCATGGGATGGTAGTGGAGCGATGAAACTGAACAGTTTCTCTCTCTTCTTGTTGAGGGCTTTTGTTTCCCCCCCCACCCCCCATATGATGGAATACAGAAAAATTAGCTTGAGCTCTCAGCAGTGATACCGCTTTTCTCTCTGAATAGAACTGGCTCATTGATGCACAGAAAACTGTAAATTAGTGGAACTGCAATTAAGCAGCAGCAGTTCTAAAGGTGGGTGTAATTTGTGCGGTAGAAAAGATGCTCCTTTTCTAGGTGATGGAAAGCAAATTCTGCTTTCCTTGACTCCCACACAACCCCTTTGTTTTCAGCAGGCTTCCCACCTGCACCTCTGCAAGCCTGTTCTTAGGTGCAACTGAAAGCAGAATTTTCTCTGTATCATACCCACACCTCAGAGGCAGTTCTGCGTTCACTGAACTGAATGGGAATTTGTGAGTAAGGATAACGTTTAGATTTGTATGCGGTGCCACACAGAGTTTATGTGGCCCTGCCTGTCTTCAATAAATGTCAGCTTTGTGTTGTGATTTTCACTGAAGTGACATCTACTGAATTGGAGGAGACCCATGGGAGAAAATAAACTGACGACAGAAGTTTTGAACAACGGGCCTGGGAGCAATAGGTGTTCATGTTTAGAAAGTACATCTCTTTCAGTCTCCTAAGAGGATTTTTCCCTCTCATAACTTGAGTAGGATGGAAATCTTTTTGGTCTGGTGGATTTGATAGTTTTAATGTCACTTTTTATTGTGTTGTGAAAAAAATGAGTGCAATCTTCTCGTTTATATCCCATAGTGTTACCCACTGGCCCAAAATGTCTGGGGCTTTCGCATCTATTCCACACCTCTGCTAACACTGTGCCAGGCTTGATCTGGTTGAATGAGAGTTGCTACCCTGAATAATGTTATCGACTTTCCCATCTCCTCACTCCAGTTTTCCTCTGTTTCTCAGGTGTGCTTTCTAGACACTGCATATGTGGAAGAGAGATTGCTGGAGTCCTTTATTATTCCTAAAGGCATCTGAAAGTTCTGTTAGGAGTCACTCTAAAACTATCTCCTGAAGTAATTGCAGAAATATTGAATATTTTGTAGAAATTCTTTTGAAGCTCACGAAGGTACAATCCTTTTCTTACACTGAGTTTAACAAAAGCCTCTGTACCGTTGGTCTCATCTTCTATAACGCTACATTTGAGGATTACCAGTTCTGCCACGCAGGGTGCCCTGCTGTTGAATTAGCCAGGCACAGCACAGAGCCCTGGTCTGCCCATGGTGAATGTGGATTTGATAGACTGGGACCAGCATGGTAGGTTTATGTTATTTCAAGGATTTGCTACTATGTCTGTGGCATTTTTGACCCAATACTGCAAGCCTTTTAAAGCCATATACTTTTTTTTATTATTTTTTAATTTCCCCAATGGACCAGTCTGAGACTCTGTAGAGCGCAGGATTATTGTGCTATGACATAAGGTATTAATATAGCAGCAAAGCAGTCTTCCTTGCTGGCTTCCTCCTACCACAATAACATTGTTTCATAATGTGTTTACTGGAATGAAAATGCTAATAAATTCAACATGAATATCTGCTATGGGCAGGTATTTTTACTGTGCTGAGGTAATACGAAGGCAGATGTAATGACAGTCATCTGTGTACTTCTATGAGTCTGTGCTGTGTTTAGTTTGTTAATGGACTGGAGAGTTATTTCTGGTTATGATTCCTGCATTATTAAGAAGGGAAAAAAATGGATGTGGAAATGACAGGAGAGGTTAGGAGCTTAAGTTTATAAATAATTGTAGCATCTGACAGTTGATCCAGCCTCAGTGGAAACTGTTTGGGAGCAGTACTAAGCATGGGATCTCAGTGAATGATCAGAGTAAGGTGGGAGAAGGAACTACAGCTTTATTCAGATCTCTCCAGCTGACTTAAGTAAGAGTGGACGAAAACCCTCTTGTAAAGAAGCACTTTTTAATCTTCCTCCAGACTTGAAGGGCTTTTGCCTTTTTATTTATACTAATGTACAATGTTTAAAATATTTTCCCCTGGAAAAGTATATCGATCTAAGTGTTTGTTACTTATCGAAGTGTGTTAATGTTAGCTATTACATAAAGAAGCTCTATTGTATCAGAACCTCTAGACGAATATTGTTACAGAACTGTATGTAAGTGATGGTATGATTTAACTATGATTACTCAGGCATCACAGCAGGTTATTTTTATGAAAAGAATTGGTGCTGACTTGGAGTTGGTAACATGTATGCAAGCTCATTTCATGAAGTGTTAGAGAATGTGCAAAAGAGGTGTCTTAAAGGTGTTGGTAGCATGGGTTTCAATCTGAGCTTTTGCATACCAGCTGACATTTTATAAATCAGACAATCAAGTAGATAGCTTCCTTGTGAACTGGTGTTCATCTCAGATTAACTTAGGAACTAATGCCATTGCCCAGTTGTGGTCTGATTGTACATTTTCCTTAAAGGCATTTTTAAATAGGAAGCTGAGTTTTCAACTTAATTTGTACAAGTCCTGGTTTCCTCCAAGAAATAGTAAGTTTTCATGGTAAAACTAAGAGGCACCCAAGCTGAAAGAGCCTTAGCTTTCAAACAAACAGACTCTTTAAAAACACTTATGTAGGGCCCTTCACACATCCTCCTTAGAATCCATCCTTTTTTTCTAAACAGCTCTGTTGGCAGTGTAACTTCTTCGACTGCCAAAACACCCTTTTGAAATCCAGTTGCTTAACTGCTGTGCACTTCGGGCAAGGCATTTTTAATTTTCTTTGTCAAATTTCAACAAAGTGGGAGAAACTGCTGCTTTTTCTCTGTTCATGTTCTTAGTTAGAATAGCATTGTTCAGTTGGAAGGGACCTAGAATGACTGTCTAGTCCAGGGGTCCTCAAACTATGACCTGTGGGCTGGACACGGCCCCCCAGGGTCCTCAATCTGGCCCCTGGTATTTACAGACCCCCCCTGCCCCCATCTCACGGGGGGGGGGGGGGGGGGCGGGGGGGGGAACCAAGCAGCCGCAGATGACTGCCTGCCACTTCATCCACGTGCCGGCCCCCTGGTTAAAAAGTTTGAGGACCCCTGTCTAGTCCAACTGCCTGACCAAAAGTTTAAGCATGGTATTAAGGGCATTGTCTAAATGCCTCTGAAACATGGGTAGGCTTGGGGCATTGTGGTAGCTTCACCCTGGCTGTAGACATCAGGTGCCCACCAAAGCCGCTTTATCACTCCCCTTCTCAACTGGTCAGGGGAGAGAAAACGTAATGAAAAGCTCATGGATTGAGATAAGGACAGGGAGGTCACTCTGCAATTACTGTCACAGGCCAAAGAGAATCAACTTGGGGAAATTAATTTATTACCATTCACATCAGAGTAGGATAGTGAGAAATAAACCCAAAACTTAAAAACACCTTCCCCCCACCCCTCCCTTCTTCCAAGGCTCAACTTCACTCCTGAATTGTCTACCTTTTCCCCCTGAGCAGCGCAGGGGGCCGGGGAATGGTTTTGGTCAGTTTCATCACGTTGTCTCTGCTGCTCCTTCCTCTGGGAGGAAGACTGCTCATGCTCTTCCCCTGCTCCAGCACAGGGTCCCTCCCATGGAAGACTGTTCTCCATGAACTTCTCCAGTGTGAGTTCGCGTGAGCTACATTGCTTCATGAACTGCTCCAGTGTGGATCCCTTCCATGGGTTGCAGTCCCTCAGGAATGGATTGCTCCAGTGTGGGTCCCCTGTGGGGTCACACGTTCTGCCAGCAAACCCGATCCAATGTGAACTCCTCTCTCCACGGGGCCACGGGTGCTGCCAGCAAACCCTGCTTTGGTGTGGGCTTCCCACAGGGTCATAGCCTCCTTCAGGCATCCCACTGCTCTGGCATGGGGTCCTCCACGGGCTGCAGGTGGATCTGCTTCACCATTAACCTCCTTGGACTAAGGGGGACAGCCTGCCTCACGAGGGGCTGCAGTGGAATCTCTGCTCTGATGCCTGGAGCCCCTCCTGCCCTTCCTTCTGCACTGACCTGGGTGTCTGCAGAGCTGCTGCTCTGACATGTTCTCATTCTCCCACTGCAATTTGTTGCCCAGGGTTTTTTTTTCACCTTCTTAAATATGCTATCGCAGAGATGCTACCACCATCACTGATGGGCTTGGCCTTGGCTAGTGGCAAGTCTGTTTTGGAGCCAGCTGGCATTGGCTCCATTGGACATGCAGGAAGTTTATAGCAGCTTCTCATAGAAGCCACCCCCGTAGCCCCCCCGATACCAAAACCTAGCCACGCAAACCCAATACAGGCATCGACCGCTTCCCTAGAAAGCCTGTTCCAGAGTTTGACCACCCTCTTGGTAAAGAAATGTTTCGTCATGCCAAGTCCAAACCTCCCCTGGCAGACGCAGCTTTGAGCTGCTCCCACACGCCCTGGCAGTGGGTTCCAGGGAGCAGAGCTCAGCTCGTCCCTCTCCACCTCCCTCCTCAGGCAGCTGCAGAGAGCAGTGAGGTCGCCCCTCAGCCTCCTTCCCTCCAAACTAGACAAGCCCCATGTCCCCAGCCGCTCCTCAGAGGCCATGCCTTCCAGCCCCTTCACCAGCTTTGGTGCTCTCCCTGGGATTCAGTCAAGGACCTTCACAGCCTTTATGAATGGTGGGGCCAAGGTACAGGATTGCATCCCACACAGTACAGCAATCGGTTAGTACAGCTATAGCTAATTGTTTCAAGATGTGCTGTGTCAGCATGCGTTTGCCTTGTGTGGCCCTTAGCAGAGAGGGAAGCATGGTCTTAACAAACTGGTAGACAGTGCATTTTTTGAAGTGTAACTCAAAGTGTAGGTTTTTCCTCATCAATCCCATGTCGTTGAAAGGCCTTGCTCCTTAAAGTCTTTTCCCTCAAAGCCTTCTGGGTGAGGGGCACTCATGGCAAGGGAATTCATCTCTAGTCTTGCTCTGCCTGCTGATCTCTCAGATCCACATTGGGACACATGCAAGAGCCTGTCTCATCACACTGAGCTTGCACCAAAATGTTGAGATTCTTTAACTGAGAAGACAGTCTGGCAGCTCTCTGCACTCCTTGCACAAATTTTGCAAACTCATTATTGTGTGTGTGTTAGAAGACTGTTTTTCATAATTTCCTTTCTTAATTAAAAAAGTTCCTGTGTATCTGAATAACATCAGTAATTTCATCACACTGGTATTCACAGGTGGCTTCAGGTGAGTGTATAAAAAGCAGAATCTTCAGTCCTTCTTGGCAATTATCTTACAGATGTATATGGCAGTTGCCTTTTAGTACCAGATGGCCACCTGGCCAGCCACCCCCTTACCCCTATCAGCGTTGCCAGCAAGAACCTTCCTCTTGACTAAATGCCTGCAGAATTCATTGAACAAATCCTCATCAACCTTTATTCACACGCCTGGAGAGTAAAGCATAACCCCAGAGGCGGCAGTGCCATGAACTGCAACACACAGTGTTTTGCCTCTTGTAGATTTTTCAGTATCTGGGGTGACTGGGCACTTTCTTCCATGAAACTTCCCAAAAGGAAGCTCAGTTAATGGCAGCTGTGGATGCTTTTGTCCCTGGGAGGCAGACATCCTTTTTGAAAGTGACTGGACTGACACCCCCGGCTTCATATTTGGAGCCCACTCACACAGTCCATCTGCTGCCCAGCCAGTGGAGAGCTGGATCTGCTGGTGGGGACTGTGTGGAGCTGGACACAATCAGGCTACTGATGGGCAAAAGCCCCCTTAACACAACTCTCAGGCTCCACCCTTCATGCTTTTTTTTGAAAACAAACAAACCAATTTTGGCACCAACAGACAAAACAACAAGAACAGCACCTTCCTTAGTTTTTCAGTACTTCAAGTGCTAAATCCTAAAGGAAAAGGAGAATTGCCAGGGTTTAGGTAAGATCTAAACATCCTCCCACAAATAGAGGTAGGCAAATAACTCTTAGGTTAAAGTGACAGATGAGCTCTGAATGTCCTACCCTGTGCCTGAAGCGCATTTACATCCTGTACAAACATGGCCAACGTGTGTGTTTCACAGAGGGGCTGTGCAGCTCGGTTTCAGTAGGACACGGGGATGTGACAGCCACAGCAGCAATGGGCTATTTTTGCAGTTTATAAATGTTGTTGTTTGCCTGGCTGTGCTTTGGGCACAGACCCAAATGTTCTAGGGTCTTTTCCACCAACCTTTCCACCATGTCAGTTCAACCTCCACTCACTTGTCAAAGCCTCTCTTATTACCATGGCGATCTGTTGGCACCATCCGTCCCAACCTATGGCTCTGGTCACACTTTGGCTTTCCTCCAGCCTGCAGCTGCTGAACCCATCTCCTGCTATATCCTGGAAAAGGCTTTGTGCCCAGGCAGATCAAGTCCCTGGTCCTTCTGGCTGCAGGGCCACATGGACGTCGGCTCTGGCGCAGAGAGGGGACGGTGACAGGGCTGGGCTCTGGGCTGCAGGGACGGTCCCTGCCACAGCCTGAGAGAGGAGGAACAGCCCGGGGTTTGTCCTCGGGAGCCGAGTGGCAGAGGAGGCGTCAGGGACACCCATCAGCTGTGCCCCGTGCATGGCCACCGAGGGCAGGGACAGCCCCCTGGGCCCTTCCTCCCAAGGGTGCTGGGCGGGGGTGGGGCTGCGCATGGGGCAATGTGTCACCCCCGTGTTACCCCAAGTCACAGCGCCGTCACCCGGCAACGCGCTGTCACAGTGCCCCGGGGGAGTATA
Organism: Falco biarmicus; assembly: GCF_023638135.1. Classification (NCBI taxonomy): domain Eukaryota; kingdom Metazoa; phylum Chordata; class Aves; order Falconiformes; family Falconidae; genus Falco; species Falco biarmicus. The sequence goes on from NC_079291.1 coordinate 20,075,825, forward strand.
AAAGGGGCATCGTCCCGGGTCGCCCTGCCAGAGCTGGCCTGGCACCGGCCTGAAGACACCCGAGAGGGAGCCCTCGAGGGAATCATGGAATTCCCTGGGGGCTGAGGGAGGGAGCCTGGAGCCTGGACGAGGCTGCTGGAGCTTTTTCCCTGCAAGGGCAGCTCCCGGCAGGGCCACGGCCAAAGCCCATCCGATGGGTGGAGATGTTGTTTCAGCCTTCGGGGAACAGACAGCAGCCCCTCAGGAGAGGAGAAGAACCACCCACCCCTGGGGGTGCCCGAGGCTGTCGGGCCTTCTCAGCTGGACAGCGGTGGCAACACCACGGGAACGCCTTCTTGAGGAGCGCCGCAGGGCTCGCCGTCCTCATGCCCGTGGAGCCAGGGGCAGCAGCCGTAAGAAACAAGATGCAGCGGTATTGCCAGGGGTCCCGGAGCTTTGGAGCACCCACTGGTGTCCCATCAGGTGCCAGCAGGAGTCTTGCCCCCTAAGGAGATCGGGCCGGGGGCATTTGGTCACTCTTGGAAGCCCCTGCGATGGCTCCAGGTCAGAGGGAGAGGCTTGGCATCTCCCGGGAGGCGTGCCCAGCCCGTGGGACGAGGAGGCCGGTCCCGCTCACATGCTCAGGGAACAGCCGATCGCCAGCGCTGCCTGGGGTCAGGAAGGAATTTTCCCCCGGGGCACATTGGCACTGGCCCCCGGGGGTTTTTCGCCTTCCTCTGCAGCACTGAGCGTGACCACTTGTCAGGGCTCCTCGGGTCCCTCGGGCCAGGTCACCGCCTGCTGCTGGTGCCCCGCGAAGGTGGCCTCTCGTGCCCTGCAGCTGGGGGGAGGAAGGCTTTTTTTCCCCCGCGGTGGGCTACCAAGCGTCCCGCCCCGGGGGTTTTTTGCCTGCCTCTGCAGCACCGCGCAGGGCCCCTGGCCAGGGCTCCTTTGGGCCATTCTGGCTGGGTGCCCGCTGCTCGTGCTCCACGAAGGTGGCCCTCGTGCCCCGCATCCGGGGGGAGGAAGCTTTTGGGGCTCCTGGGGAGGGGCGCCCAGTGTGGTCCCCCCAGGAGTTGCTTGTTGTCCTCTGTCGCACTGAGCACAGCCTCTTGTCAGGGCTCCTCCGAGCCCTTTCGGCCAGGTTCTCGCCTGCTGCACTTGCATCTCCGAGGCACCCCCGTGCCCTGGCGCTCTGGCTCTCTTGCCCATCACAAGCCTTGGCAGGAGCCAGCTCTGCTCTGCCCTCGGCTCCGTTTCCCCAGGGCTTCTCGCTTGTGCAGAACAGCCTCTGCTTGGCAGGGCTCCAGGCTCGCTGCCCCATCAGGAGCTGCCCCTTGTCAGCTCTCCCTGCCTGCAAGGCAAGCGCAGGGCAGGCACGAGGGCGCTTCCCGTGCATCCCTGGCCAAGAAGCACAGCGGCGGAGCACGTTTCTGAAGACAAAAAGTGTGCTTGTGATTGGTACCTGTCATACTTTGGAAAGTAACCAAAGGTGCCACACGTTTCTTCTTCTTCTTTCATGTGGGGTTGGTCCTGATCCTCATTCTTCACCTCACTCAGAAAATGGGGACTCCTTGGCCTGGGTCCCTGCTGCTACTTTCTGCAGCTCCGTGCCTTTGCCAGACGGCAAGGGATGCTTTTGCAAGCTAAACTGAGGAACGCGTCAGCCTGCTCTGGCTGCACATGCGCATTGTGTCACTGCTTGTGACCATCGGCTCTGAAAGGGATTCAGAACAACAGAATACCCTGTTTCCCCTTGTAACCTTTGCACTATGTGTCCTTGAAAGTGCTTTTGGAGCGGAACCCCCCCAGCTTTTCAGTGAAATAAGTCTCGTCGGTATTTGACTCGTGGTGAGTGTGAGGAATACAACACAACAGAACAGAAGCGTTACGCCACGTTGTGCCTGGAGTTCTGCGTGACGAGCTGTGACGGAGGCCTGAGGGGTCCCTGCAGGAGAGCAGCTCCTCAGGGCAGGGCCCAGGCCCAGCCAGGAGACAGGGGCAGGCACGGGCACACCTACAGCATGGCCCGGGCAGGGACTGAAGGGCCCAGGCTGAGCTATGTCCCCTGCGCCCTTGGCAGGAGATGGGGGCACTGGGGGTCCCAAGAGAGGCTGGTCCCAGCCATTGAGGCTTCTAAGCACCTCTAGGACCCTGGCAGAAGTAGACCCGCACTGGTCGTGGGCTCTCCTTTGGACAGTGCTGCTTGGCTGCTTTGGAGACGGCGTGTTGGGCCAGATGGACCTTCTTTCTCATGGAGTACTGTTCTTCTGAGATCTTTTGTTTCAGAATGTTTTTCTATAGGAAACAGATCAGGCATTTCTGGAAATGAGAAGGAAAAAAAAGCCACCCATGGGGACACGAACAGGCACTGCTCGCCTCCCAAGGATTTGCAGCCGTTTAGTTGAGGAGCATGTCCTGCATCAGCCCGAGGGCTTGATCTTTGAGCCTCGCTAGTGTCACACGTGGAGGTTTGCCATCCTGTGGAGACCCAGCTCAACTGTCTAAGCACAGAAGACTTTCAAGAGCTGCACTTGACACTTGCTTTTTGCAAAGTTATTTAGGTGGTCTGGTTATCTCGAGAGAATCCAGAGCTCTCACCCCCATCAGGAGGCACAGGTCTGCTTCCCACAAGGTGACAGCCAGTGTCTGGGCTGGGGCATGGTTACCCAGTCAATGCCTTCTGCTAGTGCAGGGCTGGGGAGAAATGTCATCAGAGATTTCTTCAGCCTGTACTGCTTGGAAAAGGAGGAGATGGGAAGAAGGATAGCATAGCATAGAATAATTCAGCTGGAAGGGACCTACAATGACCATGGAGTGCAACTGCCTGCCTACTTCAGGGTAAAGAAATGTTTCCTCATGTCAAGTCTGAACCTTCCCTGGTGCAGCTTTGAACCATTAAATATGTCCACTGTGAGTCACTTGAAATTTGTCCTTTTGTTTAGACATCATCCCATTATCTAGAGGTATAAAATAGATAGTGACTTGGTGGTGTCACAGGAGCGCACAGAATATCTGTATTCTCTTACTTGATGTTCAGTGTTTGAGTAAATGCCTAAAGTTGTGAGCTTGGTTCAGTAAAGTATATGCTTCCTCAGGACTTGACCTGGTGTCCCTGAGGGAAACAGATTGTTTCTGCTAACCCACAAAGGACTTGAAAGCAGAGCTGTTATGGTTTTAGAGTCTACCTGCACAAGGAGGCTAGTTTTGGAGTGATGTGACTTGATGTGTAACCACATTATAATTGGTGGCTATATGTGAGGGCTGTATGAGTGACAAGCCAGTATTTGAGAAATGCAAGAGCTGCTGAACTGAGCCAGACTAAAGCATGTGCAATCCAGTGGTCAGTTTTGGGTGGTGGCCAGAAGTGCAGGGTGATCAGCTTGTGTTTTAGAGCCTTGTGATGGAGGACATGTCTCTTGGATAAGATGATCAATGCCAGGGCCCAGATGTTTCCCATCCTTCTGCTAGGAAGAGATAACTTTTCCAGACTCAAAAAAAAGTGGAGAGAAAAGAAAACTGGTGTCTCAAGGAAAGTACTGAAGTAAGAAGCTTCTGGAGATTTTCACTTGGATTTCCTCTATATTCCAGTCTGCCCTAGTTAGACTGGATTATTGGGCATTGTCTAACAGCAATTGCTTATGGAGTAATACAAGAAATGGCACAAGTGATCTTTGTTCTGCATCCTTGCTTCTAGGTGGGGAAGGTGGCCTCTCAGCTATGCAGGAATGTAGCCGGATCTTTGTACAGGGGAAGCGTAACTAAAAAAGGGTAAGAGGTGCAGCGTGAGAGAGAGGCAAACGTACTTGGGCTCCTCCAGTGATGGCTGTACTTCCACTCAAGTGCTCCAAGTTGTGGTGAGCATGATGAGCAATGGAGGAGTGGGTGAAGAAGCTCAAGGACAGAGAATTGCTGGTGGGTGAGGGTATGCCAATCAGGAGAATATCTTGCTATGATATCTGATATTGTTACGTGCCTGGTCACTATGCTATTGTTTATGTGTTGTATTTTCTAATGAAGTGAGCTGGAAGTCATGGTAGCCTATATGGGCAGGATCCTGTTCTAAAAATCCCATGGTTTGTTATTTCCATCTATCTGTCTTAGATTCACTGTGCAGAAATATATGACCTAGGCCAAGCTTTTCAGGCATATAGTTACCCTCAGGAGAAAGATGTGAGTAGGTTTGCTACAATGAGCAATCTGTTTAGGGCTGCCAGAAGTAAGAAATCTCAGCTAAATGTAGAAAATCAGCCTGGACACTTCCAGGTTGGGGACGGGACAGAAAAAAAAAAAAAAAGTCACATTCCAGAAGCCAAAAGTTTTATCTGTTTATATAGTTTGTCTTCTTTCATCTCCTGATTCACAACTTTTCGGGTAACCACGTGCTGTTGGTGACTGGGTGGGCCAGAGGCACGTGTGTGTGTGTATGGCCAGGGAAGCAAAGCAGCTGTGCTCTTGGTTCTTTGAAGACTGGCACGGCAGAGGTTAGGAATGAGAGTGGCCTGGAGCTTGTGTGACCAGAGCCATTATTCTGTGAACTTGGAGAATTAGGGGATATTCAGTCTACAGAATGTATGTTAAAAGTTTGAATAAGTCACGCAAGGTTGTGTCTCAGTTTTGAAGTCAGGAGTATGTTTAACGTGGGCCTTGGTGCAAGGAAGGTGGTTTTGGTTCAGGTAGTTGCTGGTGTTTGCTCCTATTTTTCTTCATCTTCAAAATCCAGCATCAGGGCCCCTTCAGTCTTTAGGTGCCGATAGGGCCAGAGTTTGTACGTTCAGTGTTTCTATCTCTGCTTCTAAATCAAATTTGGCTGGTGCTCAGTAGAGTATTGAATAGCTTGCTTCTTTCCGCGGAGATATTTTGCACCTGTTTCTCTGTTACAGTCCCCGTGGGTACACCTTGGCCTTTGGAAAATATTTCTGTGGCTGTTGGAGAGACACAGAAGCTCAGAAACCTGTGCATGGAGTCAGAGTCCCTTCAGAGTGAGGTGGGAGCTATCTTCAGTTGTCTGAGGGAACAAAGTGTTTTCCACTGCAGAAGGAACTTTCGCATCACAGATGCAAATAACCTACAGTGTAAGAATCCTTTTATAACGAAAATGAATCATCAGTTATGTACAGTGTTCCTCTCTCAGTTAATGGAGGAGGACAATGTTTGGTGTACAACGTCGTTGCCAGGCAAACAGCAGCAACAAAAATCCATTAGGAGTTATTTCAGGAAATGCTGGGTGGCATGGCTTGTGGCTCTTGGTTATTACTTGTAAGTGAAAATAGTGGTTTCCTGCCTTTCCAGAAGTATTTTGAAACATAGCTCTTGTTTTGAATGTGTTTTGTGATCTTCAGGGTATATCCAAGAGACACATATTGTGCCTTTTCCATCCATCCAATTGATTTATTACTTAATTGTAGTAACTAATTAGAACCTTAAGTCCAGAGAGACAGTCAAATCATCCAGTATTTTTTTATCAGCAAAAGGTTGCTGCATATTCTTGTAACTTTGTGACCCTACTGATTTGTTTTATAGGGTGTGTTTATACTGCCTATACTGTTGATGTTTACAGCATGAGCATTTCAAATGGTGTGAGGTTGCTGGCATTTCCTGTGGGGTCCTGGGATTCAGCACTCTAGAAAACCCTGGGTGACTGACTCTGAAGGGGTCTGAATAGTCTCTGGCTTAGTAATGTGTGCACTGGCTGTGTGGTTCATGTGCTTGCAATTTATGTAGTGTTGGATAAAAACTCTCAGAAGCAGAATTTGCCTCATTATGAGCTATTATTCATTTGGTCTGAGCTTTTTCTGATCTCCTTATTAGACTTAAAATCCTCCAAGAATAGGTTTTCTTATGAGGAACTTTCTAAATGGGTCAGAAAGCCACCAGGAAAGCCTGCCTTCTGTGCTATTGTGCTTCAGATCCCTGTGTTCAATTGGTCTTGTGAAGGAATTTTGTTAATGACTGTGACTCAGAAAAAAGGAAAGTGCTGATAGTTGCTGCTGATGACACAATGCCTTGCCAGTACAGGGGAGGATCTGAATATCTCCTGTGAGGTTCACGTGACCGAGAGGATGGGTCTATCAACAACTGAAATGAAGCAGTATGCAAAGTGAAAGATCATGCAGATAAGGACTTAATAACAAAACCTTCTGCTATGATCTGAGAGTCTGTTAATTGTATGAGAGGGGTGTCACAGCACACAACTGATGTGTGACCAGGCAAGAATAAGGCCTCTTAATGTTTGCATACAGTATCTGTGAGAAAATAAATTGACACGGAGGAGGTTCAATAAATATAGGAGGGGATATGAAGATACCTATTCTGTTTGGCAAAACTAGATTATCTTGGTGTGTTTAGTCCACAAAATGATGATGGAAGAGTGAAAGTTAGTCTTTCCATGCCCAAGTCAGAGGAAGATTAAGCACCAGAAAGAAGTAACTTCAGCTTAAAGGGATTGCTGGTGCAAGAACAAATGGACATAAGTTGACACAAATTAAATGATAGGTGATAACCATAGGTTAAAATAAGATGGGTAAGCATAAAAAACAAGCTACTTTTAAGATTGAGCTTGATAATTTTCTAAAACATCTGATGTCTTTATAGTCTTTGAGAGCAAAAACTGCTGGAGTTTCTAGAGGTGATCTGTGATTTGCTTGTAAAAAGCAGACACACACAGTTGTCTCAGCAGTCGCATTACTGTTATCCTCTTTTGTGAGTTTTAATGAAAAAGATTACCAGGAGATATGTTATATAGGAGATATAGGGCAAGCCAAGGATTTTTTTACAGGAATGCTGTTCCAAGTGCAGCAATGAAGGGGAAAAGAAAGAAAAGTCCTAGAGCAGAGTTTATTCAGACTGCATGTTCAATGTAAGGTTATCTACCTATCTGTGTTCTCGCCTTATCTAATGTACTTTTCCTCTTCCAACAGACAAATTTACTAGCAGTGTGAAATATATTGTTAAGCTCATCCGCCCTTTGGCTGATTAAAAAAAGAAAGAATTCTCCTTGACAGAATGTGTTTACTGGTGGGTAAAAAATACCTGCCTTTCTTTTTTCAGCCTCTCAGCTGCTTAATGGCAAAATACAGATGCTGTGCTATTGTCTGTCAGTCTTGATGAGTCAATACTACGAAGTGGTATGTTTTTCTTTGCACTGTACTAGAAGTTAGACAAAGGATCTTTGAAAACTAAATTGGCTGAGGGGGCGTACTGGTGAAACCGATACCTTTGGCAGAAAAAGGTGGCAAGCTGTAGGAAACAGTTTTTAACAGGGCAGACATTAAAAAAATGAAGCCCGCTCAGGAAGCGGGCACCCAGTGAACTCGCATTTGAGTGATCCACATTAATCAAAGAACTGATCATACCTATAAAGATATAATTGCAATAAGAGGCTCTTGAGATTTCCAGGCAGTTATGATACAACATGATACTTCTGAAATGGAAGAAATTTGACTAGATCTGGTATTTTGCTGTCTACTTGGACAGGAGAGCATAGACAGCACATGAATATTTTGCTCTAATGGGGTGATTAGAGAATGATGTCTCCTACCTGTTGCAGCTGTCTTTCTGAAGGAACAGAAATTTACTTACAAGCTACCTGGATGTTGCTGTACCCCTCACCAAGATTTATTTGCTTCCAGCTTAGAATGGAAAAGAACTTCAGATTTGCACGTTTTAATATATATATTAAAAAATATTAAAAATGGTGGGATGGAAATGGAAGAAGGTCCCACCCACTTAGAAGAATGAAGTAAATATCTGCAGTTTTCCTAATCGGAGAAGAAAATCAGCCTAGACTTCAGCGTACATAGGGGTAGAGTGTGGCTGAAGAATATGCATATCTGAAGAGACACCGGTACAGGGAATCTTTGGAAACACCAGAAGTGATCTTTGGTGTGGGTCATGACTTGTTCTCTCAACGATTCAGCTGCTTTCTCCCAAAAGCTTATTACTACTCATAAACTTGAATAAAAACAGGCTATTTCAGGCTATCTGGAGAAGTCTTTTTTCCTTCCCATGTATCCCATACATAGGTCTGTTAGTTCTCTGTGTCTCCAAAGACCCCTACAAGACAGCCGTAGGGTAAATATGCAGAATTTCTGCAGTAAAAACTGCATGAAGTAAAATCTTCTATGATTTTCACACAGAGTGAACACAGAAATGCTCTGAATCCTTCCCCTTTTGGTTGCAGGGCTAAACAAACCTGGGATCTCACCTACACACACCCCTCACTGGTCCCAGACAATTCCCGGGCAGCAGTTAGCTCAATTGTACCTGGAGTCTTGCTAGTAATGCAGGTTAAGCATCCCCAGTGCTTTCTGTCCTGCTCATTGCATTGCTGTTCTACCTGCACCTTTGTTCCATGTCACTGTATGCCAGATGGGTGGGCATTACTCCTTATATGACACCATCCGATGTTTGGAAAACACTGACAACTGAAAACAAATCTATGCAGCCTGGAACTGGAAAATGCTTATTTTTGAGGGGGTTGGTGACACCTGTTGTGTTGGATGCTGTAAGCCCGGGAGCTGAGCTGCCCAAACACAGATGCTGGGTGGAGTGCTCTTGTTGCAACATCCAGCTGGAGGGTGAAACACAGGTGAGACCTTGTGTGCAGCTGAAGCCCATGGTGACCAGGGAGTGCCATCTGCCCCCAGAGCGGAGGGTATATTCTAAAGCAGAGAACAGCGCGGTTAAAAGGCCCTTTTTAGCAGGCTCTTTCCTCACTGATCTAATAGCTCACTTGATGCTCTAATTCAGACATCGCTGCATGTTACGAATTTGCCCAGGCACTGCTTCAATATGGGGAGATACCTGGGACCCCCGAAGGGACCAGTCTGGCAGGCGATCTCTCAGCCTACCCATGCAAGCTGTCATTGCTGAGTTAAAAGCAAAGCCTGGCCTCTTGACCTTTACATGTTGGCTGTAGCAGTGTTTTCTGGCATGGTTCTCGATCTCGCTGGGTCCAACTATTCAGATCCCTGCCCCACGGAGGTTGCCTCAGCCTCTCGTTCACCATGCCATTACCCTGGATGCGATCCTGTGCAGCCTGCTGTAGGTGAACTTGCTTGAGCAGGGGGTTGGACTAGATGATCTCCAGAGGTCCCTTCTGACCCCAACCATTCTGTGATTCTGCGATCACCTCAGGCAGAGTCAGGTTTGGCTCTGGAGCTGTGTAACTGTGCGGTCACTCCCATGTCCCTGCATGCAATGCCCCGGGAGACCTGACTTGGCTGGGGTTTATGCTGCAGGTACCTGTGATGGACTCAAGCCAAGGAAGGGTGTCTTGTAGGACCTGGGGGACCTCAGGGCCCCCCTCTCCGGCCAACCTCTCCAGGCTGATAGGGAGGCACCGGTGTTTAAAGGGCGCCATCTACTGGCTGATGGGAGCAAAAGGAGGCGGTGAGTTCCAGAAGTCCCGCTGTTCACTAAAGTAAGTGCTACAGCCACCTTCATCAGCAGGTCAGGATTGAAGAGCAAGCAGGGAAAGCTGGAGTCACACTGGGTATTGGTCTTAAATAAAGCCTAACTTAAACTGACAACCTTAAGACTTGTCAGAAGATTTAAATTTTATCAAAAGTCATTCCTGGTTTCAAAAAATCCATTATAGTTGACATCCCGCTAGGAACCTGTGAGTCTCTGTTCTAGTCATATTTTGCATCCTTTTGTGGGGTTTCTTAGCTTGGTTGGTCTTGTCTCTAAAAACCAGCAGTTTTAAAGAAAGCAAAGAATTGGCAAGGTGTCTGTGTGCACTTATGATATGCTGTCCTCCCTATGTGTTCCTCGTGATTATTCTAGCTATAAAAGATAAAAAGTAATGGGGGGTAATTCCTGTCCTTGATAATGCTCCCATTCTTTCAGTTATAGTTTAATATTGTGAGAACCCCAAAGAGTCATTTATGCTTTTGACTAACTGCATACCGGCTGGGTCACAGAAATGTTGAGAGCTATGCCAGAATGAATCTGAGGCAGAAGAATGCAGGATTTGTATGGGGTTGTTTTTGTCCTAGGTGAAATCCCCGTGCAGTTCCAAATGTCAGAGGATTCCTTTGCACAGATCCTTAAATTTAATTTAATTTTTTTATTAAATGATCCTCTGGCCTTCCAAAATTGCTAGTGCATTTCTTCATATAGGTGGAATAATTTTACCTTTTTCTTACTGTACTATTAAGGCAATCAGGAAAAATGACATTTTATTTAGGACTTGGAAAAGAGTCCAATATAAAATAGAATTTGTAAGGATGACTACAGTCATCTATTACTATGTAGTGTTAATGGCTAGTGCTTGAATGTGGGGCAATTATATGATTCAATTATTATGTGGGACAAGACAATGTTTGCAGGTGCCTGTGGTATTCCCTGCTGAGTCTGAAAGCCAAACTGAACGAGACAGACAAACATGCAAACAATATATTTGGTGGCATTAAAAAAAGTGTTATATATCTGTCTGTGTGTTTACCTATACATATATATTCAAATGCTGTTACTGTGAACAGTCTTCTCTCCTTTATATGCATGGGAGTTGGTATTATCATTAATATTAATGTAACACTTAAATGTAACCCTTTTTATTTCTCTGTATTTTCTCCTTTCAGTTGCGAACGAGACAGGTGACAAAAATGCACGACCACTTTCACGATTTGCCCGTAAGTAGCCTTTTTCATTTTACCTGGTTGATTTCTATATCTACTGTAGAAATAAACACATGTAATAAAACTTGTAATCTCACATTATGTCCACTCTGTTATTGCAATTCATTTACAGTACTAAACTGCGGAATCACAGTACTTAGTTGGAAAAGTCACTTACAGAAATTCTGCCTTATTGAGCAGAATTGATACAAATTTAAACAAATGGAAGGCTTTGTGGCCTTACTATTGTTTCAAGCATAAAAAGCCATAACAATATAAATGTTGCAAAGCCAGCTGAATTTGACTGGAGTGGCTACAAAGAGATGTGGGTTAAGACTTAGAAGTAGCGTACAAGAAAATGTAATTAAACCTCACTGATAGCTCCTCCATTACCTTTTGATTCACACAACAAGGTTAAGAACAAAAGGTATGGCTTGGGATTTGAAACGTGACCCAAATTTGAACAAAACAAAGGGATGCATCTGGTAATGTAGCACCAACTGACCATGACTTTGACTTAGGTGAAATTATTAAAAACACATGTGACAAAATATGTTGGAATAAGGATGAAGATAGGAAATCCTGTTCATAATGCATGCAGTTTCATGATGATTTGTGATCACTTAGCAGGGGAAAATGCCCTTCTCATCTTTAAAAGGGGGGCATTTTCCATCATCGTGTGTGGTGCAGATCAAAACATCAAAATAATTTACATCTGTGGTGCAGTATTTCATACAGTCACAGGATGGCACTCTGAGCATGCCATACCTCACATAAGTAGCTAAGGTGCGTAATGCAGGCGAAACGTCAGTCAGTGGCTCTGAAATCTGTTGCATGTAGTGATTGACAAGGTGGTGGAGCGGACTGAACAGTACTGAGAGATAATTGCACTGGCATTCCTTATTCCTGATTTAGGGTTTATTTTCCTTCACGTTGTAGAGGGTAAAGCTTAAAAAGTGGCTTTATTAATCAGTCCTGGCTGGTTCAACCCTGCAAATGCATATGGCAAAGGAAATCACAGAGGAGAGAAGTGTAAATTTAAATGGAAACCTTTTGAAGTCTTTATTGCTCCACTTTTTGTCCATTACGGCTCCTGAATACTAGGTACTGAGTTGGAAGTTTCAGCCCAAGTACTGGTTTGTTCATGGATATCTGGCTTACCAGGACTTCATGCTGCAATACTGCCTGACCAGTAGGTCAAACACAGTGTCATGACATTTGGAGCTGAGCTGACATTTCAGTTCAGGTTTTGGCGTTCGTAAGAACTTGATTTTGGTGAATGTGTATAGGGGTGCAGGTCTGACCAGGTTCTGTTCCTGTTTTAATCTTGGTTCTTAACCATGCAGCTAAGCCTCATTTGCAGATTTAGGGGTGCCTGGCATTACATGGAAGAGAACAGACCGGCGGATGGCTGTCAGCTGAATGAAAGCACAGGGATACCCCCCTTACAAGTCCTCATTGCATAGGTCATGCGTGGGATTAAGTGTGGAGGTGAGGTCAAGGCCACAGGCTATTTGACGGTAACAGAAATGCAATGCAGAGAGGAACACTTAGATAAGCCCGGCTGGGAAATAGAGGCATAATATAGGAATGAAGGGAGATAATTCAAATGTAAACCAGACCTTCATTGTTAGAAGTTAAATTTAGTGATCTGGGAGTCAAGTCAAGTTTGAGGATTTAATGATCCAGCTAGCTTCTCATAGGTGTCATTAATGATGACTGTGTGGTCATGAGCAGTATAAGGTGACAACTCCGTGGGAATGGGAAGGAAAATTAGAAAGGGAACTGTGTTGTGGAAAGGAGGGAAATGTCTGAGGCATGTGCCGTGCTAACATGAGTTAAATGGGTGATGCCCAAATACATGCTGAGAGTTCTATAACCTACTTTACCAAACCATGTTTCATCAAACAAACAATGGAGTGCAGGTCAAGCGTTCAGAAACATCCTGACTGAATAGCAGAAAAGGCTGCAGCATTTGAGCACGAGGATTCAAGCAGTCATAGAGAATTGTGGTTGTTACCCTTGTGTCGGAGTCACAAACCAGAGACTGGGTATCTTCCTGGATCGTGCCTTTCACATTCACTCAAATGATTAATTCAAAGACAGTTATTACCTTCATCTTCACAACAGAGAACAGAATTTCCACTGCTCTGTAACAGCTGCCCATTTGAGGTCAACAGTAAAACCTTCAGAGATCTCAGTGGGATCCACTGTTCAGCTGTCATTGATCCCTTAAACCATACCTATTGTGGCTGACCTTATTTACCTATCTCACTTTCTGTGCGTGCAACCAAAGGCAAAATAACCTACTGAAACCCAGATAAGCCTTGTCTGTGCTAAGGACTGTGTGCAGCTCTCTGGAGGATGTAGCTGTTTCCCTTTTAGTTCAGGAGCAAAGAGGGAAGGGCTGCTTGTGTTGTTAAGTGAGGCAATAGGAATGGTAGTTGTGTGGTTATGGGTACTGCATGTAGCTAGACTTGCAGTGTAACAATATTTTTAGGCTATATGAAAATTTGAACACCTACCCACAGATTCTTTAGGAAGAGTTCTGCTTTTTAAATTATAACACCTAAACCTATTTTGCTTTTGCCTCTAGCTCAGCTATAAACATCTTTGACAAGGTACAATAGAATCGAGGAGAGGCATTTTTGCAAATGTTTACACTTATTCATAAAGATTTGAAATTAAAATTAAGTGTTGTTCATTTCAATGCTAGGGCTACCCAATCTCCTGAACCCTTAAATGTCAAATTCCAGACATTTAGGAGACTGAATTTAAGAGGTTACTACTGTCTTTAGCAGCAGTTAATCTGCCTGGTATCCCACTATGTCATCTTGCTGTAAGTATCACTGTGCCATCAGTCTTTGTGGGGATTTAAATTCATCAGTCTTTCAGCATTTCGGGCAGTTGGAAGCTCCTGGTTGGTGTCTGCTCAGGCAGGCCCGTTAAGTAAAACCATCATTTGCTGAATACCCTTCACCTTGGCATAGCTGTGGGCGGGCTGAACACTGATAAGGACAGGTGGGCATGACATTTCATCGCTCTAGTGAAGTTGGTTAATTCATGACAGCTGGCTGATTTGCTGCTGTTGATCTTCAGAAGAGCCAAGCGGCTCTGGGTCTACTACAGCCTAGATCTAATCACAGGGGAAAGCTGCATGGAATGGATATCCATGATGGAGGAAAAGGTATGCGTGTATGTGCAGAGGACATAGGGAAAAAACTTTTTATGCTGAAGAAAGTGCTTGCTTTTCTTGCACTGTTTTTGTTTAAAGAGAAAAAGAAAGAAAAAGGAAAGATTTGATTTGAGTGACTATATGGTTTGCAGTGGCGATTCGTTTACCTGTCACTGTTGGTTTTCAGTGGTAGTACAAATACTGAGCTACTTAGTTGTATCAAGTAAGTGCAGAAAAAGGCTAATATGTCTTTTTCCTGGATGATGTAGTTGCCCTGTGCTTGACAAGCTGGAGAACTTACGGAATAAAAGAAAGGGCAGAGCTGAGAAGGTGGGAGTTTGGGAAGTGCAGCAGATTCCTTGCAGTAATTGTAGGGGAAGACCTCAAAATTATAAAAGTTCTTTCCCATAAAATATGATTTTAATAGTGCACAGCAGCTTTTTTTTTTCCTACCAGTGTTGGTGTCCTGCTATCCAGTCTTAGTGTGCAGCACATATGGCTGGATGGCAACTTATTTTGTTTTATTGATGGTTAAACTTCTGTTTCCAGTTGTGTTGAGTATGCCATACTTCTGCGAAAGAAATGGTCGTCCCCATATTCTGGGGAATCACAATATTTTTGGCTCTACCAGAGGTGGTCTGTATGGTTGGGACATTTAAAATTCTTACATCCTTTATATTTCCCCTTACAGAATGGGAAAATAAATGCTTACCTTTTCAAGTAAAATTAAGAAATTTTTGGAAATTTTGGTGGTGGTCTAAAGAACAGAAACAGTGGTATTGCCATAACATCGCAAGTCCTTGAATGATAGAGATGCATTGATGTTGCATTTATTTCTGCAGCTGTTGCATATATGTTACTTGGCTTTGGACTACCTGGTGTGAGAATTAATTTTTCTAGCTATTGTAGCACAGGATTTCAAGGTTACCTGTAAAGCTGGGTAAATACAGTTCTTGCACATTAAATACCTATGATAATTAAGAGCAGAGTAATCTAAGAGCTTTCCTGATTAACTGGGAAGTAGTCTGAAAATTATTTTGCTGTGGAGAAGATAGATGAAGATTCTTGCTGATCTGTCTTTGCACGATTTAAGCTGTGTGAAAACAAGACATTTAAGACAATGAGCAAAATAAGGCTGCCATCACCTGTCTGTAGCAGTAGACATTGCTGTTTCTAACAGGGTTGTTTCTCCTGGCGTATTCTCAGGAAACATGGGATAACAACTCTTCTGTTTGGTTTCCTGTTGCATACTTAGTGTGTACTGCAACAAAAAGTCAACCTTAATCCATGTGTTAGGTCCACTACTTGCTTAATTGTCTCTGCTGGATAACTGTGTCTGAATGCTGGGAAAATATTTTAAAATCTTACCTGTACAGTCCCTTCTAAAAATCAGTTGCTGACTTCAGAAATATCCCATTTATCAGAGGTTTGGTTGTTGTTTTTTGTTTAGTTGGTGGTTCTTGGTTTTTTTTTTTTCATTTTGCACATTGATAAAAAGCCCATGGAGAATGACTACTAGCAAAGTTCATATGCCTTACTACTTCAGAATTCAGTAAGATTAATGCTTGCTGCACCTCTGTTGTGGGAGATCTCTTAACTGAAATAATCAGTATTTCAGTACTTAGCTGTTCTTTCTTAGGATCTGCTAACTCACCTATGTATATTCTATTATACTTGAAAGTTAGAATGTGGCATGTGTGTTTGGTGTGGTGGTATCACTAGGATTTTTGAAAGTGCCTAATTTATTCAGAAGCTGTTCGGAAATTTTTGAAAATATGAAACAGATAATTAAGTTTTATGAAATGTAAGTCATGTATTCTGGGGGCAGGGAGGAGATCTGACTGAAGGATGCTAATTGTACTTTGTCAGTGGAACTAGACTTACAGATGAGGATGGGTTCTCTGAATGACATGCAAGAGGCACCGGTGACACTTCTAAATACATTTTAAAAGATCATCCATAGAAATATTTTGGCATTTGAATGTCTACTGAGAAAAGCTGAAGTTTCAACAGAAAAGAAATATGCTTACTGATACTAGTCCTTCAATTATATCTTTAATCTAGAATTTAACCACTGTTAACTTTAGTGTAAGAAAGCCAACAATTAATATTGTATGTATTTGCTACTTTGTTTTTTGATTAGTTCTTTGGTTTAAAATACAGCCACGTCAATACATGCTAAGCTATAATCTAAGTATAACATGGGGAGGATGTTTTTTATTTAGACGTGAAAATTCCATGTTTAGTAATCAAATCTTTTTATGGGAAGCATTACAGTTTGGGATTTGCAATGACCTGAACATTAGTGCTTATTTCCACTTTGAGCTTTATTTCAGGTTTTCAGGCTTAATCCCCAAATGTGGTGATGCAAAGGTAAAAAGACAAATCATCTTTGTTTTCCAGACTGCTGAGAGACTGCATGATAGGCCTGTGAATTTATTTTCCTTCTCACTCTGTCTTTTTGCAGGCTCTAAATCACAAAACTGCTTGTGGAACACCATTATTGGTGGGCTGACAGGTAACCTCAAGGAAAAGCCGAAGCCAACCATCATCAGTGACCCTAGACCTCCTGAAGAAATTTTAGCAGATGAACTACCACCAGTGGACAGTCCTGAGGCATTGGTGAAAACATCTTTCAGGTCTGACAGATATGAGTTTACTTTGTTTAGCTCTGAGAGGGTATCTTTTTAAGGTTGTCTGCAGTGTGGGTTTCGTGGAAGAAACCAATACTGAAGGACTCCACAATGCTGTGTATCTTTGTACTGAAGAAGAGTGGAAAAAAAAGGGGTCCACAAATAATACTGACTGGGCTCATCTTCTGCTTCTCAGACCTCATTAGCCTTCTTAAAAGATTATGGACTAGTCAGATACAAAGTCTGTAACTAGTCAAAGTGGTCAACAAAGACAGCTCATTATATGAAGATGCCTTTGAAGGTTGGTGTAGTTTCATTTGAAAGTGGTTTAGTGATGAAGACTTGGACTTTAGGTCAGATTATGTGCTTTATTGATGCAAGGGAGAGCTAAACCTTTTTCTGTTGATGTAATGTCTTGAGAAACATCTAGCGTTAATTTATTTTGCCAAGGAGAAGGATTCTGGCCAGGTGCTTGCAAGCAAGTGGTTGCTGCTGTTGTAAAGCATGTGGTACATCTATTGTTGGGTTCTCCTCTCTCTTATTTAATTATATGGAGGTACAGTTGTCAGATGTTTCTTGGAGGCGTGTTTTCTGAAAATAATTTTCTCAAAATGAGGTAAAATAGAGAAGCTGTGTGCATGCAGTGGATCTTTGACCAAAACATGGAAACTAGTGTGCCTAGCAGAAAGCTAAGTGAGTGGCAGAATTTATTTTTCCAAGTGTTTTTTGAGCTCCTTGTTGTTGAAAAACTATGTTCTACTTTGCTACTAAACATGCATACAAGCATAAAATGGTTTTTGCTTTGGATGAATTTCTCTGACTACAGTGATTTTGATTATACCTCAGTCTGACAAACTTAATTCAGTCTTCATATAACCATTATTTTGAAGGTACTTATTTAAGTAATTTTATTAAGCAGTAATTTCAGATGTCGTGTTTATACTGCTTGACATTTAAAAACATATTACCATAAACTGAGTTTATGTCAGTCTGTATAAATAAACCCTGTAATTCCATAGCGCATTTTCATTCTTTAATATTGCCATTGAAATTATTTAGGACAAGTGTTTTGGAACCTGGATCCTCCTTTTATGATGACCTGTAGTACTAAATAGCTTTTAAATGCTTTGTGTCTCTGATATTTAAAATCTCTCTTTTTCAGCTTTCACTTCTATAACAAGTTCTGGGTAGCAGAACATTACTTTGCTGTTGTCAAGATAATATCAACTGTTTTATATGACAAAATAATGTCACAGCGTTTCAAATGGCATGATTTGATTATGTGAGTAGTGGTGACTTTTGGAAGAAGTGAGCTGGTACATAGTGTAATAAGGACTGATGAGTTGGAAAATGTAATTTAGCAAAATAGTTTCACTAATGCAGTTTAAATGGCTTTATAAACATTGCAGAACCTTTGCGTTTCATCAGTATAGAAATTACTGTACAATGTGGCATTTCTGGTGGCTTTTATAGGTGGAAATCCAAACAAATTGTTGTTGCAAAGTAAATTTTAACGGTCTAACTTTATATGAAGAAAGCCCCTTATGTGTTTAAGAGCTATGCAGAGGAGTGGAAGACAAGAGAGTACGTTGCAATTACTGTCTGAAGACATGAGAAAATAAAAACACTGTGATGTTTTTATTCAGTTTGGGATCTTGTTGATATTATAGTGCCAACTGGGGCTTAGGAGGCAATAGCACCTTTTGTGCAATAGGTTGCGTGTTTGATTTATCAGGGTCTTCTGTGTGTCATGATTTTTAAGTGTTTCCTTGACAGAATTTAACTGGTGTGTCTAAGTGCCAGTGTTTGCCCAGGGAGCACGGGCTCCCCTTGTTTACTAGACATTAGGGAAAGATGTTGCTACCCTGTTGCCTTTTGGGGAATGAAATGCACTTTGCAAGTTGTCCAGTCCAGCATGTCTTAATTAGGAATCCAGTGGCTGAATCTCAGGGGCTGTGTAGGGCAATGTTGGGTTGTATGAACTGATTTTAACAGAGAGAACCATGCCTTGGCTTTGAACATGATTGCTACAAACTAAAATGCAGCGAATCCCTTCCTACCAATTCAGTGCTGTTACAGCAGTGTATGATAATACTATCTTCCATGCACAGTTAAAAAGAAAATATCTCCCCAGTGTCAAATGAGTCACACTTCCTTGTGATTGCATATCTTTTTATGTGAATACATATAAGTAGCATGAAATCCCAGTTGCCACCTCTTGTATTAGATGTTGTTTTCTACTGTGCAGTACTTATTGTTCTGTAGCTTGGAAAATTAGGGAGAGATCTATATTTGATTTTGTTCAACATCTAGATATGAGCTGAAACACATTTAAACAAGGAGGAATGTGATCATTTCAGTTGTACTTTTCCTGCAGTAATAACCCATCTTTAGGATGTAAAGCAAAAACTAAATGAAAACAGCCCCCTCTCTACACCCTAAATAAGTATAGTGCATGATCTCTCCATAATTAAAAAGTTTTCTGATGGTCCTGAATATTTTTATACAATTATTTTAATATCTCTTCTGAAGATACCAAGAACAAGCACAAGGTTGGTCTGAACAAGCTTGAATACCTCTCTAAAGAGAGAACTGCAAGAGTTTGTAGTATGTTCTTGTTGGCAGTATTGCACTGAGTGGGAAGTTGTAAGTAATTTTGTGTCTTGACCAGTTATGCTAGTGCAGTGCTGAAAATACAGATTTTAAGATCCATTCTCTCTGGCATTTAGTCTATTTGTCTAGCAAAGGCAGGGGAGGCCCTAATTTAAATTACATGTGAAAATACAGTGGAATATGGAGAATGGCAGATTATCCCCTTTTGACAAGAAAAGAAAGTATAATTAGACATATGAAGTGTGGACCAAGAAGCTGATCGCTTCTACGCAACAAATCAGATATATCCAGTACCTTTCTTTGCACAAATGTGTAAGTTCATGATTACAGGACCTGCGATCACTTTCTTTTTGAAAAGCTGTGCATGGATCAACATCCCTGTATGTACAACTGCTGGCAGCGGATCGATGCCCAGGAATACTGGGTGGTGGGTGTATGGTCTCATCAGGGCTGCGTGATCTGTATGTTGGCTGGGGCTGGCAGTGGCTGCTGACAGTGAAGTCTGTAACTTGGAAACTCTCTTCCTAGATCTGCTTTTAGATCTGCTAGGTCCCTGTAATAAGCAGCAGTGCTATCAGTATTGGTAAGAATTAACAGTGGTAATTGATGAGCTCTTAAGGAGGCATGTAATAACTTTACAGCCTGCTTTATCTTCTGCCCGCTGCTCCCTGGCCGCATTACCCAAGCAGGCATTTTGATGATGCCTGGCTGGCACCCACCAGGGGGTGCAGAGAAACAAGAGACAGGTTTGGGTGTTCTCCAAATACCACTTGAAAGTTTGTGGAACTGCTTTCTGTTGGATGGTACAAGAGAAACTGCTGCATTTGTCCCCAGGCTGCCACCTGGAGTCAACCAAGTCACCAGGGTGGCACTGCTCCAGCTGAAAATCTGGTGTGTCCAAGATGTCATGATTTCTCCTAGACTCATTTGGTTTTGATGTACAAGAGAGATGGAGTGTTTATTTTGAGTCTGGAGACCTGGGACACTGCATTGGGGTATATGGCCATGGTGGTGCTTATGCAGTGTAACGTCTGTGCTAGATCTTGTGGCAGGAGAGATCCTGTGGTACAGGGTGACTGAGACATCCAGGGAAGAATGGAGATGTTCACCTGAGACAAAACGTTAAGTGCAACCTCCCATCCTAGTCCAGGGCCTGCATGACAGCTAAAGCTGGTCTGGAATCACAGAGTAGTCCAGCCGGCTCTATCTAGCATGTGGGGGCTTGGGGTGGGAATGTTCCCAGAGGGATAAATCAGAGTAGCAGGCAGCTGAATAGTCAGCAGATGAGGCAAAGACCCTCTGTCCTGTACCACACAAGCCTTACTGGATACCTGCGTGGCTATGCTGGACTAGAAAGTGATACATACCATCTGTTACCAAGGCCATGTGTCCTGGGAACCAGAAAGGCAGATTCAGTTCCTTCCAGTTCAGGGTGCTTTTAAGCTCGTGGCTTGCGTGGGTTCTTAATTTCTGTCACCTTTCAAAATATTTCTTGCTTTTAGCTTGAGGCTGGTAACATCCCTGCTTACCTTAATAGCTGATTTTCCCAAGTCAGTTGTAAAGTTTCTGTATCTTTCCAAGGACAGTTTGCTTTGCTTTCCTTATCTGCTTCTCTTCTGCTTTGGGAGTCTTAAATCACATCGGTGGCTAATCTTCCTGTATTTCTGGTTTGGTCATGGGTAACATGAACTCTTGCTCATGCCAGCTACCGGCCACTTGGTCTACAGAACAGAGGTGATACTGCAGTGCTCCAAATGCAAAAAATTTGGTCACAGCAATGTGTGCTGGGAGCCAGAGCCCACAAGCCTCTATCGTGTGGGTCAAGGTGGCATCGGTGGGAATAAAAGGTATGAGCTTTCCTTCCCTCTACCTTGCCTGAACCATAGGAAGAGCCCATCTCCAGTTACATGGCAGACAGGGACCTCCAGGACTCATCCTTTACTACCTCTCCTGTTTTGACACTCTCTGGGCAGCACCAAAGCTTGCAGTAGCTACCTAAGCTGGGAAGTGAGGCCTGAAAATCAGAGAGGGAGGTGATGCTGTGTGGGAGGGCTGTGGCCATGACCACAGAAGAACAGGAGCTGAGGGCTAGTTATGGGGTAGAATAAAGCCTGCCCTCCCTCCTGGGTCTCAGTATTTGTTCATTGCCTTTTTTTGTTTGGATTTTTCTTCTTGTTTTTTAAAAACACACAAAAACATGAGATAAGTCTCACTTGCCTTAACTTTTTTTTTTTTTAAAAAAAAAAGACTGCGGAAGGCTGGAAACATAAAATATGCTTTCTCATTGGTTTTTATAACCATCAACAGCAGATCCATGTCTCGCTAAACGTTAAAATGTGAGCAGTCTCTCCTGAAAGCCACTCTTCTCAACATCTTTCTCAATCCAGACTTATCATAAGGCACTTTACATGCATTAAACTTAAATTCATCTCTATTCTATTGAAACCTGTTGCTTATTCCTGTTATTTATTGATACTCATTATGATGAATAAGAAGTGAAAAGTGTTCTGTTCATTAAGGAAATGGCTTCCACATAATTTGTCTCTCTTCTTTTAATTGTGCCTCCCTTCTAGGTGCATGTTATGCTTTGTGAGAGCTATGCACTCATTTCTTAGTAGATTGAGATTTATGAGTCAGAGAGGGAATGATCAGAGGAGAAAGATTTATACCGGTTACTGTTCAAAGGCTCTGTTCTCTCTCTCACTTCACGTATATTCACACGGGTCCAAGAGGAAGGTGTTTTTTCAGGCAGTTGAAAGAGAAATGGACTTCTCTCTCTCTCTCTCTCTCTTTGATATCACAGTCTTCTTGTTCTTCATAGGATAGATTTATTATTGATGACAAGCAAAGCCAGCGATTCTGTCCCTGTAAATATCAGACACATCAAAAGACCCAAGTTGAGAAATTCAGACAGACTGTGGGTGTCCTGGCAGAGCTGTGCCTCTGAAAGGCAGGGAAGAAATCCACTTCCCAAATGAGAATGAGAGTTTGAGCTGAAGCTCTGTGGATAAACAAAGTCCTGGTAGTAAGGAAGTCCTGCTTTGAGGACTGACCATGACCACGCTGATGTACGTCACCTGAACCTTTTATCAAAATAAACTCTGAGCATTTTTTTTGCAGCTGTGCAAGGCTTCCAGTTCTGGCTTTGAAAGCATACAGATCACCCCGAGCCCTTGACATGGACTATGTTAGCCCCCACCGCACACAGAGGGGGATCATATTTTTAAATCCAACTGTGTTGTACCTCTACAGGCCCGTCAGTCTCAAATGTCTGTGCAGCACTCACATGGGTATACAAGGCTGTTCCAGGGGCTGTGATTAGTTGCTTGGCTTCCTGAAGTTGCCAACCCTGTCTTCCTTGCGGGTTTACAGAAGAAACTACATGCGCAGGGAGTTACAACAGGAGAATACACAATTCTAAGGATAGTCTGTCCTGATGAGGAAGTGTTTAATAATGCACGATTTAGTTGTCTCTGCCATGAGAGATTTATAGCCTTTACACAGTAATACCAAGCTGGGATGCCTTGCAATTCCCATTGACATAATTTTTAGCTTGGTTTCTTAAGGAAAACTGGCTATCCTTTTCCTAAAGAAATTGCTGTATGTCTCTCAGTCAGCCTTCCCATTAACCTCTTAGGTGTAGCTGAACCTGATCAGTAACTTATCAGAATGGTGGGCATCTCAAAGGTACATAGTTCCTACCTATTTTGTGACAATTGATGGTAGAATAACAAAGGATTAAAAAAAAATCCATTGAAGGAATGGATAGGAGAGAGAACAGCAACGCGCTTCCGAGAGTTACTGTCCTGCTGACCAGCACTACCATACTCTATAGCTTATCAGCACATCTGTAGCTGTGAACCAGGCACCGTGTGTGACCACACAAGCAAGCAAGGCAATGTTTGGAGGAGAAGCCCAAGAGCAGAGTGGCAGGAAACACAGCAGGTCACAGAATGTGCTGCTACGGGGAAGGTAGGAAAGACATAACACACAAGTGCGTAAGAAACCAGTCACAGCTTGTGCTGCAGCTTTGAGTACTATAATTAATACTAATGAAAGGTATTACTGCTGCTACTATTATGCTATAAATTGTGCCTAATCACCCTGGTAGAGTGGACCACATATCTTACTCTGGTAGATTGAGTGAATTCTATGCCATGACCCCCTCCCTTCCTGCCATTGGTTATACCCAGGTGATCTTTCTGTGCCCATTGAGAGATCTAGGGTTTCCTGATGCGAACTGACTCTCATAGTGTCACCTAACAGGGAGGAGCAGTTGGGCTTTCAGGCAAAATAGCATTGGAAGGGGGCTGGTGCCCACCTGGCCTATTCTTCCAGCCTACAGCCTGCACTTGAAGGGCACTGGCAAGGAGGGGATGCGGGCTCTGGAACAGAATTATCATTCTGGCAGTCTGTGCATGTCCTGTGGGCTGCAAGTTGCTCATCCTGTTACTGAATTAAGACTGTTACAGTATATGTTTCATTCCCAATAAGAAAAAAGGGCTAGTGGCTTTTTCACTCTTGGCAGTCAGAGAGAGTGCGATGAGCAGAGATAAGTCTTCGACTAATCAATTGCTGAAGCTTTATCTTGAGTTCTTTAATTTGTGTAAGCAAGAAACATTAAAAAGGCACTCAAAGGAAATTCCTATACAGTTTAATCTGCTTTTAAATGGCTGGCTGATGACAATGAAGTAAAGTGGTCTGTTACACTGTGATGTTTTCCTAAAGGATGTGGTAAAAGAACCTCCAGATTCAATCCAGCCAGGGACAGATTTGGTTTCGTTCTGAGACCACAAAACCTACAAGTAAGAGTTCAGGCATACTTTGAAGTGAATAACAACAACAGCAATTATGAAATTACCTAAAATAATCTTAAGGCTAATGGATAAGAGCTTAATCTTCACTAATGTTTTGCATTTCTTCTTAATGTGAAGAGCCTTGAAGGAGGAGGAAAAAGGGATACTTAAGGCAGTCAGATCTGGAGAGAAAACTGTGTTCTGTCTTAGGAAAATAGTAGCCTTTTATGCACTGAAATACAAATTTGAGTGTGGTGTTTTGGGTTTTTTTTGTAATAAAACCCAAGTGAGAATCTACACTAAACATTTATCTGGGACACATTGGAAATCCTCATACCTGCTGCAGGTGTCACCCACCCAACAGATCTGATTGTTGATTCCCCTGGGAATGCTATTAACACCAGGCCCTAGGTTCTTGCAGTCACCTGTTGGCACCCCCTGCTCTGTGTATCTCTCTTTTAGATCTGTGGCTTCTGATGAAGATTTTTGTCTGGTTTGCCTCCCTATGCAAAATGATTTTTGGTAACTGCCGTATTTTCTTGGAAATTCTTTTGCCAGAAATTCGCAGCCCAACCTACCAGTGACTTTGCAGACATAGAGCAACGTCTAGGTAAGTAAAGCTGCTGTGAGTTGTCAACACCCCTTACCCACATAACTTGCTGGTGGCTGTTCTTTATGTGGTTTTTGCATGTTAAGCTGCCTGCTGCAATTTCTAGAAACTATTTTATGTAATAGAAAGGTCTCATTTGGAAATTATCACACTATCCATCTGAGTACTCGGCACTTGCTGACGTCAGAGCCACGGTGTCTCTAGTTTGCAGATTGTGACATTTATTTTTAGTTCCAATAATTTTTGGATCTGAATCTACTGAAGTGTTCACAGCGAGACTGCTAAAAGTATCATGTGTTACTTGGTTTCCATCTGAACTTTATAAATTGACTCAGGTTGTTTTGAAACCAGGCCTATGGTTTAAATTTGCTGTCCGTGCTGCTCTTACTCTGGCAAAAAGCAATCTCGTATCTTCTTTTTGGTGGAAAGGCATTGATTCTGAGGTGTGGAAATTGACCTAGGAATAATGGGCTTTGGGTCACCATTTGTGCCTAGTGATTCCTTCTGTCATATATGTACCTTTTGATCTGTCTCCTTTTCCACGTGAGCACTTAAGAGTTCCTGGTCACAGCAAATCTTCTCAGCTCAGCTGAAAGAGGACCAGACCTGGAGTTCTATTTCTTTTAAATAACAGCTACTGAAGAGCGTTTACTGTAAAATTGATCAGAAGCTTTTTTTCCTTCTTTGCAAATGATGTGCGCAGGCCTCATTCAGATCAGTGTGAGCATCTGTAGTTGTGGTTTCTAAGATGAAGATAACATTTATACACCTGGTACTTAGAACCTCAAGACTGATTTTTGTCAGGTAATTGTCACAAATCGTATCTGCTCCTGAATCAAAAAGATGCTTATTATCCTACTGCCTTCTTGCAGCAGTTATAGTTAAGTCTGCCCTAATTCCAAACGGTATTATTCATAATCAAGTAATACTCAGTTTCATTCTGAAGAGGAGTTGTTGAGAAAATTTGATTCCTCTTATGGCACTGTACCCTCTTTTGAGGGCTTCTTCACTTCCTAAATTGTTTTAAAGTTGTTCATAATATAATTATCCACAATGTCAGCAGTACTTGAGTGAAATAATTACAGAGTACAGTAGTGTAAATACAGAGGGCCAAATGTGGTGTAAATTGGCATAAAACTCAGTTGACTTCCATGGAGTCGTACTGATTTACTGCAGCTGGGTATGTGGCTTGGTATTTCAAAACAGTGCTCATACACTGAAGTTTGCAAATTTGTTGATTAATGTTATGAAACTGATAAACATGGCAGAGTGTTTTTGCTGGATCATGAGCAATGCTGTCTATAATGCGTTAATCAAGTGGCCGGGGTTAGATACAGCAAATTCCTGTCTAAGGAATGCCCACTGGCTTTCACAAAAGCTCCGTGAAGCTTGCAGACTTTTAATCAGTACACCCTTTAACTGTTTACCTTTTTTCTCCACTGCTTAAATGCTGATTCTAATGTAGCCAAGGTACTTTCTGAGCATCTGAGGATGGTGTTGGCAAGCCATGACCTGAAATGTAGGTTTTCTTCGTGTTGCTTGGGCTTTACATGTTTGCTCATTGCACTAATTCTCTGGAAAAAAAAAATACTTCACACTTTTTTGCTTTATAATTTGTTATATAATATAAATAATTGTGTTATCCTGACATATCAGCTCTAGTGCTAGCAAAACTGTCCTAATTTCTTACAAAAGAAATCTTATGCATTGGTATCAACAGAATACAGGCTCCTTGGTTTGTGCTGCAGCAGAACATCAGCCAAATTACCCTTGTTTGTTTGTTTGTTTGGGTTTTTTTGAAGTCATTTCATAGAATCACATAATGGTTTGGGTTGGATGGGACCTTAAACATCATCTACTTTCACCCCTCCTGCCGTGGGCAGGGACAACTGCCCATTTTTTTCTGAACTGAAGTTAAACTCAGATTTGTCATATGCTGTATGTCATTCTTTTTGAAACAGTTGTACAATAATTAATGAAAAGTTTCTAATAGCACAAATTGATTCAGTATATTTTACAGAGATTGATTTTTTTTTTTTTTTTTTTTCCCAGCATGGCTTTGCTATGTATGGCTTATACAACTATGATTTATGCTGTTTAACGTTAATGACCTGGATGGTGGGGCACAGTGCACCCTCAGCAAATTTGTAGATGAAAAAATAAGTCCAAAAACAGGGGGAGTGGTTGATAGAACATACGGGTGGGCTGTCGTCCAGAGGGACCTCCGCAGGCTGGCAGGAACCTCATGCAGTTCAGCAAGGGGAAGTACAAAGTCCTGACCATGGTGGGGAACAACCCCATGCACCAGTACATGCTGGGGGCTAGCTGACTGGAAAGCAGCTTTGCTGAGAAGAACCTTGGGGTCCTGGTGGAAACAACTCAGACCATGAGCCAGCAATGTGACCTTGCAGCAGAGGTGGCCAACAGCATCCTGGGTGGCATTAGGAAGCGTGTCACCAGCAGGTCAACTTTACCCTCTGCTCAGCACTGGTGAGGCCACATGGGGAGTGCTGGGTCCAGTTCTGGATTCCCCAGTATGAGAGAGACAGGGCTAGTAGAAAGAGTCTAGCAAAGGACCTTGAAGGTTATTAAAGGACTGGAGCATCTAACATAGAAGGAGAGGCCAGGAGAGCTGGGACTGTTCAGCCTGGAGGAGAGAAGGCTTGGGAGGAGCTTGTCAATCTAAATACCAGATGGGAGGGAACGCACAAGAAAGATGTGGACAGACTCTTCTCAGTAGTGCTCAGTGACAGAGGGCAAAAACTGAAATGCAGGAAACACCATTCAAACATAAGAAAGGGCTTTTTTTTTTTTATTATTCTTTTTTTTAACTGAGGGTGGTCAGACACTGGCACTAGTTATCCAGAGCAGTTGTGGAGTCTTCGTCCTTAAAGATATTCAGAACATGACTAGACACAGTCCTGGGCAACCTGCTGTAGCTGACACTGCTTTGAGCAAGGGGGCTGGACTATATGATCTCCAGAGGCCCCCTCCAGCCTCAGCATTTGTGTGATGCTGTGGTGGGAATAGTGAAGCTGAATTATCACCCTGTGAGTAAAACCCTAGTGTCTGATCTGCATTGCGGATCTGTTATCTGCGTTGCACATTCTTGTTGCATTGTCTGCACACATATGCTGCATGGAACTCCCTCTGATGCCAGTATGAAGCAGAGGGCTGCAGGGCAGCTTCACGTCTGGGATTTTGCTCTGGAGTTTCCCCATCTGTGTTTGAGACAAACTAGAATGACGTGCTTAAACTTTTTTTCCTATGTAAACTGAGTATTTTGTGAATTGAGTCTTCCATAGAGAAGTTCATTAAGATGCAAGCTTCATCTCCCAGACATCAAAAGGAAGTGGCACTGAGTTCACAGCTCGTTCAGATGATAGGAAAGAAGAAACTCCTGTAATGAGATATTGATACAGATCCTAAAATGTAATTTAAATTTGTCTGAACAAGTTTTTCTAAGAAGGGAGGGGAACTGCGAGAGATAGAGGCAACTTCCATAAAGAACTGATGCAAACTGTTTAATTGGTTCATTATGAGTTGGGTAATGGTCTTAGTGAGGTTATTTGTAGTCTTAGCTATCACAAGTTCATTCCAGGGAGAGCCTAACGCTTTGATCTGTCTTGAGTCAAAGCCTGGTAACAGAGGTTACTGCTAGTTGCTTCTGCAGAAGCATTTCTGGGGGTCCTTCTGAGCTTTCTCTGGATCTTAAAAAATATTGCTTAAATATTTATCTTCACAGAGATACTAGACTAAGGTGTCATCTATTTTTAACCAGTACTCCCTACTAATGCTGATTTCAATAGAGAACTTGGCTTAAAATACTATGTGGGAAACTTTCTAATGTTATTTCCTCCGGCACTGAGATGAAATGAAGTGGTAGAAAAGCAAATAAGCACGTTCTGTCATTAACCTTTCAATTGCTGAATTTGTGTGTCTACTGATGTGCAAAATCTGATTATACTGTTCTTTGTCTTGTCAAAGGTAAAGTCATCTTAATGACACCCATCTCTCCCCAGACACTGTATTGGGAACTACTTGTTAAATACTTTCAGTAGCTGACATCTAAAATCCTCTGGTTTTGGTTTTTTTTGTTGGCCCAGGCATGGCCTCAGATGTGAGACCAGATGCTCTGCCATTTTTATCCGTGAAGTTATATCAGAGTACCTGACTTTAGCAGAGCTGTACCAGTATACACCTAAGGCAATGAAGATGTCACAAGGTGAATGAAATTAGCTAATTGAATACAATTCAGGTGGAGAGAAAGGTAATCAATCAACCAGTTCTCTGTTTTCTTCTGAGTGTCTTCATACTTCTGGGGAATTTTGGGGAATCTGGTGATAGAAACAAAGCACCAAAAGCTAACTCCACTCAAAAGTTCAGACAGTGGCATGAACAGCAACCAACTCTGGTTTTGAAATGAGAGAATTTCTGGGGAGAGGGTGGAAGAAACAGGCTTGCTGTGTAACCACATTGAGATAAATGCTGGCTTTGTCGAACACTGAGATAAAATGCTGGTTTTTAAGAGCCAAGTAAGTGCAATTTTTGCAGTATGCCACCATGGCTGTTGCTCTGGCTGGAGAACCACATCCGTGTTCACACTGTTTGACATGTAAAAGGCTGGGTGTTGTGAGGGATACTTGCTATTCCACAGCACCTGACTGTGGTCTGCCAGGTCTTGGCAAGCATTTGTGCCATACTTGACTTCTCCATAACCATGTGGACCCCAGGGCCACCTCACTGTCACCTTTATAAGCAGCTGTGCCCAGTGTCCTCCTTGGCTGTTCTGTAATGACTGTGGAGGGATTATTTTTCACTGCAGCGTTACTAGCAAGACAGAAAAGGCAGGAGGGGTTCAGCTGTTTTGTGTGTGAGGGACTTGGGACAGCCCGAGCTGCAGGTAAGAGAGCTGAGGTGACCTCCTTGCAGTCATGGATAGCCAGCTGGTTCACATGCAGGGGTCTAGCTCCTGTGCCAGTTTTATGCTGTGTGTGGGTTTTTTGGGTTAGTTTTTTGTGATTCTTACTGAACCAAGGCTTGTCACCTCACACGGTTTCTGGCAGAGTGATACCGGCATCCCTTGGTAGGACTGGATTTGCAGGACTGGGCTGTGGGCTGAATGAGCTGGCAGAAAGTGTGGAATAGTGTCAGGTCTGGGATGGGCTGCCCAGTCCAGAAGTAGAGGGTGGTCATCACCCTCTGTCTGCACCAAACTCACATTACCCTGTGGCCTTCCTAGCTTGGCACCAGCCTATTCCTGTAGCCATCATCGGCGTCAGAGTTGTTGGAGCATGCAGGTGTGTGAAATCACAGCCATCTGGCTTGTCCTCAGCTTAGCAATGAAACCAACAGTTGCTTTCTGACAGAAAGCCATACTTGCTGGGCTGGGAATGTCTATGGAATCCCTGTTGTGTAGCATCTACTGGAGGATAGCGTCTATTTGTGTGGCACTTACCATTTTCCTGGGATGACTGCCATAAGCATTTCAGTTATGCTGGTGTCACTGATCATGACTTCTGCATGCTTTGAGACTTTTGCCTGGCCCAAGCTTGTAAGTAGTCGGGTCCCAGGTATTATAGTCTTGTGAAGCTCAGTGACAGTTTTCTGATCATAAACATCTGCTGTGTTGAGATGATATCGTGACTGGTTACTGCGTGGCATTGTTGCCTCCAGATTTCTGGGTCACACTGACTATAGCATCATGCTGACCTGGCCATGTGAATACAATGCTTTGGGTTATGCCTCTTCTCTGGGTGTACGTTGACTAATGATGCTTCAGGTGCCTAGAATCCAGAAGATGAATCCAAACTACATACGAGTGCAGACTGCAAAGTGCAGCAAAAGCCTAATATTTTCAAAGCATTACTGCTTGTTAAACAAAGAGGCTGGTGCCTTGCTGCAGCCTAGGCAGTGTGCACATATGGCCAACCTAGCCTGCAAGTGGCTTTGACAAGATAGTCTCAATATAACCAATGGAGAGGTTAGAGAGGATAGCAGAGTTTATTTTTTATACATTTCCTTGAATTTCTTCTTCTCAGTTTTACTCTTCTTGGTCATATATTCTTAAAATAAAGCTGCTCTTAAAGAAAAAAATAAAAAACCCCTCTGACTCTGTAGTCTCCAGGCAGCGTGGACTATAAAATGAAATAACCCAACTATATATTTAGAAGCATGCAAGTAAATGTCTTGTAGCTAAACTTAATATAAAGGTACAGGTAATTGAAAGTAGTATGTTAACACTGAGGATAAAGTTGTACTTGTTCCCCATTTGATAAGGTAGAAAATATACTTCAGTTTAATGAAATTGCAGTGAAAATCATTACTATTTTGTTGCATTTCTGTGAAATTTCTTAGATGATTTTGGAACTTATTTCTATAGTGGATGTTCTTTCAACTTTAAAACGTTTTCATCAGAACTTTTTGCTGCCTCTAAAAATAATAATAATGTAGGAGGCTAGCACCATTAGATAAACAATTGCCAATTAAATCAATCTCACTGTTCAAACACAATATGAAAATGCACACTGCAAAGCAGCATGAAAAAAAATGCGTAGAAAAACAGTAATGCATGATTTTCAGAACAATTTGCGTTGTGGTTTTTACAGCCCTGTTTGGTGATTTGTCATAATCCTTTCTGAACAGTACTGTTAAGGAACCCGCTTTGCAAAGGACCTTCCTTACAACGCTCTACTTGGGATACCTAATTTGTGACACGAAAATTGGGAATGCTGTGGAAAGGAAAATGAGGAATGAAAGCAGGTGGGTGATATTCTGTGTGTGTATGTATGTGTAGGCAGGGAGAGCCCTGGGCCATTTCATGAATGTCAGACCAGGATCCTGCTTGGAGATGCTGTTGGTCCTCCAGGATAACTCACCCCTTGATTGTCTTTCCTCTTTAAGTGCTCCTTCTGTGAGAAGCTTGAAAAAGGGGGCACATCTTGGAAAATTAGAGTGTGTGGTACCACATACCGCTTTAATAGGAGAAGAGGAATTGTGGCCTGTCACCGATTTAAGACTTCTTTCCACTCTAGTGCCAGCAAGTGGAAATTTTGCTCCTTTCAGGGCAATATCATAGGTTGACTCCTGTGAACACACTGCAGCAACTCAGCCGGATCGGAAGCTTGAAAACATACCGAGGGGTAAAACTTTGCTGCTAAAAGAAGCATTAGAAATTGGCAGTGAAATTTGTCATGAATAGGTCCAGTAAGGAACCAAGTATGTTATATTCAACTCTCAGGAGGTACAGAAAGTACAGCTGAATATTAAGCTAAAGCAGGGGGGAGGCGGAGGGAGAGGAGCATGGGGGAAAGAAGCGTAGTTTGGAGGAAAGGACATGTTTTTTGCTCTCATGTAGAATACAGAAAGTTGGTTTCAGATGCTTTGTTGTTATCGTCCCATTTTGATGAGAATCACAATTAAAACTGCTGTTGGTGTCAGGGTAGTGTCTGTGGTAGAAGGCAGCATGTTCCCCTGTCTCTGTTGGCTTGCAGAGCCTTGCTCCGCACTGAGGGAAGCTGATGTGCTGCTCTGAGTATGGAGTTGTGTCATTTTGACACTGAAGGTCATGCTCAGCTCCTCTTTCATGTACCACAGGTCTGTGACTATTTTGCCGTGGCTCTACAAAAGCTGTGGATAAGAGGACCCAATGACAGAAGTGTGCTAGCTCTGATAAGCCAGGCCTCTATGCAATGTCTAATTTTAGTTTTTATCTGACCAGTGGGTAGTTGGAAGTGTTGTCAAATGACAGATAAAACCCTGAAAACATGCACAGTGACCATCCTTTTATCGTTGGTTGTAAGTAACCATGGGGATAGGCATCTAAGAGGTCTGGTTTTGTTTTCGTGTTGTTCAGTTCAAGTTTAAGTGAGAGTCAAATGGACTCCATGCCTGTACATGAAAATAAACTCAGGGACAGGGACTCTGACCTTGTCTAGACACAAAAATAGCAGTGATTTGGAGATCAGTTTATTAACTTAGTACCTGCATTTATTTAATTGAATTCAGTATCTGATGTGTGGAGCATTCCCTTTCTAGCACACCTGTGTAGAAGAAGATGTTATCATGCCAGTTCAGGCAGTCACGCAGCAGCAGGAAATCATGAATACAATGTCTGTCATTTTCTTCCTTCGCTTCCTCTAGTTGAACATCCGAAGTAAGACAGAGGGGCATCTTTCTGTACTGTCATTCTGTTTCCTTTTCTTCAGCCTGTTTCCATTGTACTTTTAATTTTGTGCAGACTTGATGACACCTGACTGATGAGTGTTCTCTCATTTGACATGCTGACAAGCATAGGAGCAGGCTTACTGTGATTGCTTTACTCACCATGTTAGGCTATCAACCAGTATTTGTTGATCATTTATGTGTTTGCAGATTTGCAGTTGTCATTCTTTCCATTTGCCCCAGTTCTCTCTCTCTTGCGCTTGCTCTCTTTTTTTTTTTTTTTTTTTTTTTTTAAGCTTCTGGCACAGGGTGCAGCCCTCACTATACTTGAAGTAATCCTCCCTAAATCCTTCCCCAAATTAGTCATGGATATTATTCAAGAAAGCAAAGAAAAGGTCAATGAACAACCCTGAGACAGAAAGAATTACGTTCTGTCAGTTTATATTTAATGGATGGCATTTTAATTTTTTTTTATTCAGAATTAAATACTCAAAACTTTTCTCATTTCAGTTCTTGGAAGTAGGTTTGCTGTAGCCCAAATACTCTGAATTTATTGTTCCCAGGCAAGAGGGGAGCCCTGCTGGTGGGAGAATTGTGAGAGTCATGTAACACACCCAGCCTCCAGGTCACCTTCCCGTTATTCAGATGCTAGGATCTGTGATCAGTTGTGAAACACAAATACAGGCAACTTGCTGTGGCACTTGCAAGGTACCTACTGCTCTGTGTATTACTCTATTATATTTTGCCACTGATATGAAGTTGCTGATAAGCTGATTTTATCCTTGTGAAGAGTTAGGTCAGCTATGCAAAAAGTTAATTATTTGGCATGTGCTTGACTTACACTGACTTTTTATGATACTGTGAGTCAAATTCAGAGTGTTTGTTCTCATTTCAGTGATCTGGACTTGGATATAGTTTAAGCTGCAAATGAAGGCTGTAGTCAACAACTTTTTCTACAAGTGTACAAGTCTGTACTGAAAATGGAAATAATTTTGGCTTTCAAGATTTTTCAGCATTTTAATGGAAGTTTGCAATTCCAAACAAATATCTGTGTGGAAATGTAACTCAGTTGAAATTTATGAGTAACTCCTAGGCTCCCAGGAAAACAACAGAAGTTTGACGGTAATTGGTCCAAATTTACGCAAACACTTGGACCAGTAAGCACAATTTTATTTATTTATTACAAACTTCAGGAAATCTTCTTGACCTTATGTATCTTTCGAGGTTTTCAGTTCCTGCAACAGAAAGTTTCCATAGTTGTCCTGAGACCTTTCAAGCATGGGATGCTTGGCTGAGCAATATTAATTGAGGAATGAGGAGTTTTCAGAGTCTGCTATTAATAGACATGTACTAATAAGGTGATCCAGGAGAATTTAATATTATATGAGGTTTGGGGTGAAAAAATGTATTTATATAAAAGAGGTGCAGGAGGGGAAAATATTTCTCAGACGGATCATTCTGATTTAGATAAACGGTTCTCATTCCACCTACCAAAATGCACAGGATATGGACAAAATATTCAGAACAACTGCAAAATAATGGACAAAACCTGATTTTGTCCATTGCTGCATAATTTCTGCCTCTTTATGAACAGTAAATGATGCAGCTGCTTTGCTATACTGGGTGTATTTAGCTAAGAAATGGGGAGATGGCAATAGAGAGCTGTTGATGAAGCTGTGGTAGGTTCCTGTTTTTAACAAAGGCTGCCAAACGTCAATGTGTAATTTGTGATCATTTCAATAAAGGCTGCTTTTAAATTGAATATAGAGGGGAAACAGGTATGTCATGAGTGGCAGATTTATGCCTAAAATCCTCTGCTTTTAAGAATGCAAGTGAAATTTAAGAACAAGTCACTCATAAACCATATTTTACTCTGTCCACTCTTAAGTTAGGAATAAGTAGATGTGTCCTGGATGAATAAAAGAGAAGTCAGATCCTGTTACCTAATTTTACTGAGTGATAAAATGAACCTAATCTACGGTATCTACCTTGGTTGTCCTAGAGACAATATAGCACTCTTTTCTCAGCTGCACCAAGATGTTGCATTTTTTTTTCCTTGATGGCAATTTTGTTGCCAAATTGATGTCTTAAGAAAATTTCTCCTCTAAGCAAATTACCTGCAGTTTGCCAAGAGCAGGACAGAGGTTTGTGTGGGAAACCATCTTAATTGTTGCTCATTGCTGAATATGTTTTGTGTCAAAGATCTTTGCTGTGCTGGAGGTCTTGGTTTCAGGACAGAGTGACAATTAGAGCAGTCAAAAATTCCCTCCTCCTTTTGAATTTCTCTGTCTGTTGATGCAGCTCCCCAGACCTTTTCCAGAGGCAGGCAGCCACATCATTTGCTGGAAAAGCAATAAGGTAATGTTCAAGGTGCTTCCTACATTGCTTGTCTTCTCATATCTATGAAAAGGAATTTGATCATGGGGAAAAGAATGTGGACTAGAAGCAGAGAGTATGTATAATTTTCATATAGCTCATTTCAATGACAGAGTTCTCTAACAGGACAGGGTGGTGTGTCAAAGCCAGGGCAGGTGAAATGTTAGTATGCAAACTTCCTAATTTGTCTTTATTTCCTGTACAAATAAGCCGTTAGTTTATAAAGCACTAACACAGCTAATGTTGATGAATGATAAACCTTTGCAGCATAGAGGCAGCAGTGTTTTGGGATTACTATATTCCCCAGTGGATATCTGCAAGTGCTGCAAAAGAGAAAAAACAGCACGGAGAAAATGTAGGATGTGACTGATGTGCGCTTATCCCAGTGTTCTGCAGAGCAGGGGCAGGCTGACAGTCCGGAGGGACTGTTTATTAAGGAGAAGAAGTCTGGGTGTTTTGGTGTATCTTTCATGTGTCCCATATTACATGGTTTTGTTTGCTCACAGAAGTGAAATTCCTCTGGGAATGTCCACTCAAGGAAAACAGATACGGATGTGCAGAGCTCTGAGGTGTCCTGGCAGTTGTGGAGTATGATTACAGTAGGGCTGCAAGGCAGCAGGAGCCCTTCTTTCCTCCAGCATGATGCAGAGGCTGCACGCAGTCATTTCGGAAACGTAATACCAAATTACAGATCTTCATGGGTAGCAAGGCATCTGTCCCAAGCAGTATGAAAAATCTGCTCCTTGTTCTTTTAGGCAATAGTGGGGAGGAGAAACAGATCTCCATAACCATACCTACTCTGTGCGTTTTCCACACATGGACGTACCTTGGACTTTTTTAAATCAGCATTTTCTATTTGTGTGTTTTTTCTGTCCAACTTGAATTTTCAGTAATGCTTAAGCATCTTTTTTTAACCTCCCTGGCAAAGTAAAGGAGTTTGCATGGGCATATATTGCACTGTACTCACCTTGTGTGAGTGGTGCTTGGTGAAAGAGTGCTTGGTGAAAGGCCTGTGATGTAAACGAGCATCGGGCTGGCAGATATACAGGTGAGGGATGTTTTGGAGTTGCACATACAACTGGACTGCTATAAAACTCCTAGATGTTTTAAAATAGAAAAAAAAAAATAAAAAATCTGAAAATTGTTGTTTGATTTGAGTAGACCTGTGTTTAGAGATGGGAATAATGAGCATGATGCGAAAGGATCTCACCCAACTGGCTTACCAGTGATAGAAATGTAAGGATAAAAATAAAACAAGTTGCAAATTAACCTGTTAGCACTTCGTTGTACGTGTGAAGCAGACAAATCACTGATTTACTCGTGCTGATTCACATTTCACTATTATTCATGTACAAACCCTCACACTCTCCAGAGTGTATGAAAGGTGGTCAGCCTTTCAAGCCATATCTCAGTGTAATCTTTGGATTAATCACAGAGCAACAACTTGAAATAACTTTCTGTGTAGGTGAAAGCAGCATTGGGATCTAATATTTCTGTTGTCATCCTCTCCTCTGGAAATAAACTAAAAATGTAAGGTGTGTTGCAATGAAGTTTACACCCAGTTGAGTGAGTAGGTGTCTATGAGTTTTCTCACCTCGAGATACATTTCTTCAGCTATGAAATAAATAACTGATCGTTTGAAACAAACACATGCATATGTATTTTATAATCTGAGATATATAGTTACAGGACAGTAAGTTCCATGCTGATGGATAGTGGTATAAAGATAACATACAGCAGCTTTCTCCAATAGCCCAGCTAACTTTACAACTAGAAAACTTCCAAAAATTATAATCTGAGGTTCAGAAGAAAAAAAGCCGTTACTACAGTGTGAAGTATTTTCAACACTAAATTGTGTGCATGTGTTTTTCCCTTGGAGGCAGGGCTTCAAACCATACAAAAGCAAGCATACTTGAAGAGCTGTTGGCATTTACTACTTTCTGATAATTTCTTCTTGAAAAACAAACAAACAAAACCCCAATCAAGCCAAAACACACCCTAAGGGGCAATATGCTTGTATTTGTCAAGTAGTGCACAAGTGGAGAAGGACTGTTAAGTATTCCGCTCAAAAGAAGAATCCTCTTACGTGCAGATTTTTGAAAACAGTTAATGAAAACGGCATCTTGCTCTTCAAAAGAGTACTGTCCAGTTTCAGAAGGCAAATCCTCTTCCATTTTCTTCCTTCTTACACAGTAAATCCACTGTATTACGGAAATCTTTGTCCTTTGTCTGTGCTGTGGATAGAGGATGCAGCATCCACCTTGGATGCACCAAATGAGAGGGATGTTTTGCGGAGGCAGTGTCTCTCAAATGCCGTATTCTGTATGTGCCAGTACCTATGGGAATCATACGCATACCTAGGGGTGGGCGGGTTGATATTGACAGTGAGATGGTTCTCGGAGCAAGTTGTAGCAAAAATAAGGTAAAAGATATGTTGCTTCAAATGAACATGCATGTATGAACAAATGAGTGAATATTGACAGGCAATACAGGTAATAAAGTATACAACAAAAGCCTCTGTAGGTATAGAATTTCTTGCGCATGATGTATGTTAGGCACCTATCCATCAAGTAGTTTTAGCAGAGCTTGGGCTAAAGCAGACTTTTTTTTTTTTTAACACTAAGATTTATTTTTTTAATACACTTGCCAAGATTTTGATTAATTTTAGAAGTTATGACCTCTAAATTGCATAGTTTTCCAAGCTAAAAAGAACAAGCTTGTTCTGAAAGCCATCTATGAATATTTACCTTCAGCAACCTGGTAATACTTTCTGCATCGGATTTTATGGTATCCAATTTAATTATGGAACAGCTGTGATGTAGGCTGCATAACATCTTGACTTAAAATCAGTTTTACATAAACAGGACAACTTTAGGAATACTGATGCCGATACATAGAGCATATCAATGATGTTTTGCTGAAGGGGACATGCAAGAGCATGCTGTGAAATATCATTCACAAAGATATTTCCGAGTGTACTAAGGCAAGGTTGTACTGTAATCTGTGAACAACCTCAAGTAGTATCTGGGGTCTAGTCAGAGGCAAAGGGGCATATGTATAAAAGCAATTAAATCTTACCCCAGGTAGTTATAAATAATAGGGATGTTTGGTTAGTTGGCATAAACAGTGAATATTGGCAAACAACTG
The DNA here is from genome assembly GCF_023638135.1 of Falco biarmicus. Taxonomy (NCBI): domain Eukaryota; kingdom Metazoa; phylum Chordata; class Aves; order Falconiformes; family Falconidae; genus Falco; species Falco biarmicus. The sequence goes on from NC_079291.1 coordinate 20,113,939, forward strand.
CAATTCTGTTTCTTGGGAAATGGAGAATGAAAACAGCTCTGCTGCTATTTCATTGCAGGTTTTTTTGACCTGTGAATTGGCCTTTTTCAGTTTTCCCCGGTCCTGTTTAAAGCAGAAGTTATATGATGTGTGTGTGTGTGTATATATATATGTTATAGTTTTTATAAAATGTGTTTAAATCTTGAGTCTGTTAAAAACTTTGGTCTCCTAGGGGGGAAGCAAAGCTTGGGTCAGTTAATGGGTTCTTGGGTCAGACAATGTCTGTCTGGCCTTTGATAACATGATAAATGAAAACAAAATGCATGATTTATTTATCCACATTAGAGAAAGAGACATACAGGAACATAGGAAGGCCTAGAGGCCCAGAGTTACATGGATGGGGAAGTATTTCATTTGGGCTTTTGTCCAAAAACAAACAAACAAAAGGCCGTTTCTGTAAATTGATAAGATGTAAGGGCTCAAAAATCACCCACGGAGTAAGTCACACAGACTGAGTGGAATTACACCAGATGTATGTACTCTGTGGTAACTCCAGTAACATAAGAGGTCGTTGCATCCATTTAGCAGTACTGTTTTTACTTCTTTAAAAAGGCGTTGCTGCCTTGTAATGGGAGGAATCCAAGTCCCGTAATGGCCCAATGTTTTGAAACTCACGTGGGAAAGATCTGCTAGTGCAAATAATTAATCTACAAGCAATAGCTAGTGAGGGTGTGTTGGTATGGCTGGTGGAAAGCGCTCTGTGTGTGCGTGCAGTGGACGGTCTCAGCAGTACCCTGCTGCTTTGGAGGCAGAGAATTATGCTGCTGATTGTGGCACCTGTTCTGTCTGGGATGTTTTCAGAGGAAAGGCTTTTCGAAGCGTACTGCTGTGCTTGCATATGCTGGAGAGGTAGCTTATGGCTCTCCTTTCCTTTGGAAGGCGAAGGAGGCAGCAGTGCAGGGCATGGTGCTGTGCTGGGGGGTGTGTGTGTGTGGGGGGGGCTGGCAGCAGGGCCCTGCCTGCATGATGCACCCCAAAGGGTAGCCCTGGTCCCAGGTGTCCACGTGCAAGTGTGGGGGCTCAGCATGGAGGGAAAGGCCTGGCCCCTGTTGCGTTGAGCTCCTGATGCAGCATTACCTTGGCAGGCTTCGCTGCATGCTCAGAACCTCTCTGCAAACCCCACGGCTCCCTCTCTTCCTCTCCCAGGCTGCTTCCCACAGGGGAAATCTTCCCACCTCGTTCCTCCCAGAAGGCAGAAGGGGAGTGATAATATAGATGATAGTCACTAATATAGACTTGCCCAGTGAGTCATCGTCGCATACGTCTTTGAGCCTCCCCCTGTTTGGCAGCCCCTCACCGCAGAGCTCCTTGCCCTGCAGCAGAGCCCCTCTTCTGCCCCCTTCCAGGCTCCCACGCCTCCCAGCTCAAAACTCCTGTCTTCTCTTCCAGCCTCAGCTCGTGGCACAGATTTCCAATGCTTGTCTGTCAGCTGTAGTTACAAAAATTTCATTCAGAAAAAGAGCCCAGCCACTTAAACAAGAGGACAGGGCTGAGAAAGATGGGACCCGTCATGGACTTTCTCTGCCCCTTTATTTATCCTGTGATTAAGGCTGGGTTGATAGAGGTGTCAGGCTGCAGAGGAGCACTGCTGCTGTGGAAGAAGGTGCTCCAGAGGTAGGAGACAGCTGGAGCCTGCATAGGCAAGCATTTGGAGTGGCCAAGGGAAAAAGTGCTGGAGAAAGGAGCGTCTGTTGCTGTGTATGGTGACCTCTCTGGCATTGTGTTTGTTATCACAGGGTCATTTACTGTTTTGTTTCCAGAATGGGGTCCTCAAGCTTTTGGTGGGTTAGGAAACCAGTGGTACTTCAGCTTATGCTTTACCTCTTGTTTTTTCTTTCACACTGTCTGCACAAAGAAACTACAGGCTGGATTTAAACGGAGGCTTTTGTTTTCTCCTGGAGATCAGTGAAATTCTCCTTGAACAGAGAGCAAAAGGAATTTGTTGCAGCTTCTGCAATAGCAGTAATGTGTCAAGATTAGGAAAAATGTAGCCCTGTACCAGGCTGCAGGGACTGACAGTACAGGAGAAAAAAGTTTGCCTGAAAATCAAGTTTCCTCTCAACGGTGCAGGAATCCATTTTCCTTTTGACTGTCATGGGAAATACAAAGCCAGAACTGGCCCAGCAGTGAACTGATTCTTGGTCTTGATTTCTTCCCCCTTACCCTGAGCACCTTATTTCAGAGGGCCTATTTGTGAAACCAGCAGTACTGCTCACAGAGGGGGACACTGGTCTGTTCAGTAAAGGGGGCAGAGCCATTCCTTCTGAGGCTCCTTGAGCTATGGCTTCATTTGTGAAGAAGCACAGCAGCCTTCATGCCCATCTGCTCTTTTTTTTTTTTTGTGGGATTTATTTATAAAAAGTGAACCGAATGATGCACTGTGAAAACCAGATTAACATGGATATGCAAACGAAGGCCCCTGGTATCTGATAATTTACTGAGTGAGTGTGATTGCCTGGTCGCCAGCTGTTAGAATGAATTCTGGCTCAGAACAGGCAAACGAGAAAGTCATCACTAGATAAAGTAAGAAGAAAGCAAATAAAAACATCAATAACTCGCTAACAAAATATTGAACTTCCTGTCATCTTCAGGAATCCATTTCTTGTAGTACTACAATTCATCATTTTCTCTGGCTGAAGAAATGTTGTCATTATATTTAAACAAAAATGCTGAAAGGATGTATCCATTAAACAAAATTTACATAGACTGCCTTCAGGTATAAAGTTTTTTACCCAGGAATATCGAAGGTACATTACATTCTTAAAACAGCATGGTTGTAAATGACTTCATCTATTCCTAAATACAGCTAAGTAAGCTTTCAACTGAAAAGATTTGTCTAAGTTAATAGCATTTCTCTTAAATATAGCCTTTTAATGTTAGCATAAATGAACAGAAGGAGAAAAAGAACACTGTGCCCAATTGAAATTATAGAGTTGATTTTCAGATAGGCATACTGAATTTGGAAACATCAGAAATATTCCTGCATACCTGGCTTAGTGTCTGACCTTTCCCTTCTACGTCACTTGCTATGCTAACAGTAGAGGTAATGATTGGTGTTTCCTGCCTTTGGGACAAGAGCGCTGGAAAAATGGCTGGAGGAATCCCAAGGCTTCTAGGTCAATTCCTGAGACCACTGTACAAAAAAATATTTACCTTATTTTATCCTTTGAAACTCAAAGGATCTGAGTTTTGAAGAATTCCTTGTGGTACAGTCTGATAAATGTAACAGTGATTAACACGCAAGAAAGGAAAACTTTATTCCCTTAGGAACTTTTTAATGAGGCTTTGTTACTTTGTAACAACTGAACTCATGTCTTAGTTCTAGTACAGCTGATCATAGATATAGCAACAGTCATGTGTACCCCCTTTTCTGCGTCTTTTCTATGTCTTACTGGGAGTTCATGATGGTATAACACAACACATATCTGTTCTATCTCAGCAGCATCTTCCCTAGCCAACATACCCAAATAGCACAACAAACACGTGGTCTGAGGCATCACGTTTGCTTGAGATTCCTTCAGTACTTATACGAGCCAGGAGGACATTTGAAAGACACGCTGAGGTTTCTAGCTCTGTAATTGTGGCTTGGCATTATTTACAAATCAGTATTAAAAAAATATGTAGAGGCTACCATGCATATGTATAATTTCCAAATACAGGGACTGACCAGAGGGCAGAGCAGAGATTTCAGTTTGTTGGTATGACTTCCCTTAGTGAAGTTCAAAGGAACTCAAAGACTGGGGCAAACAAATGATCTGCTGAACATCTTCCCGTGCATTTTAAAGGTCTGAGGACACTGTATGAGATGCAATCTACTTGCTAGCTTTTGTCCCAAGCCTCAGCTGCTTTCCACTGAAGGAACCTGCAGCAAGGCTGTAGGAGCCTGTAGCTCTGGCACCATTAGATAAACTCCCATGGGGGATGCATGGAGCCAGCAGAAACATCTGAAGGGGGCTAAAACCCTCCTGGAGTTCTGCCTCATCCTCAATGATAAGGGATATATAATCAAGCCCAGCCTTCTCCCATGTCTTTTTTTTTTTTTTTTTTTTGGTCATGCACTCATTGTAGGTATCTGCATAGGGTCTTCAGTTATGTACATACCTCAGAGACTGGTTATTCCTTCCCTTTGCAGCAGGTACCTTGTCTCTTACCTTTTCTGTCTTTTGTAATGAAGCTGTAGCTTGCCTTATTGCTTTCTGCCCTGGTGACAGTGCTTTGGCAGTGGAGGGACTGTCATGAAAAGGGCATCCAGATACTGTGATAGCAAGCCTCACGTAAACACCTCAGCAGATTAGAGGGGAATGCTGTGCATGACCGAGGTGTTTACTCCACCTGACCAGAGCCTCGGGCAGGCCAGTTCATCTGCTTGAGTCTGGGAGGGCTGTGCTGGGATGTTGCATCCCTTTTCAGTGGATAATCCCGACAGTGTCTGTAATGCAAGGGCCCATATTTCTGGAACATGAATAAACTTCTACTTGAATTCTGTCTGTTTGATGTAAATAGTTATCAATAGGAAAATGTAGTGAGGCCATCTCAAAGTAGAGATGCTGCAGTCCACATACCGTGGAGCTGATGTTAGTCCCTCCCCTGGTAATAGACATGTATAAGCTTATGAAAAGTCCAACTTTAAGATACCATGCTTTAGAGAAGAGTATGCGTTAAGTGTAAGGAACGGGAAGATAGCAAGAAAGGCTTATCCTGGAGAAAGATTGAATGTCATAAGTTTCATAGGGGAATAGGATGAAAACCAAATACAGAGCCTGGTTTACATTTCCTTTGTACCTGAAGCAATGGCAGATGTTCCAGGTTAGTGTGGTCTGGTTGTATTGCAATGGTTTGCTTTGCCTCCTTAATGGAAGCAGCTCTCCAGGGATGCTGTAGGACTGACGCTGTTCAAAGGAAACAAGCTTATTTTCACAATTTTAATGCATTTACCAACCACTATGGTTACTGGGGTTAAGGGACTGGTGCAGCACTAACACCCAGGCCCCCATGGCAAATCATCTGCTACCCCATCTGTCTGCCCAAGACTTAGTGACACATTACAGTCCTGGGGCCTTGCGGCTGCCTTTCAAGCTTCAAAGCTTATTAACTTGGCAATTAATGGAAAATGGTTTGGTAAGTGGCAGCACCTGCCCAGTACTTTCTGGGCTGGGATTTGAGGTTTGTTTTAAAAGGAGACTACCTGAGGGTTAGGCAACTGTGTCTGCATTTAGATACCAAGATTAACTAGCTTTGTTCTCAGTTGAGATCAGTTATACAATCTATTTGAAATTTGTAGTACCATTGACAATATCATCTCTCACTTCAAAAAATGACACAAGTCTTGCAAGGACAGATATGTGGTGATGGGAATTGGGGGAGAAGAGAGAGATGATAAAATACTCAGGTTGAAATTACCGGTAGGTAGGACATTGAGGCGAGTGGTTCAATTTCAAGCTCCTGTTCTGTCTGCCTTTCACATTGCATGCAACCACCAGGCTACTCTGATTTAAGGTTGTGTTGCAGAAAAAATATTAGATCATCTTCTGAGTTGTCTTTCATTTTGGCCTGTTACTTCCAGGAATGTAAATAGTCTGCAAATTCTTGTGTGCTGTGGTGGCTTTGTTCTGTGTCCCTTTTTTTTTTCTCCTTTTTTTTCTTTCTTTTTTTTTTTTTTTTTCCCCTTCGAGTTAGTATGTAAGGAGTTATTACACAGCAGAAATTAAACATCTGGGAAAAAATATCTATTACACTATACACAGTGTAATATCTTTCTGGTGTGAGAGAATAGATTCCCCCCTGCTTCTGTCTCTTTATTGTGTAACAGATTAGAAGACATTTAGGACTACTGAATCACATCTCGTATGACTATAAAGTGACACGGAACTGAAAGCATCTCAAAATTTATGAGAAAATGATTGCTTCTAGAAGTGTATCAAATCCAAGATGATTACTGGTACAATACATTTGCGGGAAAGCTACTTTTTTTGATTAAGAGAGAAATTGAATCTTACGAAGGTGTCAGTTATAAACTCATTGGTGAAGCGATGAGAGCAATCTGTGCTTTATACTGCTGGGAAGTACAGTTTGGCTTACTTGACAGATAAGGAAACTGAGGAAAAATTATAAAATCAATTGAAATGAATGCAGTGTTATTTTACTACCACTTGTGAAATTGTCCATCTGCGCCTGTTTCCTTAAAGATGCCCGTATAATTAAAAGAGGCCATATGGGGACTTTATGTCAGAGCTGGGAATAAAGGTCAGAATGAAGACTGAACAGGTTTTTTTGGGCTGAACAACCTGCCCTTAGATGCAGACTTTGTCAGTTTTAAGGTATTTGCAAATCTAGTTTTGAATCTTAGACTGCTTGAGCAAATATGTATGAGGAAAAGCAAAAAAGAAGCAAGCATTTCATAAATGTTGATATCATCTGATTCTCCCCCATTTCCTTAGCCAGCTTCCTCCTCTCACCTCCCTAATATCCTTCTAGGAGCCCAGATTTGCCGAACCAGCCAGGCAGATGTAACAGTCTGCAGTAAGACAAGGGAGAATGGGTCTTTGTGCTGATGGCTGGGGCATGTGCCTGGGACGGAGCCACCTGGCTTTTGGGCTCTACTCCAAGGATTATTCAAATATTTCTCACAAAAAAGAATAACTGCAATGGGAGAGACCAAGGGAAAAGATATTTTCAATATTGACTACAGTGGTAGTCACTGAAGGCATGAGTGCTCTCCTGAGGTGCTAGGCTTTGTGCAAGTCCTTCTGTGGAGTGAGGAAGGACAAAGAGAAGAGGCCTTCCACATCGCACAGAATGAGCAGCTGCTCCCCAGGCAGCAAGGCTGAGAGACAAGGAGAGAGCAGAGGGAGTAGCACCCTTTACATCCTTGTTTTGCAATTTTTATGTTCATTTTAATTACCAATTTCTCCAATGTGTTTTCCAACCAAGCAAAACTTTTATAAGCTTAACCAAGTGATCTTGATCTTCTAGAGGGGAGAAAAAAAATCCACTGAAATGGCAAGACCATTTGCTTTACCTGCTAATAATGCTTTCTTCTTGAAAGTCACCTTCTTCCTCTACGTCTTTGCGTTTACTTCTTCCTGACAGTAGATGCAGAGTGTTTCATATACTCTTGAAAAATACAGGTGTCACCCACTTCTTTTTCCTTTTAGTATTATCACAGTGAGAGGATATACACTTCTCACTTTTTTCCACATTTTAACACTCCGACACAGCAAAAGGATGAAATATGAGTACTCCTGATTTGAACTGAAACTTGGAAACAAACAAAATCCCCTCCATGATCATAGAGGTTCTTTTGCCAGCCCTGGTTTAGATGAGGCAGAGGTAACTTGCAGCAATATCTGATTACTTCAGGAAATACAGGTCATCTTATTTAATGATCTGGAGCTGGAGATGTATTGCAGTTTCCATCTGTCACTTGTGATTAGCGTGGAGCACTGAACTGGACTGGAAATGAAGTTAAAGAGTGATAGGATCATGGTGAGCCAGGCTGGGGGGAAGGATGTCTGGGGTACGGGGGTATTGGGAGCTGCTGCCGCCTGCTGTGGCCGCTGCGAGTGTGGCAGGGTGGCTTTGGCACTGCTTCCTTGGCAGGCTGGCTTGGAGTTACGTTGAAGTGTGGCAGTAAAACAGCCTTTTGCTCCAACCTGTGGAAACAAAATGTGGATGTAGATGGGTGTAGTCCCTCATGCACCACACCTCACATGGACTCCCTGGCCTTGGGACCAGAGCCAGGCTGGTTTCAGGAGTTCAGTTTTATTTCTGAAGACTGGTTAATGCAAGTTTGATATACCATTCATGTTCTCCCTCATTCTGGTTTCTAAAGCAGCCTATTTATACTGTGAATTTACACTCCCACCTAGTTTTCTGTTTGCAAGATTAGACTCCAGAAGCCACCTCCCTGGGAAATGGAAGTTATTTATGAACCAGGAATTCCAGCAGGAGCTGTACTGTTTCCTGGAACTCTTACTGAGTCTGGATACTTAAAGATATTTAGGTTCTTATTTGCTCCTTGAAACATCTAGATCTACCTCAGTACACTGACGTGCTCAAGACCACTTTTCAGCAGCTCTGCTTTAACTGAGGGAGCTGAAGAGTGGCGGGAGAGCACTAGAGGTCATGTCCTTCCAGGAACATTGCTGTACTGGAACAGAAACTGGTCATTTGCGGGACTGCAATGGAAACTGTACCAGTCATTATGGACGGTCATCGTTCACCCACTGTGCCATACCGGGGTTAGATATCCTTTCTGTGGTTTGGGCTTAGCTGTGTTTTTCATGTCTGTCCAGAACTTATACCATAAGGGCCTGCTGACAGGAACTAGCGTTTTTCATAGTAACATTGCAATTTTTAGTAGGAATTTAAAATGATGCTCAACAGGTTGCGATGGCATTTACTTCAGCTTGATTTGTGCAGAGTTTTGGCAACAGCTGCATCTCTTCAGCTCTTAGAGGTGTTGAGGAGGTGCCAGCAGTAAGAACCTTTCCTAATCATGCTGAATAGAGAAAGCAACTGAAAAGAAACAGGCACATTTGAAACTTTAAAAATATTGCTGCCCTTACATTGCATTCTATTTTAATGCTTCGTATTCCTTTTACATGATTTCTTTTTCTTTACACAGAAAAATTAATCCCTGTTTGTAAATTTTCACATCTTGTCACAGCTGGTCATCTTTCTTAAGGCTGAGTCCTGAGAATACCTAATATAAGCGGGGTCAAAGACAGAGGCTAGAGGCAGAGCTCTTGAGAGAGACTCGCTCCATGACAAACACACAGAACCTTAAAGCTTTTGAGAATGGGATTTAAATGCTAACTTATTCTATACACCTTTCTGGCATCTGTGATGGGCTGTACCAGGGGTGAAATCTTTACATGCAACCCTTTTTTCCAGTAAGTAAAGAAACTGTATTTCAATGACTCTTGTATAACATGATTTTTACACCCACAAGGGCTAAAAATAACTAAAAAGTTACAAAAAGGAAAAGGTAAGCCTGGGCTCAGCTCTGAGTCTTCTGGTGTCTTCTGTTTAAAATGTTTTGCTGGAAGTAATATATTTATCTGTGTCTGACTTGTAGCAAGCTGCAACCCAGTTTTTGTATGTATACTCTCTTTTATGGTTTCCCATAACTGTTTGTCCATTCTATAATAACATATTTCATCGTGTTCCATTCCCCGAATGCTGGCTGATGCGCTATTCTGGCTAATCATTTTAGAAAATGGAGTACACTATTATTCTTTTAAAGATTAATTTTGGGGTTTATGACATTGATTCTTAAGTGTCTTTAGAGTGATTTTTAAGTGATTTTTAAAAATTATGTAGCACTGGTTTCTGACTTCCCAACAAAAACTTTAAAAACATATTTTTATGGAGACAGGGCTTCAATACTTTACTTGCTAAATAACAGGTCAAACTACCATAGCACAGTCATGATCATGGACCTGCTAGTGTACTCAGCAACCCCAGATCTAACCCAGTGCCGGGGGTCATGGATGCTTCTGTAGTCAGATCACCTTCCAGTTACAAGCAGCCCTGGAAAGGGTGAAGAATAAGACAGTAGTAGGCTACTCAAGCTCCATTCATGTCTTGGTATTGAGTTATGGCTGTGACACTTAGGTTTGCCACATAAAAGGCTAACAAATCAGTAGGATTCCTGTTAGACCTATTCATAAAGAGCCATTTATATTACACTGTCCTTTGGCCTTCTTCCCCTCTGCACCTGGTGGTCCTCTGTCACACTAGGAGCCCTGCTAAGTTCATCACAAGGGTCTTTTCTCTTGTAAGCTCCTTGAAGGCAGGGTTTACCTTCACTTGGCTGAGTACATGAGGGGCTGAGTGAGCAGCCTGATGATGGTGAAAGCTCAGTACTGGCCTACGTTTTCTGAAGTCTGTGAGCAGATTGCTTAATAACAGCAGAAAGTTTAAAAAGCTATGGAAGATGAAAAAGACAGCCTGCAACCCCCCCACCCCCACCCCCTCCGATGTCACAGATACCTGCAGAAGTACTATCTTCCTTCTTGCTTCTTCCATCCTGGAGAGTAATTGTCAAGGCAGCTGGACTCAAGTCCTTCTGACTGCTGTCTGGTTAGTAATGGTATAATTCTGTAGAGCACAGAGGAGGTGAGTCAAGTGTTATAAGTATATCTGACAGTGATGCTAGGAGCAGGAGATGAAAAAGCTCCTAGTAAACTGCTAGACTTGCTGAGCTATGACACTGATGTAGCGTAAGAAACAAAAGAAAATTTGTTACAGAGTTTATGGTTTGGGATTTGGGCTGTGTTTCTAAAGGTGCATTAGTTTGCACTGATTGACAACTGAATGTCTTTTTGAAACGCATGTGGCAGGCAAATGAAGGCAAAATTAATGACAATCAGCATTAATGTTGTGAATATGAACCCAGTTAATAAAAATCAATTCTGTTGCATATCCCAAGGTGATGGGCAGGACCGGGCATTTTACAAACAGGCATACTGCCCCACTTAAGTGGATGAGGGATGTTGTCTAGCACAGTCTAGTAGGCGCTTTGCTGGGCCATCCCTGAGACACCTCTCAGATTAGGCTTGGAGATGCAGCATCACACTACTCTTGAATAACCACAAGCTGTGAAGTCTTCGAATCCTCCTGTTTTGTTTTGTTTGTTTTTTAAATAAATTCCAAACCTTCAGCAAAACAGGTTGACTTCAGTTTGTACAGTGCCTGGTGCATGATACGTTGCATTCCCTTTGCTACTTTGCAACAGACAAATAGTATCTTTCTCAGTCAGTTTTCTTATTTCACTCTTTTATTACGACGCCTAAGTCATATGGATCCCTGCTACCATCCATCCACAATCTTGGAAGGAATAAACCCCCCCAGTATCCTCCTGAAGTTCGGATAAAGCAGGTTCCATCATACAGTGTTCATGCAGACAGTGAGTTATTGCTCCCTGTAGAACTCATGGACAAAAGTGTTCATTCGCTTCTTTCCATGGGCATTTGAGGTCAGAAGTATGAGGATGCATGTCAAAAAACCTGGCAGATTTCTAGTGGAGTGGAAAGGTACGCAGAGTTACGGTGTTGGTGGGAAGTGTTGCCAGCCTCAGGTGTGTTTTGCCGAAGTACCTGGATGATGAGGCACTGGGGGTGGGTGCTGCCTGTGAGCAAGCGTGGCTGTGTTGGAGGAAAATAGCTTAGATGTTTGAAAGTGTGGGGTCTGCTCTTGTCTGCACCAGCAAGCCATGCAAAAAAAGGAATACCCTACTTTGTAGGATCGTATTATCTTAAAGTGTCTAAGATTCCTTCTGTACTGAAATGCTGCAATAAAGTCTCCCCAGAGCCTTCTTTACTCCACGCTGAACAACCCCGACTCTCTCAGCCTTTCCTCGTAGAAGAGATGTTCCAACTCTCTGATCGCTTTTGCGGCCCTCCTCTGGACCTGCTCCAACAGGTCCATGTCTTCCCTGTGCTAAGGACTCCAGAGCTGGATGCAGCACTCCAGGTGGGGTCTTACCAGAGCAGAGTAGAGGGGGAGAATCACCTTCTCCAGTCTTCTGGCCACGCTTCTTTTGATGCAGCCCAGGATATGGTTGGCCTTCTGGCCTGTGAGTGCACATTGCTGGCTCATGTCCAGCTTTTCAGCCACCACTACACCCAAGTCCTTCTCTGCAGGGCTGTTCTCAACCCCTTTATCCCCCAGCCTGTATTGATACTAGGGGTTGCCGTGATGCAGGCACAGGACCTTGTATTTGTCTTTGTTGAACCTCATGACGTTCACATGAGCCCACTTCTCAAGCTTGTCCAGGTCCCTCTGGATGGCATCCTGTCCCTCAGGTGTGTCAGCTGCATCGCTCAGCTGGGTGTCATCTGCAAACATGCTGAGGGTGCACTCGATCCAACTGTTTAGGTCGTTGGTGAAGATACTAAACAGTACTGATCCCAATATGGACCCCTGAGGGACACCACTTGTCACTGACCTCCATCAGGACATTGAGCTGTTGACCACTACCCTCTGGATGGAACCATCCAACCAATTTGTCATCCACCAAACATTCCATCCTTCAGACCCATATTTGTCCAATTTAGAGAGAAGGATGTTGCAGGGGACCACATCAAAGGCCTTACAGAAGTCTAAATAGATGACATTTTCACTGTGATTCTGTTGTACAGAGCATCTACAAGCCCCAAAGAAACATGAGAGCAGGTGCTGAAAGAATATACATCAAAGGCATTTACATTAACACATTTCATTTTATAGGCTTATTTAGGTGAATGAGGCTTATCTATCAGATATTGGAATGCATTTTTTTCTGCTTTATATATTTTAAAACTGCTCTCTAATTTTGCCTTAAACTTTCAAGAACTTACCCAATTTCGCCATGGGGTCAGGAGCAATTAAGCACCTTTTCAATATGAAAGATAATTTTGCTTGAATTTCTGAATTTTTCTGCTAAGAAGCTTGATGCATTGTAACAGAATCCTCTGTGAAAATGATTCGGAAGTCATATTCAATATCACAGAACTTGTGCTCCCAACTTCTGGATCACCATTTGTCCTCTGAAGTACAGCTGGTGTTGATTCCTTTTTCATCCCTTGCGTTCTCATGGCTTTACTTTCCTCTGCTACTACAAAAATAATTTTATGCCAGTATATTGTTTTACAGAATGATAAACCAAAATCAGGAAGAAGCCTTGTCTCTAACTGTTGTCTTAGTTTTAGCAACGAATCATAGCATTAAAAATTGTTATCCTGGCTTTGTAAACTTGGACCACTTTTTTCCTAAGCCTGTAGCATTCTACAAGGTAGAAGCTGAGCCCTTCTCACAGAAAAGCCATTTTGTGTATTGTTCTAGTCATTGAGGAGAACCACCAGTGAGTAATTAATAATTTTATTGAAAGATTTCCTAAGCTTTGTTGCCAGAATCCTTTTCTGTTAGCTGTTACTTCAAATTTGGCAAATAGTAAGCATTGTGAAAATAGCCGTTTTGTAGTCAGCTGAAACCCTGGGCTTGCTGCTAGCTGAGTTAAAATACTTGCTTTTATTCTAGTTCTGCTAGATTTATTTATTTTTTTCTTTTATAAAAAATTTCAAGTTTTCACATTTTTATCAGTTTCTTTTGTCACTGCAAATAAAAATATTCAGGATGGCTTCTCTGTCTGCTTGTGAAAACACCTCATAGGCCTGACATTTCAAATACAAAATTAATACCTTACACTGTTATCTGCATGTATGCGTGCAGTAATACACTCACAGCTCAGTGGTGGAATGAAGAGGTAAGAAGGGAACAGGATGGTGAAATATTCTTAAAACATCAGAGAAGAAGCCTTTGTTGTAAACACTTGCAAAGAGGGTGTAGAAAGCTCGTTTCTCTGGCACCACTTAAGTCTTGTCCAGATACAGAGCAAAAGGAGAGACATTTTGTGCATGTTCCCAGCTTGCTGATAAAAGCCCTTGGGAAAACAATTTTGCTTTATAGATAAAATGGTCCAAAATTATGGATGACCTAACTCTCTGGAAGCAAGTAGGACAAGTTATAGCAGTGCTGGTTCTTGGGGCTCTGTGGAAGAGGACAGGTTTAATGCAGGATAGAGTATGAACCAAGCTCTTTAATGAGAAACTGTGGGAAGTGGAGACTTCTGAATGCATGGGATTGTTGAGGAATGCTGACATGTTCCTCTCTAACTGGTTACTGTTAATAGTGTTACAGAGCTGATAGTGCTTTCTGCTGGGAGCATGCTTCAGTCATAAAGCTCTTAAGCTGCCTTCCCTGCCATGTGAAGGGCAGGAGAAGGTGGGTAATTACACGTCTTTGACTAAAAAGAGAGGGGAAGAGCTGGGAGGGCCGGGAGACAAGGCATCGTGCACAGAGGTATGGAATTTGTCTGGCTGCCGAAGCCAGCATGGTCCTCCAGCATGCTCAGTAAGAGAGCCACGTATTTATCAGTATTTGTTTTCCAACATAAATTCTATTTTTGCATATGAAATAGATGAAGTTTTTAGCTGCATAATGGGCAGCATGTTTCATTCATGGCATAGTTGCTTTGAGTGTGTGGCCAGACTTTTAGTTTTATTTCTTGCAGTGGAACTTTTAGTACACAACAAATTTCTGTTTTGCTTTGAGGCAACTGTCTTTCAGCATTTAAAAAGACATAAATCTGAAAGCCTGCAACTTTAATTCATGTTCAGGTTATAACTATGTGAATTCCTACTTTCTTATGTAAAAAGAAATGGAGTGATGAGAGAATAAAATGACATCAGTTAATTCAGAAGTACTTCAAGGTGAGGAATGATCTCTAGTGGTTATCTGAGACAGACAACTCAGCCTCAAAGAACATCATCTGTCAGCAGACAGAGATGAAGACAAGACTGTACAGAGATCTAAAGGTGCTTGTACTGTTAGAGTCAGGTCTTAGCAGAATGAAAACATAAATCTGTTCAACTAACTGGAGCACTGATGCTTCACAAGACTCAAAGCAATAGGTTTTAGGCTATGGAGTGCCTTCTGCTCCTTTTCTGCAATGCTTCTCTGATTTTACTGAGCCCTGTACTTTGCAGGCCGGCAAACATTTAGAAATCTGCTCTTGTCAAATCCTGCAATATTTTTGTGAACTGGTTTTATTTTTTGCACTTCTGAAATTGTTAGTTGCAGAAAGTTTTAGCAGCAGAGACATTTACTCCTTTTTTTATTCTTTCTTCTTATTTTGCAATCTGACAATAGCTAATTTTTATTTTTTTTTTTTCTTTCTGGAAAATTGTCAACAAATTCTTCTTTGGAGGAGGTAGATATCTGTTCAAGACCAAATAGCTTTATGGAATTGCATTATTGCATTGAATATTACAGTAGAAGTATATTATTGTGGACAGGATAAGTAAATGAAGAAAACGTTTTTATTAATTCTTCGGTTTATTGTACCTCAAAGAAGTCTGACTCCACCTGACCAAAGTAAATACAGGTTTCCCTGCTGAATTTAATGGAAACAGGATCCTGCTCCATTTTTGTGCCGTTCTACATCTATCACTTGAATCACCCATGGTTTGTGCAATTTTGTTAGTATATTGACTTACAGCTCCACAAAGGAATGTAATTTCTCTGGTTTTCCACCAAAATCCATCTCACTTTCTCAACTAATTTCACTGAAATCGGAAACAAAACTGAGTTTTAATCGAGATGTGGCATGAGGGAGAACATGAGTGCACTTTACACAGTTGTATTGGCAAGAGTAGAAATGTTTGGACAGGAACCCAGGATTGTAAATTCAAGAGGCGAGGGAGAGAGGCTACAAACAGAAACCATCTCAGCCTAGGAAAACAGTTTGTAGGAGCCTGGCATATGCTTAAATGTAAAGCTTTTGAAAAATAAGTCACTGTACCAGCTAAGGTGCTTTCTTTTTCCCTTTCAGCTTTCTGAAACACAGGTTAATAGTTAAATAGACCAAGGCCCCATCCCCTCAGTAGTGTGACACAATTATCAAAATGTTTTTAGAAACGAAGAAATATGCTGGTAACTCAGTGATCTGTCATAGGTTAAAAAAAAATATATTAAAAATCCTTTAAAAAAAGTATTAGGTCGTTTACATGAATATGATACATCTACATGAATTCCAGACCTAGAGCAGGTGGCGCACAGTCAAATCTCAAAGTAGGCAGATGATGCTGGTAGTAGAGTGCTCCCCCAAGAGCAATGGACTCCAGAACCACCTCATTAAACTGAGTGCATGGGGAAAATACGTGGCAGGTTGAGTTTCAGTGCAACCACATAAAGTTGTGCATGCAGGAAAAAACAGTCTAAACCATGTTTGTATAATGTTAGCATGACAGTGATGGTTACAGCTCAGAAGAGGGATCTTGGAGTCATTGTTGACAGGTGTCTGCAATCATTAGCTTAAAGTGCAGAGGCAGCCAAAACCCTAGGAAAATATTGGGCATTGTCAGAAAGGGTACTGGGAATAAGACCAGAGAACATCATTTCGCCACTGTTTAAAACTTTGGCCCATCCCCACCTTGAGCCCTGTGTGTAGTTCTGGTCCCTCTATCTCAAGAACAGTGTAGTGGAGTTAAATATATTTGTGTGTGTTCATACAACAAAAATTATCTTAGGGCTGTAGCATCTGCTGTGCAAGGGCAGATTAAAAGACAAGGACTCTTAAGTTTAGAGAGCAGAAATCTGTGAGGGGATATTATGAGCAAGGTGTATGATATCTTTAGGGGAGTAGTGTGAATGCAGAGCTGATACTCACTAAATTCAACAATCCTAGAATGAGGGAGGGCTTGCTGAAACTAGTAGCAGATAAGTTTAAAATGGATTTTTGACCATGGTAGGTCATGAACTTCTCAAATTTGTTTCTATAGGAGTTTGTGGAGTCAGGTAATATGAGTTGGTATGAAAGAGCTTAGACAAATTATTGGATAACAGGTCTGTAAAGAGGAATGAAAGGAAAAAGGCATGGTTGTAGGCTCCACATCCCTAACACGACAGTGCAGATGCTGGGGAATTACAAGGAGAGTGACCTGTAGGAAACAGCCAGATTCATGTGCTGTCCCTAAATGCTATCTCTTATTGCTGCTGGTAGCTGCCACTGTTTTGTTGGAGGCAGACCATTTGTCTGACCCAGAATAACATTTTTTACATTCACAAGTTTTCTCCCATTTCTTTAAGGAAACTCAGTATTTTAATGTTTGCTAAACAGATGAAAACAATCTTTTAAGCACCTATCTTTCTGTAAATAAGTATCCTGTAAAACTGAGGAGAAGCTGGAAAAATATAAATGAAAGTAGATTTAGATGCCTTGTCTTGTTTTGCTTCCTGAGAGTGAATGCCTGGGGCACACTTAGTACAGACCTCCCAAAGGTCTGTGACTCACCCAGTGTTGCCTGTCCAGATTATGTTGGACTGACATGCTACTGACCTTCTTGACAAGTTATAAAGTATCCTGAGGGCCACACATCGTGAGTGCATGCTCTGACTGCTGATTTGTTGGATAAAAGGCAGGGAGACCAGGATGACGATACCGTTACCCGTGTTCAAACCCATTT
The DNA here is from genome assembly GCF_023638135.1 of Falco biarmicus. NCBI lineage: Eukaryota > Metazoa > Chordata > Aves > Falconiformes > Falconidae > Falco > Falco biarmicus. Next base: position 20,130,987 of record NC_079291.1, read on the forward strand.
TACCAAACAAAAGCATGTGTTGAACAGACTCCATGTGTGTGCCCAGGATCGTGGTGGTTGTAACCAATTTTTTTGGCAGGCATTTCATTCAGTCAAAACCTTTAACTTACTTCTAAGTGGAATTCTTAATATCTATGATTTATTTCACTGGAGAAACAGGAAGGAAACAAGACTAGTCTCTCCCCATGTTTAACACTGTGAATAAAGCCACAGGATCAGAGATTTGGATTCAGATTAATCTTCGGTTATTTTTTGCTCTTTCTCAAGGGAGGAAGCTGTGTGGCTCAAGGGAAAATTCAGCCCACCTCAAGACCTTCCACTGCTGAGTATCCAGGCAGCATAGGATCATCAAGTCCTAACTTTGGCACTGCAGTGCCTGAAGTCAGTTAGGATTAACTCAGGTTCTTCCCCTTTCCCTTTCTGTTGGAAAAAATTACTGGCCGCCTTTTTTCACTGAAAGTACTTGAACTGCAGTCTTTGGATGTAATTGCTGGATGTGTAAGGGGACCATTTAAGATGAGTCTTGTTTTAAGCTCCTTGTTTGATGCGTGGTAGAGTAGGGAACTATGTTCTCTAGCATTTATTTACTTTGCCAGAAATTCTCCACCTTATGCTTCCTGTTGATTTGTTGATGTGACAATCTGGCATGCTGCAATATCCTGGGTGTGCACGTTCTCCCTTCAATGCATATGTACAGCTCTCCTTAACAATATAAAATTTTAGGGATATCAAAGTTGCTCTCATTCTTCTTTTATATTTTTGAGACCTGATGCACACTGTTACTTATATTGCACATATAAAAGGATCCATAGTTGAAATGCTGGATTGAAATCACTTCTGTTAGCTGGGTTCCCTTTAAATGAGCTGGCAACAGTGTTCAGGAAGAAGAAACAAATTATCTATAGCTACAGATTTTAATGGAAGCTCACGCATGTAAGACCTGTTTCCTCTTTTTTTTAAGAGTACAAAAAAATAATACCATTTTGACAGTAGCAAAAAAATGATGAAGATGGGAACTTTGAGATCATCTTAGTTCTGCTGGGCCTCCAGGGTTGCAGAGGACCCTGAAATATTTTAAGGGTCCATGACCCTTACATGAAGTGAAATCTACATAGTGTGTAGTATTAATCCGCTATGTGGAGGCAATGCAAGGCTATTCTGTATCTTGTTTTTCAGTACCTCTGTGCAATGACAGTTAGTGTGTCTTTTGACACGGAGAAGCCTTTCCCTTTGCATTACATTCATCAGTAACTTTCCAGGCAATGATTCTTTACCTTCATTAAAGTTCATTATTTGTCTTCATATTGTCCTCTGTGGTCACTGTACATATGAGCCTTTGGTTGATGAGGACCATATGGTACCTGCAGGTACCAAAGCCCTGGAGGCTTCTGGACAGAATTGTGCTGAATTGTTCTGGGATGAGCAGCTCTCTTCTAAACACTGCGCTTCTGCCACCCCATCAACAATGCTGATCAGTCATACAAAACATAAGGTGAGGTTTTTTTTAAGTAATGTGCACCTTTTGCAGAAAAGTCAAACTTGTGTTTGGCTGTAGTGAGAGGTAGGAAGGCAGCAACAAAATACAGGCATCTGGACAGAGATGTTATTTCCTACTAGCAACCTCTGCCTGAGCTTATGCCTGTTGCTTACAAAGCACAGTAACTCTTGGGTGTAACAGGTGGTGATGGTGGAATAAATAAATGTGAAGTAGGAAGTATAATTTGTGTTGTTACTGGGATCCAGCAGGTGGTGCTGGCCAGAATGATGCTGAGCGGTACTCACAACTCTTTTAAAATGAAAGCGTAAAAGATCTGATACTATTGAGCATACTACCAGTAAAACTGGTTCTTCCTGAATATCATTTGCTTACGAAGAACAATTTTCTATCTATAGATCACATCTCTATCCGCCTCTACTGCTCTGCTTCCAAATACTGCATGATGTCAAAATCATTATATAGAGTATTCATTCCTCTAACAGTTTAATTTAATGTAAGTGATATTATGCAGTGGGAATACATGTTCCAGAAGATAGCTTGTGATCTATAAAAAATATTGCCACCCTAAAGAAAAGAAATCCACATGTCTCTCAGCAAAAGTGTGCAGTTCTTCTTTACCATCCCTGTGCACTGTAGATCCCTTAATCTTTTCATGCTTGGACCATTCCAGCTCCTTTCTCTGTACTATCAAGATCCAGCTGTTCACACTCTGGGATGCACAGGCTATTCACAGGAACATTACTGTAACATCCATTTTTAAAATTTACTCTATCTTATGTGCTTCAGGAACATGTGTAAATTTTCCTGCATATTTTCTGCTTCTCCTTGCTTGAGGTCCCCATTGGTGGTGGGTGAGGTACCAATATCACTCTGACACTGGGACTTTGAACTCAAGGCTTGACATGATACCAAAACTCCCAAGGGTGAATGCTAGCTTTGTATCATATTCCCTGTACCGTCTGGTGTGGCCCAATTTGTTCTTTGCATGCATCTGCCCCATCACTGCCTTGCAGCCCTTTGCTCATCTGGAAGTAGGGAGAGGAAAAGTTAGGAAGAGTTTGGGCTCCACTTTCCCACCCATCCCTGTTCCCTGTCTCTTCCCTGGGGATGTGCTAGGGGAGGGAGCTTCTGCGCCACAGCCTGCAGTCCTTCACCTGAGACTGTGCTGGGGGTGCGTCAGGGACAAAACAGGGGATCTTGGTGCTGCTCTGCCTTCATGAGCTGCCACCCCCATGGAGGGACTGTTCACTTCTGCTCCAGTGAGACCAGACCAGTCCTAACCCACAGATTGCAAAGCCCCAATGAGCCCTTCCCAGACTTTTGGTGATAGCATACACAGTGGCACTGTTAGACTTTTTTTTGATAGAAAAGTGTGAGGGGCCAATATCATTGCTCTTTGCAGGTTTTTGTCCTCTTCCAGAACAAGTGGTAATATTGCATGTAATACTAATTTTTCCTCCCTTAACAGAAAAGATGCAGTAAAAAAAAATACTAGAAATTTGCAGAGGAAGAGATGAGGACTTGCTAATTTATTTGTTTTTCGTGTTGTCTCTAAATTTTTCACTACTTTTTTTTTTTTTTTCCTGACCGAATTGATATTGTTCTGCATTTGCCTGAGTGCCTCAAGGGATTCACGTTGCTTCATTGCTTTGCTCTTTCCCCACACCACACAGCATGACTGGACTGCTTCTTCCCCTGATGCAATATGTCGGTGTAACAGTGGATTGGAGAGTCCTATAGTCCTGATCCTCCAAACACTTGAAATACTTCAACTAATGAACATAGCCATGGTTAAAGATAGGGAATGTTGTTATCAAGATCAGGGGCTGTATCGGAAATAAACATATTGATTAATTCTATGAGGCATAATTACACCCTCTTTCCAACCTTGCTGTCAATTTGCTTTGTTAATGGCAATGTGTTTTCACCTGGAATTGTAACCAGTGTTTGAGGTTTAAAAATTTTGTGACTTTCTTGCCTGAAGCAAAGGTTAGAAATTCTTTAAGGACAGCTCTGAATTTCAACTGCTGCACTTGGTTTCTTGATGTTTCCCCTTAGAATTGAATTGACATAGAGAGGTCTCTGCTGTGTGTCTACTCACTGAATTTAGGGAAGTCCTGACGTTTAACCCACCTGTTAGACCATGTGATCACTGTAAAAATTCATGAAATAGAGGTCTGCTAGTATGGTTACCAGTGTGAATGCCAGCCTTCAGCTTGCTGGGGACTTCAGATGGGTCATTCGTTTTGACTTCATTTCTGTAGCTGGCCTTTGAGGATTGTTACACTTGGCTTAGGAGTAGAGTAGTTTTTGAAATAGAAAAGGTATCCTCTAGGGACACACATCTGATATGACCTTGAAAGCTGGAGACCTGCTGATTGCTTTCATATCCATTTGCTTTCAACAATGTGCTGTTTCAAATAATGTTTTTTTTCACCAAAACTGCATAACAATACTCTTCTTGAAATCACTGTGGTCAGATGGGACAACATGGAATTATTTGTGGTAGCAGAAGAGGAATGCTTAAAAACCACCTGTTTATGTCTTTGTGTTTCATGCAAGATGGTAAGTGGTGACTAGCAGCAGGTGTGATCATTTTTCTCTAAAGGAACTACCAATATTTTTGACATTCCTTCTTTAATTAAAGAAGAGTGAAGAAATGTATGTTTTATAAGAGTTCCAGTCCACACACCTAAGTGTTTGCTTCTTGAGCTGAGCTTACAGCTAGTTTTATTTTTCCTTTCCTTTATTAACAATTTCTTAATCCCTTATTACTCTGTAGTCTGCATGCATCACTTTTCTGTTGATCCTGCTTGTTGGTGGGTTATTTTTATTAATGCTTGTTTATTGCAAGGCACCACAGACACTTGAGGTTTTATTATGTTACCTCATTTTATGTCATATACTTTGGGTATAGATACAATTCTGCCAGCAGGCTGCACACATCAGTGATTCACAAATGAAATCTTGCTGGATAGGAAGATTACTAAAGTCACGAAGCTTTAAGTATTATTTTAGTACTGTGGTGACACGGGTGGTTTTTAAAAAAATATTCCTATTTTATTTCATTCAGAATAAGAAATCTTTAATAGTTTTTTCTGTGTGTTTCTAAGTTGCTGGTAAAAGTGATTCTTTATAATTTAATAATTAAGGGCTCCATATTATACTGCTAGGGAGAAAATACTCGAGAGAAGCCAGCACCAAGAGAACGAACTGTACAGGCTAGGTGTCCTGCTACAGATGCAGGCATGTGACTTCTTCCAGCTGAAGCCCAGAATCTGGTCTTTGTGCCACAATGGGAATTCATTGCTTTTTTTGGGAGAGAAATGCTTCATGTTTCCAAGGAGACACCCCACATCTGGCAACATCGAGCTCAAATAGACAACTATTCAGGTTAAAACGCCATCAGTATTTATACTGGTTTTACCCAGCATTGCTATCACTGAGAGCGACTGAATCAAGTTCCCAGGGGGTACTGCAAGTATCTTTGGAGTAAAATGTTTAGTTTCTGAGTTGACTTGTCTGTTTGGACAGTGTATGGATGGATCTCGTGTGTGCTTAATCATCTGACATCAGGAGGAGCCTTCCTATAAACAGCTGTGTCAGCTACTGGCATTTGGAAATGAAATGCACACCGTGGACGCTTACCTAGGTTTAAGCTTGAAGGCTAATTCCAGGGTGCTCAATGAGCAAGTGTTTCCAGAGAAAGGCTTTTTGATAATGTTGGTAGCTGCTGCTGTGTGCCTTTGTGTGAAACCACTGACTCAGTGCAGTAGCTCCTAAAGAGTAAACAGTTTTGCGTATTCTACTTCAAATAGACTTCAGGGAGCTGGGAACTTGCTTACACATACATGCAGGCAGGCTTGCTTTTCCGTGGAGCTCCTACATTTTATTTTCAGATTTTTCAGTATATAGTTACAGGCGGTCACCCTGTTAAAATAAGACTTCCTAGAGCATGACAAGATTTGCCCAGAAAGCCAACCATATCCTGGGCTGCATCAAAAGAAGCATGGCCAGAAGACTGGAGAAGGTGATTCTCCCTCTACTCTGCTCTGGTAAGACCCCACCTGGAGTGCTGCATCCAGCTCTGGAGTCCTTAGCACAGGGAAGACATGGACCAGTTGGAGCAGGTCCAGAGGAGGGCCGCAAAAGTGATCAGAGAGTTGGAACATCTCTTCTACGAGGAAAGGCTGAGAGAGTCGGGGTTGTTCAGCGTGGAGAAGAGAAGGCTCTGGGGAGACCTTACTGCAGCCTTTCAGTACTTCAAAGGGGATTACAAGAAAGATGGGGACAGGCTTTTTAATAGGGCCTGTTGCAATAGGACAAGAGTATAAATGAATTTATACTAAAAGGAGGTAGATTTAGGCTAGATACAAGGAAGAAAAATTTTATGATGAGGATGATGAAACACTGGAACAGGTTTTTGAGAGAAGTGATAGGTGCCCCATCCCTGGAAGCATTCAGGGTCAGGCTGGACAAGGGTCCGGGCAACCTGATCTGGTTGAAGATGTCAGTGTTCACTGCAGGGACTAGATGACCTTTAAATGTCCCTTCAAGCCTAAACTTTTCTATGATTCCATAAGAGAGAATTGGAGAGCCAAAGGGAGTTAAAACAGAACTTCTGATCTCCTTCTGTGTGGTTCATTTGCAAAGTCAGTTTGTGCACTACAGTTTCTCAGCTCTAGTTTGGAATGCATTTAAAAATACTGAATGGGGAGTACTCAGCTTTGGTGCTTAAACAAGACTTTAATGGACTGAGATGTGGGTTGTTAGGATCCTGTCTTAGGTTACATAGACCTGAAGTACTTCAGGAGTGAAATGTAAATATCTCACAGATACAAGGCAGTCCAGTGTACCAGTAGTATGGGAAGTCTGTATGTTTTTGTCTGCAAAACTTGCCTTTGAAAGGTTCTCCTAGGGCGTGAGGGGAGGGGCACAACTGTTGTCTCTCCCAGGGAGCGGGACCTTTGGCTAGGTATTGCCTCTGAACCTCAGGAGCACTGTGAGAGGCTTCTCCACTCCCTCTCCTTTTGGGGCAAGAGCACTGGCAAAGGTGTTCCCTGTTGCAAGCCGGCTGCTAAGGCTGTTAGTTAGGCAAGTCAGCTGAATGCCCATGTTGTAAGCAAAGTTTTCTGTTGTAGTGGTGGTGGAATTGGTGCAGCAGAGGAGTGGGAGCTGCAATTTGAGCAAGCAGCTGTGCCTCTTCCCAGCCACGTGCTGAAGTTCTTCAGCAGATGGAAGTCAATAAGCCTTCGGAGTTCCTGTTGAAATGGGGTTGTGTTTATTACTCTCCAATATGAATAAGAAGAATGGAAACCCTGCAACAGCTCTCTGTGTCCTAAAATGATCAATCTTAGCTGAAAAGTAGGATTAAAACTAATACGCAAAAAAATGCAACAGGTAAGCCAAGGATTAAGTTAATAATTTTGTTGCCTTCTTTTGTATTAACATAATTGTGTAATTAAAATCAGAGGGACTTTACAGCTTAGAAAACTGGGTTCATTGTTACAGTTTTGATCCCATTATTACACTGAAAAAACACCTATTTGTTTGGTTCAACATGAAGAAATAATCGGCCCAATCCTACCGCAAATACCCACTTTGGTAGCAAATTTACACTGGCATGTGAAAATGCAGTCAAATATATATTGGGAAATTATGCCTGCAGATTTTATTGTTTAAGACTTAACTGAAATGTAGTACATTAAATTTCTTCAACTAGTCACTGGAATATTTGCAAATAAACAAAAAAAGTATTAATTCTCCCATTTTTCTGCAGAAACTGGGAGGGGTTTTTTGGTGTAAGGTGTGCCATGGCCTACCATGTATTATTTTCAGTTCACAAAGTACTTTGTGCTTCCCTTCGTTCCTTCCCTCCTTTCCTTCCTTTGTTTAAGCCATAACTTTTGATCTCTACAATTTCCTCGGAATAAATCAGAAGAGCAGATACCATTAATTCTAATAATTATTTGTATACAGTTCATTCTCCATGAGCTCGTGTAACCTATTTCCAATTGAAAGCAGAAGAAACCTTGCCCATCCTCTGTGCCTCTTAGCACACTTGCAAGATGAAATGTTGCAGCAAAATGTTGTTTCTCAGCTCTGATTAAAAGCATGAGTCACAATTTGTCAGGGCGTGTGGGTTAGAATTGCTCAGACTCTTTTGCCGCATCCTTTTCAGGACACATTATAATGAAGTGTGGAGCTGCTAGAATAAAGTCAGAGCTGGTAAGAAGAGGGAATTTCCTCTTCCTTCTGGCCAAACAGAGACAAAAATGAATTCTAGGAGCCTTTGGATAGCTATAAATCAATGCCATGGAAGAGTTACTGGAGAATGTACTGCTTTGAAACGAGTGACAATGACTGATACCAACTGCACGTTTGAGCCACTTATGGATTTGCAATACATTTATTAGGGCAATTTAATTGTGAATTGAAGTTTTAAATACCGCATGGAATTTGTTCAACAGTTACATATAGACTGAGTTTTCATGCAGCATGAAATTATGCTGAATCCAGTTTCTGTGAAGATCCACAGGGAGGTTTATTAATATTTGTTGTAGATGCATTACAGCCAAATCTAAGCACTGTTTTATCGGCACAACAGGCCTCAAATCATGCTTATATACTCAGGGGTGGCAGTTCCCTTGTGGCAGCATGTTTATCATTTAAATGCAGTATTTGCAGCGTCCATGTGTAATATGTTCCCTATGCCCTGTTCAGAACATGCATTTGGCTAAAAAATAGCAACACAAAGATAATTTGAGCAAAATACAGGACAATAGTACTACTTACCCGGTGCTGGAGACAGAAGCGTCTCACAGTAGAGGGAACAATAATGAAAATAGGATGCCACATGGAAAAGAAATGCCATTTCCAACTTCCCTCCTTCCTGATATCAGTATCACATGTGTCTGAGTCAACGTGTGGAAATTAAACCAAATAATTATTGTAAGACTCTATTTCCAGACCTTGTACCGCTGTAGACCTTATCTGCTTTGGTTGCTAAGCTGAGCAGTCTAATATGAAAAGAGATTCATACGCCTGAAGAGTCCACAGGGAAAGACCTCGGTGTGCAGTGCGGGGTCTGTGTGGTGCAGCATGGAAATGGGTATAATCACATAGCTAAAAATTTTCTCAAATAGTTGGCATGTAACAGAGTTGCTTAGGGCCGTCTGTGCACCCTTTATGCTGGCTCTTTTTATACTTTTAGTGCTTGCCTTTTTTACCTTAATATTCTTGTGTCTAGTCACACGCTTGGACTCACACACACATATGCATGCACACAGATATAATTTTAGCTTCTGCGCAGATGGTCACAACTGACATATAGAAAAATGATCATTTGAGACTCAATAAACATTCAGAGCCAGGGGAATCCAAAAGCAATAATAATATTTTTAGGAGGTGCTCAGGTCTGAGTTATTATGGTGGCAGATGGTTCATACATATAAATCAAATATTTACTGACAAGCGAACCGATTGCTGCTGAGCATATTTTTTAAAGATCAAGGTAGCAGGTGAGAAGGAAACACATTAAGGCATGAATGAAGCTAGCAGATACTTCTTTGGTCTGCACAGGCCATATTAAGATGCAGTTTGATGGGTTTATGACATTGCATTGTATTTATCTGAAGGAAGGTCATACAACCCACTGCTCTGGCAAAGACAGTTCTGTTCCTAAAGGACAATAGTGTAATAGCTTCTTGATTCCAAAGTGATTTAATTGTAGTCTTCTTTATTATTAAAATACCTCTCCAGGGTAATTTCTTTTTTGTTCTGTGGCCTGACAATACACTGTTTAAATTTCTCTCAGGTGTGACCTAGATAAGTAAATTCACAAGGCACTTGCCGAAAGATCCCAAATAACTTTGTATCAGAAATGTAGTGATTGTACTGGGGAACCCTTCAAAACATGGCCTGCCATTTTTTTCCTCTTTTACAAGTTTGCTCCTTCCTGCTACATCGCAGACCTAATTCTTTGTTGGTACGTGGAAGTACACTGATTTTCATGTAGCAGACCAATGTGATGAAGCTGAGACATCCGGAGGGGACATTCGTAGTTGCTGATGAGAGGGAGATTACTGATGGTGATTCCCTTGGGGTTGTTTTGCTCTGTCATCTTTCTCGGGCACCTGTCAAATATGTATACAGGAACCATTACGGCAGTCATTTCACTGACCTCCTGCACTGCTGTTGTCCGTCTTCAGTACTTCAGTTTATTCTTCAGTCCATCCACTGGTGGCCAAGGTTGTGGAAATGGGGAAACAGTTAGGTGAGGGTGAACATGATGTTGCTTAAGTCTGGTCAATGGATCTAATTTAAAGGAGAATTGCAAGAATTAGCTTAAATGAGGATTTGGGGAAGATCACTTATTCTTCCAGTGCAGGATTTATCTTGAAGTATCACTCAGCAGATTTTTAGTTATTGGTAACTTTTGATGTTGCCAGTGAAATGCCACAAGGCAGTGGTGAACACTAAGGGCAAAGCATAGCTTGTAAACACTTTGTGATCTTCTAGGACTGCTTTGGAAAATCAGTTTAAAAATTAGTGCTTCTAAATGCAGGAGGGACACTATGATGTTTAGCTAAAATGCTGCACACTTTAAAACATCCATTGAAAGCATAGCAGCGTAAGGATCTGATCTTCAAGTCTGTGGGTTTCTTTTCAGAATGTGGACTGCAGCATTGAGAGGGTGGTAAACGAAAGGCAAAAAGGAGACTGTAAATCTCTTGCTAACAAGAAAGTTCTTTTCTTTCCTGTGATTGTAATTTGCAGTGTTCAGGATTTTATATGTATTCCTGTTCTTTGCAATATGTTACTTGGTCTGTTTTAGGATACTTTTCTGTACAACATGATAATGAAAAGAGGGAACAGCGGTACCAACCCCTGTGTACTTTCTCTGAATACATGCCAGCAGTGACGATCAAATCCCATAGCACGTTCTGCCTGAATGGGCATGTGCCTGTGAAACCTTTTGGCCAAAATAGCCACCATCTTCTGCTCTTCCAGAAGACAAGGGAGATTTTGCTTCACAGCAGCAGGACGGAGGAGGGTATGAGCTGCCTTTGAACCTTCTTCCCTGTGCATCCTGAGGTGTGGATGCCAGTTACCTGCCTGGGTAAGGGGGCCACCTTGTACCTTCCTTGTGACGAACCATTCTGCAATATATGTTCCCTGGTGTGGTGAACCTCTTTGTTTGGGAAGTCTCTGGAGTATGCACAGCTACACCCATATATATACATTTTCTTGCTATGACCTTTTTCAGTAATTTTTGTGGTTATTATAAACTTTACTGGCTTTAAGCATAGTAAGAATCAATTGTGGCAGAAAGGCTAATTGCAGCTAGAGAGGATGGGGGAGCATGTCATTGCAGTGAAGTGCCTAAACCTACCTGCAGGCTCACAAAACTCTTATTTTTGTCACAGGGAAAAGGTCTTTCAGGTTCTGAGGGCAGGCTTTTCCTCTTTCTAGCAGAAGACAGCTTACAAGAAGGGAGGAAGCCCCAAAGCCCTTAAGCTGTTCCAGAGACCTCAGTCAGTGGAGCTGAGAAAAGGTCTTTCACAAACACCTTTTAAACCTTTGGAGCAGCCTCTTCTGTGAAGTAGAGAGTGATGTGCTCAGTAACAATATACTATTTTCTTGCCTCTCCTCCTCCCAGAGGAAACCCCTGTTACCTTGGTTTTTTCCCTCGCTGGAGAGTGGGTTGCCCTGAGCTGGTTGTCCTCCCCTGTAGGCATTAGCCCAAAAGCTCTCTGTGCAGGAGCACCTGCAGGGCACAGAGCTCGGCATAGGTCACTGGGTCTAGCCTGTGGTGTTGCACATCACCCCTGCGTAAGCCAGGGAACCTTCATCTCCAAGTAAGCGGAGTGGGTTCTTTCATTTGTGCTGTACCAGTTGGGAGGCTTTTCCAGAGGCTGAGTGCTCTAGTGCTTAGAAATCTTTCAGCTTCCAAATTGCATTCAGGGCCAGTTAATTTATGTTTGCTCTTGTGGCAAGATTGTTCCTTTAAAAGTTTGGTGTGGTTTTTTTCCTGGTGTTTACCTCTGATAACTACAGAGAACAATTGCAGTCCTTTTTAGCCTTTTTTTTGCTCTTCTGAAACTACTGATCCTATAGGGTTTGCATGAGCAAGGACAAGTTGGGAAGACTGGCCAGGTCTGGCAGTGGAGGGTCCTGTGAAGGCCAGTTTACCCCACATCCTTACATTGCGTTTAGTCATGTCCCTGCTCACAATGCAATTCACTCTTTCAGTGCATGTTTTTTCAAAACATGGAAACTGAGGCCTTCGTAAGCTCCAAATATGTTAGATCTACTGCATTTGCATGATCACAGGAAATGGATTCAGGAAGAAAGAGACCAGGTTAGTTAGCCATGATCCAACGTGATAAATAGATGCTTTGTATTCTGCTTCCCTTTAATTATTATTTTCTGTGAGCTCTGATGCCTGGCACACTGCTGAGATCAGACTAACAAGCTTCTACTTTGTGAATCACTTCAGCAAAAGGTCCTTGCTACCCGGTAGACTTTTCTTCGATGATGATGTTCTGAGCTCCCTGGTTTCAGAGCAGTATAGTCTTGCATTTTGCAGTATAGTTTTGCATTTTGCTTCCACTTTCTGCTTCCTCTTCCACCCGTGTCCAATGCATGGAAAAAATCCATTATCCATGGAAAAATAAGGGAAATATTAATTTAATTGGGAGGTTTGGGGTTGAAGGGGATATACATAAGATCCCAAAGCTAATGTTTGTCACTTGGACTGCAGTCTGCCAGAGTTGGTTAGTTAAATTGCCCAGACTTGGCTATCTCTGTCAGCAAAGGCAAGTAGAGCAATCGAAGGTGCCTACCTATCTCCCACGGGAGACAGCAGATAAGAAGGGAAGGCATAGCACTTGGGCTCCTTGGAGTCAAAAAATAGTGGTAGTCCAAAAGAGCAAGTGAAGAATCTTCCCTCTCTACAGCAGCTGGACAGATTTTGACAACAACAACAAAAAACAAAACAAAACCAAAAAGGGGGAAAGAGTGAAGGTCCGTTTATAAATTTCTATACTCAATAAAATTCAATGGAATATATACAGATATTCTGTGATAGTTATAGATGTGTTTCTTAATTCTACAAGGGATAATTTATGGTGTACAATAATTTCTGTCTTCCCTCTTTTTAATTTGTCTATATCGAATATTGGATCAAATGTAGCACTTTTGTGGTACAGGGGGCAGCATTGGCCTGTGTAATAAAATGTACTTTGTGTATGAGAGACAGACAAGCAAAAAACCTCCCGCTTCCACCTCTCAAACATATAAGTAGTGATTAAAAAACTCTCTGAGACAACTTCGTTCTTGTTTTGAATAAGCTTCAATATTTATTTAATCCCTTTGCATCTGAAAATGTGAGCAGGAAACTGAGAAAGTTGCACAGAGGCTTCTGGTCTGTAAATGGTCTACTTTGACCTCACTGGGTGTTTACTGGTGAAAAAGGAAAAGACTAGAAAGCTAGTTCTTGTTCAGTCTTCTAATTAGATATTTATTTTAAGTAATTAATTGCTTGGAGTACTACTGACATCTTACCTCTTTTGCCAAGACCTTCCATAACCAAGTTTTCAAGCTTTCCTCATTCTTTTTTTTGCAAAGCATTTTAAAAAGCCCCTTTTCCCTTAACCATCACTCCTCTTTAGAGCCTCCTTCCTAAACTGTCAGGTATAGCAATATGGGGTTTAAGGCTTTCTAGCTCTGTGGAGTTCATTAAAGAAAAACAGACTTTTAAAAACACCCTTCAAGAGTGATAGTGCTTTTGTCAAAGTTGCAGTGCTCTGAGTGCCTGCAACAGGGATTTTTGTGGAGCTATTGCAATGCCATGGTTTAAGTAATAACTTCAAGTGTCATCAGCGTGGAAATTTTCTCATTTTGGAAAGCCTCCCAAGGTGAAGACTGTTTCTGCAAGTTTTCTAAGTCTGCTGTCACAGAAACTGAGCAACTCTGGGTCAAAAAGGACAGACCGGAGAAGATGGGTACGCACTTGTCTTGGTGACAATATTAGTTGATATTATTATTTGGCAGAAAAGTTCGTGCCAGTCACCAGAGCTTTTAATCAAAACCGTCAGCTTGATACACTCAACTCAAGAAAAGTTTAAATGAACAGCAACTTTTCCACCAACTTCATCAGTTGCATTTTTTGTGCTGATTATTTTACTGTCACTCAAACATTTTTTTTCTGTATTTTCTGAGATGAAAAGCTAAAATTTGCCTTCCCTTAAAACTTCTGCTTGAAATTCTCTGTATATTTAGTCTTGGTGGCAGTCTAGGACTGAACACATTATTAGGATGTAGAGAATGCAGCAGTAGTCTGAATATATTATCTTCATATATGTCTATATGTATCCTTATATCTATATGTAGTTCACTTTTTCAAACTTCTTGAAAGTTCACCGTTCCCTGGGTCAGCTGCGTCTGTGCTCCTTCTGGACAGAGAAGCTAAAACTATATGTAATTACTGGATGCAGCTGAAATCCCAGTTCCCCAGCCCTGAGGGAACTGGGTGATTGCTTGTAATTAAAAGCAGTTAGCAGTCCCCTTAGATTGCTGCTCCTCGGTTAGCTTTAACCCTTGCAGGCTTGTCTTCCAACCCTCACTTATGGTGGTAGTAATGGCTCTGCAGCTATGGTGTGAGTCAGTTACCATCAAGCCCTAAAATCTAATCTTAAACAGAAAATAATAATAAAAAAAAAGATTAAATTTCACTTCCAAATTACAGTTTGAGAAGTACTTGGTCCTAGTGTAATAAAACTAGAAAGTAGAATTGCAACAAAAATCTGAAACCAAAGTACCTTATTCATACCAGTGTAACTCCAGATGCTGACAGATATGTTGCTTATTCACACTGGGATAATATATGGTTGAATTAGGACTCTTTAGGAAAGATTCAGTAGGCTTAGGACCACATACCGTTCTTGGCTAAATGGGACAGAGGCATCTATGATTTGATAACAGTTTCTTGCTATCAAAAATGCTTAATATTTAGGTGGACGTTAATGCTTTTTCAACAGCCAGAAGCTGAATACAGCAGAAGTAATTCCGTTCAATGCCATCTATTTTGTAGTGAAATATGACTTATTTTAATTGATATATAAATGAGTTAATTATGCAATTAGATTAATTATCTGTTTTATTTACTTTCGGAGTCTCATGATACTTTTCTTATTAACTCTTCATACACTTAGCACAGTGGTTACCTTTCTCAGAGTTCAACCTTCTGAAGTTGTTCTGCTCAGGACAGAGTGCTGTAATTCTGATTTTTTTTCAAAAATGCATACAAGTGAGCTGCAATGTTTAACTATTTCCCCGATCGATCTCTAGTATTTCAAGTGAAGAATAAATAAGATAAATGCAATTAAGTGATAAGCTGATCCCCTTTCCCTCCTCATAAGCCCCTCCCAAACAAACAAAAAGTGTTTGTAGCTGAAAACAAGCAAGAAATTTTTTTCCTCTTAGATAAAGGCTGAGCAAAATCTGCCCAGGTTATCTTGGCATTAGCAGAATTAGCAGAAATGTCAGTGTTTTACAAACTGAATATAGTATTGGCGTAATATTTTTCAATACGGTACTGGCAGACTCATCACAGCGTATACCGTAACTGAAGTTCAGAGATCCAGACTCGGATGTGCAATAATAAAAGCAAAGACAGATACTCTGCTGCAGTTTGGTTGGAGGCATTAATGGTAAGAGAATAAAATAGATTCTGGATTGTTTATGCGTGGATAGACATATGAATACATTGTAGTCATACTAATTATAGAACTTGTTATAATGCTTGAAGCTTTCATTCTGTCAAATCAGATTAATTGATGAGAGAAAATGCATGTTCACACAGGCAATATGTAGGAATAGCAATAAGCAATGTCTCAGCATGCTTTCGGTGCCTCATGCTACCCCTTCAGCATGGGGCAGCTTAGCTGTTTTTGCTGCAGTCCAGCAAAGACTTCAGAAATCTTGCTGTTGGAAATTATTGCTCCAGTTTGTGCACGCTCATTGAAGGACTGGCTCCATCAGACAGGCTGCTGGAAGCATTTTTGGATGCATTGCAGTGGGCTGGTGAAATCTACAAGGAGAACTCTGAAATTTGCCACTCTTTTTCTAGTCCACTTAAGACATAAAGGAAAGGAACTGTAGGTGCCTTTACAGAAAGTTGTTGTCGGGAAGTTTAATCTGAGGACAGAGCCTAGTTTACAGCTGCATGGCATGTCAGAGGTTGCTCTGACTATTCTGTCTTGGACTCATGTATGAAAAACCTGTACCACCACCCTGAGAAAGGCAGACCTACTCCTGCATGCCCTGGTGTTTTGTGTGTTTTGCAGTGATGCCTGCCCTCATGGAGGCACGTGTTGGAGCCACCCTCCCCAGCTGCCTTTCACACCACTGTGCTGTGCGTCACCAGCACCCTCCTGCATCAGAAGTCCTGCAGAACGGTGTGTTTACTAAGGAGGGAGAAGTACCTCTAATTAAGATCCTTCCTGCACAGGGCTCCATCAAGAGGCTTTGAGCATGAATGCAAGTATGGTCCTGGACTGAGGAAGGGGGAGACAAAGAGTGTGAAGCCTGCATTTGCCCAAATCTATGTGCTGGGATAGAGGAGGCCAGTGTAGGGCTTGTTTGGCCTGCTTGGGACCTCCACATTGCTCTTCATTCTTTGCTGTCACTGACAGAGCTGACCTAGTGCCCTAGGAAGGGAGTGTGCCAAAGCTGTCCGCGGTGGGTGTCCAGGCTCCTCTCCCACAGTCTAGTGGAGGAGGCAAGAAAGATGCTTCCAGGGCTCAGGAAGGAGTCTTTCTGCCCTGGACCTCTTGCCAGATAATACAGCAGCAGAGAGAAATCCAGTGTCTCCCTTGGGCTAGACCTTGTTTGAAGGCAGCAGCAGTGTCCTCTTGCATCTCCTGTGGGACGGCTTGGGGAGGTGCATAGATGCAGCACAGTGCTCTTTAGTTTGTGCGGTGCTGCTCCAGCTGTAGGCGCATGCAGTGCTGCATACACAGTCCCCGTCTGTGCTCCCAGTGTGGCCTTCACCTGCCAGAAGCTGAGCAATGGATGTCTCTGATAGGCAGGTGGGCTTTTCCTCAGCTGAGCTCCCCTCTGCTTTGAAGACATGGCTAATCCATCAGGAGGTGGCTTACTGCTGCATCTGTCAAATGATGGTCATGATAGTCAAGCAGTGTGGAGTGAATCAGATGGTGCCGTTCCCGCCTTTCAGACTTGCTCTGTGCTTGTGATTTGTTGACCTCTGTGCAGCAACATGAGTGTGAGACGCTCAGCCTATGAACTTCGTTCCTTTGGAAGCTTCTCTTGCTCACCATGAGGTTTAAGGTCTTCAGTTTAAGGCAAGCAAGGTGATAAGTATTAATGGGAGATATGTATGGGACAAGTTCATAACATTTTACAGCCACAGCCACCCTCCTGATGTTTGCTATGTTGCTGACACCTATCACAAAATCAGGGACTTAAACAAGCAAAGGCTTAAACCTGAACATGGTGATACCAATATCCTGCATTCCTGTTTTTCCCTGTTACTCCCTCTGTACCTTAAAATCAAATGAGCGGAAAGAAAGACATCGTGTTTTGCAACTGCTTTATTCACCACCGAAGGGCAGTGACACGTACAACACACTAGCTGTTCAGCGGTGGGCATCAGTGTAAGAGGAAGTAGCAGAGGCAGTGAAGAATAACATCATATTCCATCGTCACTGCAGAGGAGCATAAGCAGACAGCATGCCCCAAGCTGGTACAGGCATCTTTGCTTGTGTTGGAAAACTGCTTACTATGGCTGCTTGCGCAGTTCTTTGTAACGCTCAGAAGAGGTTCCCAGAGCAAACATAGTAGGTTGTCCTTTGTAATGCACAAAAGGGAAGAGGACCATCTGGGGAATTAGTCATGCTTTTACCCCTCATAACTTCTCTCTTTTCCTTGAATGTGTCCCGACTTGACTCAGCTGTGTGCTAGTTATATTTGAGGATCTCACTCAGTTGCAGAGAGCTGAAGATGTTTAACAGCTGCAGCAGTGCTGTACCTGGGTAGCTCCTTAAGAATTACCTAGGAAAGGATTTAAACTGCCTAGACTGACAGCTGATACAGTTTAGCACCTAGCAACGGGAAGGATAACATTCATTAAACAGCCAGCTTTCTCAAAATCAACATCAAGTACTTCAGAGACCCTCCCTGGACCTAGCGTTGCAGGTGTATGGTTGAATGTCCTTGCAGGGAAGAGGTGACCTTCTCCAGGGCACAGGCAACCGGACTGCCCGAGGTGTACTGAGTGTCTGTGGTGCAACAGACCCAGGGAGCAGGTAGGATCCTCATACTGCTTCAGCTGCTGGGAATTCCTTATTGCCCCTAACTAATTATTAGAGTTTCTGCTATCATGGGAGGAAAAAAAGAGTTACTGGACAGTACTGTAAAATTTTATTAAAGAAGGAAGGAATCTTTATTTCTGGGAAGTCCCAAATGACATTTTTTTTCTAGTTATCTTCTATACAAAACCAAATTGAGAGAATGAATGGAGACTGAAGGAGAGACTGTTGATAATAGTTTCTTTTATTTTGTTACCAGAGTGGTGCTGCTGTGTGGGATCTCATTAGGGTCCTCCCTCCTACCCCAGCCCCAAACTGTGTCATAGCACTAAATGAAAGGGACAGGCAGCTACCTTGTGTCTTCAGCAACTCTCTCACCAGTGCCATCTCTGCCTGCCTGGTGTCTTTGTCTCAACTTCCTTCAGCTAAGTGTCACAACTGTAAAAATATTTGCCTTTGGCAGAAGCAGCATCCTCAGACACATTCCTGATTCCTCTGTGTCTGCTTCTAGATTTTCCATTTGCTTCCACAGGCTCCAACACTGGTGTCAGTCTTGCCAGTGCTCTTTCCTCTCCCAGTTCATGTTTTGCAGGTCACCTTGTTTCCTGCAAACACCGCGAGCCCTGTCTCTACCTGTAATTCCTATAAAATCATTGCTGCGATGTCGTAATGGTCTGGCCCTCAGTTTCCTCAACGGTTGAATGCAATGGCATTTTTGTCTGCATTCTCCTGATTTAGCCCCTGTCAGAGTTCTATTTGGTTTTACAATTAGCTATCAGAATGCACAGTCCTTGTATTCAGTAGCTTATGGTCTCAGAGGCTCTTGGAGGTCAAAATACAATGAAATAAAAGGCTCAAGGCTGGGAGGGTGTCTAAGTTCTCCTGTATCACCTTTTTAACAGGATCCACTTAATATTAGTTTAGTTCTTCAGATCTGTGGAGGTGTCCTAGCCTGGCACACAGAATCTCGTAGTTCCCTTTTTTTCTTGTCTCCACCTTGCTGTCTTTGTCTGCCCAATGTCTCTCCCCTGTGTGCCTTCCTTCATAGCTGTGACACTAGTTCATGATTTTTTCTGCAGTCTATAGTAACTGTCCTTTAATTCTTAGTCTTAAGCCTCTCTGTTTTTAGATACCAGCTGAAAATAATTTCCCCCCCCTTAATAATTTTTTCTCATCTGTCATTATGTATATATTCTTTCTGGCATTATCTGGTATTTTGAATGCATAATTTGCATGGTAAATAATAACATGGTGAAGGTGAAAAGTACCTGGGTTCTGCTGATCTTGACTATAAAGTTATTACCTAGGAAAAGAATGAAACACTGGTTAAATAGATAAAATATAGGTAAGGTACAGACGTGTGTGTTACACCAGCATCAGATTGTTGTTGACTTATGCACTCCAGCTCAAAAGTAAAATATATGTTTATCATTTCAAGGGAAAATGTTATTTAAAAAGGGTATGGGTTATGGTATGTTGGTAATGCCTCTCTGTTCCAGTGATGATTCCTGGTAATAAATGAAACTTCATGGAAAATGCTCCTGGCTAAAGCTGAATGGGAAAAATGTGATTCTGTGCATTCGGCAATAGAATTGAAAGAGGTATAGAGGCAAAAATGAAGTGTAAATGGGGACTTTTGTTCTGCTGGCTGCTTTATGTAACTGCGGTAGGCCACATGTCTGTGGGGCTGAATACCCGCCTCCGGTTTTCACATGAGGTGGCTTTTTTAAAATATCTAAAACCCATAGGAACTAAGGGTGAGGGAGCTTTGCCTCCTACAACAAAAAAGAAATCTCAGCATCTCTGCGTTGATTTGAGTGAATACTAAAAGCTACAAAGGGTTTCCTTAAATGGGATGGGTTGCATTTGGAAAGTGTAATCTCAAATACGTATTGTATGCATGTTGGCAAAATGATGCAGGAATAATGAAGACCGATACCTTGCTCTTACAGTCTCCTCCTCATCAGTGGAACTCACTGTCCTTCCTGTAGGTCTGGTTCTCAGATGGAGACACTGAGATAAGTAGGGAAATGATTACCTGTCACCTATGAAACGTGTGGCTGAGCTTCTGGGTTGTACTGATGAATCAGTAAGACCGGGTCATCTTATTGACAAGGTCAAAAGTGCCATGAAGTTGGTAAAACTCTGATAACATAAGCTTTTATTCCAGATAGGCTTTCTCTTTCTGTCAATACGATATACTTTTTATGGAGCCGTCTCTAATCTCACTAGAATTGAAATGAACCTGGCACTTTTTCTACTTTGGAAGAAAAGTTTAAAGTTAAAGATTTATGGGTTTACCTCAAAACTTTTTTTTAACTCTTCCCCTTGCTACCCCCCCAGTGAAAACTGCATTTTGCATTAATGAATGCAAGGCTTCCAGTTCTCCCATGTATGAAAAGCACTCTTGAATATGCAGAAGCAAGACGATAAATTGGTAACTTGTTGCACAAAGTCAGCAGCACAGTTTCAGAGCCTAAGGCCAGTTATAGGCCCTCTTGCACACAACAGATCCCAAAGCAGAAACATCACTGATTTTGTATAGATGTATAAATCTGGAATTTTATTTTTTTTTTCCCCATGGTGTAGGAGAATCTCTGTAGGCAGGGTGGTCTGGTCTGTTTTTACTTTGCCTGGTTGGATTTTGAAGTGGTCAGGTTGCATGATTAATAACGGATTTAAGTCCTTTAAACAGGGGCTGGCTTGATTAGGCCAATTAATGCATTCGTTACATATCCACAAGCTACTCAGAGCATTGATGTGTGGACTTGCACAACTGGAGTTGGAAGTCATCACCAACGAGCATATTTTCACTGGAGCTTGTCTTCCTTTATGTGGTGAACTTCTCTGCTGCAGGCTCTGTTTCTCCAGAGGCAACTTTTGCAATACACCACAAAATGTGTTAAGGCTCGGACAAGGTTTTGACAGTTATTTTCCCTCTGCTCTAGTTATTTCATCTGAAAGCACCACATCAATAACCTTAACTAGAGAGAGGTACACGGGGGATCTTGGCAGAGTTTGAGAGGTGATTGATGAGGTTGGTGCAATGAGAGAAATCCCTGTCCTTCCTCCTGCCCTGGGCAGGGACCCTGCTGGCGCAGAAAGAGATGCCCGTACCTTGGTCCCTGCTGTGCCTGGGGTCAGTACGAGGGAACTCCAGGGGACCCAGAGGAGAGCTGAGTGGTTTGAACCTCCCCTGGGCAAACCTCCTGAGTCTGATCCATAGGTCCTGTTTCATGCCTCATACATTATGAATAACGTATTCTCCTTTAATGTATTGTTTGCGGTTCTCGTTGAAAGGCATCTGCATATCTATGACTAACGTGTTGGGCTTGATCTCTCTTCAGTATACGGACTTTCCCCCGCTGTGTTTTGGGGAATGTTTTAGGCATTGTGTAGGCAATGATGCTTTACCAATTTATTTATTTTAAAAGTGGGTTTTGCCCCAGTGGAAGCCTCACAGCCCGTGCTGCGCGTCACTCCCTCAGGAAAGCAGGCTGACTGCAATGAAGCAGATGGCTGTTTGCCAGGAGTGAGTCGCTCACTTTCTGTAATTCACCCTTCCTTTTTTTTTTTTTTTTTTTTTTCCCTCTTCTTTTCCCAAATGGTTTGGCTTGGTTGGGTTTTTAATCAGAGCCAGCCTGTCTCCAATAGCCTGTTCCCTCGCGCGCCTGTTTGTGTGTGCGTGAGAGAGGGAGGCAGAGAGAGAAGCTGTGCCTGGGCTATGCTGACAGATGACTTTTTCCTCAGTTGTCAGGTTTCGAGCGTGTCGGCAGCGCTGCTGGTAAGTGAGGGGAAAATAATTATGCCAGGGCAGGGAGAGGGATGCTGCCCCACGGGGAAGCAGCCCGGAGGGACCGTGGGCTGCCACTGGCGTGGTGGCCAGCAGCCTTGGAGGCAGCGCCCAGCCCTGGGACCCCAGCAGCCCCACAGTTTACTTGTCAGCAGGGTAGCAGGGGATTTTCCTCCCCTCCTCCCTTGATAAAGATCCCTCAGCTGGTGTTACTGATTGTATCCTTGGCTTACTGTAAGGAAAAAAACCCAAACAAACCAAACAACAAAACCAACCCAAAACCAAACCCCCAAACCAAACAACCAAAACAAGGCGGGGGGGGGGGGGGGGGGGGGGAGAAAAAATATCCGTGTGGGTTTGCAATCCAGAGATGAGCCTGTAATCCCCTGGGTCAGTCAGCCCGAGGATGGTGGCATGCTGGTGCAGCTGCCCCCCACTTACACCTGAGTGCTGGGGGCTGCCCACGCGGCCCCGCTCGCCGGGCGGGGGGAGAAGTGGCTGCCAAAAATGTTGGCTGCTCCTGGGCAGCGTTAAAGGTGGAGCGTGTGCGTGTGTGGGGGGCAGCATCCGTCCTCGCAGAGCTTTAACCGAAGCGCTAACCTGCAGCTATGGAGTCACCGACTAAGGAAATCGAAGAATTTGAGAGCAACTCTCTGAAATACCTACAGCCAGAGCAAATAGAGAAAATCTGGCTCCGTCTCCGAGGCTTGTAAGTAGTACTTTTTTTTCATGTCCTTCTGTTCCCTCCCGTGTTAAAATTATTGCAGCACTTTCTTTTTTCCTTTCTTGCTGGTACCTTCAGAATCTCTCAGGAGTTTCCACACCTGTTCTCCATAAATACAGTGGCTTAATCTTAGCAAAAGATCCATTTGTTTCCTTAAATTGAGCTGCTTGTTACATTGAACAAACATTTTCCAGTGGGAATGTGGAAATGTCATTAATGAGGCATTGTAAGATCTAAGCAGTTACTGAGATGCTAATTACTTTAGCTGCTATACTAGAAAAGTTTTGTTATAGCCTGAATGGTAGTTAATTGGATCCTCTGTTCACAATAATCTTACCCTTAGATGCAGCGTATGGAAGACTTTTTTTTCCCCTGTAAATGTACACCGTTTCTGGCACTGAGATGGTTAGCGAGGACAAAATAAGCAGAGAAAGCACAATTGGAAAACATTTTTAACAGCATTTGTAATGGCAGCAAATTCATGTTCCATGGATTGGATTATACTTATTAATTTAATTTAAGCCTGACTTGCCATGAAATGATGGGACACTGCCTCCTCAGTAGAAAAAAAAAGTACCTGTGCTTAAAGAACTTGGCACTGCAGAAAAGCAAAAGTTTATAGGCTGTAGAGTTTGCCTAGCTTATTTAAAGTCAATGCCTGGTATCTTTTTCAGATTCTCAGTATGTAAAATACTGTCTACCAGCAATAAAATCCCTTACTGGCAGCAAAGCATTTATTTGCCCATCAGTTTTTGGCCAAGGCAAAGAGGAGCATTACTACGTTAAGCTGCATCCCTCCCTGTGTTCAGAACAGTTTGTTTTGTTTCTTTTTTTCTTCAGCCTCATATGTTAGAGTTATTAAAATTTCAGCCCTCAAGGGAAAGGGGGGAGGGAAGGGAGCAAGGAGGCTAGGAAACAGTAGAAGCAAGAAAATGCAGAAAGAGTAGGCTAATAACTGAAAACAAATGGGTCCAACTTAAACTTGAGTTGCTCTTTGAGTGTTATTTTGTGTGAGCAGCGACAGCATATTTTGTAAAGCATATCCAAAACTTCTGTAGGACTCCAAGCAGTCTAAGAGACGTGTATGAATATGTATTTCTTTCAAGGCATCACTCCAGGAAGCCTGTTTTGTGAAGGAACTTAATCAAAGTAGATGACAGCTGTCTTGTAAGCCTTCCAAACAGAACAGCCACACAAAACAAACCCTCTTATTTTCAAGTCTGTGCCATGCTGTAGTATTAAGAGTCCTTGAATTTCTGTCTAATACGGAGTTTAGGAGCATGCTGGTTTGGATTCTACCTGAAGTTCATTGCTAATTCTTCAGCAGCATTGTAGTTCAGAGTTTCTCCTGCTGTTAGTACCAGGCAAGGTCTGCATATTTTACGTCAGGATCTGGTCTCTTCTACCTTTCGGAAATTTGGCAAAGTAAGACTTACTCTAGATACAGAATAGCTAAACCTCAGGCTGTTCTTCAGTATGGCCGTCTCTGTTGGCAGTGGGTGTGAGTGTAACAAAACACATCCTTTCTCCTTCTGAGTTTCAAAATTCCTTTGCCTAAAGAGGAGATAGATTTTCCTGAAGAATTCTTGATCAGAAGATGAAAACTGAAATGTGTTCTGCTCTAACTAAGGACTGTGGAAGATTTTCCATTCCCAGTCATTTTATGGAGGCTTTTAGCACATGACACACACATCACACAAACTTGTTGCAAACTGAGGTTTGGTATCACATTTCATGGTTTCTCTTGTCCATTTTATGCATGCCTGTACGTGTAAGAAGACTGATTAGATGTGCACAGCCATCTTAATTAACTCTTAAAGAAGATGCTTCATCCTGGAGAGATCGAAATCTACTTGAGAAGATGTGTCTCTTCCCTTCTCCTGGTACACCGAACAGCTGTATCACCCAGGAATGAGTTCCAAGGCACAGCAGTGCTACCAGAGTGGCGTTACACAGGTGGTGAGAGACCATGCTGGCTGGAGCCACCCAGGGAGTTGTAGTCTGCAGCAGGCAGATAGCCAGTAGGTAGTCTGATCCTGACACTGCTTCTGAAATGGGAAAGGCTGTGGTGCTTCAAACAGTCTCAGGTGCTCAGCATTGGGTTGGACATCTCCTTGGTAGGACTTGGCCTGTGGCAACCCTGATACCTTCCTCCTGTCTTCCCACCCCCAGTGTCAGCTGATGTGTTTACTCACCATGACTCAGTGGACAAACTAATATTCATCCCCTCTTGTAATACGTGGCTTTTCCAGGCGGTGAGGAAGGGGACTCTTAATTTTCACCCATCTCAGCCTGCTTGGTTTGAAGGGTATGGAAACCCAAAGGCTGCAAAGGGATGGTTAAGCTGACGCTCTTTTCAGGCTCCCCTAACGTTGTGTGTTTTCTGCTTGAGCAAGTCTGTTGAGCGTCTTTTTTTGCCATGTGCCTGGTACATTTCTGTCCTGCAGGATGGTGCCTTTGGACAGGTGGGCATGGGGTGTGTATTTTCAGGGAATAGGGAGGTCTTTTGGACAGCATGCAAAGGGCAGGTTTTGTGAGGCTGAAGCCAGGTGTCTTGCTGCTACATGAGTCATGGGTTGCTGTAAGAGCCAGACAAGATACTCAATTTGCCTTTGGGGTGAAGTGGAAGTTCTTTTCCTTTCCCTTATGCATCTCTCCAAGATGTGGTTTCTTGGTCAGGACAGTCTGGTTGCTTTGTAAGCGTAGCAGTGTGAGGTGATGGTCCTTAGGCTATATACAGATTCCTTTTGCTTTTACTGTTTAAGAATGAGCTAAAATACCAATGCAATAACACTTACTGAAATGTTTTTACTTGACATATGCATATTCATGGCTTACTGATTTTGTGCAGCAATTTATAAGAGAATCAAGTCAGTGGACCTATAGTGTTTTCTTAAGTTTAAGGGAGCACGAGAAATCGCCTCACTGGGCAGTAAGTCATCTGTGGCAAAACATTTGGGTGTCTTAAACCAGGGATCTACGAAATAAATGTTGACTTTTATACCTGACCTGCTGGATATAATTCAGGATTAAACAAAGCTTAGAAAAGAATCTTTTAGTGGTTTATTAATAACAAACTTTCAGGAAAGGTTTCTGAATGAGCTGTTTCCTGGGCATTGGTACCATTAGAGGTATATGGAACTCTCTCAGGAAAATCTTGAAAGTTGAGAACTGACAATTTTGCCCTTTTTTCTTGCATCATACCAGAATGTCAGGGAGAGGTTTACTCCAGATTTCTCCTTGTAGGAGCTCATTCCAACAGAACGGTTGCACGCACTAGACATGCAGCCACCAGGGTCCTGTCTTCCCTGGGGAGGAACGCACCAGCTTTCCCTGCAGCAGGGACCTCCCAGAAACAGACCCAATTCTGAGTTTTGTCGTCATCGTAAATGAATCAGACTGGAACAGCTTCATATCCCTTCAGGGATATCTCACATGGGGCTTTCCCTCTTGGCTGCCAGAGGGCTGCTTGCCTCCCAGGAGTACCACTGGGCACAAGTGGTGCCTCCCCACCACCCAGTGCCTCCCCATCCCCACAGGCACACACACGCTCTCGCTCCCTGGCTCCTGAGGAGCTGCCACCACCTCTGCACACTGCTGGTGTATACACGCGCTCCTGCTGACTATGTGTTTAATTTGGGAGCAGATCTTCTCGGTTCCTTGGCTGCTGCTGGGCTGCAGGGATGTCCACTTGTTTCCTCACATGGGACCTGACTTTGAACAGTTGTTTCTTATTCCCAAGCAGTGCTCACCCATGAAGGCTGACAAGTTCAGCCTGCAAGAAACTGTTTCTTAAGGATGTGTTGGTCGTTTGTGTATGGCTCTTAATAGCTGCTGCTGCCAGAAATGGGGTCTTGACTGTCTTGTTCAGTTCTGTCTTCCTTGCCCTATGGATCCTGTCCAGAAGGCAGTCTTTTATCCAGACTTGCCTTACTCAGCTCAGGACTTGGACACTGCATGTACAGGAATTACATACAAGTCTGCCCTCCACTCTCCTATGATGGCTAATAACACCCTGTTAAGCTTGGGACCTTCTGCTCTGCAAAATGCATTGGTTAAGATTAGGTGGGACCCATTACAGGGCACTGTTAGCAGCAGAGCTTGGAGACTCGACTGCAAAATACAACTGCATGGTTGCTTTTCAAGCTGATGGTTTCTCTAGGGAGGGATGAGCAGTAGTGGCTGTGTTGGGGTGTTGTTTGGAAGCCTAACTGTGGGACTGTGAACTCCCATCTGCTAGTTAGGACTCTTAAAGCTTCACAAAGTGGTTTTGGTTACCTCTGATTTCTCAAGAATAGAGAAAGCACTGAAGCTCTTTTCGGTGCTAGGACTAGGTGTCGTGTCTGATGACACTGAAGAACACAGAGGCATATATCCAAAGAACTTTGCTAGTTTCAGATGTGCTAGTTTATGGCAGCTGAAGACCTGACTTCGAGATATTTTGGGTTTGATTTTTGTTGATTTTATGCAGAAAAAGAAAACCTTGGTTTCTAGCTTTTACAGTAGTACCAGCATCACTGGCATCTGCTGATGCCCCTGCAATGCTTTAAGCATTACAGAAGGAGAGGAGAGAAAATGGACTTTAACCTTCTCCCCAGAAGCCGGGTTTATAATGTTAAATTGCTAAATACACAATAAATCCCTTCATTCTCAGTGTAGTATTTCCTCATGCTGCTGAAGATGACATTACAAACAGCAGCAATCTCTGAACAGCAACTCAAATGGGGTGCTTGACTTGGAACTCATTTTTCGGACTCTCCTGCTTAAGCCTGTCAATGTAGAATTAGGAAAGAAGGCAAACCCACATGTAAATCAGTGTCGCTGAAAACTTTGTGGGTTTGCTGAAGAGCTGGAACAGTATTTCAAGCACTTAGGGCATATCCTCAGCTTCCTCTGCAAAGCAGTTTACATCTTATCAGCAGTGAAGAGGTCGCAATGCAAACTTTTGTGTAGGATCTGGATTTGCTCGTGAAGTAAATGGTGAAACAGCAACTGATTTCAATGGGAAAACATGGAGCCGTGGTGACTGAAGATGATCTGACAAGTGTTCGAGTGCCACTGCTCAGTTATCTGTTTCCCTGTCTTATCTGTGTGTGCTCTATGATATTTTTAGGTTTCCTTGCTTGAAAAATGTCACATACAGAACAGCTGGTTCTGCCAGTGACAGTGTCCTGATCCGCTTCATTTTCATTTATGTGGCCATTGTAAACAGGAAAACAGGAGAGCTCCCTTCAGTTCCAGAGGCATGCTCTGCACAGTGGGCTTTGTCCCCAAATATTTTAGCTGGCAGCAGACAGTAAAGGTTAAAAAAGCCCCTCAGAAAGCACCACTTTGTTAGGAAATGTGTAAATTAGTCAGTTTTCAAGTGGAAAATATGAATATGCTAATTTGTTTCCAGAGATAAGAGGCGCTTAGGCTGTTTTTGGTCTTGGTTTCAGTTCTCCCAAACCTCCTGAAGGTCTAGGTTTCAGCTGAAGCCCTGTTTTCCCTGGGAGCAGAACCTTCAACCACGTTTAAATACAGCTGCTGCCACCCTGTTTCTCATTTGACTTTCCTAATGAGCATAGACAGCATTGATTTGTCAGAGAACCATGTCAGGAAACCTCTCTGTAGGCCTTTTAGGTCTAAATTTCACTTTTCCTGTGGCTGCTGTGATTTCTAGAAGGATTAAGCAGGTCTGACTGGTTAGTAAGTGGGTGCTGGGTATATGCTGGAGGCAGCAGCACTCCAGCATGACCTAGAAACTCTTAAGTTTGGGTGAGCTGCTCTGTGGATATGAATGACTCAACTAGTGTTAAGGTTTGTCAGGGTCTGGTTGATGCATGATATTGTTCTCCCCATGGTGTGAAGAAGGGCTGAGTTTTGCCATTAGATTAACCTGCAGCAGCTTGTTTCATACTACCTGCAGTAGAGCCCTTGAAGGAGCAAGGGGAACAGAAGTCCTGCCAGTTGCTCATCTCATGCCTGACAGATGGACAGAGGAGAGAATTTAGTTTAATAAATAGCAGAACAGCAACATCAGAAAAAAGTTAATTAAGAAGTCCTGGTTTTGGAGGTGTAGTAATTCAGTAAACTGGTACATTTTCCCTCAGTCCTTCTGTTACTTTGTTCCACCCAGTGACTTTTATTTGAATCTTAAATCAATAGAGGAGTCCTGTAGGTAACAAAAGAGAAGAAGACTTCACGTTTAAAACTAAAATGTTGACTAATAAATAATATACGTTCTCTAGTTTTTGCCATAATCATAAAAAAGCTTTGATTCTTATGGGGGTAGTACAAATGAATCATACCTGCAGCCCCAAAAGCAATTATTTATTTCAGCAGTCATAAAAAGAAGACCACAGTGTGTCATAGAAGAAAGGGGCTCCCTTTGTAATATGAAATTCAGCGCTTTTCAAATATCGCTGCTATAAAGCTTGCAATCCTGCATAGGAAACAAAGATATGAAAAAAGTTATTTTGGGGAAGATGAATTTAAGCTTCGGGTCAAAGGGAAATTGTGAGTCTCTTTCTGAAAGTCTTTTTTAAAACTGCCTTGGTGGGATAGGAGTCCATACAGAAATAAATAAAACCCGATGGAAGACAGTACTGAAAAATCCTCTGCGTGTGTGTGTGTGTTTTAAAGGCTGTGAGGCCAGCTCATCTCCTAATCTGCCAGCTTTTGGTGGATTCAAACACTATATTAAACCCAACTCAGCCCTTGAAAGGATTTTTATTTAGTATGTTTCTTTTTTCCCCTGCAATTCATGTGAGATTTCCTGTTTCATTCTCTCTTGTCTTGTTCCATCAAAAAAAATCACTTCAGACCCTTCAAAATACTAAGAACAGTCTGACTCCGATCCTGACTGTTAGGTGGGGGAAGTTTGAGGTTCGCGTATCAGGGATGACCCATTAAAACGCTATAGCAGCTGCGAAACATACCTCTACAGATGCAAACTGCTCTCAAAACACTGGGGATTTGGATAAGGCGGAGGTTTTCTAGAAGGGCTTGTTTGGATTCTTAAGGCTGTTTTTGATCTCCTGAGCCGTGCTGTAAATACTGGAAAGAACGACCTTATTGATACCAATGTGTTTGCAGGGGTAAGATTAGAATCTAGTTCTCGGTCCTTGGAGCATTTGTGGGTTTTTTTGTTTTCTTTGAAAAGCTAGGTTTTCAGAGTAATTGATGGCTTGAGAAAAGTTGTTTAGCCCCTTGGTGGTGCAAAATTTTCTCTTGACAGTGTTAAGCCCAACTTTGTGCTTAAATTTGTATTGTAGCTGAGCAATAGTCCTTCCTCCAGCAGACTTAGTACTGCTCCAGGCCTCTGGAAAAATTTGTCTGCAGTGGTCTTGGATATTTGAAAAACAGATTAATTTTGAAGGTATGATTATAAATACAGAGAGATCAGAATTAAAATTTTGCAATAGAGTGCCACTCAAACTCTGGTGAAACTGGTTGTAATAAACTCAGCTGGTTGACTTCAGCGGAATTAAGATTCCCCTAAAAAATAGGTAAGGTCTGTGTTGGGGATTTTTAAATTTTCCTGGCCAAGAAGAGGAAGTGCAGAGCTCTCAGAGAGCCGTAGCTCTACATGGCTGTCAAGAAGAGGTTTAGAAGGCTGTGCCTCTGCAAGGAGTCCGATTCGTGTCACAGCAGTCTGCCTTGCCTTCTTTGGGAGGATCTCCGCACCTAGCAGTTGGTGACATTGGGTGAAGTCCATGTGAGCTTGGCGGGAGAGGATTGTCATAATTTTTCTTGTAGAGAGAGATGTAGGAGACAATTTAGTGATCAAGATGCATATAGACATGTATAACAAGTTCCATGCTTTTCTTCTGTATCTGTCAAGCTGTGGAGTCATTTTGTTATTAATGTGACACTTTGAATGGCTATTAGTAGGTCTGTTTCGTCACTTTAGGAGTGATTTCTTACACTCCTAGGGACAGATACTATTCATGCACAAAGCTCCTAGCCAAGACAGAAAGTTGCACAATATCCATCTGTAGCACGAATCCTGGCTTGGTGCAAATCTCATTTCAACACCAAGAGTAGCACAAATTAAACATAAGATATGTGCAATTTTTAACAGCTAAGATTGTACAGAGCCCTTGAGCTACAGCTGTGGCATGCAGGGAGTCCCTGCAGAGCACATGGTACAAGCTACAGCAAGCGTCCAAGGGCAAAGGAGCAGAAGTAGAGCATAAACCCCTTGCAAGGCTGAGCAGCTCAGATGGTTGCTGTAAATGATGCTCAGATCACACTTCCTCCCATGCCTCCTGTGGAGCAGCTGGTTTTCTGGGATTCACTAGCAGTAAGCAGTTACTGGTGTCTGCTAAGCAGAGTCTGAATACACAGTTTAAATATGCTCCTATACACAAATTGATGCAGCAGGGACAGCTACAGTCAGATGGGAGAACTCTCTTTTTTCAGACTTGCTTAAAAAGTGAAAGGAGAAGAAGCTGTGGGGGTTGAGGCTGGGAGGGGAGAATTGGGAGATCATCTACAAAAGAGCATACTGACTCATGGAAAGGGTGGAGAAGAGAACCAGAGAGAGCTTTTGGGGGAAAAAAGAAGAGAGGGAAGGAGAAAAAAGGTAGTGGTAGGGAAAGAGATAGTCCTGTGAGTTCTTCAGGTCCCTACATGTAAGCATTTGTTGGATTTATTTACTTCCAGATTAAATTAGGTCATAGCACAATATACATCCAAGTCATTTAGGAGTTTGAGTTTTGCTGAAAATCACAAGGACAAGGGCTGCCTTGAAGGGCATTTGAAAACGCTGCCCAA
Organism: Falco biarmicus; assembly: GCF_023638135.1. Lineage (NCBI taxonomy): Eukaryota > Metazoa > Chordata > Aves > Falconiformes > Falconidae > Falco > Falco biarmicus. The sequence continues at coordinate 20,162,096 of NC_079291.1, forward strand.
TCTAGTAGTGCAGTATTTTTTGCCTCACTTAGATTCTAATGGGTGACCCTGAAGGAAAGCCTGGATGCTGCAAGAACACCTCTGGTTGTGAATGCTGCACAAAACATTCCCTCTGTGTCACCTTCTGAGTTTTCCCTCTTTGTTTAGGTGAATGAGGGTGTCTTCTTCAGGAGGCCATTGCTTTGTTTCTTTAGAGGATGGGGTAACTTTCTTTGGTATCTTGGCCACATTCTTGTTGTAACACCAGTCAAAATTCTCCCTCCCAGTGTTCCCATTAGTGTTTTATGGCCAATCATCTTTCTTTTCCCTCACTGTGTTGGTGTTCCAGCTGCGGAGAGTCTACAGAGTTGGATGCAGTGGGTGTGTAGATGATGGGGTGTGTAGATGAAGTCATTCATGTTGTACAGAGAGCATCGTTAAAGTGCTTTGCAGAGAAAGGCTTTTGTATAAATGCTCAGCGATCTCTGGAAGACCTGTTTCTAATTAGCTTGACTGCAGTGAGGATATCTTCTTGCAAATGGAGAAGAATGAAATTCCTGAGTTATGCAAATCTGCTGGATAACTTGGAGTAAGTTATCATAATGGTCCCACCTAGCCTCACAATCTATGAAACATCAAATTGCATTTTGAATTAGCTATTTACCTTATGGAGGCAGATTTGCTCCTCTTCTGGGCCAGAGGCGGGGAACTTGGCTCCCCCCGTACAGCAGCCAGACTTTTAAGAACTAGAGTTTCTGTCGCATCCGTGGCACCTGGTATGTGGAAAGGACAGGACTTGCTTATTTAAATACATCTTTATATCTGAGGCTTCTGAAGACACCACCACCCTCCCCCATGGTTGCTGTAGCATCTAGATGCTTGTGAGACAGCTGGTGACAGCATGGAGTAGGGCCTTTAGGAATAGAAATCTCGCACAGCCTCCTCCGTTCTCTGTGTGCATGCTCAATGCCTGTTCCCATCCACCCACTTGTCTGTCCCAGTTCCCTCTCCTTAAGATCCCCCCCTCTGTGGCGAGGAATTCCCGCTTTGACACCACAGGACAGTGTTTCGAGCTGCAGCCAGCGACATTGCCACCTCTCTCTCTCTCCTTCTTCCTCTGTTCCTTCACTCTGCCCGCATGCCTAATCCAGCAGAGCCAGCTGTGTGCCTTCGCATCCATGTCATTCATGCCTGGGGGGGTGGAGGAAGGAAAGATGGGCAACTTTCTTTACTCTTTCCAGAAAGTCATGTTGTCGTGATACAGAAACACTGTTGACAGAGTAGCATCCAGCCTGCTGAAGGTGCTGAGCCCCTCTGCAAGCAGCTTTTTTGATGATAAGAGCCTCCATGAAACCAATTTTCCTCTGCAAACAGGCTTGCACTGGTTATCCCAGAGGCCTGTCGTTGTTCAGTTGACTTCCCTCTGTAATGTCCCTGCTCCTGGAGAAACACAAGAGTCCTGGGAAGACCATGAAAAGAGCATTGGCTCTTCACAAGAAGTTGAAATGTTGCCTTTTACTAAGACTTATATTTAATAATTGGTCTGTTAATGAGGAGGCACTGTCAGGACAATAGCAGTCCTGAGTTGCTACACGAAATAAAGTTGCTAAAAGGCTTGAATAATTAAAAAAAAAAAAAATACCAGCATGCTGAAGGAGAGGGTGGTTGGGAGGTGGAGATGGGGAAGGGAACCTTCTTTTGGAAAAGGAACACTGCATCTTTGTGCAGCAATTTTTTCTCCCCACGTTTAAGCTTGTTCAACAGTAATCCGAGTGTTTCAGCCTGTAACCCAGAGTCAGGAGAGGGACTGGCACAAAAACATGAGATTTAAAATTCTGCGTCACACCAGCTGTCTACTAGCAGACAGAGGGGGTGGGTTGTGTTTAGGGGGAGGAAGGTTGGAGGGGGAAACAATAACAAGCAACATTCTGATAGATTTGCTAGAGCTTAGGACAAGAAGAAGATTTGTTTAGTGACTTCATGCACGCGGCTGGTCTGGTCTGATGTAATTCCAGTCCATGTTTCCCGTCTTGATATTTAATCCAGGGTATGAAGAATGATTTTCCCCCTCCCCATTGTCATGCATGCTGTAACTAATCACAGAGCCACCCTGCATGAAACAAACTGGACAGCTGCCTGTTTGGCTCCTGCAGAATCTGAATATGTTCATTTTGCATAGTAGCAGTGATTAAAATAAGTTTTTAATCTGTACATGCTTGTTTCTTCCAGGGTCTAACAACTTTTTGCCACTGAGGAAGTGGAATTCCCACTGAACAGTATTATGTACTTCCAGCATATACCATACGCCAACGTTGCCCTTATATGTGCTCTGCAAAATTTTTCTTTGCCTTATTCCAAGAGGAACTGTTGCTTTGTACACTCCTTGATATGTGAAAACACTCGTTTTCACAAGCTCTTTTCCTAGGGAAACAAACAGGATCCAACTAAAGAACGCACAGGAAAGATAGTACATACACTCCTTTTTTTGAGACATAGTATTAGCAAGGAAGCAGCATCCCACTTGTGGAGGTCAGTGTGGCCATGCAAACACAATGTGGAGCACATCTACGCTCAGAGCGGTGGGGAGGTATACTTTCCTCTCAGCCTCCCGGATCCCATTGTGCTCTGAGTGCCATAATCTCTTCCAGCGGGAGAGGCCACAGAACAGGCATGCTGAAGTACCACCCATCCTGTACTTTGCAGGTCATCACCTTTACTAATTTCAGAGCCAAATGTTCCACGAGTCATCTGGAGCAGCCAGCTAGAAAGCAACACTCACTCAGATGAAGTATGTATCTATTTTTCAAATCTTAAATATGCAAAGGTCATACACTGATACACTATGGTGATTTGACGATCCCTTTTTTTTTTTTTAAATTATTTTATTATAAAAGCATGGGACTGAGAACTGCTCTGTATTCTTTCCAGACCTCAGTACTTTATTTTCCTTAAAGGTACTTCCCTGTAGCTAGATTTTTATGAGCACACGCTTTTTTTGAGAATGTGATGCGTGAGGCACAAGAGAATTTGCTTGTGTAATAAGAAAAAGCAGAACGAACAGTAGATCATATTCTTTTCAAAGGGTTAGATTTTCAGAAACGGACCCTTTTTACTTTGAATTTTTCTTCAGCTAAAGTGGCAGAGGTTTTTTGGGTTTGTTTATAGTTTTGGCTGGGTTTTTTATTTTACGTGAGGAGTAATGGAAAACAGTAAATACAGAGGAAGAACCTCAAGATTTCAGTAATTGTTCTGGCTTGTACAAAATCTACATGAATGAAATAATATTTTTTGAAGTTTTTAGGACAAAATTTGCTGAATTCTTTTGTAGTTAAGATGCCAACATACTAAAATCCCAGTACAGGGCAGTTCTGGTACTGAATTTGAGTTTGCCCTTCTGATTTGGTCTTACTGAAAACTTCATTTGGTGACAAAGCTGGGGGGCTCAGTAATCCCTGCAGGTTTCACAGTGCTCCCTGCAGGTCCTTGGACCTCAGACTGTTTTGCCCAAAACTTTCCTGCATACAGTATTCAGTGCAGATCAATTAAGTAAACTTTTCCTATGCTGCTTTTTCTCCTCATTTGGTATATGTACTGTGCTATGGAAAGATAGGCAACAGTTACCTTGCCTCTTCTATCAAATTTTGAGCAAGCCATGACTGCCTTTTGTTGAAATGAAGTTAAACAAAATCGTGACAATTGGTCACAGATCATCTTTATGTCAGTGGAAAAGAAAATACCTTTAACTAATACACCTCTCATGCTCCTGCTTGAATAAAAGTATTATAGCTGTATAGGGTCCTGCCCAAGGTCAATAGGTGACTGCTTTTACGCTAGCCTTGGGAGTTAAGATCAAGCCATGGTTGAGTTTGTAGTGCCAAGTGGGTCAAGTAATTTGTATAATTTGTATCGTCGTTATCTGCAGGAGCAAATCTCGAGAGTGATTCCCTCCTTACCACCTCTCTTTCCCCCTCTCTCCATCCCTGTCCCCATACTTCAGTCCCTGCTTTGCTTGGGAATTGGTGCTCAGCACTGTGGTTCTGTGGACAACGAAGAAACTTGCACTTGAGTGCAATTTAAGGTCATCAGCTCTTACGGGAACCTATAGTATAATAGTATTGTTAACATCAGTCTTCTCAGATCATATCCATGCCCATCCGTAACACCTTCAGGCTCTGTCCAATCACTGTCTACTAAGAGGATAGAGAAGGGATTGCAGCTACCTTGAGCTTGTACTGCAGAAGAAATTCCTCACCTCCTGTGCCATCACAGAGGCTTTTCTGTAATGAGAAATTAAACATGTTGCCTCTCCAGCTCTGCTTCACGTGCACTCGGTAAACACACTAGACCCCAAATGTCCAAGTGGGAAACTGGTTATTAGGTCACAGGTAAGAGCCCTGTTATGGCAAAAGGTCACAGCAAAGCAGAGGCAGCACAAAAGACATTGATTGATTGTTCATATCTCCTAATTATTGCAATCCACTTTGGAGATGAAGCTGTAAGTTTATTTTTTGCCTGCTTTTTCAGAAAACTTGGTAACTAGACTGGTGACATCCAATGGAGTCAGCCAGAGCAGCTAAAATTTATCAAAACAGCATTTTCCTTGGGCAAAATCAATGAAGATATTTTCTGACCTTGAATTACTTACTTACATTATTTACTGATTGTGAATAGGGCACAAGCTTCATTTCCACTTTGTAGCAGTACTTCTTGTCGTCAAGATATGTTTTCCCTTCCTTTTTTGGCTGTAGATCTGTTGTGCTCCTCAGCTGTCTTGCCTCCATTTCTACTGAAATCATCGTACCTGTTTCAAGTTGTGAACACTTCTTGTCTTTGCGTGCCTGTGCTTCAGAGCATGCAGACTCTTCTGATCTGCTTCAAGTGAGACAAGTGACTACCTCATCGTCTTTGTGATTTCACTGTGGCCCCATGTAGTTCAGGGTGCAGTTTAAGATGTCTGCTTTTGTTTTTTAAAAATCCCACATAAACCCTCCATCAAATCTTAAGTACCAGCTGAAATCTTTCTCTCCTCACCTGCTTTTTACTGTTTCTTCTCCTCGGCTGTCACTAGTTTCTGTGATCATATTGTTTTTAACTTAACACAGTATTCTGCTAAACAGCCCAAGTGGAAGAAAAAAGAAATTATCTTTTTTTTTTTTTTTTAATTGGAGTAAAAGAAGAAAGCTGGTCTTCCTGTTTCCATTAAGGAATTAAAAACCTAGCAGGAGTTGATGGCATCATAGCCTTTGAAGTCTGGTGATTTCAATATATTTCTGAGTTCTGGTCAAGGCTCCCATGGGATCCTGAGCTTTGACAGATGCTGGTCTGTAGCCTGTGCTGTGAGGTTGGGGTTTTGTGAATTGATTTATACATGGTTATTAATATAGGCTTTGGTAACGTAATGTAAATGCATCACTAATCTTGTGATGATGACGATTAATTGGTAATGCACTGCATGATTCAGAATATCGAGCTGCTGGGAGAGATGTTCAATTTGTTTAAGTGATCCCATCAGTCAGAAAATATAGCTTGATCTGAGCCCCCAGCCAGCTTTCCCTGGGAGTGACGCACAGGGGGATGGTAGCTACCCCCAGTATGAACCGCTACACCACTGTGGTACAGCCAGAGAGGGCATCTGGGCTTGGGAGCTGGGAAATGCCCTTAATCCTCCTGCCTAGATGTGGCCATTGAGGGGAAATCTGGGGGACTCTGGACAGATGAGCTGGAAGGATTTGGGAACAAAAGCAGTAAACATGAGTTGTGGTCAGCTCTTGTAGAAAGAGGAAGGGGAAGGATGTCATTCATTAAAACCACAGATTCACTGATGGGTAACAAAAGAGCAGGAAGAATCTTCCCGATTTGACCTATAGACAAACGTGTTTCTCTTTTGCCAGTGTCATTGCTTATCTCACTGGTGGCTTGCTCTTGGTATTGTTATCTTAACACCTATTCTAATGTCAGAAGCCCAGCTCTGGCAGGAAAGGAAGGGAAAAGGAAAGGGAAGACCTGTGAGACTGTCCATGTTACTTACGAGGGAGATGTTTCATGACAGTAAGGTGGTTCTTTCTCTCTGCACTTCCAAATGAGCTAGTGAGAGGAGCCCTGCAGGGAAGCAGAGACAAATAGCCCTGGCTTGCGTGAGCTGTGGATATGGTGGGACACCAGTAGAAGGACAGACATTGTTGGGTGCTTTTGTTAATGGATGATTAAGCTCCTACTCACATCTTAAACATGCTAATTATAAAGCTTCTAAATATAGAAGAGGAAAAGTCCCTCTTTCTCCTCAAGCCTATGAATAACTAATTTAAAATATTTGCTTGTGGCAACTGTTTTCTTTAACAATTGTGGTTCCTCTGAAGAAGTAGCTTTTGTAAAATGTTCCTCTTCAGGCAGGAGTTTCCCTTTCATGCACATGGCTCTGATCATGTTTGCCAATGTCAGCAGCAAAAATCAGGGTATGGCAGGCCAGCTCTGATGAGGCTCGCTGCATCAGCTGGAGGAGTTAATGTCCTGGTGGGTTCTCTTTACTCTCTGGCTCCACCATAGAGTGGGCATTAAGGAGCAATGCCTCAGCTGCGGCAGGACAAAACCTGGCGTCCTTGCTGAAAGCCACCATTGCTGGCAGTTTAAGCCAAAAGGCTGAACTTTGTACTGAAGCAGCTGATGCCCAGAGATGCGCTTGTGCCTGCCAGCTGGGCTGTGAGGGTGCTGACCCACGGCAGGGCGCTGCACACAGGGCGGCTGGCTGCGGGTAGTATCTTTAAACCACCGCAGCAGATCCGCTTCAGCTAGTTTCTCAGTGCCCTAAAAAGTTGTTGCCCTCTCTTTCACCAGGAAGAGCAGATCCAGATTGAAAGCCCACACTGTGCTGGGTCCAGACTTGTGCATTGTCAGCTGGTGGTACGAAGGGGAGAGCAGAGGCCGCTGGGTTTTAAGGACTTCAGAAGATCTCTCTGGCTTGCTAAACTGCTGTGACCAACTGTGTGTGCCCTCTGAACCTATTGCAGTGGCCATGCAAAAAAAAAAAAAAAAAAAAAAAAGTGTTAGATTAAGCCACAGCGAGGGCCAGTTCTGAGCTTTAGCCCAAAAATTGAGTCACCGGTCTCAGCAGGCTAAGGCCATGCTTGTGGCACTTGGCATTCCTGAGCTGGGAAGCATTAACTCACTGGAAAGTGTCATCTGCACTCACCTGCGTATATTTCAGGTTGTTAACAGCATGTCCATCAGCTGGTGGCCTAAGGCTGATCACTGCACTGAAGTTACAAGCCTGCAGAGACTTTACCAAGGGCAGGTATAACTACCTCTAGCAGCAGTGGGTGAGCAGAGTGTGATGCTCATAAACTTTCAGATTTTAGTGTAAGTTTCTAGGGATGAAGTTATGCAAAGATCTTCCTATTCTGCCGTACCCACAGTTTTACTCCGTCTACTGAAAAGATGCCATTAATACCAGACCCTGTGGAATAACACCATGTTAACCAAGCCACAGTTTTGAGTACAAGAATTTAAGTAGTTTAGGCAATTCTTCAGAGGCTGTGTAGGAGTGAAAGAGCAATTCATCTAGGTAGTTGAAATTCTGAGTTGTATGATTATGGGGCAAAAACAGAGTAGTTGGCAGAGTTACTTAATTCCCCCAACCCCTCCACCCTCACTCCTCTCCATACCTACGCAGTTGCATTAACTCACCTCTCAGAAGAGTAAGGCCTGAGAATGTCATTACCAAATTCAGGGGTTTTTTTTGTTTCTGTTAAAATTTCTTCATCTCTAGGTTTCTAGATGCACAGGAAGAGTGGGACCTTTTTCAATGACTCAAAACTAGTGTTATTTGGGCCGCAGTTGTGCCCCAGTTCATAAATTGATGTGTAAACCCCCGTATAGCTAAAGCCACAGCCCTGAAGAGCTAACAAACTAATGGGAAAAGGTCTGAAGGGGAAATATAGGAAGAAAGCGATTTGCCTGAGGGTGCGCTGGATTTAAATGTCAGAGGTAGAAACGAAACCTTGGGAACAGATACTTGGCCTTGAAGAAGTTGACAGGCATCGAAGCAGAGAGAAATTTTGCACATCTATTTATTTCAAAGGGAGTTGAGTGCCCATATAACTGTAGCTAGCTATGTCTTACTGGCACTTAAATACCTTCAAAAGTCTGTCCTAATTTTATGTTGGGTCAGTATATTGTGGTGCTCCTCTGGCCACATGAAGGATTCACTCATCCCCGGGAGAGCAGATACTGAAATAGTGGGCTGAACTCTCTTGTTGACTTCATCTCATTTGAGTCAAAAATTTCATCCTACCCACCACTTTGTAACAATCAAAACTAAACAAAATGCCTATTTTTAAAACTCTTACTGGATTTATTTTCATTAGGCTCCAGCAGCCGCCTTGTACTAGGAGTGACTCACTTCACGCTACACTCGTGCAGGTGTAATTGCATTAAGTTCAGTGAAGTTATTTCTAGTTTACGCTGTTAATATAGGGCCTACCTGGTGTGAGTCACCTGCTAATTCTCTTCAGCACGAAAAAAAAAGTCTATCTTGTTCTAATTTTTTTACAAAATGTAAGCTAAATGTAGCCCTATGAGTAATACATTCCACAGCAGGTAACAGGATTTGAATGGATGTGGCAGTGCTAGCTGGGCACGTGCGCAGCAGGAAAAGAAACTGAACTTACAGACATTTGGTAATTCCAGTAAGGTGCTTGCAGGCATGAGCACAGGATGGCCCACAGGTGTAGAGGGAGCTGCAACACCACCTCCCTTAGGTGTCTCTCATTTTTTCCCTCCTGGAAAAGAGGAATAACTTGAATGGAAGGTGTTTCCATCTCCAGGTTTATCCCAGAGCCTATGCAGCTAGTTTCTCTTTGCATAGACTTCTGGGGAGATAAACCAGGATAGCTTATCCTACATCTTTTTAAAAATACATAACTGAACAAAACCCCCCACAAAAAAACCCCAACCAAACCAACCCACATCACCAACCTCCAGTTTCCTCTTGTTAATTCACACATGGTTGCTGATTGCAGCCAACAGCTGATGCTGGCTGTGGGATTAGAAGAGGCACTATTTAATTTCCTTGTTTGCAATGCTCTCATTTAATAGCAGGCAGGTGTAAGTCGTGGTTTGTAAGCAAGCATAAAGCAGGTAGATGTTGACATTGTTTCTAAAAGCAAACTGAAGGCTATACTTGGAAACAGCTTTATATTATCAACACCATCTTTTTATTGTATTGGTGAATATCACTAGACTTTGATTTTGAATGCTGGCAGTTCAAGCGTACAGAAATTTTTTTGCTGGATATCAGAATCTGCTAGGGGTGTTTCTTATAAAGTAAGCACGTGCAATAGGGGTACTGAATCTATAAATGCAGGTTCCTTTAGTTACATTCTCTTCAACTGTAACATGCAAGTTCAGTGTCTATAAATACAGTCACAAACTTGGTAGCTGTAAACCTTGACTGTAACTGGACTGCAGGTGTGGAAACAGTAAACAACAACAATAAAAAATATGTATAGGTTTTTTAAAACTGCTGTGACTAGGCAAATGCTTTTTTTCTAGTACTGTCATCTGTGGTAGTATACAGTTTTCTAATGCAGTAAAAATATTCTTGAGTAAAAGAAGCATGAAAGGGGTAACTGATGGGAAAAGTGATATTATTAGTCAAATGAAAAAAGCACCCCAAAGCTGAGTCACCTCTTCAAAATATACAAGGAAGTTTTGGCTAATCAGGAGTCAACAAAAGGTATCTTTGTTCAAATGTGGAGCTGAAAGTCACTAACCAACAAAGGGAGAAATAGTTCTGATAGTGCTGGAATGCACTCATAAGACACTTCATTGTAAAATTTAAAAGTTATATAGCAGAAATAAAAATTTAAACAAATCTGGATTTCTTGAGAACAAGATATTTTAATAAATCTGTATTGGAATGGCTGATGAGGTATGTAGGGGGTATTCAGCATTTTCTTTTTGGAAGGAAATTCCAAATGCAGTTTTGTATTTGTCAGAATATAAACTTTGAAATCTAAATTCTTCTAAATGAAATTTCTACTTTTCACCCTTCTGAAATAAAAATGAAAAATTCTCTTAGAATCAGATATGTCCAAGTGGGCTTCTGCTTGTATGTGTCAGCATCCTGACTGCCAGTATGCTAGAATCTCGATAATGCTGTGAATGTTTACTCTTTACTCCTTTGCATCTATTCAAGTTTAAATAAGTAATTCTTGACACAGTAAAGCACAAATGAAATATGCTTAAATTCTTTTAAAGTAAATATCTAGGATTTTTATGATTCCAAACTGGTCAGAATACAGAAGCAGGTACAAGCCATAAGTATGATTTCCAAAAGTAATATTGGATGAAACATTTGACAGCCAGGAGCCATTATTTGTGCTTCTTATTAAGTAGAAAATAGCACTACATTCCTTTTTGCCATGTTTCTTCTTATTTTTAAGAAAAATTGCCCCTTGGTTGGGTTTTCTGGGCCTGCCTTAGCCACAATTTTCCATGTGCAATTGTATCAGAGATGAAAAAGCAGAGCTTGATGCTTATAGCAGCACATCCATTCTAACAATATTGCCTACTCACCAAAAAGGTGGGGGGCGTCTGAGTGTGTGGCTAAATGACAGGTCGTTGATCTTGCACTCCTCATCACAGTCCACGCTGAGACTAGTTCCCATCACTACTTGTGAAGTTTAGAGATAGTTTGGTTTACTTTAAAACAAAAGCAGAGCTGAGCTCCAGTGAAATCAATGCCCTATTTTTCCAGGCACTGTGCAAAGCCATTGGAAAAGGATCAGGAGCTCACAGACAACATACAGTGCCGAAATACCTCTGCAGCTGGCTGTATAGCCACATAGGTAACAGTGCAGAAGGGATCATGATTATTACCTTTGAGCACTGGCAGCTTGTGTCATCGCCTGCTGTAGAAGATAAAATCCACTGTGCTAAGATGAAAAAGAGATTTACAACCTTTGCTGCAATTGATTTGGTGTGAGGATTGGAGAGGAGAAGAGGTGCTTATCCATTCTTGCCATTTCCTAGTCCTGGGCACAGTTAAGTCCCAAGATATGCGCAGTGAAGTGAAGCTCTCTGATCTGTTATCTGGGATTTGGTGGAGCAAAGAACTTGCTAAGATCTAGATTTTCTTTTTAGAGTAAGGCTGCTGTAAAACCACTGGGGTTTTCCACTGAGTAACCACAGCCAACGTGGCTGGATGTATCACATCACCACCACTCCATCTGAGCGGGCTCTCCACGGATAAGGCCATACTTCTCTGCTGCATGGAGACATAAAAACTACTTTACTGCTATTAAGTAGAAGTAAGTTTCTGCCACTTGGATGTGAAGTGATTTAGAGTAGTGACTCATTCTTTCCTAGCTGCAGCTACCCTGTCTTACAAGAAAGGGCAAGATGTGTATACAGGGAAACACACACCTTTTTCTACTGAAGTTAGTGGCAACCACCTCTGAGGTTTGCAGAAGGGAGTGGCTATATCAGGTTTGGGGCAATCTCATGGCAGAAGTGACTTTGCTTTATTGCTGCTGATTTCCGATTCTCTCCTTTTCTCCTCCTCACTAGTGGAGCCTTCTTATCTCAGTTGTATTTTGTTCTTTTCCTGCAGGAGAAAATACAAGAAAACATCACAGAGGTAAGAGTAAATCGCAGAGGACTGGAAGGTATTTGTGAGTCATCTGTCTCTTTTTGTTTGAGGGTTTGAAGGAGGACTTTCCTGTTGCCAGATTGGTTTTGTTCCCAGGGAAATGCTGTTCTACTGACTGGTTCCCCCTTTGAAGGTCCATCTTGTGCTGCTACTGCTCCAAGTCCCCTCTGCTGCTAGCGGTAGTGCTCCCCTCTGATGCTAGTGGTAGTTCTCCCTGAGTAAGGACAGAAACATTTATCCTTGAAGGTCAAACCCTAATAATTGTCATTCTGTTCCCTCTGCAAGATCTGCTGGTTCTAACTCCTATCACTTACTCATGCTGTAATAACAAAATGGACTGTGGGCTTGTAGTGTTGCTAATGACCTGTGCCTTTGCAGGAGACTGAAGGAAAAGGGGGATCCTGTTGATTAACAGGCCCTATTACAGCTACCTGATCTAGTTATCTTACAGCCTCCTTGCAGGAGGGGGGACCGGTTGGGGTCTTTGACAGATTCATTTTTCTTCCTTTGGAGCCCTTGTGCTTGGTTGCTTCAGAGCACACACTTTGCAGCACAGAGTGTTTTTGGTGCTGAGCTGACTCCCCCTCCCCTGCATGTGGAGTATTAATTGGTGACTTAATCTCATGGTGTGCTGAGCATCTTTAGTTCATGTTGACTTTAACTGGATTTGAGACTCCTGCAGAGTGCTTCCTAAAGATGAAATCCTGCAGCTCTGCTGAATGTGCCCTTTAATATTGTGTGATGATGGAGAGAGCTGGCAGATAAGCCAACGTGATGATGTGATGGGGTAAGACATCACAGCCACCCTTCCTGTTGGCTGTCACCCTGTGCTGAAGATGATCACTCCAATGCAGCATTGGCAGGACAGGCTACGTGTGTGCTTGTGTGTCACAGCCACAGGAGACTGAAGTGTGGTGGCTTGAGTCATGGATGATGTGGGTTTGAGCTATGACAGTTTAGTGGAAAATACTGATTTGGAGACTTCTGTGCTGAACTCTGCAGGTGGGCATTGCGTAGTGTGAGACATGGGAACAGGGAGAAGGTGAACATGCTCCCGTTTGTTTTCCTAAATGTGGGACTGGTGCTCTAGTACTTTTGCGACTCTACTTTTTTTCCCGTTTCCCTTGCCCCTGCCGTGATTGTTAATTAATCACAAACATGTCTCTGGCCAGAGGTCTTGAGTTGCTGCAAGAGGATTTGTTCGGGAGCTGAGGTGGTTTCCAGAATGAATGATCACTCTGTGTGTATGTCCCCCCCATGCACTGCTTGCATTGCCCTGAGTGCTGTTTCTTGTTTGGCTGTGTTTTCTGTGTACATAACCACAGCATCGGAGAGGCTTGTGCTCAGCATCTCTTCTGTATGGGAGACTTTCCATAAGCTTTGAAAGAGAGATCAAGTATGTTAAAAGCTCCTACAAGCCCAATACACACTTGTATCAACAACGTAACAGAGAATTGAATATATCAGCCTGTTTAAATGTACCATTACAGGGTTAAGTTTGGTGCCTCTTGGGATTTTGAACTTTCTTTTTTTTTTTTTCCTCTCTCTCACTGTGCCTACTGCCTGGCTGATGGTGTGCACCCCTGCAGCAGCTGGGCAGACTGGCTACGTGGCCCTGTCATGTCTAACAACTGGTGGGAGCTCTGCGGCAGGCAAGAGACCACCCCAGGGACCGACACGTAGCAGTTGTTGAACAGCTACTCCTGATGACCTCGCGCAGCGGGTGCTGGCTGCTGGCCGGAGGGCTGTGTAGTGCAGCGGGGTGGCTGCTGTGGCTGGGAACTGCTCTTTGCCAGCACCTAGGGCAAATTAGCTGGCTAGTAAGCTTCTGAGTTGAATTTGCCACCTGCTGTATGATTAGGGTACAATGGTAAATTGCATATACTGCCATCTGATGCAGAAGTGTAACATCCAGTAAAGGGAGGTGGTAGGACAGCAGTTCATTTAAAGGCTGGTTTTAAGTAGCATCTCTCTATTGAGTCGGTAATTCCAACAGTGAAGAGAAACCGATGACTTGACTCAGGTCTCCACTTTTGTTTCCCACATTCATTTGTGGTGGGGTTGTCGTCTTTCCTTTGTTATGTTTTTTTCAAAACGATCTTGGTGGTTCTTATGTCACCAGGCTCTGGAGGGTGACTGGCAGCTGAGCTGAAAGGATCTTTTGCTTGCTTTTGCATCTTCTTCCTTTCGTTTCTCTTTGGGGAGTGTCACCACTTAAGAATGCCTAGGTGATAGTAAGCAGCACTTAGCTGTGGAAACACTGCTGTCCTCTGTACCTTGCGGTGTAAAGAAATGGTTTCCCCTGAGTGCAGACCTGTTGGGAAGGAAGATGAGGTACATGCAAGAAAATTTGAGGAGAAAGAATTGGAGTGAAATCTGAGCTATCCTATAACTGTAATTGGAAATGACAGACACCGAGTCTCACATTGATCATTCTGTTAACCGAACTGACTCAAATGCTTTTGTAACAATAATATATTGATATGGTTTTCCTCATAAACTTGGAAGTTTCATAGTTGTCTAGACATCCCTAATTTCATTAGTCCCAACCTAGTAATTGCATTTGAACTGCTGAACTGTGATGTAGATTAATCACAGCATTACCAGAGAAGCAGGATATTTAATCAGAACTTGGGTCATCTATCATTATCCCATCTAGTTCCCCTTGGGTGAGTAGTAGATAGCTTATTAAATAGTGACTGGAGAGGTAGTCAGCAAGAGGGAGAACTAGACAGGAAGCCAAAAATCTCTTGAACTTTCAGGTTCTGGACTGGTTTTGCTTTTTCTGGACCACCTGAGACCTTGGCCACGTTTCATTTGACTGTTGAGACTCCCAATTATCCTAAAGATACTTAGCACCTTCTGTTCCCTGGGAGATTAAAAGGGAAATGAGCTTTTCAAGTAGCCCTTGGCAATCCCCTCCTAGCTTAAGTTTGTCTGCTGAATGGGTGATATTCAGGCAGTGCAGGCAGTTTTGCACTTCTAGGCGCTCACTAAAGTCCTATTTGTCTTCTCAAGATTTGTCAGATAAATAATCTGCCTTAGGTTACATTGCATAAGTTTTCCTCCATTACAATCCACAGCCCTGCATTTTTACTCTGCCAGTAACATAGAACTGTATGTGCTGTTTTAGTTTGGCTGCATGTTGGTTAATTGTGCAGTTTAATTTTCTGTTAATACGCAAATGCTTCTTTTACTGTGAACTCATTATAAATAAAAGTCAGGTGAAAAGAATCCTGATATTTTATCCGTCCATCGTGAATGGATGGATTTTATTCCGTTAAGTACCTGTTAATGCTATATATGAAGTACAAAGTAGAAAAGGCAATGTAACCCAAGTATCTTTGACCCATGGCTGGGACTCTGAAAGAAGTATCCTAATAGGCCCTGCAAAATACTAATGTGATTTCTTTAAAGAAGATTGTACTGTAATTAAAAAAGGTTGCCATCTGATGCAAACCACAAGGCCAGAACATCAAGCTTTCCCTAATTTCCATGAGAGTTTTGTTGCTTCTACTCCAGATGATCAGGCAGGTAACTCATAAGTAGAGATCTTCTTTTCCATCCCGTCCCCATGCTTTCCTATTCTTTCTCATCTATGTCTGTGCTTCTCAATTCAAGTTTGGTCCAGCACTTATTTTCCTCCAAGAGTATATTAACTATGAATGTGAACCTGTTCTTCCTTAAAAAATAAATAAATAAATAAAAATTTATCTTATGCATGGCACAGGTGGTGAAACTGTAAATATATGAATGGTGTTGCATACAAAATAAATGGAAGAGTATTTTTTTCCCCAAAACTTTACTTGATAGTCATCTTCAGGATTACTCATGCTGACACCTCTTTAGATTAAAGTAATACACTGTCTCTTTTGGACTATTCCAAGATGCAGGTAAATTTATTACCTTGCAAGTCTCATTCTAGGTAATCTTTAAGTTAGGGGTTTACTCAGGACCAGAATCTGCGAGGAAAACTCTGTGCTGGGTTTAATCTTGTACTTTAGTGCTGTTCATTGGAATGATGCATCAGTGCTCTCTGGAAGCTGATGGTCTAGTAAGGGCATTATATATGGTGGTAGCCGTCACTGCCATCGATAGAATAATGTAGACAGAAGGGGACCTCCAGAGGTCTTAGGTTGTCTCTTCCAGCTATTGGTGCTTGAGAACATCACTGTGGCCCTGATTAACTCTTGGCATTCATCAAGTTAATTTGACAATATGCTTAGTCCTTAGTTCTGAACCCATTTCATTTCCACAGCTTATCTATTGACTTTGCAAGGTTATCTTAATTAGAAATAATAAAAATACCCCTAATTCCTTAAGCTGTTCAAGTAATTATAATACTGCTTAGCTCAAGTTTTTCTTTATATTGAGTATCTGAGCAACTCTGGCAATGTAGGATGCATTAAAGGTTGGTATATTAATCAGCAGCACACACAGAATCCATGACTTGATGTATCAAAATACTTTGTAAACTGTAGCCTTTTGGGTGCTGAGACCTTGGCTCCCTATAGGATTTCTTGAAACTCTGTGTTTCAGGAAAATTGATGTTAAATTTTCGATTCAAGGCTGCTGGGCATTGTGCAAAAAGACATCTGCTGATTTATTTCTATAATATTACAAGTGGAGCTGATTCTGTTAAATTTAATGAACGCAATTTCAGTAAAAAAGGTATTGATTTGTTGAGTGCTTTGTATTCATTGCACTGCAGAATGATGGGTGCTTCAGGAAAAAATTGAACATGGTCACGTAAGTAAAGCTTATAATTAATCTGTATGTGAAGAGGGAAAATTAAAGTGACATTGGCAACCTTAACTTGGTACTTCCTAGCTTTGTGGGTGCTTAACTTTGCAACCTGAGTGGTCTTCTAATGTAGTTTAAGTACATTTAGATACTGGCAGCATTACACAGCTCTGGAAAAGAGGCCACAGTTCAAGTTAACAAAGCTAAGTGGAGTTTGTGCTCTAATTAATGGAGAAAGTTTATATTGGCTATGTGTATGGCAATTTCATGTTGAGAGGAGAGAAGGAAACCTACCTTCTAGAAATCCCAGCTTTTATTCTCCTAACACTTTCTATAAAAGGAAAACATGGAAACGCTGGAAGTGACAGAGGCTTTTACACACCCTCCTGCTTCCTGTCCTTCTGTTTCACTCTGTTTGAGAGTGCTGGAGGATGCAGTGAGATTTAACTTCATACAGATACACCAATTTATTTTTTTTTTTTTTTTTTTTTTTTGGTACCCTGCTTTTGAAATCTTGCTCAGTTTTTCTACCCCAAAAGGAAGCAGCCATTTCTTACTATGACAGCCCTGGTAGGGGCAGGTATAAATTTTGGATTCCTGACATGAGTAATGGGACCTGCCTTCTATATCCAGGGCAGGATTAATTTCAAAATAATTATGAAACATGATTAAATAGTGACCAAATCTTTCTTGCTGATGTATATTCCTATTATTTAACTGAAATTAATATTATTCCATGTCTTATATAGTGCTGAATAATTATCAACAAACAAAAGTCCCTAATGTTTAATGACTATTAAATATTGAATCTATTAAGCATAGTTTTTCAGCTGATTTACAATACCTAAAATATTACTGATTGTGCAGTATTTGTTCTAACAATAACACACCTTACTCGATAAGGAACGGACTCTGCCAGATTTAAAAATGGAAAAAGTAGCTTATGCTACTCAAATCCTGTGATGACAAGTGCCCTTACCTCTTAAAAGAAAGTTACGTTCAGGCTTTTCCTAAATTTGTTCACGTTTAGGTGAAATCTGGCTGTAAACTTCAGTGTCATTTCAGCAGAACTGATAGCAGACTCCTGCTTTTGCATTGATCCTCTGTACACGATGCTGGTTTTCAAAATGTAATAATGATATCATGTAGGTTTAGATTTTACAGGTACAGTTTACAGTTATTTGTTAGAAGCTATTTGTATCTAGATTTGCAAGATTCATTCCCTTTTTGCTAGAGTAAGATTGATATGTAATGAAAATTACATTGAAAAGTCCTATACTTTAATGAAGATAAACTCGTTGTCACACACTGGTTTGTATCAGATGTTCAAACCAAAATGACTTTGCAAAGTATAGTTGTTTTCTTTTTTAAAATTCTTAGTGCCTGACAAGTTTTCCTGATTCAAATCTTGAGAGGGCAGAGCAGAAGTAGTCTTGTGGCTTCTACAACTTTTCTAGGCTTTGTTATGAAAAGTTGTCTAGAAAAAACCTGCCAGAGAATAGTTTTTTTTCCCTAACTATATACCTGGGTGAATAACACTCTAAAAATAAATGACTTGGATCAGATACGCTGCAGCCTTATGATATTTGGCACTTCTGTTTTCATAATTTGGAATCAAACAAAATAATGCATGTATGAATCTGGAAAGCTGCATGGAGAATAACAAACCCCAGTCTCCTGACACTTTCCCATTGGGTTAGTTTGGCTTCTTTCAGTGCCATCCAGCGCCCTTCCCACAGACTGATTTTTAGCTGAAGTGGCTTGCTTTTTCCTTTGGAGTTTTGCAGTTTTAATTCCTTACAGGCACAGAATGGAATTGCTTGTGGGTGCACAGGTACCAGTAAGTGTTCATTTCCATTTTAGTTCATCTGAGATCTCTACTGAAGTGTGTTTGGAGAATTAGATTAGGATTTGGTGGGGGATGTAACAGGGATTTCTCCCACAATTTACACATAACTGAATTCTTTACCAAGTTTTATTGTCCTTCTTACACAAGTTAAGCCTTGTATTATTGTCTATTAGACATGATCTTCCCATAAAATGCAATTGGTTTTTTAAATTTTTTTGTTTGTTTATTTTGCCCCTGAGAAGTGAATTACTCAGACTTGATGCATGCAACCTACTGAAACTTCCTTAGTGAAAATGACATTAACATTGATGGTCACGTTGGTAGTGTAAGAGGGAGGAAGCTAAGACAGTTGCTACTGATGCAATCCCTCTATGGATAATAAGACTGTTCATTTCCCACGTCTGGATGAAAGCAGTTTATACTGCTAGTAAAGGGGTTTCTTTTGCTGGAGCTTAATGTAACTGCTAGCAAAGGAAGAGACTGCTCTATAGAACTTCTCTTTTTGTTCTTTTCCTCTTATTTGTGCTGCGATTTCTCGGTAATGTCTCGATGTTCAGGGAAGATCTGTGTAAGTATCTAAAAAAAAAAAAATAATCTGGTTTTATTTCCTGAGAATAAGTGTTAACTGTTAACACAAATGTTGAGGCATCTGTTTCCAGTCCTTCTTTCCCAGCTGCCATTTCCCATTCCCTTGTTCCTTCTCATCCCTCTTTCTTAACTGTATGTCAATTTTTCTAATCCACACCATAAGGAAGACAGGTGTTAGTCTTGACTCTTTGTATCCCACTGGTCTTCCCTAACACACACTATACACAGCAGCACAGAGTATTGTCTGTCAAAAAGCTTTCCCTCCAAGGGAAACCTCAAGAAACAAGTGGGAAATGCTAAGATTTGGGATCCCACTGGCACTTGCTGCTCCTAGGCTATATCTCTCTACCCTTCAGTTGAGCGTCACAAGTTCCTGGGCAATAAAACACCAAAAGGAAGAAAACAAAATAACTTCAAATGGATATTTTTTTTTAACTGAATGCTAAATTGCATCTGCTCAAACCAATAATCCCAACAGCTGCTAATGAGTTGACCACTCTGAACTGACACTTCAAGTAGCAGATAGGTAGTCCATTGATTTTTCCCATCAGGCATTTATAATGTATGAGCTATAGCAACTTCCAGGCAATTTTCAGTGTGCTGGGTAATTACAAAAAGTTGGTCATTTAAATTACCCTAAGATGCAGCATTTCCATGACTAATTCAGAACTCCTGTGTCTTAGCTGTGTCTCGAATTCAATTTGAATTGATAATGAGTTGTTTTAATCCCTCTCTTTGATTTAGCAGTCAGACCAAAGGACAACATTTTTTTTTTGGGGGGGGGGGGGGGGGGTAAGGAGAAGAGAGAGAGAGAAAAAGAAAAAAAAATTGTTAGTGACTGACATTATTTTGGCAGTTAATATGGGAATGAGCTTTTACCTGGGGACCTCCTTTGAGGGAAGGCAATATAAATGAAGTCCTGTATAAGCTTCTGCCTTTCAAAATCTCTTGCTTCCTAAATGTGTGTACCCCTTGCAAATGATGAAGAGGGAATCCAAAGGCGTTTTGTTAAAAATCTATCAAATGTAAATGATAAGGCATCCTTGCTGAGATAATTTGCCCCAGGAGAGAATCAGCTATCTCCTGGTGGTGTGACTTTTTCTCAAAAGCAATTTCTCACTTTTAATGTGGATTACACTGGAGCCACTAAGAAGTCTTATCAAAGCTGGGAAAGCTATAAACCCTCTTTCCACATTGCCACATCAGAGTCTCTCTGTTTGATTTCTACTGATTAAACTCTGTGTTTCCTTTAGCATGTTCTCAATAAACTATCCAAGCATTATGAATAATTAATGATTTTTCCCCCAACAAATGCATTTAGTTTGCCCTGTTCCCCTGCCTATTGTGAGATGATAACTTGGGGCTGGAATTTAACTTTAATTAGATGACAGGTGAAGAATCCTCCAGATCTTTATGCCATGTCTACAGGTGCACTGCATGCTGGGCCAAAGGATTTATTGCACATTTAAGGTGAAAACATTTATGAGAGTCTTTTGTGAAAACGTTGGCAGATCCTTACTGAGTGCCATACCATCTCCACGGGCACAAGGGAGCACAATCAGTAATGTATTTTGATAGCCTGGCTTCCAAGTGTTAACACCAAAAATGGAAAATAAGCCTTAAGTAGAAGCAAAGGACTCGGGCTTCCTTTATGTATGCGTTAGTTTAAAAAGGAATTGCACATTAATATACTTAATATGTGTTTCAATGAGCATCACCACAGAGAAAATCAAGAAGTAATTTACTGTAGTTTTTGGCTGATGTATCTCCTTCCCTCGTTCCCATCCATCTATTGATGAGTCGGAAGAGATGCAGACATTGCTAAAGAATTTCATGTGTACTTTTCAGGGTTTGAATTAATTTTATGTTCCAGTGGATGATGATGTTAGATTTTATTCATGCAGAAGAATTGTTCTGCTGCTGGGGATGAGATTCCCAAGTAGAAACATCCAGTTGTTTCATACCTACTTGCACGTGCTGTGCTTCACAAGGGCTTTTTAAAGTATTCAAGATATTGATGTTGTGGGTTTATTGTTTAACACTACTCAGAGATACTAATGTGCCTGATTGCATGGATGTATGAGCAAGTACATGCGTGACGGGTACATTAGATGTGTCCAGCTTACTAAGACTGATCCCAAGCTCTTAAGAATAAATATTGGCATGACTGTTTCCAAAGATGTGTGGTGGGGGTTTTGTGTTATGTTAATTTTAAGGTTTTTTTCTCAGCCAGATTTTGGGAACAGTTATAGCGGAGAAGTGTTTTGTTTTCTCACAAGCTGTAGGGGCAGGACTTTGGACATCTGGGCCTCCAATGCCTGGTCAGAAAACTTTTTATCAGGTTTGTGTTTTTATCAGTACAGCTGCTCATTCCTAATCTTTATTCTGATTCATAGAGTACTTAAACCCTTGTTCCTCCTCGGCTAGCTACAACCATACCTTTGGAGAGAAGAAATAACAAATGTCTGAACGTAATAGAAGTGCTATAGTTAAGTCATGATTTATTTCTGAGGTTATTACTCTTAACGTGTACAAGTATATTATTTCTGCACTCCTGTGCGACACACTGAGATT
This sequence comes from Falco biarmicus, assembly GCF_023638135.1. Lineage (NCBI taxonomy): Eukaryota > Metazoa > Chordata > Aves > Falconiformes > Falconidae > Falco > Falco biarmicus. The sequence continues at coordinate 20,183,476 of NC_079291.1, forward strand.
TAGTGGTGCATGTAATTAAGGTTCATAGCTTTGGAACCTTAGCTTGTTTAATTATTGTTTTGATTGGGACCAGCTATTTTTAAAAGGGGGAAAAAATATTTCTGTTCTCGTTGCCAGAAACAATGCATCATGCAGCGCAGAAAGCACTCTCTGGACTTGCTGATCAGTGATACACGGTTATTCTAGGCTCGTAGACCATTGTCTTATTGGGTTACTTTTCAGAGTCTGGGTTGTTAATAGTAATGAATGGATAGGGTGGAAGTGGTTCTTTTCTTGGGTTCTTGCTTGTTCTTCCTGGGAAAATTCACAGCAGGTAGCACTTTTTTTTTTTTTTTTTTTTTTTTACTAAAAAAAGAGTAAAATTAAAAAAAAACAAAAAGTGAGAGATGCTGACATCATTTCAAGTGAACCAGTTCTGTACTGGAATCTACTTATTCTGAATTCTTAGTCTGCTAAAAGATGGTTTTAAATGCTAAAGATTTTTTTTCCCCTGTTCCTATCAAAACAGATACTACTATAACTGAGTTCCACATGAGCTGGTAATTTCCCTATTGAAGGTTTTCTTTCCAGCTACCTAATAACATCCTAACAAATTCTAGCGGTACTTAGTGATTACTAAGGACTTCTCCGTGTTTTTTTCTGGAAGTCAAGACAGGAATACTTATCCACTGCCCACTGCAGGAGCTGGTGGGATCTGCACCCCAGAACAGCAATGGTTCTGTGATTTACGTCTCATGGTTTTGTGAAATAATTTATTGGCACTGGAGCATCTGGTTAAGCCCCTCCAAAATGAAACATTGATTCTCATGAGAATGCTCAAGGAATGAGCAGGCACAGAGACTAAGCTACTGTCCAGCCACTGCTGAACTGTGCTCGTGTAGGTTATGATTACAGCATAGTGATGAAATAAAAATTTGGACTATGAGTGCTGACTGTGTTGCATATGGATCAATAAGTGAGTCTGATTTCTTAGGTAGCCAATCCAACACCTTTTGCCAGGAGTAGATTTGCTTAGAAGGAAAATGCAAGACTGTCATAAAAATATGTTGTTCACGCTCTGAAAAGCAATCAGCTTTTGCTGCTTTTTCTTTAGACTGGCTAAGCCATAGGAATGGTTGCACTTCAGCTTTCTTACAGATTGCAGTTGCGATGTTTATTTTTTTTTTTTTTCTTCCCCTGGCAATACTGTGAATGATTTCAGATTGTGATGACAAATGCTCCTTCTGGGAGTTTTTGCACTAAATAAACAATGGCAGCAACTTGCTGTATTTTATGTTATACCTTCAATTTTAATGACTCAGGAGGCACGAATAGCTTGAGCACCGATCTGTTTACCGACGCAGCTTAAAGACACCAAGGACTGAAGTGACAGTAGGTATCATTAATCAGCAACCTTGTTGCTATCTCAAGCAATGCTGCGTTTTGACGGCTGCTTTAAAGAGAACTGTAAAAGCTGGAGCAGATTAATTAATCTTCAGTCCTGTCCTAAAGCTTGCCAAGATGAGGGGCTGGAAGGCTGGCAAGCACCGCAGCTTCCAGAGGTGAGAGCTTTATCCCCAGAGGCTGAAGGACTCTGCCCTCAGCATGCAGGGCAGTTGCCCGGAGGAGGGCAATGCTGGAGATCAGTGTCAGGGTCCAGAAGGATTGTCAGGGCTACCTCACGTTGCATACCTGAAAGTGGTGAATATCAGTGTGGGGATACAAGGATGCATGGGATGGATGCATCTGTCCTGTTTTTAAACTGAGATGTAAATTAGCTGGAGGCCCCAACAGTTTCCAGCAGAGGAAAATCCTAAATACCTGAAGGCTTTGACTCTTTTGGGACCAAACCTGGAGCAGTTTGGTGATGGCAGAAACAGCCTCTCCCAAATCTCGAGACTTTTTGTATGACCATTCCAAGTGTATTTGACTTAGTTCAGTTTCATTTCACCCCAGTTCTCAGCTGGATGATCTGAACACTGGGAGTGCAGTGTCCCAGTTATTTTGTCTGTGGGACCCTATTGGCAGGCTGATGCTATGCTTTTTATCAGTGTCCTTCAGAAACTGAGAGACCAGTAGCAATAAACATCAACTCTCACCTTTCTATCTCTAGAAAGCAATGTTCAGCCTTGACTTATCAGCATAGCCTTGACACTGTGCTCTCATGTGAATTCAGAACTGAAACATCTTGGAAGGGAAATATCATTAAAGCTGGATTTGCCTCATCATCGCTTGTCCAGTAACCTTCACTTGGGAGGAATTTAAAGAACAGATGTACAGATATTTCTGAATTGCACCTTCATTTTCATCTAATGCTTTAATTAATACTAACACATTAATAAAAGGTGTGCAGTGGTTGGACTTGGAGACAGGGCTTCTGTCTCAGGTGGTTTGGGGCCAATTCAGGATAGTTAAAAAAAAATGACAGAAGGTGGTATGGAATCTCACAGGTGTTTGAAACCTGCAGGCAGATTGTCACATCACTAGCAAAAGCATTTTCCTTTGCCATGTGCAGCTGGAAAGTTGTGAGTTGCTCTTATTAATCCAGTGATGGAAACGTGGATGGCTCTGAGAAACCTCACACACTACAGATCTGCACATAGAGAAGTTTGGCTGTAAAAAGTGTAGGTGGAAGAAAAGATGACAAATTTCTTCAGCCTCTGCATCTGAAAGGTGTTAGAAGTTGAGAGAGAAGCAGAAGCAGGAATAATGCAAGATAAATCATATTAAACTGCCTTGTTTTCTAGCATAACACTTCAATAGGGCTGTGGTTAACATCTGGATTGCCATATATTGAGAGGGGATGAGGGACTTACTCGGTGAATCAGCTGGTAAAGTTCCATGTGCTGAAGAAAATGGGGTAGAGTAACATAAACAAACACATGGCTGGCTTTTTGGGATGCAGACTTTGTGATGTCTGCATATATGTAACTGCCTAGTCTTAATTTGGAAAACTGTTTCATTATAAAAGCAGACTTTACAGCATTCACCTGCTTATTCTTCCAGCTGTTTGTTGAAAGGATGTAATTAAAGCGAATGTTTCTTCAAAGCATCATATGCACGTTGATGCAGCAAAACCTTTCAATCTGAATTGGGAATGTGCTACACAGGCATCAAGTTTTATGAGCATATGATGGGTTTGTCTCTGGAAGGATTTCAGCTTGAGGAACAGATGTAGAACATTTAAGGAAAGCATGAACTCAACAGAAAACAAAAAAATGTAATATTTTCACTTTGAACTAAAATGATTGATGTTTAGAAATCACAGGCATTTTCAGTGGATTAATAAATGACATCTGTATTTTGGTAAGGAATACCCAGAGATGTCTTTCAATTGCTGCTAATTTTTTATCAAAGTAAACCAGAAAGACACCAAATGAAGTTAGTTTAACTATACTGTCAGGCAATACTCTTCCATAAGAAGGATGTCTAATATTTTGAATAAGAGGGCACCTGAACAGCCATAACTATGTAATACAGCTTTTAATAAAGCTGTGTTTCTGTTCAGCAGTGTTTCCCCATCCGAGGATTATTTCTCTTGAATGAATATAGGTTACTAGCGTTCTGAAATGGAGTTGGAGCTCAGGTCACTGAAAAGTAGAAAGCTTGTTATTTGGTCAGAAAAGTAGGTATCACAGTTATTAGGTGTTGGTTGTCTCTCAGATCTGAAGAAGGATTTGCAAGTCTGGAAGTGTGTCTTCCAGCTCTGTCAGTTAAACTCCCACAGATTTAATCTCAGAGGCCTTAACTGCTGGCACGTAGCCATCCTGTGTTGTTTCACAAACCCACATGGCCTCTGGCTCCAAAAGGGCATGGGTCTTCCTTATGTCTTGTGTGCCAACCTACTGCAGATGCTTTGGATGCTGAGGGCTCTTCAAATGTCCTGATACAGGTTTGTTTAGGTGACTGATTGTCACCCTTGTCTCTGTGTAAATTCAGGCTGAAATACAGTTGCAAGTTGGGTTTTGCTGAACAATCAAACTTCTAGACGCTATAGAGAGGTCAGTATCAGGACAAATGTTTTCCTGCTACTGTAGTATCAAATTTATACATAATATTGGAATACTAATAGGAGATGTGGTCTGTGTGTGAATACATATTTGTAGGCAAAGAAGGGGAGGAGGAAATGAGTGGGCAGTGCTTGGAAAACGAGGGTGGATTATAGGGCTGTTGAGCTTTTTTGCATGATACAAAAGGGCATGGACCTGTTGGAGGAGCAAGTCCAGAGGAGAGCCATGAAGATGGTAGAGGATTGGAGCACCTCTCCTGTGAAAACAGGTTGAGAGAGTTGGGATTGTTCAGCCCAGAGAAGAGAAGGCTCTGGGGAGACCTACTGCAGCCTTGCAGCACCCAAAGGGGGCCTACAGGAAAGCTGGAAGTGGGTTTTTTACAAGGGCATGTAGAGATGGGACAAGGGATAATGGATTGAAACTGAAAGAGGGTAGATTTAAATTAGATATCAGGAAGAAGTTCCATACTGTGAGGGCGGTGAGACACTGGAACAGGTTGTCCAGAGAAGCTGTGGGTGCCCCATCCCTGGCAGTGTTCAAGGCCAGGCTGGATGGAGCTCAGAGCAACCTGGTCTAGTGGAAGGTGTCCCTGCCTATGGCAGGGGGTCAGAACTGGGTGATCTTTATGGTTCCTTCCAACCCAAACCATTCACTGATTCTATGAAAAGTAGTACAGGTTGCAGTCAAGGCTGCTAAGTGGTTGATAGGAGATCAGTTTGATGTCTTAACGTGGTTTTCCCAAAGATATCCATATTACACAAGCAGTACCAAGCTATGATGCCAAGGCTAGGTGACAGAAAGATCAGTTTGATGCATCATGTACCTTGTCTTAGTAGGTGTGTTTAAAAGTCTTTAAGAGTACTCTCCGGTGCAAGGAGAAACACAGAATTCTTTTTGCTGACTGACACATAGAGACTCAATGTGCACTGTCTGCTCCAATGTTTTAAAACTTGTTAGCTAGTACATATATTTTCATTCTGTTATTTGAAAACCATTTTATCTCAAAATACATACAGCATTACTGTCTGTTTTCAGCCTATGTTGGACATGGATTTCAACACTGGGCTCTTCCAAGCTAGTGTGAGGAGGGACTGGCACAAAATTTTCTGGTAAAGGCAAGAAACTTTCATCTCCAAGAATACCTCTTAGGCAATTATAGCAGCCACCATAGTCTCACAAAGAGAAAGAATGACCAAGCAAATAAGTCAATGTTGATTAAACACCATTCTGGCTAGGAGTGGTTAATTTTTAAAAGCTGATGTTTTTGAAGCAGAGCTTTTAGTAAGAGAGCTGTACAGCAGATAATTGCTCAGGTCTAAATGCAGCTCTCACGTGGCGGTTTCCTCACACACCAAGCGTGTACGTGGTGAGAAGGCTTCCAGGGGATCATCTTCTCAGAAACATTCTCACTACACATTTACGGTCATTGGTGAAAGTAATGGTTGTGACTGAAGATACCATAAAGCTGTTTTGCCTCCTGCCCTTCAAGTAAGTTAACTGTCTCCCTTCATACTGACTGTTTCTAAGCCATGCTAAAGCACGCTTTGTAGACAGCACACAGCCTGTTTTGTAGTGTGCGGACATGGCTCGGTGACTACTCAAAACCTCTAACTGATTAAAATTATCTTTGGTGAGAAATGGAAGAAACCCATGCCAAGACTGTGTCCTGTGCAACATTTCTCCCCTCCCTGTGAATACTTGCTCTTGCATGGGACTGCAGCACCTCATTCTGTCACTTACTAAGAACAGTGATGACGTATTATTTTTTGCAGTACAGAGAGATAAAATAATCTCATTGTGGTAAGTTAGCTTGAATTGTCACTTCACGTTACCATTCCCGAGACATTTGTTCAGTGTCTGTTTACTGTCTGGGTCTTATCAACACTTCCCAAGCTGTACTGTTTGGAAACCTTAGGCTTGAAACTTTGCCAGTACTGCTGAATAGTTCCAGTAATATAGTTTTTTTTTATTACCTGCTTTTGGAGTTAACATATGCCATAGGCCACGTGGAGAGTCTTACAAAGACTCAGTGGTATGATGCTGGTATGCTATCCAAAGGACACAGCTGTAATAAAAGGGGAAAAACAACCTAGGCAGCTGAGTAGATTATCAAACGGGGTGACTGTATAGGTCTTCAAAGGATCAAATAGCTCATTAAGTTAAACTTAGTGTCCTGAATGGAAATATGTACTTGTTTTAAAGCTGCACTGATTCTGTTTTTCAAATAGGAATGTTATCATACAGTGTGAATCATCGCAGAGAATAATAAGCTACAGACCTTGCAGAAGGGAAGTTGTGTTTGCCCTTTCTGGAAAAAAACATTTGCAAGGAAGTATTGTGGTTTAGGTAGCATGACCTTGCCTAAAAGTCGTATTTCCCCTTTACTTTGTTTGATATGTTTAACATTCCGGCCCTCCTGTTTGTTAGTTTGGGGATAATCAGCAGCAGGCTTGCAGATCCGTGGGAGCTTTTTCTAATGACCTGAGGTTCACTTTTTGTGTTAGTTGTCTAAATCTTAGCTAAACAGTTTGTTAGATTTGATAGTTCACTTATCACCACTAATTTTTCTTTCTTTTTAATCTTTCTTCATCTCATATTTAAAATATTTGAATGCCCTGTATCTCCTGCTAATCGAGTAAGTTGTCAAAAACCTGGTCTGCTGGTTGTTTTCCACTGACTTGCCTGTTATATTATAAATGAATGTTATGTAACAAATAAATTAGAGGGGAAATATTTTCTTGTTTGGCACTTCTCGGATTATGAAACAATGTTTACTTTGCTTGAAATACTGAATCCATTCCAGGCACGAATCAAACTCGGAAAGGTATTATTTATGGAAAGAAATAGTAGACTTCCTTTGTATTTCAAAGAAGGATTTTCAAAATGTTAAGGGTCATCAGTTAAACCGTCACTGAAACCTCACAAGGGGCTTAAAAGACTTTGTTCGTTTCTTCCCCTGCACAAGTGCACAAGGACATCTAACAGTCCGCATTCAACTCGGTGAGAGTTACATCTGGTGTCTTGAAAAGCACAACATAAGCTGATCTAGCCTTTATAAAAGCATTTGGGATTCAGGCTTTTTTCTCACCCTACAGAAAGGTACTGTGATAAATGTTGGAGAGCTGACGGACTTTCTTTATTTCAGGAGCTTGTTATGGGAAACAGTCATCACGTTTGAGCGACTCCACAGTCTGGTAATTCACGTATGGTCAGTCACTGTGTGCATGGGGGGGGGTTGGGTGGAGTGGAACAGGGCAGGCGAAGGCAGGATGGCAGAAGTTTTCCTTAGGTTTTTAACAAGACCCTGTTTATGTGCCTTTGCAGAGAAAGAGATGAATAGGCAGAGTGAAACTCTGGATCTTCTAAACAAAGAATTCCACTTATTTCACTTTGAGCAGCGTTTCCCATTTAGGCTTTTGAGCTGATAGCTAAATGCCTAATTCACGTTAAACGTGTGCAACCAGCTCTGAGGCTAGGCTTTTGGAGACTGGAGGTCTCTTCTCCTCCCGGCCCCCACCTCCCATAGGCTATAATTAGGATGGGATAGGATGATTGTAAGGACACAAACTCCCATACCATGTACATGACAACCCAAATGCCAAGATTCTCAGTCAGAAGAATTGTATCTTAGGCCCTCATTCTAGCCTCATGCTGGATCCTGGTTGCAAATAAACCTTCAGATAAAAGAATATTTTACACCTGAATCTTTAAACAGAGGTGCAACTGAAGGCTGGGGTGCTGAGGTGTGGAGATGGACCTGGAGGTGGGGCAAAGATGGGACACTACCATCACAGCCTGTCTGTCTTAAAAATACTGGTTTTGCTTATTCTCACACTCTCAACTTTTCTGTGCACAGCCTGCCTCGCACTTTAGGTGTCGCCTGCTCTTACTGTTTTCAGTTAACTGAGGATATGGACTGAGTTAGTTATCACAGAGGTAATTGCTGAAAGGTGGAATGGCTTTCAGGGTGGAGTTATATGCAACATTATTAGTGGCATATAACTAATACAAGTGTTTGAGATTAAACCATGGCACAAATCCTGGGTTAGGTAAGTAACATGAACAATCCCCACCCAGAAGAGAATTAACAGTCTAAACAAGACAGGTCTAAAACAGCAAGTCACACTGGAAAACCCTGAGGAATAAACGAGAAGAATTGGAAGAATTATTGCTTGCCATGCACTTGCTACGAGTTCACTTACAGTCCGTTTAGTAGTATTTAGGGACAGTTGTTTCCACTATAGTGTTTGGCTTTAAGTGCTTAGTTGATTTTGGTAACAGGTCTTGTTAACGGTGGAATTCATCTTGCTTAATTGTATTTGTCTGACAAGGGGAGATTAGTGGAAGGTGGCTCTTCTGCAAGCAACTGTAGAGGGAGCTTAAGGAGAAAACCTTGGAGAAAAGAGTTTAGATGGCCAGTGTTAGGTGATGTGACTCCAGCCCTACTTAGTTCTACAGGCACATATACTTATATATATATATATATATAAAAATATAAATAAACCAACACAGGCTGTGGGATCAAGACTATGAACCTGAGCCTTATATCTCATAAAGTATGTTGTACGTTTATTAGGGAACATTTTTGTGGAATAACTAAAGTGTAGGAGTATTATCCTAGTTTTGTTAATGGTAGATTTTTTTGGAGTTTACTTTTGTGCTTATTTGTCTTAAATATAAGCCTCTTTAACACTTCTGTCTCACGTAAATGCATGTAATTTTTACTAAAAAGGAAAAAAGTCTGTAATTGAATGCACATGGGTAAATTTATCTACCTCCGACTACCACCTTTTCCTTGCAGACAGATTTGTGATTGCCACTGAATTAGAGGATTTTTGTCCCGTCTGCGTCCCTCAGATTGGAAGGGACCTCAGAAGGTCCTTACTCCAATCTCCTGCTCAAGACAGGCTCAATGATGAGCTCAGACCAGGTTGCTTGGGGATGTATCCAGGTGGGTCTGTAAAATCTCCAAGGATGGATCCTGTGCAAACCCTCTGTTCTGCCTGGGAAAGGGAGAAAAAGTTCTTCACCCCTGGCTGGCCCTCTAGTGCTCAAATCAAGGCGTTGTTCTTACCACCACCCAGGAATATCCTGGATGTCCTGAGTCTGGCCACCTTGCCATTGAGCTGCTCCTTCAAGACAGAAGGCCAACCCTGCTCTTTGTTTTCCCTGCCTACCTTCCCTGAAGAATGGGCATACCGGTCCATCCCAGCGTGCCAGCTGTGCAAGCCATCCTACCGTGGCTGTTGCTCCAACCATGCTGCAGTTCTGTGCCTGCCTGTGGAGTTTTAGTTCCTCTTGTTTGTTTAGGATGCTCACGTGGATGAGCAGTGGTGGGTAATAATCAGAGGGCTGGAAAAGGCTCAGCAATTTCTTTATCACATCCCAGATAACCAAAAAACCTGAGACAAACAGGAAAAACCAACAGAAGGATACCTCTCCCCCTTGCAGGAAGGAGTCCTACAGCTATCATGCCCATTTTCTTCTTTATACAGACACTTGATTGAGGCTTAGCTGGCTTTGATGCCTTCCCTGATGCAAGGTGACCTTTCTTCTCTGTTTCCTGGACTAGAAGTGGAGAAGCAGCCCCAGATGTCTTGCTAGAAATGAGAAATTTCCGTCTTCCCCCATCCTGGAAGTTTGGATCCCTTGAGGATAGTCTCTAGATTTCCCTCCCACCTTGCAATGCAGGTCTTGGCTTTCAGCTCTGCTGGGTCTCTGTGAAGGCTGTTCATCCTCCCTGATGGTGTGCATAATTACCTCTTCTCACATCTCCTTCACCTGGCAACTTAGTGCCACAGCATACTTCCCACAGGGGAGGAAACCACTGTTCCCAGCCTCAGGGAGGGTCACCAGCCAATTCCTGCAGCCTGAGACCTGAACAGCAGCATCCTTGCTCCACAGTGCTGTTTGGGTCAAAGCCCCTGATATGCCAAAGCCGTTTGCTCCAGCCGGTGTTGGAGACCACAGTGCACATCACCACCGTTAGTGTGCAGTCCCCAGCAGAGGTTCTGGGCTCCTTCACCCTCCTGCTGCAACAGCTACTGGGACACTGTTATTTGCCTGTTGGTCATGTAGCTCCTGCCAAGCAGCGGCTGCAGTAGGTGCTTAGCAGTCTTTGATCAGCAGTGTGCTGTAGACAAAAGTTACGGGTACTCCCAAGTCAGAAAGCTGCCAAGGAAGGCTGACGGTTGGAGCTGGTGGAAAGCAAAAGCAGACTGCAGAAGTTAACCCTCAACAACAGCAACAAGTCACCAGATGTTTCCTGAGGAGTTTTGCTGAAGTAGTCTGGAAATTGCTACAGGACTGTTAGCTGCCTCTCTGCACATTTGCAAATACTCCGTTCTCTTCTATCCTTGAAACTCTCTTGAATTAAAAAATAAGTAGCTAAATAGTGGTATCTCTTAAAAAAAACCCTCCTATTCTTGATGCTTATATCAAAAGCTATTTATAATGAGCTATACTGCATTATCACTGACAAGTACTGAAGTGATGATACAGTTTTGTGAGTACTGTATCTCAAGATGATGGATGCAAATGGGAAGTGTGCATGTCATGCTCATGGTAGGTTATTTTCACATTCCATATGCGAGACCTTGATTCTCCAACTGCACTGAGCAATGGAGTCTCTTAATAGCCTTTGGCTTGACCAATTGGGACTTTCAGCTTTGGTCCATTACAGTTTTTGCTGCATTTAATCTGTTTTAATATTATTTACCTGTGGTTGCTCCTGTGGTGTTACAAATGTGAACAGATACTGCAGTGTGCAGCACTTCTCAGTGTCTGCCTTTAGCAGGAAGGAGTGGATCTGATGTATTCCATGTTCACAGAATTTTCTTCAAAATTTAGCAAATCATGGAGAGGCAGACTGCCCGTGCTCATTAGAATTAACATCCTTATATTGCTATTAGACATCTGTTGTGCAAGAGACTTACGGCATATTTTGAGTTTCAAGTGCATCACATTCTAGGATAGTTAGATACTTTCCTACTCCTGAAGTCTTGTAAATGCCGTTATTAATACCCTTACAGTAACTCTGTGGTATGTGTGAATGCTTGTTTATCTTTTTGCAGTACTCTGCCACCATTCAGAACAACCTTGCAGCAGCAGCAGAAACAACACACAATGTTGTTTTCAAAACTTCCTCTCACTTCAGCTACAACCTATTTCTAGTTTATCACCTCTGACTAGATTGATGGAGTACCTGAAAATTTCTCTTAAATGATACAGACCTGTTCTCCAGAATCATATTGGATAAAATAGAACTTCTTCCAGGGGGATGGGGGGCGGGGAACGACTGGAGGGAATCTGGTTTATAACAGCCCTGTGAAGGGGGCAGAGGAAAGGTAAATTGGAGGATGCTGGGTGGGTGGTTAAGTTACTCAGCTGACATAGGAGAAAGTCAAACTCAAGCATCTGCACTAGGTTGCCATTTTGCTTTCACAACACATTGAAGAGAACTCAAGTTTCATTCCTTGTTGACTTTAGAAGTAAGCGTTTGAAGCCTTGATTTTTCTTTTTGTTTTTCTTTCATGAGTCACTATTCTTCTCAGTCCATGATCAGCGACTGAGCTTTTCTAGTTCTGATACAAAATGGATGCTTCATGTACATATCAGCCTGAGATACAGGCAATGAATATATTCCAGGTGTGCACAGTGCAGTGGCAAAAACAAAAAATAAAAAATGGAGGCAATAAGGATCAAACCCACCTGGATATCTACTTACACTGGCAGAAATAATGGAGTTGCTTTTTGAAAGACTTTTCCGAATCACTAACTAGCAAATTCTTTTTAATGGTGACTCTAGGCTTTCCCAGACACCTGCTATCAAGGATACATCGTGGTAGTGCCTGGCCAGGCTTTTGCCACATACTAATACCAATAAATGAGGTGAAATAGCCTTTTCAGATTGGCATTAGAGCCACATATATCTTGCGGGAATTATATGTTTTGCAAATAGTTTATAAGTTAAAGGCCTCTTAATTGGTGCCTTGCCTTTTGTCCCCTTTTGCACAGGAATGCTGACTCTGGACAGAATTCCTGGGAGGACAAGCTCTGCTTAGTGTGCAAAGGTATTCAGAAGGCAAATGGTAGTGGGACATAAAATTCAAAGGATGGAAAAGCACTTCTAGGAAATGATGGGCCTCCTTCCCTGTGAATATTGCCTTTCATAGTGAACTCTGTGATATAAAAAGTGGAGCAGACAGAAGAGGATTCCACAGCCTGGTGGCAAAAATGATGAGGCTTCTGCATGAGGAATGATTGGAAAGATAGAGAAAATTTTATTTAAAGATGAGATAAATCAGAGTGGATATTTTGGTGTTCTAGAAACAGCCACTGAGAGGGAGCAGACATTGGCTGTTTCCTGTAGCATAACGACCAGAGGGGAAGAAAGTAATTGAGAGGCAATTATTTCCATTTTATAAATAATTGTGTCTTATCAAGCTGTGTATTTGTAAGGCAAAACATTCATTAGAATTCAGTGATGCTTACGGCTTCTACAAAGAATGAGAATATTTGCAGCTAATTTATATATAAAAATAATTTTCAGAAGGCTATAAACTCAGTCCATCATCTTACTGATGGGTTTTGTAGTTCACTTCATGAGCAGGTTTTGCCACAAGTTGTAGACATGCTACTATCTGAAGGGCAAGATGTGCCAAGTGAGTGAGGCAGCTAAGTAGTTCAGCAGTCAAATACTCTTTTGAAATCTGAAGGAGCTGTAAGAAAGCCAAGCTAGTACAGAAGTGAATGAGAAACAAGATTATATTGTACCAATGTTAATTTTACATTAAGGTATCCAGAACTGCAGTGTGCGAATGCAGCCCTAGGGACTGTTAAAACCTTTTAAAGATGATGATGGAGATGCTATTATTATTCTGCACTTTTTTTTCCAAAGTATATTTTTTCTTTTTCCCTTTTCTTCTTCTTTTCTCTCTTTTCTATTTCTCTGTTAAAAACATTTTTTGCATTTTTTTCCTTTTAATATATAGAATGATTAGAGAAAATGAACTTTCCAAATATTGTGTAATTGTTTGTTGTCATTCAGATATGAATTTGATTCAGCTGAGTGATTTTTAAAGAACGTGTGTGTGAATTCTGATGTGAAATATACTTCTGTAGACTGATCTGAAAAATACTCTTTTTTCATTGGTGAAAGGGAGAAAAAGTGATGAGAAAAAAGGCTGGCAACTTGTTGAAAATCATAAGTGATGCTGCACTATTTTGATTTAATTGCAGTGCCTGCAAACTTTTTTCATTGAAACTTTTTAAAGAGAAAGTAGCAGTCTCAAGGAGTTGAATGCCTTGTGTATCGCAGTAGCTAATACTGGATGGCACAAGGGTGAAATGAAAAGAGAGTAGAGACCAAGGGAAGAAGAGGTTTTTAGGCAAGAAGAAAAGGAAAAGTGCATGTTTTTGAATGTTTAAACTCATTTTTCTAATGGGCAGCAGATTTCTGGAGGTCTCAGGTGAATTCCTTAGTTTGTGGTTGATTGGATCATATTGCAAAATGCTCTGAAATTTCAAATCTAGTCACTTTTTCTAGAAAACAACTGTAGAAGTCACTTGTTACATTTCTAATATGCTTTATCTTTGACTCAGGCTCCCTGGCACCTTAATACTTGTAGCCGTAACACTGTAGAGGGGGTTTCATGCAGAGTCAGACATTGTGCATCCGCAGCAGAATGGCAGAACCTGGCCCTTGTCTTTCACTAGAATGTACATTTCTTTCTGTTAAGAGTTTTGATGTGTGGTTTTGTAACGGGCTCATTGTGTCCAATCCAAATTATGTCACGACATAGACTTGGGGGAGAGAAAGATAACTGTTGTTTAACCTATTTTGGGGATAAACTGTCATTGGATGCTTGTAATCAGATTGCATTGGCTTTGAAAGGAGGCTTATGAAGAGGAATTTAGCACAGTGAATGGATAATGTGTATGCAGATGGTCTATTAATTACCTGCTTTGGCATGTATCAAATTGAAATATTTACCTGACAAACAGCCCCGATATGTTGGAGAGAGGTGACTACTAATTTAGGAGTCTTTAAGTGGTATTTTATTGTACTGATCTACATAGAATATCGTACGTAATTGCAATATTAATGGCCTGTGCAGTAACATGCAGAGTCTGGAGGGAGGGGTGGTGTATTTCATTGGACCAAAATGTGACAGAAAATTAAGAAGCCTTTAAACAAAGAAGCCTGCCTTCAGGTATGTATCTCTACACTACTCTATCTCTAACTCCATCTATCGCAGCTGCTAAAACATTACCTCCACAGTCTGGAGTAATAAGGTAATAGAGGAGCAGACCACTTCTTTTTGGTGTGGAAATAGTTACTAGGTAGAGCAGCAGAGGTCAGAGTTGCTGATTAATCTCTCCAGTTTGTGTTATTAACGTAGCAAATGTCACTCCTTATTCGTGTCACCTACTTGAGTCTGTCATGTCCTTTCATGCTGATGGTTCTGAGATCGTTTGACATGCAGCCTGCGATAGCATATGGGCAGCTGAAGGAACAGGCTGGGAAAACATTTCAGCCTTCTTTGAGGGACAGGGATTCTTTATCTCTAAACAGTGTTTATTTTTTCCATGATGGCCTGCACATTGTAGGGAACCCATCTAAATTAAGCTGTCGAGGGAAGGTCTGTGCACATTTGGAGGGCTGGGGTTTTCTGCTGGTAACTCCATGAAAAGCTTATCTGTCACCTATGAACTGAATGTCTTCTGCTGTCCTGGTCTCCTGAAAATTGGAGATGGATTGCGGCTAAGTAAACTCAATGTTTGCTTGTAGGAAATGACCTGCTGGGAGCCATGTGATGCAGATGTGTATGTGCTGTTTTCACTCTGCCACTCTTGAGAACTTGTCAGGCTAAGTCTGATTTTTATTTTTTTTCTCAAATGCTGAAATTTTTTGATAAGTTAACTTTTGAATGTTTCAAAAGAAAAAAAAGTTTAAAATGCTGGTGTTCGTGTATGTACTAGACTACATGAATTTGTGTGGGTTTTTTTTTAACTTCCATGCACTTTGTGAAAATAATTGGCAACTCCAAATTACAACTTTGGAGAAAATAAGAGATTGTTGGTGAGAGAAAGGGAAAAGGAAATATGTAAGTTTTCTTCTCTTAACTCCAGCTTTCCAGTTTGTCTCCAGTCTCCTTTTACAGCAGCATTAAAAAGTCTGTATGCCATAAATGTTGAACATTGTCCTAGGCAGAGCTTTTTTTAAAAAAAAAAAACAACAAAACTGAACAAACCTGAAAAAGTTTTATACAGAATGCAACACTTAATTTCTGTGATTTCCCTTTATGCCTACTTCTACCTTACTCTTACTTCCTATCTAAAAGGTAGAGTCTTCTACAAGTGTTACTGGATAAACAATCCAGCTATAATGAAGTTGCAGTGCCATCATTTCATTGCATTATTCGAAGGCCAATTGCTTAATGTACTTGAATTGGAACTTGCTGCAGGCATAGCAAGGAAGCAACTAAGTCTGTGATGAATGGCACTTACAGTTAAAATTGAATAGACTGATCTGGAAAGGTATATTGGCATTTGCTTTTTGCTTGAACTGCAGAATTGTTTCATGAAAAAAGAAAAGATTGAGAGGCTAATAACAATTGGCTTTTCTTTGCATAATATTGTCTTATCCCTGCTATACATTTTTGCCAATATCAGATTCACAGGACAAAAAGCTGACAGGCTCCTCAAAGCTCATTTGTGAAAATACCAAGCTTCGAGAATCTGAAATGAAGCTGGCATTAAAAGTTGCTAAATAAGCTTCTTTATTTTTTATATTATTGCAATATACCTTCTTGTCTTTACCCACTCTCTTTAGGGATTATGCACAGAGAATGCTTAGTTGCAAGATGTATTGGAAAATGAATATAGTTTATTTTCAGGGCACAGCTAAATAAAATATGCCATTTTCTGTGGGATAGGATGGTCAGGTGAACGAGGTGTAGAGCTAAGAGCTACAACATCTGGGTTTCAGTGCTCTGTCCTCAAATCTGTTCTTGGTTCATGGCAAGACCCTAAAGATCAATATTAACAGAACCCCAATATTTGTCACCTAAATATTTGTAGTTATAAATAAACTTCCTTTAATTATTAATTTTTATTGATTTGAGCAATAGAACACATACTGGTGAGAGCACTGTGTTTTAGGGCCCTACAGTTGAAAAACATTGATAGCAGCACCTTTCACGTAGGAGCCTCAAAGAACACCATAAACCGTGTCTGACTGAGCCCCAGAGTCCTCTTTATGGGACACTGAAGGTGCAGTGTCATTGTGAAGCTGTGTGGGAAAGCCACGTGACTTTGCCTCATTCATGTAATAAGTTAGTAAGAGAGTGAAGAATGCACAAGTCCAGATAACTAGTCTTAAGCACATGCTGTCAGTCCAACTTTGTGGAGTTCAACCACCATAAAAACAGAGCAGAACTTATTTTTATGAACTGACAGGCTCATAGGGCCCACTCTGCATGAATTCACATTGCTGCTTGTGAAATTTGTCTGCAGGAAATCACAGGGCTTGCTAGTAGTAAAATTAAAGGCTTCACTCACAGACAACTGGGGAATAATTTTTTTCTACCTTCGATAATATGTAAATGCCTTAATTAAAACCAAAACAAAACCTCACTATCTTTCTTATCTGCTTGTATTCTTATTGATAAAATATTAATTATTGCTTGTTGTGTAACAGGAAACAATAAAATCAATACTATTATTAATCATTTCAGTTAGTTATATGATGCTGTGTTTAAGACCCAAGTGCCTTATCCATTCACTGAGACTAATTTCTGGTTTTTATATTAAAACTGTATATACTGCTAATCTAGCAAAAGTCTTGATGCAGCTTCTGTCAGGATTTTCTTCCAGTCCTCAATTGTAAGATCCAAATGTATCATCTTTATTGAACTTCCAAACCTTTTTAATTGAAAAAAAAACCAACCAAACCAAAACCCACAACCTCAAAAAAACATACAGAAGGAGTTGATTTGTTGGGTTTTTTATTTTGGAATAGTAAAATTTTGTGGGTTGGGGTTTTTTTTAGCTCTTCTTATCAATAGCTGCTGCTGAGCAGTTTGATTTGTTTACTGTCACTGGTTACGTGAAGCTATTCTTGACACGTATATGCATATTGTGACGTAAATGTTCATAAACTGTTTAATACGTACATTTGGTATCATCATGGATCATGAACTCATGCATCTTGAAACATTCAAAATAATTGGGTTTGTCCCAAAGACCCAGCAGTTTCAGTGACATGATTATGAGAGAAATCTCTGAGAAAGACATAGGTTTTAGCACCTACTTTTGAAAAAAAAAACAAAACCAAAACCAAAAAACCAACAAACAAAATGCAAGTCTCAAAAAGTTTATAACCTAAAGCAAAGGTTTAAAAAAGAAATGAGAACGTTAATGATAAAATGTAGTGGCTGGTGTCATAAAATATGCTTGTGGCTTTTGAAGGGTGAAAAGGCTTCCAGATGGTGTCATTTGTATCCTGGCCACATAAGGCTGATTTTGGATGGAAGTTAGCGTGGAGATCCCTGGCTGCAGGTCTAGAAAAGTCTGTGTTTCAGAGAGGAGCAAGAGGGAGGCTGTCTGCTTCCTTGCATCTCAGGTTTCCATGGAAGGGTCTTTGAGCTGCCAGCCGATGGGACTGCTTTGTCCTAGAGAGCTGCGAGAGGGACAGTTTTCTTCATTAATGCCTCTTCCCTCTGTCTCTCAAGCTGCCTGGCTGATGTCAGGTCTTCTCTGCACCTGTACAGAGAATTATGTCCTCTCTGAGGAAAGGACAGAGTTTCAGCCTTTCATCACCTTTGGCAGGGTGCGTAGAGCAATCTTTTAAGGATGCAGTGTGAGCTTGGTGGCTCTTGTTTCGCTGCAGGGTTACAGGAGCAAAGGGTCCAGGTATAAAAACTACACTTCGCTTTCAGTTTTGGAACAGCTGGCTAGCAAATGCAAATTTCCACCTGTGTTAATGAGTGCCATCTCTCCTCCACACCCTGGCCAGAAGGCTTGGAGATCAGCAGGAAGGAAGGTATATACTAAGGACACCTACAAATGATCCTCGTGGTTTATTTAAGAGCTTTGTCCTGAAGGAGTGACACAGTAACTTTGGCTGTGACCTTCCTCACTGCTGCTGGCTGTTACACAGAGCATTTCTAGAATTAATCTGCTGCTCTGACTCAGCGGTGCTGACGTGGTAGACCTGCTTTAATCAGTGCAGGAAATTTGCACTCACTTGCAAGCTGGTGTGTAGGTTTTCCTTTTTTTAATAATGTGTCTCCTCTTAGCTTCCTCCCTAGATGAAGAAGAAAGCTCGAGGATTTGCCCTGCTAGGACTACTCAGTAGACCCTAAATACAGAGGAACTTAATACTGTTAATTATGCCCAGTGCTAGCTGCATCACTTAAATCAGGGAAACTGCTCTGCAGTTAGTAGTTACAATGCACTTAACCTGCGTAAGCACTGGCAGGACTGTGGAGGTACACCTGAGTTCTCTTTATTTTAGTCCTCAAGGATTACCGCATGGTTCACTTGCGTAACAACAGTATGCAGACTGTAAATGTAGCCATGGCACATTTGCACATCAACTGCATCTTGATCGCAGTGGCTGTGAGCTAAATACGCCATCATTTTTCTTAGGTTCATTCAGCAGATGCAGTTTGCCTGGGCAACACCGAGAGGAAAGTGAAATGCCACTTGGCATTCCCATGCAGTCCTGCTTTCAGGCATTTAGTCCTGAGATGCAGTATATAGCTTCTCGCCCACCAGCACAAGACCCTGTTTTGAAGAAGAATCAGGAGTGAAAAAATGAATGGTTATTTTCTAAGGCTTATGAAGGGCTGTTAGGAAACCATCAAAACAACCTCCTTCATGTGAACTGAACCAGATTTAAGTTGGCAGAAACCAAATGACAATCCATAATTTACTCAGCTCCCTCACCCATCCATTCCTCCGCACTTAGAGAAACCTTAATCAAAATATTTGAAGGTAGTTGACAGAACTGAAAGTGAGTAGCTTCACTCAAACAAGAAGAAATTGGTGTGATGTTTCAGATCCTTTGCTTCTATAAATGGACAAAATATCTCAGTAAATTCCAGTGAAGTTAAGCTATTTTACATCAGCTGAGAATGTAGTCTCAGACATTTTACATTGTGCAAATCACGCATTAGGCACTGCCTTATGGCTATTCCAGCTTTTTGATGGAAACAGGTTTTAGAGTTCTGGTTTTGAGAGTGCAAAACACTGCAGATAAGACTGTCACTGCAAACTCGGTCACTGATTGCTAGGGAAAGGGAAATTGGCTGTTGTCAGGAATAGCTGTGTACCACCTAGAGACGTGAAACATTGGAAGGAGCCATCTCTACCACAGGAATTTACATTCAGTGGCTGAACTGTGTGATCTGGTAAGGCACATAACAAACCCTCTTGGCCACATCTCTAACTCATGAATCCAGCCAGGACCCAGGCCTGAGCACTGCCTTTTTTCCAGTAATATTTTACTAAATATCAATATGACTCACATCTGCTAGTTTTAATTAAGTAAATTGAAAAAAAAATTGCTGTTAATGTTTATCTGATTTACACAGGCTATGGTGGTAAACTTCTTAATTCATAGCTGTTTGTGTAGCTGCTTGGCTGTTTTCTACCTTATGCCATTTGTTTCTTGTTTTACTGTTATGCTTTTATTCTAGTAATCCATTTCAGGTAGCAAATGTTGAGTCATGGGGACATATTTATAATTTATTTCATGGATATAAAAATGATGCTCATGCAGTAATCACCAGATAAAACAAATATTTGTCAAAGTCATATCACTATACCTTCTCAATTAAGGTAAAAGTCAAGTACACTTGCTGACAGAACTATTGCCTTTAACTTGCCGCTCAAAACATGTAATCATTAAAATTAGGTGACAGAAAAATCTCATGAGAGCCCTAAAACAGTATCTACCAAATAAAGAAGAAGAAGAAGAAGAAGAAGAAGAAAAAAAATTCTTTTCTCCTTAAAAATGTTCAGCAGAAACCCATCAAATTTCTCATGGATCCTCTGTCCTACTGCTTCTGCTGGGAACTGTCTTCAGTCAAGGGAGTCAAAATGGAGACTCAACCTGTGCTACTGGGTGTGCTCTGAAGGTGCAATAATGGCATGTTCCTAGGGTGACAGGTTCATGATGATTTTTTTCACCATCCTTGATAATGTGATGTGTGTATCTTTAGTCGACATACATGGTTTATTTTCATCCTCGCTTTCTATCCAAGCGTGGCAAACATTTGGTCTGAAAATTTCCCATATTTATGACATATTTTCCTTTGGGCAGCAGGTAATATCTAGTGAGTGATAAATGACCATGTCATGGACAAAGCAGGCAGATGGCTTTTTCTCATATGAAGCTGTTCTTTTTATATCCCCTCTACCCTTCCACTGACAAAACTTTAATATGCATGCACAGAACTAATGCAGACAACCTGTCTGAGCTGGGGGGTGAGGAGCACCACCGTCTGTGGATACACAGTTCCTGGACAGAGCAATTTTCTCTCTCGAGGCTTTCTTTGTCACAGCGAAGCAATGAAGCTTTCAGTTTGTCGTTGGGAGGGAGATGAGGATCCCTCTGGCCAAAAACAGTCAACATGCAGTGAACGTCATTTGTCTGGTCCCAAACAGTGTAGCAGTGAATAGGTTTTTCTTGTATAAGATCCATCTCTTCAAAAGGGATGACTTGAAACTCGTGTCTAATTTGTGGTCATCCTGAATGTGTTCCTGAATGCAGCTGCAGAAAGCCCTGTATTGAGCAGGGGGAGTCCTTCCATCAGGTTATAGCAAGGAAAAACTTGTTGGGGAGGGTGGGTGTCCCCAGAGAGAGCTAGAGCTCCTCCTGCCCCCAGTGGGTGACGGAGGGCTCATGTATAAAAGAAGGGTGAACTCCAGAATCTCTCAGCAAATTCTAGAAAATATATTTCAACTTTACATAGAGATTTAAAGCAAGCAGGAGAAGGTCTGGAGGAAGCTAAATATGTTGGTTTGGGCTCTTACGGGCTTTAGGAAGATATCTGGTGGCATGGTGAAAAGAAAGCAGCATTCTGAAGATCGGAAGGCTTGTCTTTGGCTTCTATGCCAGCACCCCATGCAACGGTCATGCACATGACAATAGGGGCACAGTATAAAGTATGAATAGACATATGGCACTGCAGAGCTGGTGCAGAGCAGATGTCACTTGGTAGGTTCGGACCGCAGCCCACTGTTTCCTCCTTGGCATCTGCTTTTTGTGCCCAGAATCCTCCTGTCATCATGCCTGGTGGCAGCACGTCCTTCTGACAGATGGGCGTAAGCGCATGCAGCTAGGACACCTAGCTGAGCTTCAGTCATGTTTGTTCAAGAGTAGCTCTGCTGACTGGGAGAGGGTTGGAAAGTTGCTTTCTTGTGAGGGTCTCTTTTGCCTACCGTTTACCTAAAAGGTGGTCGTCTCTGCAAGTCTTCACCCCCTGATCTCTAGTATTGCACAGAGCACTTGAGGTAGTTGGCTGTTGTTTGGGTGGCTTAACCATGGATAACAGAAGTCATTGCAGCCGGGGAAATAACTACAGCAGGGCTTATAACTAGTAGTGGCACTGCAAATGTGCTAGGTGCTTTGCAGTGTGGATCCTGCCTTAGAGACCCAAAGAGAGGAGGGAAAGGGACCGCCTAGGATCAGAGTGGTGGCAGGCTCACCTCACCTTAGGTACAGAGTTTTCCTTCCATAATTTAATCCTTTGTCTTTCTCAGTTTTGTTTTCAGACAAGAATACATATTTGTTATCCACACAATGAATTAACAATACTGGTAAGTGGAGGGCTTAATGGATGGTGGTTTCTGGAGTTGCATAAATAAAGCCCCTTGAGAAAAACAGGTAACAGATTTGAAGATGGGCTTAGTCCCGTGTTCTGAATCATCATGCAAAACAATATACGCTGTTGTTCTAAACTTGCTTGTCTGTCTATATTGGTTTGGGAAAAATAGGATGTTGAAGAGCCTCTGACTATGGTCAGCATATATTCTGCGTTACACGTTCAAATGGCACATTTCTATTGTTAGCAGGATTGAATCTGTGATTTTCTCTTTTCTCTTAGCTCCTGAAACATGATGTAGCCAAAGGCACATATTTTTTGGGGCAAATTGTTTGTAAATGGTACGGTACAGTTTATCCTGTGAATTAACATGCATTTACTTTAGATGGGTTGTTTGTATAATGCTTTTCAGCACTGGGTCACATTCTTCTGTGCTGTATGCAGACTAGTTGATTTTACACTAGTCTCTTAGCATATTTTGCTGCAGCGTGTGTTTCTTGGATTTATTTCTTATTATTTTCTGAGCAACAAATATGCTGGAGGAGGATTCACTGTAGCATATATCTCCAAGAAATCAACAATGTTTTTGCAGTTACATTTTGTGAGCCTTCCTTTCTCCCTCCGAACCAGTATTTAGACTACAAATCTGTTTCTCCAACCTTACAGGCTGTGTTGCTGCTGCTCACTTCTTCATAACTGTCCATACCAAATAGTTCAGCCTAACAGAGGCTGCAAAAGATTGATGTGTTCATACGGAATAAATGTGCAGCTGTGGACGTTTCATGCCCAGAAGAGTCCTAAGGCTTCCTATTTAGACAAATGGTATTCTAAAAGCAATCACTGCTGCTCTTTGCCAACACCCAGTTCTGGGAGGTAACAAATAGCACTTTGATGATGCTGGGATCAGTCTTTATGGGGCCATATGCCAGCCAATTATCTCAGTATCATTAGGCACAGAACTAGTGTTTCCCACATGCCCAGATCATGCAATTAGTGTACTTATGTGAAATGGGATTGCAACACAGCAAAGAAGAGTCAGAGGGCAGACCTAGCTTGTCCAGCCAACTTTCAGTTTGCCAGGAAAAAGCAGCTATGCTGACGGTGGCTACTACAACCAGCAGTGGAAGCTCTTAACTCTGTGTTGGGCTATGTATCCTAGAATCATAGAAAAATGTAGGTTGAAAGGGACATCTGTGAGCCATGTATTCCAAGCTGTATCTCCTGCTCCACCAAACTTGACGTTATCCACAAACTTGGAAAGGATGGCTGCATCTAATAATCCAAGTCACTGACAACGATCTTCAAAAGCATCACCACCACCGAGCTCTTGCTGTCTTGGGTGTAGCCATGTCGTATGAAGCACTCAGAGTGGGCTAATTTCTCCTGCCTCTTGGGTGGATTTATAGCCTGTTCTGGGAGAAGCGTATCGTTGCAGCTGGACTGTGACCAGTACCCAGATTTAAAGGTAGTTCAGGTAGATCTGCAGCAGCATGAACACAAGCCAGAGGGAGCTGAGGGTTGATGCACAGCAATTAAAAAAACATGGTGCTTTCCTGAGACATGCTCTTATTTTTCTGACCAATATCCACTTTCATTCTCCTGCATTGCTGCTTCCTCTTCTCCCCTTGAATACTACCTACTTTTAAGGAGACAAAGTTATTTTATTTTTATTTATATTTATAGGGGAAGGGAGAGGATCTAGGAGAAGCTTGGGGATTACTGGCTGCTGTCAGTGTTGCAGGAGAGGAATTCAGGTTAAGTGAAAGCTATATCTGAATGACTCTGAAGTGCTGAAAGAGGGAAATGGAAACATTGCTGTGGGATGCAATCCGTGAAATACAGTCTCCATCAGTGGACCCTAGGTCTCACCTAAGGGAACCCAGTAGACTCAGCCTTATGATCGCAGAGTTTTGTGCTGAGAAGAGATTTTGGCAGAAAAAGTTGCTGACTTGTTTTGATCTTTGCTTGCCTCCATGTTCAGAGTGTGGTCATTGAGGACCATTTTCTGGATTCACTTAAAAGTTGCAGCAAAACTTAGCCTGAGATGAAATAAAAATCTGAAGCTATTATGAGCTGTTTGGTGAATTATGAAGGACAGGCAAGTCTTCCTGGTCCCTATCTAAAAATCAGTGTGGGGGGAGAGAGAGTAGCTCTTATAGAGGATGCTTTGAAGAGCTACATTAAGTTTCACCTCCTGCATCTGTTTGCCCTCTGGAGGAATCTGCTTCTTCCCGCTGATTATGGACGATTACGCTCATTACACCAGAGCTAGTCTTTGTGAGCCCACCCCCAGCCTTCATGATGGACAATTACTGCAGCTCTGTTCTTGGACTGGCTGGGTTGCAGCAAGAGAAGGCATGGGCTCCTTGTTCCTCCAACAGATCCCCTCTTTGCCAGGTTGTGTTGATTTTTGCTCTTCTGTGAGCTGTTTGCCTCTGACTTAAATGTTTGATAATTGGAGGCTGTTGTGTATGAATGAGCGGTCGTATCATGATTATTTATTGCGTAAAGCCCCATTTATTACCATGTTCCTAAAGAACATCTTAATTTCCTGTTATGCTTCTGCATCTGTTGTTCATTATAGTATTTTCTGGTCAGATGTTTTGGTTCTTGGAAACATGCACCCTGAGCACGTCCGCCTCTTTGTGTGTGGGAAAGGTACACAAATGAAATCCTCTGGGGTTTTGAAGATGTAGAACATCAATTTGGTGTTTCTTTGAGCATTTCTAACACTGACTACTGACCTTTCTGATCATCTATTTCAACGATAGCTGTCAGACACAAGAGCCTTTTAATGGGGCCAAGACAAGTGTCCTCTTTGCAATGTTTGAAAATAACCATTTCTGAAAGTGGTGATATTTTAGGAGTTAGTTGACGGAGATGATTTTTTCAGAGGCTTACTCATGCAAGTAACCTCAGTGCTGTCAATAAAGGTAGCTGTCTGAGACAGCTTTGGATTGTGGAGCTACTACTACTCTAACAACTGCAAGCAGAGACGAGGCTTTCCTAGAAGCTGAAGCTTGCATGTGTGCTCCCACAGTGTTTCTCGAGAGGTTAGGTGCATCCCTGTAATAATGCAAGGTGTTGTTCCCCTCCCCTTTGCAGAGTTCATTCTCTCCATTTAGGTATTTCTAGGACATATTTGTGATTTAAATATCCCTCTTTCTGCTCGTCTAATTGCACCTTACTAGGAAAATAGCACTCATTAGTGCTTGTTCACTTGTGGTAAGGATCGGACTCAAGATCATTACAGAATTACTCCTCTGCTTTAACAGAGATGTCAAACCAGTATTTGTCTCACCATTGCACAGTGAGAAGCTTTTGAAGGCTGGTCCTGTCAAGCTGTGAGAGTGATTTTAAAACTAACAGGAATGTAAATTATATAAAACATTTCTCATTTGTCCTGTCCATGAAAAGCCAGCATGTGTTCGTATGTGCTGCAGATCTGTTTTCAAATCTCTTGTTCCCTCACCTAGGCACTATAATTATTATTTCTTTCTGAGCATGATCTTTTGAATAACGGCATAAATAAGAATAATCAAGTCTGAATGGCAGACTTTCATGTCTTTAGTGAATCATTTGGTTATTATGTGGTACACGCACAGGGGAGACCACCAAATGTCACAGACTCTAACCGACAAGTACAAAGCACAAGTAAACAAAGTGCTGGTAAAGGAATATGACTTCCTAATGAGATGATGGGAATTATGGCAAAGCTAGCTGCTCTTCACATTAATTACACATCTCCACCCCTCCTCGTTGCTTTGAATTCAATGCTGTCATCTACTGCTGGCACATTTGCAATCCTTTTTTTCTGGTTAAAGTTGTGTGAATAATTAGGTTATTTTTGCTTTGCTTTTTTAATTCCATGGCTGAAGAGAAATATTTGGGGGGAAAATGATTTGTGCTGCCAGATGAAATGTTTTGCTTAACTCGAAAACAAACACTTTGCCGCTGGACCTATTTTGCTCTTCCAAAAATGCAGTGAAGTTTTTTTTTTCAGTGGACATGAAAATATTTTACTGTAGAAATGAGATGGTTTGGACATGTCAGAAGTTTTTGATTATATTTTTGCGTTTTTCAAACTGACCTGAATTTCACATCAGTTTTCTTGCTTTAGAGCAGCAATTCAGTGAATTACTTCTCTGTTCAAAGGGATTTCCCTGCTCTTCTCTTAGTATTAACCCACACGTTTTATAAAGCTACTGACAGGTTACAGGAGCCTTCTCCTCATCTGTTTCACCAACTCAGTCTGTTTCTTTGCAGTGTCTCCATGCAGCTCCTTAGGAGCTACTCTGCCCACTCTTGGTCCATCCTTTCATTTTTTGTAGCCTTGAAGATGAAAAGGCTGACAGATGCAGAAAGTCTCCTTTTTCTCACCTACAGGCTGAGGAGAGAGATGTGGCTATGGTGCAACTGCACCATCCCTGGTTGCAGGGTGGCCTGGGGTGGGCAGTCATCCATAGCAGGGAGAGGGTGCTCAGCTCCACCCTGGACCCACTGGCACTTCGCTGCACCTAAGTTCTTGTTTGGTGATGGTTTGTAAGGAGAGCTCCTGTCCTCTGGAGCCTGGGCTGAGATCCTTGGATCTGTCTCACTTGAAGATGAATAAGGAAAGTAATGTCCAGTGAAGCACCCAGTCCTCCTGGCAAACTAAGACCTGTTTCTGCAAGCTGTTAAGAGAGAATTCCCACTGGCGTCATTACATCTGCTGCACCTGGGTTTGTGGTCATGCCCTAATATTTTTCCATATCGAGGCATACAAATCTTCAAATTGTTTTTCTCCTTTTAATATTTTCATTTCTTTTGTTTAGCTTCCCTGTCATTTCAGCTCTTAGTTGGGTATCCATTTAGCGACCTCTTTCTTTTTTATTAACAAAGCCATAACCTAGGTTCTTCCATCATCAGAGCAGCCTTCCATCCTTGTAGCAGCCTTCCAGCAGGACCCTAAAGGAGGCTACAAGAAAGCTGGAGAGGGACTTTTTACAAGAGCACGTAGTGATGGGACACGTGGTAATGGTTTTAAGCTAAAAGAGAGTAGATTTAGATGAGATGTTAGGAAGAAATGCTTCACTGTGAGGGTGATGAGACACTGGAACAGGTTGTCCAGAGAAGCTGTGGGTGCCCCATCCCTGGCAGTGTTCAAGGCCAGGCTGGATGGGGCTTGGTCTAGAGAAAGGTGTCCCTGCCCATGGCAGGGGCTTGGAACTAGATGATCTTTAAGGTCTCTTCCAACCCAAACAATTCTGTGATTCTATGACCCTGTTAGCCATAAATCTTACTGTTTGGAACTAGATAGAAACATATTCCTTTCTCACCTTACATTGACTCTCTAATAGTTTCTGGGCATGTATTACTTACATATTCCATTTTCTAATTTAATTACTTTGCTTTCTAATTTCCCATGATGTACTTCCTCTTTTTTTTAATCTGGCTGAGTAATCTGTACAGTGCTCTGTGAGGACAATTCACAGTAAGACCTCACGATCAGGAAAGGGACTCTCTAATATTACACCATAGTTTTTCCTTATTTGTTCCCTGTCTGTGTCTTCCCTATCAAAAAAAAAAAATAATAATCTGTGTGTGAGTTGAAAGAGTTTCTGTAACTCAAACTGTGTTGTTTTGGCCTTCTACTGTCTGTTCTGTTCTCCCCAGAGTAAGCTGGTGCAGAGACTTAGCTGCTGAGATTTCAGGCATGTAAATATGCAAGATAGTTTCTTGCTGGACACTTTCAGTTTTCCTGCACATATATTTACATCAGGTAAATATCTGATGTAAATATAAAAGTAAAAAACACAATTGCCTGTATTTCTGGTGAGGTGTCCTGAATTACTGCCACAAAATACCTGTTACCTTCTTATGGAGACTGCAAAGTTATCTCAGCCCTGGTATTTGAATATCATTTGTAATGTTACATTATTGTACTGTCTAAGGAAGCGTTTATGGAATCTCTTCTTTGGCAAAGATCAGAAGCAGAATCACGGCATTTCTATTGAAGTCTGGTTCCTCAAATATCGTGCTATAAAAAGAACAGACTTTCTTTAGGTAGGTGAGCAGTGTGGGAGAGCTGAGAGAGACGTTAACCGTTTGAGTGCTGGATGGGGACCTGTGCAGAGTGCTCGCAAAAGACTTGCGGTGCTCTGTGGGTGCTCCCGTGGCTTTCGGAGGCACCTGTAGTTCCACCAGCCCTCACTTGCGTCCTCAGAGCTGTGTCTGCACCCCACAAATAAGCAGATCAATCCCTTCATTTAGGAGGGTGTTGTGCTGCTAAACTGTCTGCAAGGAATGACAGTTCTGTCTTGCTGTTCGCATTAGTTTATCTCACCAGGCGCTCTCTGGTTTCTAGGAGTTATATTACTGGTGTAATAAAACCCAGGGGGTGACTAGAACTGAAAGTGGGAACTGCTGATTTGATGTTAAATGTTTGTTGTGGGACTTCTGGAAGCTCTGTGGGAGCTAGAGATGGAGGTGGGGCTGGATGGACAACCGTATTGACGATTCTGTGGGGTGGCAGAAGCTCTGCTTGGTTGGCATCAAAAAGCGTGTCTCCACTGAACTTTCTTTTGTGGTATCCTCCTGCCTTTTTTAGCACAGATAAGGCTGAGGTAGGTTTAAGGCCATTTTGTTTCAGCTTACCCATTATATGCAAATGAACTGACAAACCCACTACTTTTGAAGTATAATTTACTGCATAATTCTAAAAATGCACAAATGTATTTTCATTACTTCTGATTATCTTTTTGTTCTTGTTAGCTTCAAGACTATATTGAAAGAGAAAAGCAAGACTACACACAAGCTTTGAAAAGAAAAATCTGCCATTTATAGCTTGACATTAATTCATTATAATCCTTGACTATATTTTAAGTTTTCAGAATCCTGTACAACATAAAGCTTAGTATCTAGATCAATAGTGTGGTCTGTTTTAGAGACTAACAGAACTGACTTGTCAAAATCAAGTTTTGGCATTATTCCATTTTCCTTCTATTTTTAAGTTCAGTGAAGGAAAAAATACTAGGCTAGAGGTGAACAGGAGAAAGAATAAAACATCAGAGAAAAAGGGTACATAAGGAAAGAAGAGGAAGGGAGTTGGAAAGGTTGCACAAGGGAGTCAGGGTTAGCTGAAAGATTTCCTGTCCTTTTTCTAGATGTTTGTGGCCCATTTTTCCAAGACCTTTGGGCATTTATATCACAACACGTAGTTCCTCCAGGGCTGAAAAGGCTGGCAAGGTCTGTACTCTACCAGCTTCCCAGGATTGGTTTGGGTTTTTTTTAAGTCTCACTTCCATAACCCCAGTGTTGAAATACTGCTCTTCTGAGCTCAACAATGCTTTTTTCCCCTTCCCTGTATTTATCCCATTCTGATATAGCAGCCCTCAAGCTGAAAAATAGATGGCTAGTTTTGACTACAGCTGTTTTTGATAAGAACAAGTGCTTTCTGCCTGCAAGTTCTGTTGAGAACAACTGAACGTGGGTATGTACATGGAGGATAATTTATACAGAGAGCTTCAATCATTGCAAATTCTATTAGGCATGTTGCTGGAAGACTGGAGTTACCTTAGATTTTTGTTAAATTCTTTGTACTTTCTTGGAGTGTTTCTGTATTTAAATGACTCACCAAAAAGTAAAAACCACTAATAACAAAAGTCTAAAATTATTATCTTGATCAGATAGATGGCTTAGTCTTGTGTTTCTCTAATATCCCCTGGAGGATCTCCTCTGTCTGTGCAGCTAAATAGTCAAGATGTTATCTCAGTCCTTATGCTTGCATGACCCAACGTGGAGAAGAAAACCTAGAACCCTCTTCACCACAGCAAACCAGCAGGGCATGTCCACAGCTATATGCTTGCTGTTTGCTTATCATCAGCTTGACATGAACTAACTCTGAAGTGGAAGCTGCGTAGCTTGGCATAGTCCTGAGCCTGGCTTGCTGTGTGTTGCTAGTAGAGTGTATCATTATTTCAGGCTTGGCTGCGCTCTCAACACCTGTTTGGCTCCAGTCTGCTTGGAGAGGCTGGTATCTGAGTGGTAGGGCTGTGTCGGGTGTCATTTCCCCGTACCCTGCGCTTGAGTTAGGAGTGACTCTGTCAGCCCATTACAATCCACTGGATAATGTCCTCTGGTTCTTGATGCGAGTTGTTCCTTGGGGTTCTTGCTCCAGGGTTTGCATGTTTCAGATGCTGTTACTGAGGACTCTGTCAGCCCTTTTGGAACTGTGAGTCCCTCAGGGTACATGCCTGTGCCCAAAAGGACCATGCATTTTCCTTAGGAACATTATTCTTTTAGAAATCAAAGACATAGCTTAAAAACATTTTCGGAAAAAAATCCTGGTGGTTGGTTATGCTGTTAACTCTACAAGACTATTTTGTGAAAGTATTGCTTCATATAATTAATGGGGTGAATACTTAAATGTATTTGTTTTCTCTCTGTATTTCCATTGCAATGTCAGTGAAGCCATCAATAAATTTGTTTGCTGTAATAGAAAATATTATTCAGCTCTTTATACCATCCATTATTTAGCAGCCATCATTAAAAAAATCCTGTAGCCATTAATAATCTTGAAAGGGCTTGTTATGCTGAAACGTATGGCATTAGAATACACATTGCAGTTACCTTGAAGTCCCAGGCAGCAGTATCAATCACTTGGTATCCTGTCATTACACAGCAATGGCATAATTTTGAATGTTGACTTGTCAGTCCTGCCAGAGAGTGGGTGCACATGGAAAAATATTTTAATTGCATTTCTAGCATGTGGCAGAGTTGAAATTACAACCAATCAGATGAAGGAACGAGGAACCTTTCTCTATAGTGCAATTGAAAAGAGCTTTTTTTTGTACTGTATCTAAAGAAAGCTTAGTCTTTGAGAGGCTCCAAGTATTCAAAGGGGTTTTGAATGACAGGATTTCTACCTCAGTCCCAGGAACACTCAAAGAAAAGCAAATTAATAAAATGTATTATTTAGAAAAGTTTTACTGAAGTCTGAATGCAAACATTCAAGAGTTTCTTTATGGGATCGTAACTGCATCCCAGTGTTTCTCCTGTCATGTCACTGTTGGTGCTATCGGTGATGAGCCCCATTGCTGCAAACGCACAAACGTGGCAATAATTTAGCTCACCTGCAAGACCTAGTGTTTGCCTGTTAGGAATACAGAGTTCAGTGCTGTGCTCTGGAGAAGGAGCATTGTCCTTCTCTTCTGATCCCTCTGGCTGTGCGTTCACATGTGCTAGTTCTAGAGTCTGTGTCCCCTTTCTTCTAAGCTTTTGCCCCTTTTGGCAAAAGTTAAAGCCCCAGAAAGTAGTTGTTCAGTTATACTTATTGTTCCTGGTCTGGCTTATCATAGTTTTGATTCCAAATGTTTAGCCTAATTCTTCTAATTCAAAGCAGAGTGAACCCCGTTGATATGTAATGCAAAATTATCATTATACCGGAGTAAGGATATTTGTACACTGTTATACCATTGTACAGGCTGTGGATGTGAGGAAGGGTGAATTACAGGGCATTTCTACAGGAGTTCCTCATGGTCTTGGGGCTGGTGTTATTAGTGAATCTGGCAGATAAAAGAGGAAGAACAAAAAAAAATTACAAGCATTCAGAAAGTCCCATCAATGCAGAGGAGTGTAGTACAATATAGGGAAAACACTTTTAATGACTGAGGGATGAAGTAACTGCAGTGGGATGAAATTAGCAATGCAAGTGCAAAGATATTTGTATGTTTAGTAACAGGAAAATATTTCATGATGTTATAATGTAGTAGTGACAGAAGAAAAGTCTTAGCCCTGCTGCTCATTCACATGAAATGAGGAGTAATGGAGAAGGGCAGGTACCATCCTAGGAAGTGTCAGGCAAGATTCTTGAAG
This sequence comes from Falco biarmicus, assembly GCF_023638135.1. Lineage (NCBI taxonomy): Eukaryota > Metazoa > Chordata > Aves > Falconiformes > Falconidae > Falco > Falco biarmicus. The sequence continues at coordinate 20,215,157 of NC_079291.1, forward strand.
AAGCCGTTGCTCAAGTCCACATGTAGAGTACTACACCATTCATAGTCAAGAAATTTTTAACAAATGCCGAGGAACAGGTGAGTTGAGTGGGGTCTAGAAGATCCAGGCTCATTGTCCCAAAAGGACAGCTTAGTGTGAATGTGATTGCTGCCAACAAGCACATCAGAGAAGTAAATGCAAGAGAAGGAGAAGGGCCGTTTAAGCTGATGAACAGTGTTGCTGAAAAAAGGGTTTTTACCTGGCCAGGAATAAGTTTTGGCTGGAGAAGGGACAGTGTTAACCATCAGGGCAAGGAAGTTCAGAAAGTAATTTCTTAGAAGGTAACGGAGGGCCAGACACACAACTAGTTTTCAGATGGGTTAGACATGTTTGAGAGAGATGATCTGCTATCTGATTTGATATTTGAGAAATTATATGATTGCTTGTGCCAGTGGCTGACTGTTTCCAGCTCAGTGATTTCTTCCTGTTCTCTGTCTACACTGATGTATCCCATTTAGAAAGCAGTTAAGAAGTGGGAAAGCACTATGCAATACACAGATGCTACTTCACTGCTGTAAAAATATTTTCACAATGTAATGATGATTTCATGATTCCCCAGCGCGGGGATGAAGTGGAGCCAGAGTGGCTTTGTGTACTGTCATCTTGTCTTATTGGGAGTACAACAGTAATGACTAATGAGAAGGAAAACGTTTGGTGTTCTTCATTATAGCCGCAACATTTTCGGTGATGGGAGATAAATGAACGATTACATCTGCTGGAATCTGTGTGGGCAGAGAGTGTTTTGAAATCACTTCTGTCCTACCTATTATGCGTTGGCACCCTTGGGTATATCATATAGGCTCTCGCCCTCTGAAGCACATGCAGTTGCTTTCCCACCTTTAGGGAGAAGTGCCGTTCTCAGTTTAATCTTAATGGTTTTGTACAAGAGCATTGTATTAGAAAACCCTAATTCTTTGCTATAGTGGCTATCGTCTTGCAATTTAAAGCTTCAGAAGACATTGATATAGGGCCATTTCAATAAATTTCATAATCTGAGGCACGCAGTCAGAAATTAATTACTCATTTGAGAGAACTTGAACAGAATAACACATCATCACTAGCCAATTTCTGGTTAAATAACATTTGAGATGATGCTGTGACTTGAGCTAGACAGAAGTTCAGTTCCCATGAGAAAAGTCGTGTTTTTTACTGGGTTCTGTGTTTAAGCATCTCTCTGTACAGACAGATTACGAGTTCTCTGACGTTTAACAGATAACTGTTTGTTCTTTGACCGCAGCTGTGTTTACATAATCCTATTGTGAGTACAGTGGAGTTAAGCCTATGTACCAAGAAAGGAATGTATCCCTCCCTGCATCATATTAAAAACACAGTGAATGAGAGCAAATTGTGTGTTGTCTATAGGTTTCTTTTCTAATGCACCTTCTTGGTTTGAACTTGGCCTCGCTTGGTAACGTCCTCCCTTTGTGTTTTATGTTGCTGGTAATGTTTAAAGATGGAGTACAGAACCAGGGGTGTTCTTGCACAAATGCAACAATCTCTCTGAAGTTACAGGCTGTGATTTCACACTGGCTGGTGAAATAAATAGCAGTCACTTGAGGCATTGTATTTCCTTTCAAAAATACTTTGACTAGGCAACGTTAAAACCTAGTTTTTCAAAACTGGATTTCTTTCATTCAGTAATCCCTGTGTAATCTCTCTATCAGGGAGCCACAGGATTGCTCTGAGTCTGAGAGCAGGCAGCTTTGTCCTCGCAGGGAAATGGAAGAATGTAGGTTCTCTTTAAAACCTGTGCTATTTACAGGAGAATTTCATGTGCAGCATCCCTCCTAATGCTCCTAATCAGTTTTTTTATTGTGAGGCAAGATTGTCTGATTGAATGGTCGTTTCTGTTGGAGTTGCCAAGTTCCTTGCAGTTTCTTGAGTTGTAATTAGAGCTCTGTGAAAAACTGACTTTTATGATTTGATGGATGGAGAGTGGAGAGTGGATGAAGCAGGGAGGGAGAAGCTGCCTTCCCCATAGTTGAAGGTGGTTGATTAGTCAGGCTGAGACTGCATTACTGCATTGTGATGGATAATAATTTGCTGTTAAGGCTCTATGGTGGGACTAGGGGACAGCCCTAGGCAGGTCCTGAAAACGGCAAATCTGGAAGGCAAAATAACGTAGTCAGAGAGCCAAATGGAGGAGCGGGCAAGTTTTTTGGTTCTGGTGTCGTTTCAAGTGCAGAAGCTGCAGTATGTTTGTGTTAAGAAGGTTCGGGAAGAGGAGGGGAAGGGAAAGGAAAGAAAAGAGTAGGTCTGCAGGAAACTGAGAGAAGAAACGCGAGGAACTGGGCAAGCGGAGAAGCCAGAGGAGGATGGCAGAGGTCAACCATCAGCTTTTGTGGCAGGGAAGAGAGAAAGGAGAGTTGAGGGGAGGAAGATGGATGACAGGGAAAGGACAGATAATTTAAAATTTGTTCTTTCTGGGCAAACCACTGAAATCTGTGGAAATTATACTGGAGCAAGAGGAGAAGACAACTCAAAGAGAGAGGTAGTGAAAAGGGTAGCTGAGATTACAGACCTGGAATTCAATTATGCTGGAGAAATGGAGTTATTTACTGTAGAAGATGAGATGGCAGGCCAGAAGGAGGAGGTGGCCAGTGTTTGCTGGAAGGAGTTATTCTGTTCTGGGATTTCCATGAGGGGTGCTGTGTATATCCAAGAGCTGAGATGGAGGGTACAGATGTGAGGACAATAAGTTATGAATAGTGACTGGTGGCATGGGCACTGTAAAAGAGCAGAGATAATATCGCATCTTGTGTGAAGAGGCTTTGCAGAGCTTTATCATCCAGGATATAATAATTCTAGATGGATGCATCCCCGTGACAGATAGTGTCTGCACATCGTGCAGGTAGAGGTGCCAGGCGCTGTCACTTTTTGTTTACCATGAGTAAATGATCATTATTTTCTGAGTTGTTTTTTTTAATTGCTAATTACCATGAGAAAGAATAGCTGAATTTCATCTTGCATGTTGTTTAGTTATGATTAATGTTATGCTTGAGATATCTTCTCCAAACCTTTAATTTCATGAACATCACTTCTCTTCCCTTTATGCTGAAGCATGAAAAGGAATCGTAAATCCTCTGATCACTCCCCAGCCTATAAAATACAAGTGGAACTTTATGTGACCTCATCAGTGCATTGATTGGGTCTCATCCATGGACCCATTTGCACTTGACTTGCCATAAAGAGATTCGTATGCTATTTAGCTTTCTCCAAGGAATATTTTTAACCCTTTTTTCTGTATCGCCTTTACATGTACTCTTTTTGCGAAGCCGGTTTTCACAATTTTTTCTGGGGGTTGAGGGTTGTATTTTTTTAAAAGAAATAAAAATTCGAGATTTTTAGTCCTCGTAGATATAGAAGACTTGATTATCTGAGGATCTCAGGAGTCAAAAGGCAATTAAAATGAATTACACATTTTATTTTATGGGTTTTAATTTCCTGAACTTATTTTAGTAATGGACATGGCTATTTTTTTGGTGAGAGGGAGCCAAGTGGTCCTTATTTTCAAATACTTTGGGTAATCAATACTTGAATCAACTCAGAAAGCACCATCTGTGCATAGAGAGCAGCTATGGAAGTAAATGTTATCTTCATGTGTTACGAGACCACAAGTAAAACACTGAGGAAAACAAACCTCTAAATCCCATTCTTCAGTATGTTTATACAGAATGAGGAGATTTGTCCTGACAAGAAATCCAAAAAATTCTTGTCAGGGTTCTGGAAAATAGTCAGAGTTGACAGATGGTGTACCTAGCTTCAGATGTGGATATAGACAAAGAGAATCCACTTTATTGTAAGGAGGGGGAAACAAATGGGATTAAAGAATGGCCCAGAAACAGAATTTGTTTTCCATGAAATGGTGTGATTCATTTTCCTTAATGTATTTTTTTATTTGTGTGTTCTTCAAATGTCTGCTGAAGCAGAAGCAGCATATCAGAAGGCCCTGAGACAGACAGTTCTGCCTGGGTTGCCTTGGCTCAGTTAAAACCAGAAACTGAAGAAAAACTCTCCATTTCAGAGCTGCAGCATTTGTGGTTGCCAGCTAGCTTTCCCCTTTCTCAGCCCCCCTCTCAATTTTCCACTCCACACATTTTCTGCTCCAGTATTGTTTACTGTTAGGCACTCTTGAAAGTAGTTTTAATTGACTTTTTTTTTAAAGTGTGATGCTGCTCACTAATGAGGGATTGTGATAGTAAAGGGAAATAGTGTATCTTCTGCAAATGAATTGAGGTAGCTAACCCATATAATGTTGATGAAATGTTAGCTGGTCACTCAGACATTAATGACCTTGTAAGAGGAGTCCTGGGGTCTCTGACAACTTCATGTTTGTCGAAGTATTTTAGTTGTTATTCATCTGCATTGCTATACTCTCTAATTTCTTTCTATTAATGAAATGTTAAATAGAAACCTGTATTTCTCACATTAGCTTTTGTCTCTGTGGAGATTTCTTGTGAATGTCACTCAGAAAAAAAACCATCAGCTTTGAAGTTTAATGAAAATGAATAAGCAAAACAATGCTCATTACCTTTGTGATACTTAATAACACAGATGTCTTCTCTTTATCACAATTATTTAGTATAATTACGTTGAGTACTTGTGATTTCAAGGTTCTGTTACAGCTTTATTCATAAGAACAAAAAGATTTAATACATGCCGGTTCTAATACCCATGATGTGACTGTACAGCGGAGATTACAATTTACCCCTGTTCTAACAAGAGGACCCTTGACTTATGTACTGGAATTAAATGAATCAAAGTTTTACCTGTATAGCGCATTTATGCGACAAAGACTTGACTTCCCCCATTGGTACCTGTTCAGGAAGAGCTTTTCTCAAACAAGATCCTCTTCAGATTTGAAGACCTACATCTCTTATGTATGTATGTATTTATTTCAGGGGTGAAAGAGGTAGAAAATGGAAATTATTTCCATTTCAGATTTTCATAGTGATTACCTCATGCACTCCCTGCTCAGTATATAATAAAACAAATGAGGCTTGGAGAGACTCTCAGTGTTTTTATGTGCTGCTGCACTCCACAGAAACAGCAGTAGTTTCTGTCATGTATAGGGCCATTTGGTTTTGGTCCTGTGAATAGGGCTTCCAATCTTCAGAAGTATGTGATAATGAAAATATATATTTTAATATAACAGATTTGAGAAATAATGGTGTCTCTTGGCATTTCTGTCCTACTTTCATGCTTCTGGCCCACCCCCACCCCCACCCCCCTTTTTTTTTTTCACTTTTATGCTGAATGTGTTGTGGTGTTTGTTCCCTTGCATTGAAACTGCTTGTTTTCTATTCTTTAATAGCATGTATAGCATTTAATACATTTAATAGCATATTAATAGAATATCGAGGGCGGAGGGGAAAAGAGGCTTCTCTATGGCCAGTAAAAACACCCTTGACATTCCTCTTGGGAAAATTCACTTTAATTGTTCTGGTTTCATTTCGCTATTTTTCTCATGAGACTCTTGACATTTTCTCTTTAGTTTTCTTCAGGTTTTCTATATAGTCAGTCCCATCCTTTCCTACCATTCTGCCCAACTCTTCCTCTCAAAATTGTATTATAATAGTATAATTGCTTCACTCTCTACTTTCTTTGTTTATTTCTTTTTACTAATGATTTTCTACAGATCCTTACAATGTGTTCATTTCTAAACTGCAGATTTATAATCTGGAGTCTTCTTGACATAGCATGTCTGGATCACTGGGTGGGTGGGGAACTTTGCTTTCCTTCAGCTGACTCTTCCAGTTTCCTTGCTGCTATGACTGGGAGATAATTTGGGATACAAATTGGCAAGACTCTGGAGTACATAAAATGAACAACTTGGTTAGCAGAATGAAAAAAAGGGCAAGAGATACCCAGTGATACTTGTGTTTCTCGATAAAATTCCATGTTTAAACCCATGGGTTTGAGTGTTTACTCTTCTGGAACGCTCTAAAAAAATATCTGTAATTGCAGTTAAAATGCATGACCTGAGAAATGACTTCTAAAATTGTATGGCGCTCTTTCTACTTATTTGATTTCCAGTACTGTGATATCCAGGCAGTCTGCAGTCTTGTCTTCAGTGCATATTCCAGAGAAGGAGGTGTTATTGCTAGGAGGTAGGTGCTTTCATTCCTATTTTACACATAGTGACCGAGAATAAAGTGATTTAGGTGGCAGAAGCTGCAAAAAATGTCTGAATGACCTTAAAATTCTAGCCTACAGTGACACAGAAAAATGTGTCGGAACAAGGATTCAATGTCAGGTTTCATGTGCTTGGGTTAAAGTCTAAGGTGTTGGATTATCTTTTTCATTGTGATGAAATAGCACCACTGTATTTGTGCTGTTAGTTTCAATTTACTCAGATAGGATGTATTAGCAAGGAAGGCAGGATATAGGAGCAATGCGGTGAGGGTGATGGATAAACTCAGTGTGAACAAGAAAAAAATTCCAGTGCTTAACTTCCAGTCAGTGTTTCTGTAGGCTGGGTTTTTAAAACAATATGAAATTGCTTTTTACTCAGAAAATCTTGATTTCTAAAACAGGAAAGCCTCTAGAGTCAGACTTACATTTTTTGAATGTGTCTGTTGTACTTTTCATGAAAATCCAAGGTTGACCCACCATAGAAGTATTAGCAGTGGTATATACACAAGTACCAGCATGTCTGCTGTTGAACACACCAGATACTTTGAAAGAATGAGTTGGGTTTTCTACAAAATGGAACAATTGTGATGAAAAACACAGAGAAAGGAAAATATTACAACACTTTAAAAATACACACAGTAAGAGAGTTTTTTCTTTTCTTCACTTCTTCACATCTTTAATCTGAGTTTATGCTGCCTCTTGCTTGTCAGCACAAGCTCATGTCAAGATGAAGGGATGTGTCTGAACTGAGCATAAGGGCAGAGGTGGGTATTCATCTAGTCTCCAGCCTGTGACAAGACATACATTTGCAAGAAACTGTGATTCCGAAATAAAATAGGGATGGGTCTGCATGTATACTATCTACCAAATTACTGAATGACAGAACTTTGTATGTGAGTGATTTTAGGGGCTAAGCTGGGTTCTTGGCTAGAATAGTTACAAGGCCAGGAAAGTTGAAATGAAGCAAACAAAATGAGGTAGTAACAGTGAGAAGAACGTAGGAAAGTTGCCACAGACCAGGCTGTGTAATTTTGTTGGCTATCATAGTTAATAACATAGTGAAAAGATAAATTTTGAGGAAGATGAGCTCATCTTAGCAATGATTCTGTGCAGAGTGAATTAAAAATGCTATTTCATATTGTGTTCGCCTACACGTCTGACTTCTGACGTGATGAACATCCGTAAGTCTAGATGGAGGGTTTGGGAGTGAAATACAGCTTGTGCAACTGCATACAGGCATCCTGTCTAGTCTCTTTTCAGAATGTTGATGGTTCTAGTGATAAGATTAGGTGGGGAAAATGCTCTCTTGGACAAAAAATGCTGGTCTTCCTTACGTTCCTGTGTAACAGGTGGACTCAGATATGTGGGCTTGGGGGAATCACTTCCTTCCCCTTTTTGGAGCTCTTCTTTATGTCAGTCAGGGACCTTAAAATGCCACTGAGAGGATGGACCACAGGGAGGGGCCACACTGCCACTAAGGGTGTCACCCTGCTGGTCTCCTGCCATCTTTGGTTGAGCTGCATTTGATTAAAAGGTAGAACCTAGCCATGCAGTTGAAGTGAACCACGTGTGGAGGCGTGTAGTCTGTTTTCCATCCATGTTGCTCCAGGGCAAGGCCCAGTGGAGGCAGAGGACAGGGGAGGACAGAGCACTGCCAAAATGCTAGCCGTGGGTCCCCCAGTGTGCTTCCAGCCCCATGCTGCTGCTGTGACAAGACCAAGGGGAAGCAAGAAGCATCCACTGGTGGGGAGGTGGAAATAAAGCAGAGGACAGTTGTCCTTAAGAGATAATTTATTAGATGGCTTTGACCCTTTTTCTCTTGGTTCTTGAATGGTTAGTGAACAGACTGTGATTTGTGCCCATTTGTTCATTATTTATAATAATTAGTTGAATGGTTTATATGAGGGTACTAGTCTGTGGATTTGCTTCTGAATGACTCACCAGAATTGCTGCTTGGAGAGGTGTTCGCTGCTAAAAACGTGCCGTTTCTTTTGGCTCGCCAAGGGCATGGTGCTGTGTTTTATTCCTGGACTGGAGGACTTCCACGTCTTTCCAGATGATGCTCTTCTGTTCTTGGCACCTTATATTCAAGCACTCATGTGCACATACCATCACTTAAGTCCTTTTCCCCTTATTCCCCACCGCCTTTCCCCCAACACACACACACTTTTTGTTTGCAAATACCCTAGTGAACAAGCACATTTTCCCCTCATAGACATGCATCAGAACTGAAAAGATTTCAGAAACATTCTTTGTTTCAACAACAGTTCATGATTTTTTTTTTAAAAAAACAGTACTTTGGTTTTGCAGTGCTTCCCTTGTGCTAGTAAGTTATTACCAAGCAGCATTTTATGCAAGGAGTAAATGGTACTTCACAGATAGCTCCTCTGGGGGTGGAGGATGAGAGGCTATTTTGATCCATTTATCAAATAGCTTGTAGCTTTCATTTCAAGGCAAAGACAAATTACTGAGAAAAGAAAGCACATTCTCACCTAGAGATCTATGTAGCAAATAAAAATGGAGGAAAAGAAGTTCTACAGGCTTGATACTTTTGCCTGCTCTTGTTAACAAGGATTATTTTCCCTTTAGCAAGCAATTATTACATAGGTAAACACATTTTCTTGCTGTTTGAGAAGATCTGTCAAAGTCTATTCCTTTATTATCATGTCCACAGGAGTATTTCTGCGGATTTTTCTGAACAACTTCCTTTTGATTTCTTCCGTCATGAGCAACAGCAGCAAGTAGCACTTTTTACATCTTCCTCAGATGCCAATTGTCTGTTTCTTTCCTCAAATTAGTTTTATGTAATTCCTTGACATCTGCAAAAGTATTCCTGATTTACACAATTATGAGTGAGATGTGAATTAGAGCCTAAGGAAATAGATTTTTGAAGCTGGAGAGAGTTGTGATACAGCAATTAAATTCAGTCATTTAAAATTTTAATTTAAATGTTGACTTTCATATGATTCATTGTCTTGGCTACTTCACAGGTCACTTAATTTCCGTATCTTTCCTCCCCCATTTTTATAGGCAGAGGAATGTTCCTAATATGTCCACCTGCCTTATAGAAACAAGCTCTATTTTTCTAGAGCAATTACACTAATTAATTTCTGAGTCATTTTTTAAAGAGGTACTGTGCCTCCTTCCCTTTACTTCATTTTCCTAGGTGTTAATGTTGGGCATGGAGTGTCAGAAATAAGCTACTAGTTGAGCAAAAGGGACTACTCTTTGTTCATCACTGTAATATACTCCTGTCTGCTTCTATTTGCTCACTACTCACAGGTTAGCAATGTGTCATTTCTCACCGTGCCATGGGTTGGGGAATTTTAATGATTTCCCTTTTGTTGAGCATTCCTGGGGATTTCTCTTCAGGCTGTCCTTCCCAGCCGGTGCTATGCTATCGCAGAGATTGCTCTGGTGTCCTGAAGGATGGACCTGTGAGATTATAATTAGATCTTACTTGGTGATTTTATTTCACTGAATATATAAATAAAAAAGCATGAGCAATTCCTTTGCTATAAGCCCAGAGGCATTGACCAATATGCAGTGGTGTAGCCAACTGCTCATTAGCTGTTGTATACGCTTCATGCAGTGCCAGTCATCGTGCTATTAAATGAGCTTTGAAAATGAAAGTGTTTTTTATTTCCACTAGTCCCTGCAAGCCGCAATTAATCAGGGGCTGATCTGAAAAATGCTAAAAGCTTTGCTCTTGCAGTTTTACTTTTGCACTTCCCACTTCTCCCTCTCCTTGCCTGGCTCCCAGCAGCTCCATAGGGAATGAGGTCTGCTGAGAAGCAGAAGTGAGTCATTTCTCTCAGCAAGTGAAAAATGCCTCCCATTTCTCCCAGTCTTCTGTTGAAGGATTTATTTTCTATTTCAGCAGGCATATGCTGAACTTGAGAGTCTTTGGTTTCCACCCAGTGCAGGGCTCTAGAAGGGATCACCACAGTGTAAGCTCGAGTATGGCAGGGCTTTAAAAAGTAATCTGGAAGGAGGCTGCTGAAGTTAAAATGATAAAATTTCCTTTATAAAGCAGGGCAAAACGCAAATCCAAACCCTGCCTTTGGCTGCAGCCTTAATCTAGTAAATGCCACTCAAAGCAACATTTCCTATTTTGCATAAGGGGGAGGCTCAGATGAAGACGAACCAACTTTTTCCATGCCAACTGTCATGCCAGCAGGGAAAGGCTCTTCCTCAGCCTCAGGGGTCCCAGCTAGCTGGAGGTTCTGGACAAGGAGCATCTAAGCACAGTGGCACAGCTCTAAACAGCCGCTGGTCTCACCCTTCCTGCCCACAGGCGGTGGGGTGGCAGTCCTGTGTCACTGGACTCCGAGAGTCCAAGAGGTCTCAGCTCCTGGTACTTCCAGCAAAAAAGGTAAATCTAGGCAGAGAGTGAAACTGGTGTAAAACTCCTGTTAGCCCTTCCCTGCTCTATTTCACTCCGTGGTGGTGTGTGTGAGACTTGAATTCTTGAGTGAGGGGTCTTGTAAGGAATCGATTAATGAGGAACTGGGATTTGGGAAGGGTGCTGGTTTATGCACAGGTAGCCAGTGAGCTGCATTGGTGTGAGCTAGAGGAGAACTGGCTGAAAAATATGGGGTTTTGTTAACTGTGGTGGCTGTCAGAGGTACTGGAAGCAGTCGATTTCTGTCATATGACATTCACACAGTGTTACGTGCTAGCCATGCCTCTCCTCCACCAGCGCTGCCTGGGGATCTAAGTGATACAAGGAGTTCAAGAAGGAAACCTTGAAGTCTCAAGCACAGGGCCAAACCTGCCATCTTTTTATTGCCGTGATCAATGATCCAAGTGTTTTAGTAGCAGCTGTTCAGGGAGAAGAGGGACATCATATAGGCAACTCTGTGAAAATGGGGGGGCGGGGTGGTGGTGGTGGTGTAGATCCCAGTGGGGAAATCGCACTAAGTCTGCATCTAATTATATAAAGGGAGAGATTTTTGAGCTCCCATTAGTTGCTTATCAAACACATTGGTTACACCTTTTGTAATCAGTTCTTGTGTATTTCCATAATTAATTCTTACTCGTTGCTGAAGATCTTGTTAGGTTGGTTTGTTCTGAGATCTCTTTGAGAAGGATCAAAGTCATGGAATGCGTTGTATTTCTGAAAATAAAAGGGGCATGAAGATATTTCTAAACGTTCAAAACTCAGAGCCTGCTCTTCCTCTCTGGCTGATTTTTTGAAGATTTTTAGACAGGCCTGTTGCTGCCTCTGCACGGTCAGGTTGGTCCATCAGATATCATCCTCTAAGTCAACAGAACACATGCTGACTTGTCCATGGACTGGGCCATCAACTGGCTGGAGCTACAGGTGTTGGAGGGATTTCAACTCTTAGTAACTGACCAGCTTTATTCTATACAGCGCATAAAGTTCAAGGCAAGGAAACCTCAGGTTACTAATAATAGCGTATTATGTCTTGCTGCAGTCATCTCTGTGTAATAAATCTTTTTTAAAGTAAGGATAGAGTCATGGTGTCAAACACAGTCAGTGTTCAGTACCAGTGGAAGAAATTTGTTTTCCTGAGAGCTAGTGAACTTGGCATCAGTGATGACGGCTTTTGTGTTACAACTACCTTGTCAATGGGGATTACAGTTTGAGCCACATATATCCTGCTGTTGACTTGACATGAAATTTATGTCCAGTAATTCTCGAGGAAGCATAGATTACTAGAATGCATAGTAAGAGTTAGGTATTACAAGTTGCATAAGGGTTTACACTTACTGGTTGCTGGTGTTGTCACAGGCTAGATTACCACTTAACTTCAGCTGAAGCAGTTTTTTAATTAAATAAGCCCAAACAAACAAACCCATCGCAAACCTCAAACACAGCAAGAAGTTAATAATGTCACCCTGAGACAGCTAATTCCTTAGTAATGCCCAAAAAGTCTGGTCTCTGCAGCTGAGGGAATGAGGACCTAGATCCCCATTCTGTATTTCTAAGATTATTAAAATTACCTTTGTACTGCATTTTTTCTGTCATGTTCCCTGCTTAGGGAGGTGCTGAGATTTCCTTTAAAACAAACTTCTTATTTTTCTGCTTCTTTCCATTAAGATATTTCGTAACGAAATATTCTTTGCTAAAAAGCAAGAGGTGGAAAGACTTATTTCAGGGGTTTGTTTTTAATCCTGTGACCTGCTGCTTGACCCAAGAAAGTTGCTTGCATACCTACCCTCTGTGGAAGATTTGACTCACCAGCACAGTCTCATTCAGATCAGTGGCTGCCTCTTGTTTCAGTGCCCATGCACCCTCCTGGAATCGAGATCAGCAGGTTCCAAGGTGGAAGGTTTCATTCATCAGCTAAGGGAATTGCAACAGGAGGCAACTGGGGGCCAGTTAGTGGTAAGTCTGCTCTGCCACATGATGAAGCTAAGCTATTGCTTTGACATAAATCACATCTTAACGGCAGTGATATCGAGAGGATTTTTTTCCTAACTGCTCTTTTCCCCCCTGTTTTTAAATGAATTGTTAATATTTGTCCAACACTTCAAAACTGAATGGGGAATATGAAAACAGGTATCTCTGTAAGGGAGAGATTCTCTATGCAAATTGGAGAAAGAAAAAAGACATAATGGGTTAAATCTGTGCTCACACTTGCCTTAATCCAGTGATTTCAGTGGTGGCCTTCTGTCCTCTGGTGATTTGTGGAATACACGGTGTTTCATGTTGTGGATAACTCCAGCTCAAAGCTGGGACATGCTGGTTTTAATAAAATGCATCTAATCCTTAGAGCCATTTAACATCTGGAAAGCAAGTTGTTAAAAACATAAAGCACATCTAATCCTGTGAGCTGCTCAAAGCCTAGAAGAGGAGCTTTTTTTTTATGGAGTGCTTTAAAGACACAGCTAGGACATGAACTGCTGAGACATTTAGTCTGGTGTGCTATTCAGGCTGCCAGGGTTGTCTACCAGGTGCTGGATGAAAAATGATGACAGCATTGCCTATCACATTCTTCATCTACCATATGCATAACTAATATATATTTAGAGACAGAGAGTGACAATGAGGGTAAGAATCTATACGCATTCTTTGTAAGAATACATAAATATAAAATGCAAGAATATATGAATATGTATAATGAAGATTTTCCCTGTATGTATATTATTTTTGTGGTTAATGAAAAGGACCTTGATCTTCTCAGCCATATATTGGTAATCTGGGGGTTCAAGAAAGCTGACCCATTAGCTGGCTGGAATGATATATTTTATTTTTACTCTAGCAGAGAGCTAAAAATTTAAAGCCCTTTGATTTGGCCTTATTAAGCAGCAGAACCAATAGATTGGGTGTTTTTTTTCTTCCTCAAGTAGCACTAAGTAGAAGTGAAACAACATTTTGTTATATATCATAAGCCTGTACTTATGTTGTTGTATTTTTCTGAAAGGTTTGTAGGAGAACCAAGATGACATGAAACACTTGTTTTTAAAAAGCTGTATCAGCGAAAACAAAATGTTTTCATGAACTCAATCTCCTTCGAGCTACATACAGTCAAACTGGCAAGCTTGAATACATAAGTTCTATCCCTAGCTTTTGCAAAGTGTCCGTGGTTTTGCAATATCACCTCATTAAATCTTTACAATAGAAGCTGCCGTATTCAGAGTTCTGACTATGTTCGCGCAGAACCCACTGGCGTGATTTTAATGCAGCACAGAGATATTTGAACCATTTCTCACCAGGTTTGAAACCCAAAGAAACTGAACAAATAGTTGGGCAGGTTTTCCAGTATGTTTTAAAAGATAAGCTTTAAGTTGCAGTGGTTAAAGGGACACTCATACCAGGACTAGGGTGTGCAGGCATTGCCCTACATCACTGTAACCACAGCAGCAATGCCAGTATGGCTGATCTGAGTTTTACTGCATACCCCATGGCAGAGAGACAAGGATGTCTTGACAGCTAATGAAGAGAGGCACTTGCAGAGGTGGCTTCTTGGTCCTGTTCTAGCTACACAGAGTGCTCCATGGGCTTAAATTCTTTCTCCATTGCTTACAGAGCGGGTGTTAATGAGGCTTACAATTCAGGAGTCTGTGTAAAGTCCCTAAAGTTAGATAGGAGGAATATGGCCCATAGAGATGGCTGAAGCGACATAAGCCACATCAAATGTAGCAGGCTTAATTTACTTAGGAGTTAGGGCCCACTGGATAATTACAAATACTCCTCTTTCCCACTCTTTCCATCCTCTTCTTTGCAGTGAGGTTTTTTCCTCACTTCTTTGGGACCTTGAAGTTACCATGTTTTCATCCCCACTGGCAGTGGTGTTGATGGGATTAGAAAGTACATTAATGGTTGTTTCATTAGGCTGTGCAAATATGATATTAAATAATGTGCTCTATTAAACCTTGTTATTAGCAAAAGCTTGCTGTGGTTACTAATTTAATCAAATCTGTTAGGAATTCGTGTTCTTGTTTGTCCAAACAGTCTCAGACAGTCTGGTCAGAAAGTCAATTAATGAACGTTCACTCCGTTATAAAGAGAGCCTTTCTTCATTTCTTTTTTAAATCAAAATCAATTTTTGTTAGATTGGTTTTTGAAATGTGATAGTGACCACAGAGTGTTTTAGAATGGGGGAGTAGAGAGGGAATATCCAGAGCTTGACGTCAGTTTTGCCATTGATTTGCTAAGTGGCCTTAGGCAAGTTGCTTTCTCTGGAAATCTCGCTAAAAACAGTGCTGTCAAATCTGTGGTTGCCTCAAAGATTTATGTACCATATGTCCTACCAAATAGAGAAAGAAATTTATCTGTCAATCCTGGAAAGTCAACCTTGGTTCTGAAATTCAAGCGGGATGTGAGTTGTCTCTGGTGCTTATGCTTCTGTGGGATGATTTTACATGCTTATTCGCACCACTGCAACTACACTGTCTGCAAAGACTTTTGTATACAGATAATGGCTGCAGGTGTCTGAGAGAACAGGAGAGCAGGACTAGGTGTCTTTTCTCTTCCATATTTTTAACTCTGTAGAAATTATGGGAAAACCGTAACTATGTGTGTATGTGAAAAGCAATGGGTTGCATTGTGCCCTGACCAAAGTCAATGCAAGTGTTGCTGTTACTCCTATAGTAGATCTGTGAAGACAAACGCTATCATGAAGATGGTTCAAAGCGAAGATGATTTTTATACAGTTCCCCTTCTGTGCTGAAACACATCTTCAATTAACCCACTCCTTAGCTTTGTCAGTAGTGAGATGATTCTAAGACTATCTGAGAGTGTTTTAAGATTAGTATTTGGAAATGCATCATGAGTTTGAAGGTGGTGTGAAGTTTTGTGTGGTGCTGAAGACCACAAGCTTGAGACATGTCACTGGGCAACAAAGTGCACATCAAGGTGTATGGATCTGATGAAACATCCCTGGAAAGGTGCAGTTTTGCAGATACAGTGAACATTGTGATGACTGAAATTTCCTGTGTCTTTATAAAATGAAGTGACATCTTATTAGTTAGAATTGTAGTTAAAGCTTTTTAATCCAAATTGAAATGCATAGTGACTTCACTGTGGGTAAATGTTAGTTGTTAATTGTATTTAAGAGCTCATTGTTAATGCTATTGTGAGGTTAAGAAATTGAGAAGCTGTAAACTAGGATGGGATAAAAAAAAAAAAGGATTATCCACTTATCTCAATAACTAAAACATTCAGAGTTCTAATAGGGAGGATTAAAAATGCAGAAGACATAAAAACTTTTGGTGAATGGAGTTAAGCAACTTTACTCACATGCACTTTGTCAGTGAAAGCACTGACTATATGTGTTTCTGTATTACAATGTTTTGGCTAGTATGCAAGTAGTTATATAGCCTTCAAAGCTTGTTCACCTTCTGCATTTGTGCCAGAAGACACATTTGCTTTCCAGAGAGTCCCAGAATTGTTGAGGTTAGAAGGGACTTCTGGAGATCATATGGTCCAACCCCCTGCTCAAGCAGGGCCATCTAGAGCAGGCTACTTAGGACTATGTCCATATGGCTTTTGGATATTTTCAACGATGGACATTTTTTTAAAGGAATTTTACAAGTACCAGTACAGCATGAAAGATGTGCGAACTAGTTGTGTTCACTGTGAAATGTCTAGCTACAGCCAAAGATGATGGTCAAAGCACAGATTTATCATGGTGATCCCTCCGTAGCTGCAAAAGTGAGGATGTTCCAAAGTAGTAATCTCTATAATACTGTTAAATGGACCCTTTTGCTCTCTAGTACACATATAAAAATGCACGCCGGAGTGGAGCATGGTATAACTGCTCATGGCAGTGGGTAATATATCATTACATTGAAATTAGAAGGCACAGACATAGCCATAAGAAGGTGAAAGCTGAATATAACACCATAGATTATGCTGATGTCTATAAAAATGATTTGAAAAATCTCCTTTTACAACAATTTAGCTGTAGAGTTCACAAAATGCTCCACACACAAGATGACTTTTTCTGTTAACAACTGGAAGCTTTATAGTCATGTCCAGACACCTTGAGAGCATTCAGTGTACTGCATGGTCATCTCTTCCTTTTAAGCAGAGCAGGAATAACTTCATGGCAGTCAGTGAAATGACACAAATAAAGCTCATGATGGGGAAAGGAGAACCAGGCCTGTTTATATGTCGTTTTATGGATCTCATTAAAACCAGTGCCTTTGGAATGCTGGTGTCAAAAGTTGTACTCTTTCTAGTATTTCATGTAGGAGGCAAGGGAATTTATCAGGCAGTCCCAAAGGTTTCATACTGAAGGATCCTTCGAGGTTGACAGTAATGTTTCTGGTTACATTTTCAATACAGACGTGGTTTAGGCCTCTGTACTTGAACTTAATCTAAGACTTCGTGTCATAAAACAATCTTGTGATTGTTTATTATAATGAGTGGAAAAGCTGACACTTTCTTGTTTGTGGAAAAACTTTGTTATCAACTGTGGCTTGTTCCTGAGATCCAGAAATGGCCTTTTCTTTGTTACAGAAAAGTCTGATATGCTTCTGTGCCTTGAAAAAAAAGTATTCTAGTTCTCTCTCACTTTTGTGTTTCAAGAAAAAATGCTGAAATAATATGGAGATACATAAATTCTCCTGAGTCATCATCCCTGGCCATCATATACATGGAATTAGGATCGTCTAGGAGTTTTAACCACAGAGATTATAAAATAGAGGAATAAAAGAAGGCTTCATACTTGGTTTCATCAGCATATGTCAGAATCAGCATTTGATTGGTCAGTAACTTAGATCTTATCTATATCTTCTCTTCCCCCTTTTCCAAGGAAAGATGTAGGTTGGAGATCTTCAAAATTGTTTTAGAAAAGAAGGGAAAGAAAAGATGTTGCACAGAAGAGAGTTTGTTTTCAGCTTTGATACTTTAAGACAAAAAAAGTCTAGGACAATATGTAGAACAATACTGCTGAAAGTCTCCTTGTAGAACCAAGCACTGACAAGGCTGGAATGCCAGCTATAGTCTCCTATGAAATTATCTTCTTTTGCTTTCTTGTATGTGTCCATTATTATTTTCACTTGTGTGCTGACTAGAAGTTAAAATCTTTTCGTCATAGTCCTCTCTCATTCTGTAAATAGGTGATACAGCTGAATTTGAAGTGAAAACTTCCGATTTTACTAGCATTTCCTTTCTGTGGGTAGGGTAAAATTATGAGTTTTATATAAACTATATCCTAGGCATAAAAAAGAAGAGAAATTCCTCTGCATTAAGACTAATTTCCACTTATTATTGAAAGGTATATATTTAATTAGCACAGAAAGAAGCTGCTGTATATATTGGAAGAACAGAAAGGATTAACAAGAATTTTGGCGCTTTTTTGGCTAGATTTCTTTATCCTATCCTTAGCTTGACATCTTTCATCTGAGTATCTGCAAGCATAAGTAGGCTTTATTGTGAGACTCCTACCTTATCCTGATTTCATCTGGGTCTTGGATAAAAATGTTCTTGCCTCTTCAATTAGTCTTACCATGCAGTATGGATTGGTAATTCAATGAGTGATCTTATGACAAAAAGGACCACAAATTTACTTCCAGAGACAGTCTTTTATTAGCTTACGGCATATTAGCTGCTCATAAATCAGTTTAATTCTTTCTGCTCATGTTATACATGTTCTGTGTATAAACATACACTGCCAGTTTCCAGGTCTTCCTGCCTAGTGACTTCAGTTAGATCTAAACTTAAACCTAACAGGAGCCAGAAGGGCAAAATGGCATACATGACCATTTGTAACAGATACAGCTCTAAGTCAGGAATTTCCTTTTTGCCTTCTTGAAGGAGTACTTTACCCAGCTTCCTCTGGCAAATGCTGATGTATTGAATGCCTGCAGTGAAATATTGCTCTCAATTACCCAGCCCAGAGGTGTCTGGAAATTGCACCAGATTAAGTGATAGGCAGAATGAAATTGAAATACATTTTCTTTGGGTGCTGAAAGCATGTCCTTTAGCAGCCCCATTGATGGGAACTCCGTACTGCAAAAGCGTTGACTCTCTGCTACAGCAGTGATTAAATTGAGTAGCGTTTTTTGGCCCAGTTGAAGAGTAATATTTCTTCTGCTAGAAGTGATTAGCCTCCGGTTTTGTGCCATGTGTCTTCAGAGGACTTACAGTGATCTCCCAATTAGAAGGTTCAGCATGCTGCCCTTTCAAAGCCCAAACACTTTATTGATTAAGCCCTCCAAAAAAATGGAGGTGCTCAAAATCCCAGTGCCTTCCTGACAATGAAATCATGTTTTGTTTTATGTACTCGGATTTTTAAAAATGTGGACAACTTGCTTAGATGGAATAAAGCTTTTGCGTGGAAGTTTTTAGGAACTCCTGGAAAACTGGAAATAATAAAGCAACCCCGCAGTTAGAGTCAATGGAGTAATTCCAAAAGTAAAGTTTTGAAAGATGTAAAGATCTTTTTTTCATTTTCTTCAGCCAGCGCTGGTTTGTTGTTTGCCTTTCCCCCCCCTCTCCCACACTTACAAGTGCTGTGGGAGGGCTGTAGAGGAGGGATGATCAAGAATCCTAAAAGGGACCAAGTATTTCAGTGTAGCAAAAACATATTAACCTGTCTTCCTGAGACACCAGGAATTAAGTGGTAGCTCTCTAAGCCTGTCTTTACATGTTAGTCAGTTGATGAGTCAGTCAAACCAAGCAAATTTTTGAATTTGCGAGAAAATTCCAGTAGTCACATTTAATGTATTTTGTTATCCCAGCCCGTGGCCTGGGGAGTGTGCAAAGGCCCTGGTGCCATCTCCTTGGGCTGCCATCAGCTGACAGCCAGGCCCTGGTGATGTTGTTCCCTCTGCACGCATTCTGCCATGGCAGGAAAATACCTTTCCTGGCTGGTGCACCAAACTGGAGGAGGCGCAAAACGTGGACAAAGCAAAGGTGTTTTGCAGTGGGCCTGCCTTTAACGGCAACATAGGCATAACAAAATCAGTATATATGACTTTATAAGAGACAACACTTGGGTTGACTGAATTTCCTCGTGGGATGTAGAGGAGACAAATTAAATGGTGCACTTCCAGAGGTGTTACATCTTACTGTTGTTGTGGAAGAGAGTGATATGGTGAGTGTTGAGTGGCTTCCAGTGGCCACCTTTTGTGAACATGAGTCAGGAACGGGTGACAGGATAACATGAGTTTTGTGTGAGGAAAGGCCATAACGTTATTGTGGTGCAAACCCCCTTGTTTCAAATGAAAAATATTTTCTTCTCTTTTTTTTTTTTTTTTTTAATTTTTGGATCACAGGCATGTGCCACATCCTTAGTTGTCCTCCAAAGAGGGTGACTTTCCACAGGTTTCTAGTTGTTCTTCCCCAAGGTACTCCAAAACGATCTGAAATGGCTTGGTGTGCACTGCTGACAGTGCAGGCTAAAAGCACGCTAAGAAGTGATTTTGGTTTCAAAGTGGAGAGGAATTCTGTTTCAAAGAGGCTGAGGAGCAAGAGTGTGCTGGGAAGAGAGGGACAAAGGTCTTGCATATAAATTTTTCATTGTATTGAAGCTTTATGGAATGAGAGACACCACCTGTTTCCTAGGCCTTGTAAAGGAGTTGGAGTTTGTGTGTGCATACAGTTTACAACTACTTCCCCTGTGTGATGATGTCCTTAAGGGAACCGTGTGATAAGAAAAGCAGGCAGCAGTTTATCTCTCCCAGTTTTTAATTTTATTCAGCAGAGTCAATCCTCAGAGGACCATGACAATTGTGGGGATTAGGAGCGGATTTCCCCTGGCCCACAGGCACATCAGATTTCTGTGCCCGCGGAGGTGCTTTTCCCATTGCTCTGCTGACACGCTTTGCTCTCAGCGCTTCCACGTGTGTTCAGCTTCGTAAGAAAGCTTCTGCGAAAGATTTCTGAACAACCTATTACTTCTCCTGGCAGGGACAGAGGGAAATCTTAAGCGCATCAGGAGAAAAATATATTGGTATAGTTGTGTTTTACATCATTAAAGCAATAGAATATGTGCCTCAGAGTTAGTGCATACATAGGCATCTGTGCTGATCTTAGTATGGAAGAACAGAAAACAAGATCTTAGAATAATAACGTGGCACAGTAAGTATGTGGTCTCATACTCGGATAACCCCAAATCTGTAACTTATAACCATAGACCATTTAGAATTAGGTCTGTTAGACGTGTGTGTGCACACTGCTTCAGTTTTGAAATCCTGTAGTCAGAAGTATGGTCAGACTAATGAATAAGGCTTGAAGTGATGATAAGACTATTCAATTCCCATTTCATCAAGGGTTTTCCTCTTTCATGCAGACCAAGACAGTATGTGTGCTCTTGAGTCCCAGCTCTGTGTATTTAAAATTACTTTAATGACCTTGTCATAGGATAGCGATGAAAAATCCTCCAATATTTGTTTGAGGTGCTTATATCTAATGGTGATGAAGGCTACTGAAGGGCTTGGATAAAATGGAGTTTGTACAAGTCATGCATTTTAATACCTCTAGGTAGTGAATTTTCTTTGGACATAAGGTCTGTAATCAGTTCATGTTCCAGGCAAGGCAAAATACCTTACAAATTTTTGTAGTTGCTATCTTAAGCTGGTTACTCGTGGCTGAATTCTTCAAACTTTTTCCATGTCTGCGGACAAATTCAGTGTTACAAAAGCTACAGGCTCAAACGTGTTTAACTCTGTCCCTTCTTCCCACCTTGGATAGACACATATCTATTTTAGTTAGAAATTTCTGTTTGTGTAGTGCAGCTGATTGCATTTAGGTGAATAAATGATGTTTTGTCTGCCAAAAGTAACGTGTGGACTTTCTTGAGCAGTCATTTTCTCTTGGGCTCTGAAAAATAAAATGTTTCCATTGTTAGATCAAGTTGAGAGTTACCGCCAGTTCCTATGAATGCTGCCAGACACGAAGTCTGGAGCATCGTGTGACTGAACCTTGGCTCCACCAGTAACAACAATGCTCGCTCCCATCATTGGGCTAGCTTCGAGCATTTTTATGTAGACCAATTTCTGATGCTGTGGGCCAACCCAAACAGTAAATGTAAACTCACAATACATAGCCTGTTTGGGTAAAAAGTAGACTGAGAGCAATCTTGTTTTTTTATCTCTTGGCTTAAAACCAACTTCTTGTTCTGGACTGTCATCACTAATGACAGGCAGATTTACTAGTCCCCTCCAAGTCCATATAACAAAATTAGTAACCAAACAACTTCAAGTGTTTTCTTGATTTAAAGAATAATGAGTATATAGTAAGTAAAAAGCTTTTTCACCAAATTGTTTTGATTGAGTATTTACACAAATAAGTCAGGCTTAGGGGAAAAAAAATGCTCATTAGTATAACCGTAATGATGTGCTCATTTACATTAAGAAATCAAGACTGGCTCTAATGGATCACACTTTGTTGTTGGTGGTGTTTTTTTTAATCCTTCTTGTTTTCCATGAAATCATTGTGATTAGTTTTAAAACAATGCAATTAGGCCTTTAGATATGGTATTTGAATATTTATTCTGTTGATCTGTATAATTAAAAGCACCCTTTCTCTGAAGCATAATTTTTAATTATCTTCAGTGGTAGTGTATCTCTAATAAGTGCTCTAGCTAAGGCATGCAATTATCCCACACAATCGTTGCAGTGAAGTTTTGGTTGTTAGTGATGCCTTGTTACATTGCATCTGCAGGCTGCTTTGTCTAAAGATCCAGAAAAACAATTAATGCTAGGCTAGAATGTACAGAGATAACCTGGTACACTGAACCAACAGGTTTATTTTGGGATGGAAGGCTAGAGCACTCAGCCCATAGCGTAGTTGGTTCGGGTGGGCCATAAGCAGTAGCTCTGGAATAGGCAGAATGGTGGTGAGATGGTTTGCTCCGTGCTACATTTTGACCTGGAGCTTATATACTCATTTGTCTAATTGCAGCAGAGTTGGGCTGGTCTGACTGTAAAATTCCTTTGTGGTGAGCCTGCACAGAAGTTTGGGTGTTACAAGATCAGAGGCGAGGGCACTCATATCCCAAAATAATCATTGTTTTGGCAGTGTGGTAAATTTCTTCTCAGAAATGGAGTACATGGTGGTTGATCAGTTTATTGAAAGAACTTGGCCTAGACAATAAAGCATGAAGTTTCCCACAAGTGTCCCATCTCGTTTCCCTTTTTACCATCACATACCCACTGCCAAGTGTTCAGGGGTCTCTGTCCTGCCTCCGCTCCCTGCTGGCTGAAGCGGCTCTTTGCATGGCCTCACGCCGTCACCCACTTCCCTGAGTGACCACTTCGTCTGGGTTTTCAGGAAACCTGAGAAGGAACATGCTCAGCCCAGCAGTGACTCCTCTTCCCAAGCTCATCGATGTTTGCCCTGCTGCCTGTGGTGGATGTGAATCGAATCTCATAAAGTTTATGCATCAACAGGCTTATGGCTTCGTGTAAGCTTCCAAATGAAATGCCTAAATCCCTTACATGAAATACATTAAGGTAATACTATTTGCTTTTTTTTCTTGCCTCGATTTACCAATCATTTTCTTTTCCTTCAGATTTTAAGATGGAATATTGAGTTGTTATAACAGTGATTTAGGTTTAGTACGCTAAATTGATTTAGCTGCAGTATGCTTTGATTCTGGAGCATTCAGCTTCTGAAGTCTTCCTAAGCGGAATCTAACATGGTCCATGGAGATGTCCAAAAGTGCACATGGGTGTGTGCACACACATACACCCACTCTAATGCTTTTGTTAACATGAGGCAAGATGTACTTTATCAGTGATGAACCTGCTATGGTTCTGTAAAACTTGTTCTATGAAAATGCAAACTTATGTGATGAATTAGTTCATAAGATTTTACTATTAGCTATAGCACAGCTGTGTGATCATTGTACGCCAACAGACTACCATCAAGAAGCACAGTTCTGCATGGTTCTGATAAAGAAGGATAATAATGTAATGAAAGAATGATTCAGGCTAGAAGGGACCTCTGGGGTTGGTTTGTTCATCCTGCTGAGTGCAGGGCTAACTTTAGAGTTAGGCTAGTTTGCTCAGGGTCCTGTGCTGCTGGCTTTCAAAAGTCTCCAAAAATGGACATTCCACAACTGATCCAGGGCTTAACCACTCCCTGTAAATAGTTTTCCTTTGGCTGGGACAAGAACAGTGCACATAAAATGGTCATGAATAAATGTAGATAGGAAATCACATGACTTCAGTGATGTTCTGGAACAGTGCTCTGGTAGGATTTGTGGGAGGAGAAAGCATCCCTGTGAGCCTAAGATGCATATTTTGTCTGATTATAGAAGTGGTAATATGATATAACTGTCTCTGATAGCAAAGAACTCGACTCAGTGACCCATTTCAGATTGAAACCACTAATGGGTGTTGAATTTGCTGTTTGCACTTGAAATGGTCATCTTTCTGCTGCTTCCCTGTGTTTATATAGGATTGTAAACATCACACATTTCTTATTGTGCCCTGCTCTGGTTTTATTTCTGTAGGGAATAGGAGCAATCTTTCTCCTTGAATTAACAAAGCTGAGTCTCTCCTGAGAAATTCAGGAAAAGACTGGGCACAGTAATAGAGCTTATTATCTAATTTACCAGAGGAACAATATTATTCATGGTTACTCATTTCGTACTTTCTCTGGGTAGAGAGGGTACCTCATACGCCAGGTCTGTTAGTGCAGTAGCTTTTTCAGGCAATTAATTCTCAGGCACATATATATAATGAAGTCAATATTTTACCTCAATCATTATTATTTTTTTCTATATTTGTCAAGTTGTTTTTCTTTTCTGCTGCCTTGCACTATTGTATGAATTATAAAGTCACTAAAGTCGCTACTGAATCCACCTGTGTTTTAAGTTTCTCAGTGCTGATCTAAGGTGAGACCCTAAGAAGGCAACTAGGTCATGGAAACATTGTCACTCATCCTGTAGTGGTGGCAAGCCCAGGTGGGCTGTGAGGGAGCGGGCTGAAGCCCCATGCCCGTTGTGTGAAATCTGAGGAATTGTGCAAATATAGAGAAACTTTTATCTGGGGGAGAGGGACAGAGGGGCAAGGGCAGCAGCCTCTGTGTTAACATCATTTTCCATCTGTACCACTGCTGGGCTTTGCCACATCTGCAGCCGTTGCTGCGTGCCTGGCCCTGCAGTTGTGCATACATGCACACATAGTATAAAACTACCTTCTGCTCAAAGGTCTGTTCTTCTAAGCGAAGATGGTGACTTACTGCTTTAAGTCCCAAGTAATATATAGCAATTTAATGACCTTATAAGAAACACTAATCCTAGTATGAAGCAGAATTTTCTGTTCTCTCCGTTATGATCAAGCATGTGTTACATTTTAAATAGAGTTGTTAGAGGGAAAGGATTATTTGCTTGTGTTGTAGGAAATGTAAAATTGCATCTAATGAGTTTGTTCACAGTTTTTCGTACTGTATATTGCCATTAAAATCAATGATTTGAAATATTAAACATAGTAATTACACTTTGGACTGTGTTTCATTTAAACTTACTATGACGGAATAATTTTCCTTACAAAGTGTCAAATTGCTGTCAATTCACTTTCTGAATAAGTTATTGAGTTCTAGGAGAAATACATGCCTGAATAAAGTAATGAGCTGTTTATAGTATGGGTATACTGCTAGAAAATATTCCTTAGAAATGATGTGGTGTGTAGTTGGTGTGCTTTTCACCACTTCTTTTGAAGAGTAGTGTATTTGAGAATACACTTTACCAGAAGAGCTGCTTTGCTTGGTTGTGTAAGAAGGTGGGAAGCAAGACAGATGAAATGTCTTGAAAATTAGAAGATAAACTTAGTCTTTCTAATCGAGTTCTTCAAGCAGTGAAGATTCAGCTGTTCTCAGGGAATTTAAAAATTTTTAGTAGGTGCTAATAAGTTAAAAAAATAAGTCACTTAAGGATTTCAGAGCCTTCATTAGATACTTCCAGAGAATATTCTTGTCTTTATAGCCTCTTATAAAGCCCTTGCACAAAAATATCTAAGTACTTTCCAGCAGCATATTAAATGACATCACTAACATTTTTAAAAGTTGCAGTAAAAGTTATACCAGAACTATAATGACCTCTATTCTATTTTATGTAACACAACAATGTTGTAGCAGTGGTTACATTTGGGCCAGGAATAACATGGAGTTTTTGTAGGGATGTTAAAGCAGGTTTGAACCTGCAGAAGTTGCTTACCGGGAGAGTTTCATGACAGGTAGGTCTGACCTGGCAGTACAGCAAAGGGTTTTGTGGGGTTTTTTTCTGAATCTTTGACTCTGGAAATATGCAAGAGAAAATGAAGATTACTTAGAAGATTACTTGGTCAGTTTACTATGGAAAATACTTTTTGAATTCTCTTTTATTTTGCTCTTGTCTTTTCTGCTTGAGGAAACAAGAACGCTTTGTCAGTCACCGATAAGGAAATGTATCTTGAAATGAGGTTTTCTTCAATCTCTGAAAAATGGGTCTTTTCCAACTCAAAGTCATCAGTCTTTCTATATGTAATAGAAAATGAAATTTATGTCCCCTGGAAAAAGTCAAACATTAATACAGAGAAGGTTAATTATTAGCTGTGGGTGTGTTACCATTTTAACTTGCAGGCTTTGTCAGCAGGAGGGGAGGCTGGAAACAAAGTGCGATTGTAAATATCCCACGTCAAGGGGTGTCTGCTGAGTGATGGCTCCGTTTGCTCTTATCTCAAACTCTCCCTTCTCTTTAGTGGTAATTAACCATAACCTTGGGTTTCAGATATTACAAAGGCACACAAGGCACAGTAACAATTGCTTGTCACTGTCTTCTCTGACAGTCCCAGTGTCTGTAGTATACACTCAGCCCCAAGGATTTAAGCATACACTGGGTGCTAAAGGGAACATCCATAGCTTTTAGACTCAGTTCAATAGAAATAAAGTGTTTGCCACTTGGAGGTTTTTTTTCTGCCAAATGTTCACATTTCATGGCTAAAACTATTCCGAATTTTTACTTTAACTTTTCATGAGGAAACTCCTGGTTTTGACCAACCCTACTGTTTGCCTTCTCAAATTATAAAAACAGGCTGTTAAAATAGCTGAAAGAAAGGGATCTGCTCACAGGATGAAAGAACAAGTGTGGTGTTAGGAACGATGCTGGGAAGATGCAGTGATAGAGGCCTCATACTTGGGAGAAAAGCAACCACCCGATACCCACTCCTAATGGCACAGTACAAAGGAGAACATAATTTCTTAAAACCTGTGTGAAGGTAACCAGGTAAAAATGCCAACAGAAAGAGCATGTGTAAAGATCACACAACACACAGCTTGGGAAACTTTTATCCCTTTTTGCTAGTGTCATTCCTGAGGCAACTGAATGCCCCTTTGCCAGCAAGGGATGTCTTTCATATTGCAGCATGTTACCGCTGTTGCCTTTCCAGCAGTAACCCAGTACAGTGGATGGACATTACATCCCATAAAGACTGGCTTCATGTGGCTTGTTATTAAACAGATATAGCATCCAAAAACATGCAGATTTTTTTTCTGTCTTTGGAGCATTCAGTATCACCCCTACTTGGAAGCCCTGAGGTCTAGTAAAGGTTGTGCTAGTACTGACACTCTCTCTGTTTCTTTCTGTATGCAGCTACTACTCAAAACTTAGTTTAATAAAGATTCCAACATTGTCTAATTATTTGAAAAGTTATTCGGGCAGATGATCACATATCACCTGTGTATGAGCACCTGTGTTTTAAAAAGGAAAAGGACAGTACACTTCACACACCATTTGGAGAAAAAACAGAACGTTTGAGAACTGAGTCTTATTTAAGGTTAATAGCATACCTTTTTTTTTTTTTTTTCCCTGAAGTTCTTTTAGGTGATCCCATAAAATATGCTTCCTTTCACTATGACTTTTGTGGTTTGTAGCCTTAAAGCCTCATGCCTGCAGCAGCAGTGATTCTGCTCAGATTGGTGTAGGAAAATGAATAACATAACCATTTTCAGGGACAAAAAGGAGTAAACCTGTTTACTGGTCAGTGTCCTTCCCTCTGCTTACAGAGGCCTTCTTGGCATCTGAGTGCTCTGCTGACTGGTACGTGAGGCATCCCCTGGGTGGCCAAGAAGAAATACTCCCCTTCAATAGCTACGTTTCTTAGCCTCTCCAAGCTGTCACTACGCTTGCTTACCTTCTTCCTTCATCTTTCTCATGCCAATTCTTCTACACAAAATTTGTATCATTTTTGATCATTAAAGCTCATAGCTATCTATGATGACAGTTTCTGTCAACGCTGCCCTTCAGATTCCTTGACTGTGCATTAATAAGTTAGGAACACGTTTAAAATTAGACACATGCTCTGATCACACATAGCTGATTATCTTTATCTATTGCATTCATCCTCCTTGATGACTCTAGCAGTAACTTAATGCTTTTGTCCATACTGACTTCTACATATCTTGTAAAATTTCTTGTATAATAACTTTTTTAATGTCTATCATTCCCTAAAGTATGATCAATATTTGGTGTGAGTTCTTATTCTTCTGGGAGGAAAGTCAGTGTGTCAAATTTCAGAAGAAATTGGCATTACTCAGTGGAAAATGTCAACCCTGATAGGGGACCAGAGTCTTGTTACCACTGTCCTTCACAGAAGTGCCCTGCCTTTTGCTTGTGTTAGGTTTCATTAGCAGAGCAATTTCTGCTCA
The DNA here is from genome assembly GCF_023638135.1 of Falco biarmicus. Taxonomy (NCBI): domain Eukaryota; kingdom Metazoa; phylum Chordata; class Aves; order Falconiformes; family Falconidae; genus Falco; species Falco biarmicus. Next base: position 20,243,385 of record NC_079291.1, read on the forward strand.
CTGATGGTAATGCCCTTATGTTAATGCGTATATTCTTAGACCATATGACAACATGTCTGATAGTTAAAAAGGCTTGCACTCGTGATGCTGGAATAGGAAGCCACGTGGACCAAAGGAACGTTCTTCCCAAAAGCTGACCATTAAAAGATTGTGCTCTCAATCATACAGCTATTGCATAGACTCTCTTTAGCATTGTTTCTGCACTGCAGCTCAGTATGTATGTCCACTTACACTGGTAATCTGGAGCGTACATTCATTCCTCTAGGCAAAGAAATGGACTGTTTGTTAGTATGTGCAGAATACACTCTTACTCTTTTCCTTCTCTGGTACTATTTGAAGGTACATCTTTCACATCCAGCCTAAAACGGTTAGGACAGGTTTGCTCCTTTTGAATGCATACACTTTAGTATGTCGTTGTGGTTGTAGGCTTGGTTAGTAAGGCTCAGAAGCTTTGCCTACATAAAAGATAATGGGCAACATTACTGACAAAGTGAGCCATCGATAGATGTTCTTGACAAATGTGATAGGTTTTTTTTTTGGGGGGGGGGCTCTACTTCCTCTGTCTTTTTGCATTATAATGGACAGTTTGAAAGAAAAGAAAGCGATGGCAAACAAGAATCAATCCAGCCCCAGCTATGTCTCAGTTTCAACCTGACCCTTTTTGACTTGTTCTACAAAATTAAGTCCAACTTCTACCTCAGTCAGCACCAGTAACAGAAGTCGGAAAGTGTAGGGGTCAGGCATCTTACAGCTTTCGTGCTAGACTGATGGGATGGGCTCTAATACACTATGTTTTTCTGAAGTCAGAGAAAAGTTCGTCTTCCCTGGTGGCGGAATTAGGCCAGCTCTGAGCATGGCAAAAAGTTTTCCCCTTTTTTGGGAAGCCGTAATTGAGACTCAGGCTGCCACATGGGCGACCTCAGTGGGGCTTGCCTGGTGCTCTGGGCACTCGGCGTGCTTTTGCACCTTTGGCCAATTCCAAAATTCTGCCTTCTCCTTCCTGAAACAAATAATTGTTTTTATTATACAAAGCAGTTAGCCATTTAGCTGAAGTTTAAAATATTTTAATGAACCGTAACACTATCTAATGTAACTGCATGATTAATTTTTCACATAATTGTTCCTATATCACAGTGCTTATAAAATGTTAATAGCATGATTGAAAACCTGTTAGTGAACGGGCCAGGGTTGGGGTTTTTTCTGAAGACATATGAAGGGATTTTTTTGCAGTTTGCTGATACACTGAAATGTGCTGAAGCTATCAAATCAAAATAGTTCAGGTTCCTTCAGGCTGTGCTCACAACATATTGTAATACAGCCAGAGAGGCCCATGGCCCCTGCAGGTGTGCCTTAGGTGTGTGTGTCGTGGTTTAACCCCAGCTGGCAACTGGATAGGGAGGAGAATTGGGAAAAAGGTAAAACTCATGGGTTGATGTTAAGAACAGTTTAATAATTGAAATTAGATAAATAAATAGATAAAATTATGATGATGATGAAGAGGGAGACAACAAAAAGAGAGAGAGAAATAAAAGCCAGGAAACCAAGTGATGCACAATACAGTTGCTCACCACCCACTGACAGATGCCCATCCGGTCCCTGGGCAGCGATCAGCAGCCCCCAGCCAACTGCCCCCAGTTTATATACTGAGCACAAGGTTCTATGGTATGGGATATTCCTTCGGTTAGTTTGGGTCAGCTTCCCTGGCTGTGCTCCCTCCCAGCTTCTGGGAAGCTGGAATGTCCTTGACTTTGTAGGGTAAGCACTAGTTAGCAACAACTAAACCATCAGTGTGTTATCAACATGATTGTCATACTAAATCCAAAACACAGCACTGTACCAGCTACTAGGAAGAAAATTAACTCTATGCCAGCTGAAACCAGGGCAGTGTAGATGGGGTAGTATGTGCTCCAGAATTGTATCACTTATTCAGGGTAAATGGTCAAATCCCTTGCTTCTAACTATCCTATAACAATGCTATACCTGTCATGGTAATAAGCTCATTTTTATGTATGTTTTTAAGGAAACACACGTGAATCTTACTGAGGTTACAACCTCTAAATTGTCATTTGCAGAATAGGAGCTTGAAATCAAAATACTGCCAGGAGAGGAGAGTAATAAGAAAATGGTTAGGAATTAGAGCTGTAATCAAAATGTAGTCAGTGTGGTTTAGGCTTAAATAACATGAGTCAAGCTGTAACTATTTTTAATGATTATTGGATAGATATGTGATGCCCTACATTGGTAATTTAAAAATAAGTTTTATGTAAGGGACGTGTCATTAAATTCATGACAATGAAGTTCAATTACCAATCTATAAAGTGTTAAAGATACTGCTGTGTACTGCAGTATAGGAATATTGATTTTACTTTTTTAGTATATTTATTATTTTAAAGCAATAGGATTTTTTTTTCTTCAAGCCCAAGAGAAGGAAGCAGACTATTTCATAATGGCCTGAACTGATCCTACAAATGTTCGTGCTTATGCTTGACTTTACTCCTGAGTGATGTGCAGCTGTGTTAAGCAGAAGGTTCCAAGATCAAAGCCTAATTTAAGAAGACATAACGATAGGGCTAATAAACAGGAGAAAGACAAGGGATATAGCACAATGTTTAACTGAACTACATATGGGCACTGTATCAAGAGTAACCTGTGGTCTCATGTTCAAGATACTGGTTTTGTGTTTTTTCTTCTCATATTAAGTTTAAGCCCCGATCCTGGGACATACTGAATGAGTCTAAGCATGCTGAGGTCAGTGGGAACTAATGAAGCAACCAACATTGTATATCAGTCATTCAGGTGATTTATTTTTTTTTTAATATTATTTCCCTCTCACTTTTAAGAATAGTTCAAATCTGCTTTTTTAATTACTTATCAAAGCAGATTTTTAAAAGAGCTCTGGGTTTTAACCATATAGTGCTTCCAGTGATTACATTTGCTTTACTGTTCCCTAACTGAATTGTTCACTAGTTGTCCTGTGTTCCTGGTCTGTTTCCAGAAACTTTCAGTATCCCGCTTTCTGCTCATGAACCCTCACTGACAACATAGTTATGGTTCCTTCATTTCCTCTTTTCCAACCCTAGAGGGGACAGGATGCTGCAGTAATGAGCACACGTATTTCCAAAGAACATACAAGTCTTGTTACCTGAGAGTTTAGAGTGAGAAGCAGCATGAGCTATTGGGTAGGTTACTAATTGCTAACTCATGGACTAACAAAATTGAATGAAGTGTGGGTAAAATGGAAGTTACCAGGGGCTGTTAATTCCTGGAACTGAATCTAAGACAGTGCAAGTTTACAACACTGAAGATCTGAGTTAACGTTTCTTACTCTGTGAGGTGACCCGCAAGATGAGAGCAAAAGGGTCTTATATTTAAATGCAACTTAAATCAGAGTTATTATACACAACAATTTTTTAGTAGGTTTGTTTATGGAGCCAAAACATTACAAGTGTATTCTCTGAAGTTGTCTATTATTATTTTATTTGAAACATAATGTTTACAGACTTCTAAGTCTGATGCTTTTATGCTTATATTGACATTAATTAGTTTTAAAAAGAAGAAAACCATTTGCAGTCATAATTCTGGTCAAAGGTTGCAAAAGCATCCTGAATTGCTTAAGAAAAAAGTATGAATGAATATCTCCAGGACTATCCTTTATGTCTGATGGAAGAGAATTACCTGTAATAATAACACAAAGTATGTATATGTTGTTTTTAATCCACTGACCTTTAGTAGGAGTGACCCAACTCTCATATAGTTTCCAGAAGACCTAAAAATCCTAACATAAATTTTGAATGAAAAATCTACAGGTTTGGTTGAAATTGGTGGATCATCTGCCCCAAAGTAAAGTACAGCAGCTGAAGGTCACTGGAGTGAATCCCGTTTTGATTGTTGGGTCTGCTTGGGGAGTGAGTGACAAAGTGAGCAAGGCTGTAAGGCTGGGTCACCACATTTCTCCTCCTTCAGAAACCAGGAGGTTAGGTCTGTGGAGAGCTTATCTAGTGACATCAAGCTGCCATCCTTTCTTATGAGTTGCTGGGGTAGGTGGGCTGGAAAATATAAGACACGCACCTTGCAGTTTTCTTCATCAAAGCTATGGTTCAGATTGCTTACGTGGGTAAACACTGCAGAGTTTGACCGATGCAATGCAGTATGTACCTACAGGTGGTTCATCTGTGAGAGACGCTGATTCTCATGAGCAAGCATCTCTGAAATGCAGTCATCCCTGCTGCAAGATTTCTGAACAGTGAATGCTTGGGTATTGGTCTTTGCCTCAGACTGGGGCACGGGCCCAAGCGAAGGCTCTTCAGCTGGCAGCAGGTTTCTCCCTCATGAGTGTAATCGAATGGCAAATCTTAGTGAAGTAATTAGAAGTGGTGTTTGAGAGAGTGCAGTTAATTCCTTCAAACTGGGCTGGTTTGTTCACCTGTGTGATGCTCTGGAGGTTGTTTTGAAGGACTTTGTAACACACAAGAGCAGTTTAAAGATCTAGATCTACATCTTTGTTGTTGTTTGTGTATATCCAATATATTTTTATATAAGGGTGTGCAGAAGGAAGGCAGGTGGGTTTTATCATCTAGGGCTGCTGTGCAGAAAGGTCAGATTTTAGGAAGCTATCACTAACTGCTCTCATATTTGCTGACAAAGAGTTATGGTGCTGATATGCCTTTGGAAATTTATATACAGAGAAACATTAATACTTTCAACTGTGTATAAATATAGCCTTTGGTCTTCCATTTTATTCTGTTAAATCCAGTATTACCTGAACAATAGCTTCCAATTAAACTAACTGTTCCTCAGTCCCAGTAATGCTTCCCCTTAAGGGAATGTGTTTTAGTGTGCTTGCCTAGGTATTGACTTTCTAACCACTTCATTTTATTCTGAAGAAGGAATAGGAATAGGAAGGAAAAGGAAACTCAGTGCTTGATTTAATTAAAAAAAATAATATTGAATACTAGCTGTCAGAAAGAGATACATTTTTTCCCCAAACCTATATAGATACACAATATTCACCCTGTTCTTTAAGATTTGCTGCCAACAACTTAACATTTCTGTTAAAACCCATATATTTCCTTAAAATAATTTCATGAAATTGTGCATTTTTAAGTATGAAATGGGGCAGGAGGCTGTCTTTTTCAGTCCTCTTGTGTCTTTGAGCCATGTAATGGTGGTTTATCAGGCTGCAGAAACATTTAATGTCAAGATTATTTACATTTCTGAATATTAAAACTGGAGCGCTTGAAAGTCATTAAAGCATGAAAATGCTTGGTCAACTGTTTTCAGTGTTTTAAAGTGTGCCTTTCACTATTTCGTGCAGTCCTAGCTCAACAGTGTGGAACAGAAGTTCTTATGTTTCAAGGATGTAAAAGAAAAGCAAAAAAGAAACTTTATATAAATGGATTAATATATGGAAATTTAAAATGTGAGATTAAAAAGAAGGAACAGTATCCCACACTGGAACAATTAATACAGATAGGTCCACATTTATAAATTTTTGCATAAGAATTGCTGGGAAGACTGTTTTTTCTTTTTTAAGCTTTTCTTCCCCAAAGTTACCAGTCCCCAAGCACAGGAAGAATAAGCTTTATACTTCATGGAAAAAAGAACTAAAGCACTAAAGCCAGTTCATTGTGGTCCTATACAGTTAAAAATGTGACCTTTTTTGCTCTCAGTGAAAAGAAGCAGTGGTCATTTTATTAGTGCTTCTGTTAATTACAAATCCTAAAAGGGCTTGAGTTATTGGACTGTGATAGTGTGGTATTTTTAGATATGGACAAGTTATTTATAGACATTTTAATAGCTCCTTCTACTCTGCAAAATTAATCTGAAGGCACTTTTACAGAATGTGTTTTAGAAATCATCCCAATAAATTAGCTTAAGTCTCCTATAGCTGAAGCAGTTTTTCTGTTTTTTCGTGGTGCAGCCAGCAAATCTCATCACACAATGTATTTATTAAGGCTGTAGCAACCAGCAAGACGGGCACTACAGTGCCCAGCCGCCAGGAACCTGGCTGCTAGCTGGAGGCTAGTGCAGGGAGGGAAGTTCATGGAGTGTATCGCTCTTGAGGCTTTTTTAGAGGGTAAGTTCTTGTAACATCCAAAGAACTCGGGACTCTACTTTAAAAAAAAAAAAAAAATTTTTTTCATGCCTATTTGCATTGTGGCCTAGTAGTTGGAGCACTGGCATAGAAAATGCCAAGATTTTGACTGCAAGGCAAAAAGGGGGTTTACATCTAGTTGCTAGGAGAGCGTCTTGACCTCCACTTCCCAGGCTTACGGAGGTGGCAGGGTTGGGAGGTGGCCAACCCAAAGAAATGTCAGATTTGTGAGGCCACGTGGAAAGCAAGAGGAAATCCTAGTGGTTAGTGTCGAAAGGAGGATTTCTGGATGCCAAGTCACCGCTTTGTACTTTGTTTATACGCTTCATGCACCTCTTTAGGAAAATGGTAATCTTTTGCAACAAGACTGTACTAAGCTGTACTTTTGTAGCTGTGTCAACCCACAGATAGTTCTGCACCTCATTTTTTAACCTGTAATCTAAAGTTGCCAGTCAAAACATGCTGTCTAGTTTCAGGAATACTTAAAAGCAGGAATTTGAGGACCTAAGTGTGAATTGGCTCTGCTGGGGAATGAAGTCATCCACCAGGGATGAAGTTTCATGTTTCATTGGCCTAGGAGTGGGATGGAAACAAGTAGAGAAATCTTGACTGTGGCATTCCAGTCAAGTCACCTGCCTGGCAGGGAACTGATCTTAAACCTCTCATCACTGTCTAGGCCCTTGGGGAGGATTAGGCTTCCAGGTTTGGAAACATGGAGTCAAAGGGATTAGTGCTGAGTTAATAAAAACTTGAACTCGATATGTGGATTCTCTCGGCGTGCTTGATGCAGCAAAATACTGCAGCTTCCCTTAGATTAATGTGTCGTCTTGATTTGGGAGATCAACATCAAAACTTGTCTGATTGCTCAGGCTGTTTAAGCCAGGAAAAATGAAAACAGCGGGTTGGTAGCTGGAAATGCTGCCTACCCGGTTCTTGCTGGGATATCAGCCTACACTGTATCTTTTTAAGGTGAGTACATAACATCCAGTTACTTTGCAGCATATAGAAATTGATCCATGAACATGAGCAATGGATGACTACTATGACCTGGAAATTTCCAAACCATGCAAACTTCTCTAAGTCTAGACTTAAGCATATAGTGATGTTTCTGCTTCTCATTGTACATCCAGTGATTATTGAAAAAAGAGAGTTTGAGAGATTATTACACTTCCTTTGTAAAGATGATGGGAAAATGTATTAGCTATTTTTATTGCCACAATAATTGCAAAATCAATCACATTACATATTATTGTTATCTCTTCAGCTTTTTTATTCATAATACAGAGCAACACTACAAAGTTAATACAGCAAACATTCATCAATGCAAACTTTCATTATCATGACAGTTTATTTTGTGGAAATGAGAAGGGGAAAACAAACAACCCACAAGCCCTAGAAAAGCTGGATAAAAGATCCACTCACAAGTTCCACAGCTGTGTCAGAAGATTCTTTTCTTGATGCCACTTCCCCCTCCCCACCCCCACCCCCCGCCTCATAGCCATTCTTTCAGTGATATTTTTCTCTTACTTTTTTTCAACCTATTATTTTCTTACTTCTGTGCATTGCTCTGTCCTACTATTCCAAAGTGTCGGATGTATGTATGTTTGGATGCAGATATTGGAGAAGTGAAACTTCCACCTTGCCAAGTGCCAAAGGTGGAAGACAATGACTCAAAATACTGAACCAGCAAAAGTATTTCATGTCTATGGGCCACAGATTCAGATGCTTGGCACTGGCTGTGGGAAAAAATTCAGTCCAGGTAGCTGCTCATGCCCACCTTTGCCTTTGTCCTCTCTTAGTAGACGTGTCAGAATGTTTTTGATCTGTAGATCCGTACGGTTGTACTGAGGCATTGCTGGCTTGACTCACCCAGCCAGTCCCAGGCTATGTCGTAGCTCTCTTCTTTGGCACAAGAACACTCAGCGTTTGGATGAAGTGTTTAGCCCTGTCCTGAGGCATTTTGATCTCCTGGCTGAAATGGTGACAGCCATGGAACTCCCATGGGATGGTGCACACACTCTGGTTTTCATGTTTCTCTCCATCACAGGCTCCTTGGCCTCATATTTGGCTCCTACTTTTAAATGTATGTTCTATATGGACTATTGGACTTCTGATAATTTCTGCTGTGCTGTTGGCATGAAGTGGCCAATACAGTGGGAGAGTAGCTGGAGGGGAAGTGGAGGCTGAGATCCCAGTCTCGATGCAGTGGCTCAGGGCTGTTGATTCAGGTGGCAACGAGCAGTGGAAGAGATCAACGGGAATCTCACCTATCCTTAAGCTGAAGAAAATGCACTTGTAAGGCATCGATAGGAGAAGAGGGATTTGTATTTCTTTAGGCAGTGCAGTGTCTTAAAATTGAATCTTTATGTCAAAATGTAAAGCTTTATGCTTAAAGCTTTGCCAGTTTGCTGCCTATCCCCTTCTAGGTTTACCATACAGAATATGTATCTTCATGGTTCTTTCTGCAGTGTCCCTTCAGCTACGTTGAACCTTGTATACGAAGTAATTTTACCATCTCTACTCCCAGAAGCAGCAGCTACCTCACAGCTTCCATCTCTGCCTGCTTTGTCTGTGGCATTACCCAAATCAATACCTCTGACTTCTATTTAAAAACATGTGCTTCTTCCCAGAATCTGTGCATTTAAAAAATGACCTCTAACACTGCTTTTACCAACCCACCTCTGAGGAAGCAGATGGTGTGCTCTGAGGGCTCAGCAGAGTCTGTGTGTGGCTGAATCCATCTGGCACTGGAGAACACTGTCCTGTAGTGTTTACTCAGGGCAGTTAGCAAGCAGAATTGCCGAGGGTATTACCATCAAATGTTTCCCCTCTTTCTTAATTTTCTCCGTATTACTAATGCATTGAAACTCTACAGTCAAGGCAGCAAGATGTAAATGATGTTCAAAACAAATTCCCTGCCCAGTGATGCAGAGAAAGGAAGCATGACCTGATGAAAAAATCAGTATTGCAGTAGGGCCCACGGTGGCACAAAATTACAAAAATACAAAAGAAAGCCTGCTAGAATGTAATTTCAGAAAGGTTTTGTTCAGAATTCAGAATTTGAAATGCTACCTTAGCATGCTTCATGCTGCTCCCTACTGGACTGCAATTGATTAACTTACATATTTATTAGCAGCTGGTGGTTGCCTTAGCCTGTAGCTACTAGGGTGAGACGAGATACGTAATGTGCCTGTGCTAGTACCTACACAGGAGCATCTATTTTGTGTTTTTCAGTATCATTGCACTCCTGGAAGGAAAAAAAGGAGTTTTTTACTAGAGGCTATTAGGTTATGCTAACTTATTGAGGTTACACTTTCATTTATTTGGTGAAATAAAGACAAGGGTTGCACCCATGTGGGTTTTGGAAGAGAAAGCCCTGGTTTTGCTGAGCAGAACTCAACGCTTTCTCCCTTGAAAATTTTTGCTTTATGTTCAGGAAAAAATGTATCCCGACTGTAATCCATAAGTCAATGGGACAACAGTGACAGTGAGCCTGAATCCCAAGCAAGCTGTGTTGCAAGTATCACAAGTGCTTACATGCCAGTGTCAGCATATGCCCTATACAAATTCAGCAGTCCCACAGGGGCCTTTGGGGTAAATTGAATTAAAATATTGAACCAGCCTTTTCCATGTGTGAGAACCGGTTATGAAAGAGCTCGTCTGAATGGATGCTAGGGTTGGGGCAGAAAACACTTTCACAGGGCTTTTGTAAGTAAAGAAATCGGGATTTGTGTCTAGCATGTCATTTCATCAGTTGATTCTGGGCTTCCATGTTAGTTTTGCTTTTCAGATTGTTCTGGGAAGAGCAAAAGTGCAGTTTTAGCCTCTTCCTTCCCAGCAGCACTTGAAAGGCCAGCCCTTGTCCTTTGAATCCAATTTACAGGTTTCCCAGGTACTTGCTTTCCACACACCCCTGATGCTTGCATCAGTGTAAGGCTAAATATTTACAAAGAGCTTTTTCTGGACTAGTTATCTCCTATAACTTTAACAGTTTTGTTGTTTTGGGGTTTTTTTATTTTATTTTACACAAGTTGTTCAACACTGGAAAGGGTAGAGAAGTATTACAAGTTTAAATTCGCTAAAGGTTGTTGCTTGGGTTTATTCACTTTTTTCCTTCTTTTTCTCCTCAACAGTTTTTTAATGAGAAAATTGATGGGGATGGCTCTGTTTCCAGTTTTGTGTTTGAATTCTTGTGCATCTCTTCTTACGCATTTTTAGAAGTGTCAAGGACAGGAAAACATTGCAAATATAAATCCGTTCTCTTATAATTTGAAAAATGAGCAATGTTTACGTAGGAAAGAAACCATGGGAGCTTGTATTGTTCATTCAGTGTCGGTTGAAGCTGAGGAATACCATATGAAATTGAACATTTTTGGTGTACTTTCAGAGCATCAGTTATGACTAGACCTATATAATTCCTAAGTCAAAACAACACCATGTTCAAAATCAGATTTTTTTTCCCCCCACTTCAGTTTTAATCCATGAACCTGAATTTTTTAGGCAATTCTTCTGACAGCAGAACTTTTGTTGGCATTTTATGAGGTTTTCCATCCTTTCTGCTGGTCAATGGCAATTTTAGAGGCAGCTTTGCAAAGCAAATTTCCAAATATTGGGGAAAGTTACCTACTGTTCCTCCTTTTTTTTCGAATGAGTGAATCTGGCATAGTTGTTCAGCTGGGTAGTTTGGGTTTACTCAGTTGCAGAGAGGGATGGAGGGGCTGACTATACCGTACTCTTACTGAGCCTTTTGCTGTTGTGAGCATGGCACTCATGAAGCCTGGTTTGTCCTGTGTCAGAGCTGAGGCTCTCTTTAGATTCTTTGCTGTCTAATAATAGCTGCTGTGTTTTCCTCAGTGGAGGTTCAGTCATGTACGTTGTCCATTTATTGTCATACAGTGTGTACAAACAATGTTTTAGAAAACTGTTTGACATTGTTTGAAATTGACTGGTAGTTTCATTGGTCTCTAGAGGTGGACAGACAGTTTGAATCAGCCTCATTTTCCTAAGCAACTAAAAGATATCAATTAGGGTAAAACAAATCATGTTTTTTGCTTTATTGCTATTCTTCCCTCAAAAGGCCTTTGATTATTCTGAAAATCCACTGTTTAGTCACAATTGCTGTCTCAAGAGTAAAATCAAACAAGAATGTTTAGTATGGATCCTTTTAGATGCTGTTAATTCCATACAAGTCTATTGCTCTACTGTTAAGGTTAAGGATTTTTGAGGGATGAATGAAGTCTGCTGGAAAGCATCAGCGTTTTCATACCCCAAACTACTAAGTCTTCCTATTCTGGTCAGAAACCAGCATTTTCTCCTGACAGTACCACTACAGTCAGAAACCCAGTTCATGTTAACTCATGGTTACAAAAATGCCTTGGTAGGCTGAAAGCCATGTGATAATGATGTGTGTTTTCCCCCACTTGCTATTCCAGGTTCAAAATGCATTTTTAAGTTTTTAAAACTCAAGTTTTAACTTTTCTTAAGTTCTTTTCTTGGCATCTTCAGAATAATTCTTCACTTGTAGTGATTCATATCAGTTTTGCTGCGTTTAACCAGTGCTTAACTAAACTATTTTATGCTCACTGAGGTAACTAGTGGCTTAACTATGGTGTAGTGTGTTCTGCTTTGCCACAAATGTAGATGAGAGATTTTCAGTGTTCAAGTTGAGTTGGAGGGGTTTATTGTGTAAAACAAATACAGACAGACTCTGCGTAACTTGAGCTCTGCTTGGTTTGTGTGTTTTACACTGGGACAGAATTTGTAAACATAATTCCAGCTGTTCATCCAAACCTTACTGAAAAACCTTAAGAGCATGGATCCTGTTCAGATCTCCCATTGCCACCTCTGACTCGAGCGGTTTATGAGTTGGCGTGCTTGCCATGTAGTGTGGCAGGGGAGGTTGGAATGATGACTGCTGGTAGCATAAATTGGACAAAACTGGGAAAAGGCAAGCTGGATATGCCTTCAAAAGTTTTGGTCTTTTAAGATGAAGATTAAAATGACCTTTGATAATTCAGTAACTTGTACAACCTTCTGATTCACTGTCATGCTTAACACTTTTTTTTTTAAACCATTGGCTGTCCTCATATACATCCCTTCACTTTCCCTTACTTTTCCTCTGATAGTACTGTGCTGTTGTCATTTGGCACAGATTTTGTGAAGCTTTCCCTCTTCATTAGTGGACAGAAGGTCCTCAGAAGCTTTTTAGCTAGAGTGCACCTCTCAGTATCCATGTTGTGGTCATCTAAGTGCTGTGTCATCTGTGGAAGTGGATGGCAAAATGAAACTATTGTGGACAGCTTCAGTATCTGTCCCATTTTGCATTATTGATGTAGTTGTGCAATCTTATTGACATAATGCAGAAATAGGCTCAGGAAGGTCAGGCAAAGCAAATGGCTGAGATGCTGCTAGTGACATTTCAACTAGTCATGGCGGTGCTGAAACAGCACAAGAGAGGAAAATACGAAGGAAAGGGAAGGATAGGCAGAAACAAGATAGTAGATAGTGCTGGTGCCAAGACTTCAAGCTAATCCATATTTATTGTGCCTATTTAGCAGCGTTTGAGGAATGAAAATTTACCAAGAAAAATATGAAAACACTTATCTGCAAAAGGATGATTTGGGAGCTAATACTTCCTTCAGTCAGAGCCTGAGGCAGGAGGGTATTTGGGTATTGCAGTAGTGAGTACAGCTGAAGTGTTCTGTGCCTCTATAGCAGCAAAACAAAGCTAACTGGTCTGCAGGTATCTGCAACCCCATGACACTCCTGCATGGCATGTGGAGTCCTGCAGTGCATGCAGGGAATGGAAATGGGAGACATATGCCCTTGTAAACATGATAATAATATGCATAAGTTTATTTTAATAAATGATCTTTACAAGTTTCCTGTTGTTCTTTGTTGCATCTTTTTCTCATTATCACTATTCAAAGACATTTTTAGTGCTGCTCCCCATTCTGACCTTGGGTTATTTCAAACAGATGCTTTTGAAGTGTTTTGTTTGTGTACCATTGAGCGTGTGCGGGAAATCTCAGGCAATTATATTTTTTCTTCTTACGTGAACAGCCATGAACAAGAAGTGTTTCCTACGATTTAACATTTTGTCAGCTGCACACAACTTTCTTTTCACAATTTTCAGTGCAAACTTTGCATTGCTTCATTCCTACCTGCTAATCTCTTTCATTGTACAATGAACAAACCATCAATCTCAAAAGTTACTTTTCTCCCAAGAGGTGATTTCCCAATCATGCTCTCCAAATTTGGATAATTGTACTTTTAACCTATCAGGTTGCTGAATATGTATTTCATGGTATCTCGAGGTTTTTCCGTAACATTTGCAGTTGGTAATTTGTACCAGCTGGAGCAGCCATTCTCACTCCTTTTTTATGGCTCAATAAAGAAGTGAGTTATTGCAATTAAAACAAGGATGTAAGATTCCACCAAGCAAAAGTACGTGATATATTCTTCGGATGGACCTCATGGGATGCTTGCGTAGCCTTTTCGATTTCATCTCTAAATAGGACATGTAATCTTGGAGAAATAAACATGCTTCAGAAATTTGCTTTTACCTGAACTTACTTTCACCATCAGTGTTGCAGTGGCCAGACTGTGGTTTTGGAGTAAGTCCAGTTCCTGTGCATATTAGCACCCAGGTTTGAAAGGCTGGTAGTGGTTTGCCACAGTACACCCAGATCTGTTAGCCAGGATGGAATTAAAGTAGACAAGGAAGCAGTCTGCAGTGCAAAGTCCAAACTACCGGAGTGTCAATAGAGGCCACTTCATGGAGAACTATTCTGAATCATTTGCACTCCAAAATAACGTGACTGGGACCCTATGGGACCCTATCTGAACTAGGTTTTTTTACAATTTGTGCTTGGCAACCTCTAGCTTTCATTTTGTAATGGCCTCTTGCCTTTTCTCTACAAAGACACTATGGTTCTGCTGATGGTTCCTAGGTTGTTAAAAATTTCTGGCATGGCAAATACCTAGCTCAACACCTTCTTCACGTGCAGCTAGAAGTTGGCAACAGCCTTGGTTTTACAGCCTTTAGCAGAAGACAAAGGAATGTTTACTACTGACTTTGGGAATGCTTCCCTCAAAATAAAGATAATTAAGGGTAGCAAGAATAGGCTTATTTTGTAGAAGTACAGACTGGCCAACTTGCAGCTGCCAAGAGGGAAATAATTTTGCAGTTTAATGCAAACTTTGTGGTCTTTTGGAGAACAACAGCTTGTTTTCAATGGTAGATTGTATATTGAGAAAAGACATATTAAGTGTATGAGCTAACAAATGTATGTGCTGGTATTACCAGAGAAGTGTGGTGAACTCCTGAACTTTTAGAGTTATTTCTTCAGGCTACAAAAAGTCCATAGCAGAGCTTTAATATGGTGATAAGTGAAATTTTACCACTGACTCAGCTCATTTTTCTGATTTTTAGACCAGCAAATCAGCGCATAAGTAATGTCAGTCAATTAGCTCTGTAATATTCCTAGTAAGTATGTTTTTCTGATTGGATATCAGAGGCAGAAAAGTGAGGATCCAGATCTTAAATGTGTCTAAAAGCCTCAGTGCCTGGGTATCAGATCTGGCAAGGAAAGGTATAAGCCTTTAAATATAAAGGAAATGGTTGAAGTGTTTAACCAGAAATCTGAGTATTCGCTATTTATGCCAATTTAGAATAAAACAAAATCTGAAATGTTTTTTCAATAGGTTACCTCTGATCACAGCAAAAATTGAAGCTAGCAGCTGTGTAAAATGGATCATTAAGGAGAAAATGCTTTACAACTCCGGATTTATATGCAGCACAAAATCTTTGGCTAACATCAGTTTGCCTGTCTCTGGTGGGGTCAGTGGTAATGACTTCAAGAGCATGCAGCTGCCTTGGGGATCTAGAGAAACATGGGGGTCCATTAGAGTAAGCACAAGTTTGAGGTCCTATGGGAATCTGCCATTGGTCCGTGCCTGTCTGTCCGCATAGCTGGTGGGATATAAGCGAGATGTAGTCTTCATCTGGGAAGTGCTGGTGGCTGAGGGTGGTCTGAAAGGAAACAGCTTGGGAAACACTTCTCCTGCCTTTGCTTACTGCACTTTTCTGAAGGCCAGGTGGGGACGTGCTCCTGCCTGAACTTCACATTGCATGTGGACTGTGATCTGCACTTGCCTGACTGCCCTGTGGGTTCCTAAAAGCAGCTCTGGAACATAACTGATTTTAGGAACTGGAAAGAATGAGATAGTTGCAGACTTTCTGCCCATGGATATTTTAATGGTAGCAGATGGGGGGCACGACTACGGCTACAATGAAATATTTTGAAATTATCTGCTGAACTTCTCCCTGATCTCTGCAGTGAGCATTAAGTAAAGAGTAAACATGGAGCTCTGACATTCAGAACTGCACAAAGCAATCTGCTAGCATAATTTGGAATAATGACCTTGTTCAAGGACCCAGAAATGTGATAATTGTGGTTTCAAAGGAAAAATGTTCCCTCTGTATAAAACAAAAGGGAATGCATCAGTGGATGCATCAACACTAAATTGATAGCATGTGTTAGTTGCCTCAAATGCAAATTTAGATGGTTCATTTCAGGTACCTATTTTTAAAGATGCAAAATAAAAATTTTGTTAGATTTGCAGCTGACATAACTGAGATAATTTTTTATAAAAGGCACCAGTGACTTGGAAAGACTTAATTCCTGAAGACTTCATTTGCTGTCTTTAGTTCTCATTTTCAACAAATTTAGTGATTCTACAGTTTCCCCAAAAAACCTCATTCACAGTAGCATTGCAAAAAGAAGTAGTCTGCCAAAAGGAAAGCTTACTTTGGGAAACACCAGTTAGAAGATGGCTAGTTATGAAAACAGAACCTTTCTTTCTCTCCCACATCGGAAGTTTACCCTTGTTCAGCTCTCAGTTTATTCAGTGGAAAGAGTCATCTCACCTCATCTCAGCTGTCTGAAACCACAATGGCTGCCTAACCTTCTCTTTTAGCTCATTTTTGTCATTAGTGGGGGAAGGAAGGCACACCAAAAAGGCAACAAACCCTTTCCTGAGGAAATATATAACAGGCATCTTTGAAGGGGGTTCATCCTGGCTATCCATCTCCAGTGATTTCCATGAGCATCTGTGTGCCACCTCTATAAAAGGTTAGTGCTAGGTGAGGTGGTTGACTTGAATGAAAAAAGACCCATGGCCAAGACTTCTAAAGAGCTCATCACCAAAGACTCTGACATCAAAATTTTACCCACATTAAGGCTTTTTATTGCTTACGTTTTCTGATTCAGTTCCCAAAGTCAGAACCCAAGAATGGGGAAGGTGCTTGCACGTGAGAGGACAGCACACTCTTTAGAAGTCTGCAGTAGCAGGACATGGAGAGAAGGGAAATTCAAAGGATTTGGTGCTGAGGAGTTGCTGGCTGTTGTTTTATTGAAAATCGTCCAGTAAGCTAAAGTTTACTAATTTGGGGGGCACAGGACTTCCCTTTCTGTAATAAGCATGGAGGAATTTATGGCTGTGAAGTGAAAAGGTAAACTATATATGATTTCACTTATAGTTGGCTAATGTGGTCAAAGGCTTATTTGACTGAAGGTGAGTTGAAACAAGCTGCTTGCCATCCTGCCAAGGCCACTGAACTTACCATTGTTGCATTTTCATGTTTCCAAATAATACAAAACCAATCCATTACTTCTATATCTTTAAAATTATTATTTCTTTTTTATTTAAAGAAGCCTATTTCAGGAAACATGAGGAAGGCAAAATAATTATTTGGGAAATTGCTTGTAGTTTCTTTTGGTGAAAAATGTCAGTGTAGCAATGCTCTGTGTTTCAGTGACTGCTCCTTGCAAAGACATGGTTTTGCTTCCTCTGGATGTTGTCACTTGCATCTTTCTATATCAAGCAGTGACAGAAGACAACTATCCAGCCTCATATAAATCCATGGGGTCACAGGCTGCCAGTTACTCTATTTTCAGTTGTGTTTTGAGGATTTTCAGTTGTGTGAGGATTACTGCTGGAGCTGGCTTTCTAGGTTGTATCTTTTCCTCAGTGGCTCACACATGCTCTATATGTAGAGCCTTAGACTGAGATGTGGCAGACTGCGGAATGAATCATACCTGCAGACTGTTGTGAAAAGCCATGGTGAGCTCCTGGATTACTTTCTGTGGGCGCCGTACCCCTCCCATCAACCCACTATTTGAGTGGAACATCAAAGGCTGTGTGTGCAGACTGTGGAGGCATCTGTCCACCCAGCTGACTGAAACTGCTGCACATACGCATTATGCCACATAACCCCATGCAGTCTGCTCTGGGTACTTTTGGGCAGTGTTAAGTATCATGTGCATTTGCTTTGCAGTTTCTCTACACCCTAGCAGGCAGGCAGATACTGTCATGGGGCATCTGACGGGCCTTCTACATGCTCACTGCTTAGCTGGTCTGCAAATGCTCTCTAAACCCTGGTATGTCCCTGGAATATCAGATTTATTGAGCTTGTACATTATAGTCAGATAGCAGATGCACATCTATTTCTGTGTAGCAATTCTTGAATAGAAATATAGTTCACTGTGCAGTGAATGTCTGTTTCTCAAACTTTCATAATTTCCTACCAGTAATTGTGGTGGTTTTCCAGAGAAGGGTAAGGAATATATTGTAGATCAGAAGGCAGAGTTTTGTCATTCAGTTCAGCAGATGTTTGTCTTCCCAGCCTGTAGGAGCAACCCTTGGTCTTTTTCTGTGTGTAAACTGAAGCTGGCATTTATGCAATCAGGATACTTCTGATTATTATTTTGTTCATTTCTAAAGCTTGTGGTTGATTTTAGTTATTTATTTTGGTTTTTTTAAAAGCTATTTGAGCTGGCTATCAAAAGAATGTTATCAGGAATGAGTTGTCTTTGAAATCGTTCTCTTGGGTTTTCATTACATAAGGGTAATTTGACTAACAAAAGCCACATAAACACAGACTGATGGCAGAAGGCACCTCTTATTCATGCCCTCAGAATCAGAGTGACAAGGATTTACTGAGGCTGAAAATGTTCCTCACTAGTGTCTAATTGTGATGGCATTCAGTGTGCCAGTTTTATTTCGTGAACCTCTGTGATAAACAGGCCTGTGAATAGAATGTCCCATTCTGAAGATACTGCTGACAATATTTTGGGGGAAATTTTGTTTATCTAAACATTAAGCATGGCAATATTATTAGAAATGGTTTCTTATGTGGATGTAGCAGCTTGCATTTTTATTCTATATGCAATTGCAACACCTTTTACAAGTACACTCACTTCCATTGAAAGTCGGTGACATTTGAGACTGAAGGAAGTGGCTGAACAGCACAAAGTTACTTTGCAAGAAGAGAGAGGCTGTAAGAGCAGATCTGATTTCTTACAGAATGTGTTACAGGATGCTTTATGTTTAGAGGGAACCCCCAAACTTTGCTAATGGAGTGCAGTGTCAGCATTGCACTGGATACAATAGGTTATTGTCTGTTTAAGGAAATTTCAACTTAAATTTGAAAAGATGATTCCAAAGATTTGGAAACCTGAGGAATAGCAAGAACAGATTCTCTTCTGGGATATGAAACCAACATTCAGGATATGAAACCTGATGGGTTTTTGCTACATACACCCATTTTTGTCAGGCATCCGGAAAATTTCTCTATGCAAAACTTTCTTGCACCAGATGTACATCAGTAAAACTCCCACAAAGGAGTTGAGAAGGGATATTCTCACGTATAGCTGTAGCTGTGGAACGATTTAGTGTTATGAAAAGGGTTTCTCTATTTGTGTGTATGAACTACATACATCTTTGAAAGGAAGTAAGAATGACACATCTTTTCTGGGGTTATTGCGGCAGGAAGCCAATAACTCATTTTAGCTACCTGTGTCACTATTAGAGGGGGTGGGAGAAGTTCTAATTTACTCACATTTCTTAAAGTTTTTCAGGACATTTTCATATTTTGCAGAAAGATAAATCAAAAGCTTTTGGGTTTTTTTTTTTCTTTGGTGTGTTGTGGACCACATCTACCTTCTGCTGCTCCTCCTCAGATGGGAGACAGGAAACCCTGAATGATTTTTTCCAACCTCTATCTGTAGCAAACTTTTGTACACCCAACCCAGGCTAATAATCCACTCACAGGGATTTTCTGTTCTAGCATACAAGTCCTTTCTTCCACCAACCTGTTCTTTAGGACTGACCCATCAAACTTGATTCCCTCAGTCTATCACCTGAGCTCTGGGATGTCCAGTTTCAGCATATGTCAGAGGGGACCAAGCAGCAGTCGCTTCAGCCCAGAGTTCCCCTCTCTGCTGGGGGCCTTCGCTAGGTGGGCAGGGCTCAGTTTTGATAAGGAATTCCACTGCAGGCTTTCTTAATGCAACTTTTATCAGAGTTAGCAGAAGCTTGTGAATAGCTTTTGATCTCAAAGAATTAGTGTTAATTGATGAAGGAACGTTGTCTCAAGAGAGTACTTCACCAGCTCTAGCAGTGCTGTGTTCAATAGTTTGCTCTCTTCTCCCAGCTGTAATAAAAAATCTCTCTGCTTTCTACAAACCTCACCTGTCAGGTAGTAGGCTATTGCGGTTGAAACAACACATTAGTCAGGTTTAGCTGTCAGTATCAAACTGTTTAGCTGTTAATATCAGGAATAAAACAGGGACAAATATTCCCTCTGTGGTAATCTGTAATGATACCAGAATTTTTGATATTTCTTTTTATTATTATTTTTAATGTGCAAAGTGTTTTTTTCCTCAGCCAGCCCAATGGTATGAGAATGATTTCTCAGAGCAAAAGATTGAGTTGTACTGTTGAAAACGTGTGGTGAATCACAGCCATAAAGCTTTGAAAATAGATGCAGAGACTAGCCAAGCAGCTTTGCAGACTTCACACCGGTTGAAGGAACTTGCCCCAAGTATTCAGACAATACATGTGTTTTGCATGTTAATTGAAGCTGACTGGTATCCAGACTGCAGGGGTGTTAATCTTCTCTGAAGTGATATGTAATGCTATTTAAAAAAAAAAAAAAATCAACAGCATAAAAGCAAGCCCTCTAGCTAAGGAGATAAATATTTGTACACAGATACTGTTTTATTTATAACAGAGAAGAGAATGCTTGGAGCGGTTACTCAGAAATTTTACATTTCAAGAACACGCTGAAAACAGCTTCGCTTTTCCCTGTTATTCAGTTGGATGCAGAGCGGCTTTGGGTCTTTGAGCTGTGCATCTTTGAGGGACAGGGTTCAGTTGCTCAGTTTCTAGTCATTTGCTTTCTAACTCCCCGAATCCTATGATTGCTAGTTCCTCAGGGAGAAACGCTAAAGAGCGGAAGCAGGGCTGCAGAGCGGCATACTCATCGGATAACCTCTCGCCTTCACTGGGGACCCAGCCTGCCTGCTTTACACAACCATATTGCTCTGCTGAATTCAGTGGGATTATCTGTAGATACTCTCAGGGTATTTTGTGATGGATGCATATGGATATTTTCTTGGAAGGGCAGTGCGGTAGGCTGTGTTCTGGAATTGGCCCTTTTCCAAGACTTTACACCTACTTGAGCTCCCTCTGTGATCAGAGGAAGTTAAAATACATAGCATTGCTCAGGACTAGGATTTTCCTTGGGCAGTTAAGAGATTCATTCCGAGGACTAAAATGTGAAATAAGTGAACAGAACAAAGGCTCTCAGACTTTTCCCATAATACTTGGCACATATTCACAAAGAATTTACAGGCTGGAGGAACAGTTTCCCTAGAAATCTCATTAAGAAAGGCATTAACTGTATCTTAATATAATTAAACAACTAGATTTAGAGCTAATATTGTGTGACTAACCAGTTCTTTGTAATTGCTGTGCTGATGACCGTAATCTGAGAAACTTTTGGCTGACCTACAGCATGGCTTGCTTGTGGCATGTGCCATGGTCTTAAGACAGCTTAATATTAGAAATGGTTAACACCTACCTTCTGGCCTGGGATCTCCTTCTGCAGAGGAATTGGCTGCTTCTCCTATAACTAGTGCCATGGGCTTCAGCGGAACTAGGTCTGGTTGATCTTTGCAAATTTTCAGTTCTAAATTTGAAAGGAAAAGGGGGGGGGGGGGGGGGAGGAGAAACAATAGGTTTTGATCAGTCTATAATGAACTTTTTAAAACAGAAGAGAACATGCTTTGGTTGAAAAAAGTGTTTTGTTCATACAAATAGACAGTTACAGTAAAAGCAAAGGAAGTTATGAACCGGGTTCCTTAAATTGATTATGATAATTACATCAGTATGTTTCTTTCAGTCAGTAGCCTGGCAGACTCAGCATTTTCCTGTGAAACAGTGCAAGTGACTGAACCCTACTCACTTGCTGCACTGACTAGTCTGTGGGGTAAAGAAAGGACGTCAGCATCTTGCCCTCTGCCTCCGTTGCTTTTATTCAAGCTCCTAAAAATAAAACATGTTAGAAGTTCGTGGTGATGTTTTTATTTCAGTCAGAATGGCTTGGTGAATTTGATTGAACGCCGGAATTATTTCAGCCACCCTGAAACAGACTTTTTGAGCTAATAAATTTGCCTGGATGCCCTTCAGTGGGACAGCCCGGCCTTAACTTTATCGTCACATTTAGGACTAGTTAAAAAAAAAATGGAGATACATGAAATGCAAAGACAAACTATCACTGGGCTCCTATTTAGTAAAGGTAACTGACAGCTGCTGCTGTGACTCAATGAATCAGAAATAGTTATACATAATAGATGGTAAGACAAAGACAATATAATTTTTTTTCACATGAGAGCGGCGGATCGTGTGACAAGGTTTTATTATAACAACTGTACTTCTGTTTTTCCAAATGATTGATGTACTCAGTACTCTGCATAATCTTCTTTGATGATGAATGTTGGTGCCATGAAGCAACTGTTACTCACTGTGCTATTATTGAACATGAATTTTGAATGGCTTGTGGCATAGAGCTGCCGGCTATCTAAATCAATGAAACAAAAGTCAGGAAGAGCCAAAGATAATGTTCCTTCTGTGGCATTGACTCCTGTGGCTTGTGTACAAACAGTGTTTCTGGTAACTAGTTAAGGGGTCACATCCCTGGACTCCCCATACACGAGATGAAGGAAGGAGGAGGCATGTGAACCAACACTTACTGTTTGGACATGAGAGTTGTTTGTGGGTTTTTTTCCTCTTCCTTCTTGCATTGGCAAGGAAAGCTGGGAGTGGGTTGGGGGGATCAATGTTTTGGCTCTAGGGAGG
The DNA here is from genome assembly GCF_023638135.1 of Falco biarmicus. Taxonomy (NCBI): domain Eukaryota; kingdom Metazoa; phylum Chordata; class Aves; order Falconiformes; family Falconidae; genus Falco; species Falco biarmicus. The sequence continues at coordinate 20,265,685 of NC_079291.1, forward strand.
AGGTGAGTTTGTGTTCCATGTGTGCTGCCTGAGGCTGGAATCAACATAAAAGGTGGGGGCACACCTTTTCTAGCTCTGCTTATCAAACACAATGTGTTGCTGCTCGCACCTGGTGGTGCAGTTGCATGGAAGAGGGAAATGGAAGCACCAAGCCATGTTTCTTCTTCCATGGGGCTGAGGCTGCTCCATGGATTCCCTCAGCTGGGTCCCAGAATTGGTTGAATGTTTTCCACCTAGTTTACAGAGATGAAAAGAACTGTGTTCAGTGTATTTGTACACCCACTGACCTTCCCATCTCCATTCTGACATCAGGAATGAGGTGTTGAACGATACTTTTGGGCTTTTGACTGCCGACAAGCAGATGAATCAATCCTCCTGGAGATGAAGGGTCTGCTTCTTGCACAAGTTTCTTTGTAAAGCTAAATATGTAGCTTTGTAGTATGTAAAGCTAAATACGTAAAGTTGTAAATATGTGTCAGCAGTACCACTGTCAGTAGGAGTGTTTTTTACGTGACCTAGCCAGAGGAAGAATTAATATTTTTTTATAATTTTTGTTCTCCACAGCCTTGCTGTTTATGTGGGGAAAGGGGGGAAAGGAAACCCAGCTGGGAAGAGATGTTGGTGCAGTGCACATGGGCAGATGAACTGCTCCTCAGCTCTGCCATGAAATACATGAAATACAGCCCCATGGAGACCTGATTTCTCTTGATAGCACTGCTGCCCCAGTGAGCACCACGGGAATACAGATACTCACTTTATTTTAAGAACTTCATGCACAAGTCTACTGTAAGAGGCTGGGTTCCCACTGAGGTTGACAAAGCAGGAGCAGGCACATATGTTGGGCTGTAGCTCTGAATTACATTGTGGGAAAGGTTATATTTCTTCATGGACTATAGAAATAGCTAAGGAAGAGTAGTCTCCTAAATTGAAGACAAATTTTAGATGACATGACTGCTTCTCCATTTTTGCATCTTGAACTGGACAAATGAACAACTTGTGATTACTGCTACACTGTTAAATGTGCATTTGAATATTTATTTAACTGCTGTTTAACAAGGATGAAGACATTCTTAAAAATGTTTAACTTGCCAAGTATTTATCCCATTGTCTGTTTAAAGGAATTACAATTTTCTTCTCCTATATGTAAGCAGTATAATCTTGTATTGTTTAAAATACTTAGATTTTACTCTTCACTTTTACATTTTCTTCTCTTTCTTCCATTTTATGTTTTTCTAATTTGCCACAGAAAGTAAAGGAGAGGAAAAGACAAGAAAATTGCAGAAATATATTGTCTTTGACACAGGAGATATTTTCTGCATAAATTTTTGTTTTCAGAAAGTCTATTTATGCCCCAAATAATAATAATAACCTGATAAAAAAACTTCCATGAATTCTGTTTAATATAGATGGAATAGTCTAAGCGTGACCTCTTGACCTAATGAAAATTGTAACCTTGTAGAGTATTTCTGCAATATTTTTAAATATACTCTTAATAGAATTTTGCATTTATGTACAACAGTCATCATAACTGGCTGACATTTGTCAAAAGGTACTACTCAAGAAGTTACTTCCTTTCTTACGGCTGGAATGAAAATGCCCTCTCTTAGTTTCTGTGTTAAATTTCAATTGATTTCTCTTTTAACTTATTTCGGTATCAGTAGGGAATGGGCATAACTCACTGAATTATTTGAGCCTAAATATGACGTTTGTCTGGAATCATTGTGACTGATCTTTGAAAAGCGATTTTTTTCTTGGTTTCTAGTATATGGCTTGAAGAACCTTGTAGGCTTCCAAAATTTTTCACCTGCCAATCATGTATGCTAGGTCTCATGTTGGATCCGGTTTTGAACTGATGCCTACTCTCAAACCTATTTCTTTTTTTTTACTAATCAGATTTCTGTTTTCCTTTTCTCTAGATTGCGGTCCTTGGTAAAGCAGTTAGAAAGAGGGGAAGCTTCCGTTGTAGACCTAAAGAAGAATTTGGAATATGCTGCGACTGTTCTTGAGTCAGTATACATTGATGAAACTAGGTGAGTTAAGTACAGATGTCAGCACTCTTATATGTAGTACCAATGACACAAAATTGTAATTTACACATCATTTGGGAAGGCTGTTTTAGCCAATATTTATTACTCACAGACAATATGTTTTTAATCATTAAAATTTTGTATTCTGCATAGCACAGATCTTCAATCCTTAGTCTAAAAGCTTCTTTAAATTTCCTGGAGCAGGGGAGGAGATCAAAAGCAATCATGAATTTAATATATATTCTCTTGGAGAAATATTTTCATAATAATTGTGTCCCACTTTTTCTGAAAGTTCCTAAATTCCTGCTCCTGCATTACTTTCAAATAGTGTTAAATCTTTTACTTGTATCAAGTCTTTGAAACAAAAAAAATTTGTTACTCCAGCTCATGATAGAGCTAGAGTGGTAAAACATTGCAGAGGAGTTCCCCTCTCTGTTCTGTGCCATTTCCCCAGTGCTAAATGCACTTGTGGAGTCACCTCAGATGACCAGAATGGGAAAGGAGAAGACTGTACGATACTAACTGGGTAGTTAGACATGACCATAAATGAGCTCTGAAGGGCAGAAAGGTCAGGAATATTGACAAGCTGAAGGTGAAAAGTCAGTGGGTGATTGTGTAGTTGTGCTTCAGAAGGCTGATACTTCTGGCTTGTTGGCCTACCAGTGAGTTTCATAATCCGATATTTAATTATGTGAAAGAACAGACAATCTGTTGAAGACTTTAACAGTTGTGTTCCATTAGGGCTGACAAACCAAAGACTTTTAACAACTGCTTAAATTAGAATATATGTGAGTTTCTTTTTAGTTAACAATGTTGCAGTGCTCTTCAAGGGACTCTGCTTACTCGTTTTTTTCCTCCCCCTTCTAGGCGTTTACTGGACACAGAAGATGAGCTCAGTGACATTCAGTCCGACTCTGTGCCCTCGGAGGTCCGGGACTGGTTGGCTTCTACCTTCACACGGCAGATGGGGATGATGCTCAAAAGGACAGAGGAAAAACCCCGGTTCAGGAGTATTGTCCATGCAGTACAAGCTGGAATATTTGTGGAAAGGTAAAGGAGCATGTAATTACTTTGTTCTAGTAGCTGCCGAGGCACCACAAATTGTGCCTGTAGTATGTGATGACACAAAGACAGGAGGTGGAGGAGAATACCTTAGGCCAGAAGACCTCAAATAACTAGGAGATGACTTTATTGAAGACTATTATGCGTCTAATGATGTTTCTACACAGAGCTGGATAGCACCTTGAAACCTGGGCTTAAGCAACAGCTTGAACTGGTCTGTTCTTGCCATAATACAGATGTAATAGCACAGCTGGAATAATTTTGACAGAGAATATGCACCTCTGCATAGCCCAAGGTCAGAAGTGACAGCTTTTAAAATTCAGTCCATCCAGACCAAGCCCTCCCTTGCCTCTGTTGGACTCTGTGGTCTAGTACTCCTCATGAAGTACTACTAAGAAACAGAAGAAAATCCTGTATCATGGTGTTACTGGAATGAACTATAGAGCAAGAGTGACGTGAAAAGCCTGGAGCTCAGGGAGGATTTCAAAAGACCCATGGATTCCTCTCAGCCTTCTCTGTTGTGATTTGCATTAGAACCTACTGCTAAAACTCATTTTACTTTCTGAACCCTTTAAAACATGTAGTCATTTCAATTCGTACTCACTTCCAATCTTACCTTTTCTTCTCAAGTGACCACTCTTCACTGGCATTCTTCCTTCAGGCTGGAAGGAGGGCTGGCACATGTGAAGCTGTCAGAAGGCTTTAGGCAGCGGCAAAAATGGCAGGTGCCAGGTCTGTGCAGCAAAACTCAAGGCAGGAATGGAAAAGCAGAGCACCTTTTGCTGTTCATCAGAATGGCAGTGAGAGCCTACAAGCCCTCTGTGCTGGGCACAGCAGTGGACCACAGCCCTCAGAGACACACGGAAGCCTCCACTGGCATGTCTATGGCCTGTGTAGTTATCTGTGTACCAAAGTTACCGTACATGTGTTAAGAGTGGCAGCAAACTGTTATGAGGTGGAACCTGTCATTTCTCCTGTATTTGACAGGGTATTTGTGAATGAACCCTCCCTCTCAGTGGGGGCCTTGCTTCAACAAGGAGGTAAATGAGCTGTAGAGAGCTGGCTGCAGGGGGCTGTTTTCCAGCTGATCTGGATCATGTGGCCCAAAGGAGGAAGCGTTTAGATATGATACGGCATCAGAGGAGGATGGTGGCTCTCCTGAGCTCAGGGAGAGGGTCACTGCTTAAACTGTCACTTAGGAGAAGGCTATGGGTCTCCTTGCTGGATTGAAGAGGGGGTAAGAAATTCTGTAATTTGGGGAGTGGGTGAATGTAATTATGCAAAAGGGGCTGCCTTTTTTCTGGTCTGAGCGCAGAGCGTGGCAAATCAAAAGGGAACTGAAGGGAGACTTGACACAGGATCACTTCAGATGGGAAAAGAGAGCTTTCCATCATCCCCTTTTAGTCCTACGTTGCCTAAGTGGAATTAAGAGCGACCTGTGGAAAGGCATTTTAGCTTTAGCAGTGTTTCTGCCTTCACCAAGCCTGCTAAACACAGTGTGGCCTGAAAACAAGTTTAAAATCTGGTACATACTTCAGTGCTTTGTTTAGTGTGGTTGCAGATGTTGATATTGCCTTATTCTTTCTCTCTATCCCTCAAACACTCATACACAGCGGACAAAATATTTTATACCTATCTTAAAAAAATGCAGAAAAAGTAACAGCTGTACCGAACTGGAGTTGATTCGTTGCAGACAACAAATGATTTCTGAAGCATGTTCAGAATTGGCTTGCATGTGGACCAGCAAGGACTAAGGGAGCTGAAAGAGCAGTATGGTCATCTGCAGTGGAAAACGGGGAGCATCTTGTTTATTTGAGTGTAACCTTTCCCTCTGATGAAGACCTGATATTGGCATGTTCTCTGTGATGTCTTGCCAGGAAACCAAGCCATGAGATACTGGGGATTGTGTAGTCTCAAGTTAGGCTATACAATAAGAATATTTTAGAGCATATTGTGCAGGTTAGGAATAAGAAGGAAGAAAAAAAAACACATTCTGTTTAGGGTTTCCTGGGCTAAATAAGGTCTCCTGTAATGGTCTGTTGCTTTATGACTTTTGTTTGTTTTGATTTGTTTATTTATCCGTTGCCTTACCTGTTTTATTTTGCTAGAATGTACAGACGGACTTCAAATATGGTCGGTTTGAGCTACCCACCAGCTGTAATCGGCGTGCTAAAGGTAATCCAAATAAAAAGGTGTTGGGGGTGTTGCTATACAAAGCATCAAGACAACACTGTGATATTTGACTTGGTAAGGGGGTCTTAGCACTTGCCCTTTCCTTCCTTCTGACATTTAGTTTAGTTCACATACATTAATCATTACTGGCCTAAGGGAATATCCTTTGAATAAAGGAAAGAATAGAGTTCAAGGCTGTGGCCATTTTCAGGTTGTGAAGGTTACAGCTCTGTTCTAGATTATAGTGATTAAACTGGGGACTTAGTAACATGCTGGAATCAATCACAACCTCCCACAGGGAAGAAAGAAAATACAGATGGAGAGAGGTGGAGAAGGAAAAGGATCAGTTGCTGTGAGAGAAGGGAGTTTCTTGTATTGCTTGGCTTCAGGTTTTCAAAGCGACAAAACCAGTTTAGGAATAATAACCCTTTTATGAGTTTTGAGGTTTCAGAGGAAAATGAATTAGAAGTAGCTGGGGGGTGAGGGCGGGGGGTGTGGAGGTGGGAAGGAAGATTCAATCCATGGGACAATTGCAAGGTTCTTGACTTAGGCAGGAATTATGAAGACCACAAATACAAGTTAGCGACCAACTGCCTACACAGCAGCTTTGCAGATGACATGTTGCATGTGGTTCAGCCATGCCATGCAATGGTGAGAAAGTGATATGGTGGGGCAATACACACGGACATTATGTGTAAAGCTCACGAAACAATTCTACTGCTCTACTCCACACTGGGAAGACCTACAGGTAGGATACTGAATCATTTATTTATTTATTTATTTTTGATAGTACATGAAAAGGTGTGGAGGAACTGCAGAAGGTCCATTGAATGCAAGAAGAATGACCAAACATGCTTTTCATGTACAAAATGAAAGCATCCATCCAGACCTTCTTTCGAGTGCAGGTTGACAAGCGTTAGCTTCACTCCTGCAAATTAGATCTTTGTTCGTTTAGAACTAAACCCCATAGCAAGCTCATGAGAGGACTTCCTTATAATGGTACCTCTTCTCCTGGGTAACAATACTCTTCTCAGTGGTAACAATACAAATCCAAAACCCATTAGCTACTCTCAGCTGACTTAAGCCTACAGAATCCCTCTCCTCTTTCAATGTTTTCAAATGATTACATGTCATCAAGAGAACTGATCATATCAGTAAGTTAAGACACGTGAATAAGCACGAAGTCCTTGACTAGTTTTGCCCAGAGTGAAATAATGCTCGCTTGGCCACTGTGTACTCTAGGATGTATTTTTTTTTCCAAAACTCTGGAGAATATGTCTTTGCCTGGATAGCCTTGGGTTTGGTAGTGGATGTGATTGAAATGGGAGTTACTTGTTTTGAAGAACTCTTCTGTCTTTGAAATACTACTTCATCTGAAATTTCCCAGTCGCATCTCCTGAATGGAAAATGGTCCATTTTGTGGCTTACTTCAGTCCAGTAAAGCCACATGAGAAAACTTGACAACTCGCCAACTGCTTGGTGTGCTCTGTAAAACAAGCTTATGGTTTAAGCATGCCAAAGGGTGTAGGAGTGTACCATACACATCTCTTCAGCTGTTCTGGATTGCCATAACCAACTTCCCCCTTAATGCCCTGTTAATAAGGACAAGGATTGAGATGACATGGAGTCAAAACTAGCTTATTTTTGAGCTATGTGCTCTCCTTTTTGCTGCCGTGGCTGACAGGACATGTGCACTGAGTAACCCAAAGCTGTGGAATCAGCTTGGCAAAAGGAAGTTGGTTTTAATAAAACAATTAAATACTGCATCTTCTGCAAAAAATGCAGATGGAATGGTAGCGGTGCAAGTCCTAGGTATATAATCTCTCTTGCTTTTTCAGTGGATGAGGAGTTAGGCAGTTTTTTAATTTGATTGCCCAGCAGTTATGTCTCTCTCTGTCTCTCTTGGATACTGGTTTTTCTAGTGCAGTAGCCTAATTGCCTTTCTGCATCCCATGGGTGTGATGATGCAAGACCTGTTGCCACAAAAGGGGTGATGAGCCTTGTGTCTCCTTGGAGTGGTGGCTATGCATACCATGCATCTAAACATGTTTGGAGAAGTCGGTATGTTAATTTACCCAGTAATTTGTGGTGATCTGCTGTTGAGCAGTGTAGCTCTACAGGCAGAACTTGACATTAGCTAAGCTGCTGTAGTAGTTCCCTGCTTTGGAAGTGAATTTTTCAGCCTTTTTCGATGTCTGTGCTGTCATGGCAATATTTTCTGGGCTAGCTAATATAGAGGTAATGAACGCAGAACCTGTAGTTACTTGCAGTGACTGTAGTACAGACTTTGTGTCTGTGGCTAGAAAAATGCCAGGCCTGCCAGTAACACTGAGCAGAATAACATGTATCCCTGCATCTGCTCGTTGGCTTAGAAACCCAATCAAGTGTTGGAGGTTAAGGTCAGAGAGAAAGGCAGGAAATGGAGTATTTAGGAAGAACTGGTGTTTCCCTTCATGTTTAGGTTCCCCCAAGCAGTGGGGCAATGACCAAGTAATAAGGCCACAGGGCTGAGCAGGAAGACACCTTGGATCTCATTGCAGTGACACCCTAGTGTGTATATGTCTATGCATTAGAGCAGCTTTTGACTACAGGACTTTTTGAGGCTACAGGGTCAGTGACCTAGAGACATGTGTAGCACAGAAAATTTCCCACCCCTTGCTTCTGCTGCTCTCCTTAGGGAGAAGAAACAGTTTTTCTCCCCCATCACAAGACATCCATAAAGTTCTGCCTCTCTAGATCTCTTCCCAATAGAGGGGTCACTTCTGTGTTAGGTTTGTGGTTTTTTGAAGGTCATAAAATCCACTGATTTTCAAAGCGTAACTGGTGTTGCTGCAAGCCTCTGAGCAGTTTGTGACACTTTCATGATTCTGTTAAGAGGCTTTTTTCCCCTGGTTGTTCAGGGTATAATGCTGCTGTCATTACTGTCAATAGCAAAACTTGTGTTGACTTGACAAGAGCAGGGATTTCTCCCTTGGTATAATCTAAATGGCTGTACTGTGAAACTTGCCATCTATGTTGTTAACTGTTACTGTGTACGAAAGAACAGTTCAGATGTACTGTTGTGCAGTTTCACGATTTGGCAAATGTTATCTGCTGCAAGAACACAACATAAACTCCAGGAGAAATATATCAAGCAACAACCCCCATGTATTTCTACAAGCTAAGATTGCCTTTACAGTGAATGAAATTTCGGCATAGTGAAGACATTCTTTTCAAGGCCAGAGGACAAAAATATTCTATGCATGCCAGTGTTAAATTAATTTGCTTCATTGACTGAGATAGCTGATTACAAAATAGAAACACTCGAACCCCAGGAAAATAGTTAAAATTTATTCAAGTACTGAAAAATTATTTAGTTTATTTTATTACATATTACTTAAATATTAAAAATTAATGACATATTATTATTTAATTATTTAAAATGGATGCTCTGGGCATTCTTTTTCTTGCCCATTTTCTAAGTTTGTTCAAGAGCTTTAAACATGTTTTCTTGGTGGAAATTTTTCCTCTCATTGATTTTCCTCTCCAACACCTACTGAAAGTGTTGAAAAGCTGCAGTTTATGGTTACCCTTCTGTGACTTGGGCCACATATCATCTCCAGAGAAGCTGGACCCTGCCTTCAGTGTGTGGGCTCCACACGGTTTGTAATACCAACTGCTGAGCGAGCGATTTACTGGGATAGGTGAAAGGGGAGCTAAATCTTCAGCATCCTTGATAGTCACTCCCTATCAGCCTCTCTATGGACCATACTTCCATAAGGGGCATACTCAGCTCTTGTGTAATCAACATGGTGCTAGTAGCAAGGCTGTCAGGATCAGCCTGTGATGGAGAGAACCGGTACCAAAGACACTGATCTCATGCAGAATGTCAAAAACCTGTAGCTGTGCTGCCATATGGGTGACTGACCACACCTCGTGGTTAAAGGTCACTGTCCTTTGCGTTTGACTTGAAGTTAGTCCTTTCGTGGAACATGAGCACGGCAGCAAACAGCAAAGGTGGATTGGGCTTTAAGAACTTGGTAGATCATTGTAATTTAACGGTTTTGTTCTTGCTAAAACCAGGCGGCTGGACTGTAATCTTTAACAGTATTCAACACTGGTCTAGCCAACCTCCATTTCTTGTGTTGAGAGCAGTTGTGCATGTGTGTGTGTGCAATGTAGTCATCTTTCATGGTCAAAGTGCCACAAGGAGCTGGGAGGTAACCTGCCACAGAGTTTGAAAGTGGAGAGAAATGTCAGTGTACAGATGTCAATGTGTAATCTGTGGTTTAAGGATTGGAGAAATCCGTCTGGGAAATTCCTCAAAGTTGTCAGCAAGCAAGAGAGATGGAGAGCTGGCCCTGTGCCAGATGCAGCTGCCTGGTTGATGTGTATTTTATTCTTGTAGCCCTAAGTCCTTCTGCACCTTTCTTCTTTGTTGCTAGGAAGAGGAAAAGTTCAATAGGATTTCAGGAAGATCCAGTTCTGAGATGGAGGAGCTTTACCTTGCTAGATAATGAGTGCTGTCAGCTCTCATGGCCTTTCCTTAGAGTTGAGATTTGAACTCAGCCTTCTGCAAGAAGGTTTATACCTTATACTTTAGCTTATCAAGGAGCTGGGAAGTGAACTTTCCCTCCTTGCTCGCTTGACTGACCACCCTGCAGCATGAATATCTAATTTACAGATGATTGGAACTTTCCCAACTGTAATTAGATATTTTCTCTTCTGTTATCAAGGTTGTTTTTTCTATCATTGTTAACACTTAATGTAACATTACTGTGATTTTCTCCTGCTCTGTAGTTTTCTGAAAGCCCCACTGCACTCGCTTATCTTTAAAAAACAACAAAAAAAAAAAACCCAAAAAAAGGAAAATGTCTTTGGGCAATGTAAGCTGCAATCATCACAGTTCAGGATTAATCTTAAAATCAAAAGGAACTAAGTTGCTTTTTGGGTTTAGCAAGACCATTCTCCTAAGCAGTTATTTTGGTTGATTGAACAGGAAATGGTAAAAATATGACCATAGGTGCCTTTTTTTTTTTTTTTTTTAACGGCAAGAAACATATCACTTTATTGTGTTTGAAGCATGAGCAAAGCCTTGGAGTGCTTTGCACCACAATATAAAGTCATTAGAACTCTATAGCAACAGCAAAAGCCAAAGGCTTTGATATAATTCAAAAGCATATCTTTTTTATTCCTGTTTCCTTCCAAGTGAATTATTTTTTTTCATAGACATAGCACATGGGTAGGGGACAAAGGAGGGTGAAATCAGCCCCAATAGGACCACCCCAATGTTTCAGCTACTAAAGCAAACCAAGATTCTCATCGTTGTGGATTCAGACTTTGCCAGTAAATTCTGGTGTGGAGAATTGCCACCTTTAGAAGAAACAAACAGCATACGTGTTCATAGTGGAAGCTTCTTAAGTACAAGTCATACAATGCTGATGAGTAAATTAAGACTGTGCAATGGTTAAATGGGATTGGAGAAGTTAAAAAAAAAAAAGCTCTATGCTTACATCACCACTCTAATTCTCAGTTTGTAGATGTAAATTGTTAGCAATTGAGTATTAATTAAATGTCTTTTCTACCCACTCTTGCAGAATGTAGACAAGTGGTCCTTTGATGTATTTGCACTAAATGATGCCAGTGGGGATCACGCGCTGAAATTCATTTTCTATGAACTTCTCACACGCTATGATCTGATCAACCGTTTCAAGGTCAGTAGTTAAAAGAAGAGTCTCTTCTTCTGTCTTGGATTTTGTTCAACTTCCCTCTCCTCCTGCTTTGTTCCATTCAAAATGCAATTTTAGCCCTTTTGAAAGTCTTCATGGACACTGTGCTTTCCCCAGTAAACAAGACCAACTGTTATTGAAATGGTCCTTTGAACTGCAATGGGACGCCATGAAGTAGACTTCCAAACAGGCTTTGTTATGAAAACTATGGTAAATCTTACATTTGATTCACACATACTTTGTGGGAACGGTGGTGTCATTCTCCTGAGATTCACAGGACTCTCAAGCGTGCAGGCAAAAAAGAAGAGCTTGACTTCAGATTCAAATTGATGAAAAGAAGCATGGCCAATGGGTTGAAGGAGGCAATTTTTCCCCTGTTCTCTGCTCCGGTGAGACCCCAGCTGGAGTACTACATCCAGCTCTGGAGTCCTCAGCACAACAAAGGCATGGACGTGTGGGAGCAGGTCCAGAGGAGGGCCACCAAAATGATCAGGGGCATGGATGTGAAAAGAGTCTGAGAGGGTTGGGCTTGTTCAGTGTGGAGGAAAGAAGACTCCAGGGAGACCTTGCTGTGGCCTTTCAGTCCTTCAAGGGGGTCTGTAAAGAAAGATGGAGAGAAACTTTTGCCTGTTGCACTAGGACAAGGGGTAAATGGTTTTAAAGTAAAGGAGGGTAGACTTGGGCTAGTTATAAGGAAGACAATTTTGATGATGAGGGTGCTGAAGCACTGGCACAGGTTGTGCAGAGGTGGTAGGTGCCCCATCCCTGGAAGTGTTCAAGGTCAGACTGGACAGGGCTCCAGGCAGCCTGAGCTAGTTGAAGATTCCTTGCTCATTGCTGGATGGTTGGACTAGATGAACTTTCAAGGTGCCTCCCAACCCAAACCATGAAACTATTCTCTAATTCCGTAATCATGACAGAGGTTTGCAGATGCAAATGCCATGTATGTTTTCCTCCAACTTTGAGCATGTTTTCCTCCAACTTTGAGCAAGCTTAAATTTGGACAGCAGAAACACTGCTCTCAGATCTTGAACGTTCTCCCCACCGAGATCCTCTGCTGTCCCTTTTGCTATTGACACATGCACTCCCCAGGGTCCCCACTGACATTGGTTGGCAAGGGTTTGCAGATCTCTGGCTGCTGTACTTCTTGAGGACCTGCCTGTGCCCAATGATAAATGTTTGAAGAAGGTCACTGGTCAGAACTGCATCCTCCCCTGCTGCTCCTCTAGCTATGGACATCTGAACATTTAGGGTATTTGCCATTTGAGTAGATGAAACTGGAGAACCCATGTTGCCAATTCCCTCTGTTGAGCCTGCATAGTCTTCTGTCTAGAAATCCCCTGAACTGCATTTTCTCATATGTGTGCAGTTCTACTCTTGGAGTCAGAAAAGCACGGCAATCCCATAGGATGGGCAGGCTGGATTTTACTGTGAAGGTCTGATAAGTGATACTCCTTCTGGTAGAGTATCCCAGACTTCCTATATGATGTGTTTTGTTAGAAAATCTTGACTGTGAATGCTAAAGCAGAGATCTATTCCAGTGGGTTGTGAGGGGAACAGACAGATGCTTGTGGCCTAATTAGAAATATTTCTCCAGGGGCAATCAATCAAGTGCGCTCTGTTACTTTTAGTACTGTATGTGTCTTCCAGACAGCATCTGGTAGTATACTTGCGTGTATTTATGTGTGGGAATGATTCATCCATATTGTAATTAGGGATGGGAAAGCCAGTTTCAGGAAATAACCTGGATTCACTCCCTCTGTTGAGTGCCTGTTTCAGATGCGTTAGCGTATTATTTATTTGTGAAGTACAAACTGCTCTTTGGGACCTCTTATCAAAATGCTCCCCTCTGAATGCTAGCAGTTACAGGTGATTATTTAGTTTGTAATTCTGTGCTGTTTTCCTCAGATCCCCATTTCTGCCCTGGTGTCCTTTGTGGAAGCTCTGGAGGTTGGCTACAGCAAACACAAAAACCCTTATCACAACCTAATGCACGCCGCAGATGTGACACAGACGGTCCATTACCTCCTTTTCAAGACAGGCGTAGTGGTAAGTCTAGGACTTGGCATCGTGAATGTATAAAGAGATTACAACAGTTTTAACTCAATAAGGAGATTATGATTATCCACAGTAGAACCCGTTTGCACTATAGACAAACTTAATTTCATATGACTCTGCTCATGAAAGTAGAGACGTGGGATTATATAGAAATAGAAAACAGGTGAAGGTGACAATAACTTTTTTTAACAGTGGTCTAAAAGAGGATGAATGAGAAACCCAAGCTCAGGTTTTGACTCTGCTACAGGTCTCCTGGGAGATTCTGCCAACTCACTTCTGTTGGAATTCACTTCCCTGATGTGAAGAAGCAATTGTCTCAGCTTTCTTGTCACTTCAGGGAGCAAGGCAGTACCTCCAAAGGCCAGTTCCTTCCACTTATCTGAGGATGGCAGGAGCCATGCTCTGGAGGTGCTGAGCTTCATCCAGTCTCCACAGCAAGAGCAGCTGAACTGGCTTCCATAGAAACCTGCTGACAGCAATGACAGGAATGGGTCTTACACACAAAGACGTAGCGCACACTATGTTCCCACACTGGCTGTCAAGACAAACAACAGAAATAGTTTGAAGATGGATTAAAGAAATTGAAGGCAGACAGATTCTAGAGTGGTGCTGAGCCATTAGACTTTGTTTTCAGCTATGGCCCAGAAAGTTGCCTGAGGCTCTTACTGCAGCTCCTGCCTTCTTGAACGCTCCCCAGTTGTTGGAAGCTCCCTAACTGGGAAGTGTTGGAAGAGAAGGCTGAAGGAAACCCATGGTTACATGTGACTCAGCCCAACCAAATTCCCCCACTGTGCCCAGTGCCGCGAGTAATTTAGATGGGCTGTGGGAAATCACCATCAAAGCTGGCAGTCAGCATCCCTGGTGGTAATACTTGTGTCTTCCTCTGTATGTTGACGACACCTTTTTCTGTGCAGCTGGGTGAGGAAGCTGAAGAAATGCCACTGCCAGCGTGTACTGTGTGTGGTGGAGCACAGGGCAGAGAGGGGCGAGCTGATGAGGCATCGCGCAGCTCCTGCTGTGTCTTTGGGGCCGCTTTCAGGACGTAATTGAACCGTGCTTAGTCAGGAGCAAGCTTTTGTGCCTGTGGTCTGCCTTTCTGCAGTGCCTTGACTGCCACAGTAATGTTGCTTTCAGTTCTGAGGCCAGAGCTGGGTGCTCTCCCCTGAGGACTCAGCACGCTCCGGTGCCTCGGGTGAACGTGTGCCGGGTCTGCCGTGTGGAACGTGGGCTGCAGGTGTGAGTTGTAGCGTTTGCCAAAGACCGATGTGGAAGGAGGCAGGGCCTGCCTGTCTCTGGTGCCCGATTCTGCCTGAAGTTGTGTCAGTTGCTCCTGACTGCGTGTGAAGCAAAGAGGAGTTAGGTCAGGTTTGCAGCTTGTACAGACACATAGACAAAGCTTCCCGTGGGCCTGCAATGCAGATGGCAGTGTCTTTCCTGTCCTGGGGAGGCCAGGACGGGACACAGGAGCATGCATGCCCTCTCAAAAGTGCTAAAAGAAGAGTGTAGAGCTTTTTTGTTTATGAAACTGATTTTTATTGTGTGGTTTGTTTGGGTTTTTTTTTAAATCGGATTTTATTGGGTTTATTTTTTTGTTGTTTGTTGTCCAATCTTGGCCAAAATTCTTTGTGTCAGAACTGAAGTTGCCTGCTTCTCCATGGGAGGAGCTGTCTGTCCATCTTGAATGTTCCCAGGGATGGATGGGGCATCTGCCTTCTGTGCTGACGGGTTGTTGTTCTGTGCACGCTGCCAGGGTGGGTCTGGCTTCATGTTCACCCCCCTGTATTTGGTACCTGAGGCGAGAGCTGGCTGAGGACAGCCACCCCCCACTGTCCTGCTCATCCTCAGACTGCAAAAATGCCACCTGCAGGCCCCAGTAACCTGGGTGGTGCTCCAGGGGAGTCCAACAGTCTCTGGTGGTCCTGGGTCATTATGGGTGGTCCTCGGTGGTCCTGGGTCATCCTTGGCAATCCTCCGTGGTTCTGGCTCGTCCTTGGTAGTCCTCAATGGTCCTGGGTCAGCCTCGGTGTTCTTTCTCAGAGTTCTTTCTGTGATACTGTCAAGAATTAGAGGATACTGTTTCCTGCAGCAGACATGTAAACCTGCAGAAGTGCGAGACTTTTGTCACATCTGTTTGTACCAAAGGGAAGTGAGATCCTCCTCTCCTCTAGACTAATCATCATGAGCTCTGCAAATGATAACTTCTTTTGAATAAAAGACCATAAACTCTGGGGAAGGAAAAAAGCTAATTATTGCTCTCTTTGCTTTGTAGCATTTTCTTGGAAATGCATCCATTTGTTTTGTTAGAATGGAAGACTGCTCCTTCCTCTTTCTTCCTGTAGGCATCGATATGCATCAATCCTTTTGTTTACATGCCAATGACTTGCCTTAGTAGCTACTTCTTCATATTTACTGTATGTTTGTGAAAGAGAATCATGCCTCATTACCCTTTCTTGTTTCCACCCTAGAAGCCAATACTTGTTCTTTCATGCCTTCTTCCCCCTCTATCCCGCACCCCCTATCAATGCAGAAAGTTGAAGGTTTGGTTCTGGATTGTTTTTATCAACCCTTTAGAAATGAAAAACATTCACATTTCCTCATTCTTTTCACCTGTGACAGTGTCCTGCTGCTTTCTCAATAGCTCGTGATGAATTTGTTCTTTAAAGCTAGCTCTCTGTTCCCAAAATGAAGTCCATCACAGACTAGTAAATGGTAATATCACTGCTTTGATGGAGATGGCATCCGTTCTCTGCGGGCTCTTTGCCATCTTGTTTGCAGCCTTGCAAGGTTGTAGCAGATAAAAGGGACTAAAAGGTTGCAATTACTTACTGCTATTTCCCTCCTGTTAGTCACAAGCCTATTTTGACTTTGTGCTACTTACACTGATTTATTTATTACCCACTATTCACAACGGTAATCCCAGTCTGTGTTCTGAGTGGTCTTCTGCAAATGCTGTTATGATATTTAATATCTCTCCTCAGGTGTATTACACCCTATTTGAAAAGCGCCATTTACCCAAACTTGTTCAGCCAGTGATGGTTTGGTAGCGCATGCAAGTTAGCACTTTTCCTGTGCATGCCTTAAGGGGTAGAGGACCTCAGGCGCAGAGCTCGCAGCCTTACTGATGTTTTAAGATTTGGGTCATAACATGCTGTTGGAGTGGGACTTGTCAGATGGTGCCCTGAAGGTCTGAAGTGGATGCATCAGACTAGCTGAGCATGCCCCGTGGTAGTTCTGCGTGCATAATGTAGGTTTGCTCTGCCTGTTCCTGAGCGCTTTTGCCTGATTATTTTTCTGTCATTCACACGCTCACCTTTTGGGAAATGGCAGAACATGGTTGAGGAATGGAAGTCCAGATCTAGACTTGTATCTTGGAAACCCTAGTTCCATTTCTTTTCCATTGCAGTTGCCAGACGCTGTTGCTAGAATGTTGAAATCATGTTCTTTATCAGCTGTAAAGCATTCCTTATTCACAAGTCATGCCTGGAAACAGAAACATCACAGATTTCTCCACCATTAGTGCTGTCCATTCCTGTCCTGGACCAACTGTGTAGAAATGAGAAAATAATTTGGTTTGTGTGTCTGCTCATTTCTTGACCTTTCACACACCATACCCACCCCGAAAATTCAAGAGCTGCCTTGATTATGGTCAGTGGCATTTTGCGAAATATCTCTGGCCAATATTTTCAAACCGCATCTTTAATGTAAGGAGATCGTTTATACCGAGACTTGCTTAATTCGTAATTGGTTGCGCAGAGGTGGCTGTGAATGGCAGGAGAAAGCTAGACAGGTCGCTGTGTACAGACCCCCGGTTACCTGTGCTTCCCCTGCACTGTGGTTAACAGGCCAGTGATGGTCCCTGAGCTGTAGTAGTTGTCTAGAATAGATTTATGAAACCATATTGCCTTTGCTGGGCTTTGAATTAAAAGGCAGTTTGTACATGAATGTCTGTCAAGACGTTTGCAGCTTGACAGTGAACTGTTACAAAAATATTTGGCAGCCACTGTGGTAAAGGTTTTCTCTAAATTTAGTATGTTTAAGCATTTCATACAAATATTTACAGCATCTATAGTACCCAGAACCTTTGTCTCTGATGCTCTTGATGTTAACAGCCCTCCTTGTGTGCTGCCAGTGGAAACCCAGATGTAAAATGATTGATTGACTCTGAGAAAAATGATTAAAAGCCTCTGAATCATTTAGAAATCTAAGTTAGAAGCGAGTTAAGCATTGAAAAATAAGGCTTCGACTAGGCAATTAGGAAAAAAAAAACCCTCAGGACTTTCTCCAATGTGTCTATAAATGGTAAATAAATAGCAAGAAGTACATCTTGTGAGGTTTTGTGCCCCTTTTTCCTTATGATTCAGTCATTGCTGAAGACTGGAACGGAAGGATTAGAAGCTCTGTAGGAAGGACGGGCAGGGGAAGGGAGGAGGGGGCTTCACCCTCTAGGTCAGCAGCCAGCTCAAATGCATGGAGCTCCATCTGGGGCTGGATGGGGAGCGACAGGTGACATTATAGTGGGGGTCTGCTACAGGCCGTCCAACCAGGAAGACTGAGCAGGCGAAGCCCTCTATAGACAGGTACAAGCCACATGATGTTCATGAGCCCTGGTCCTCATGGGGGACTTCAGCCACCCCGATATTTGTTGGAGAGGACAACACAGCAGGGCTCAGGCAATTCAGGACATTCTTGGACTGTGTTGACGATAACTTCCAAGTGATGGAGGAGCCAGTGAAGAGAGGTGCCATGCTGAACCTTGTTCTCACCAACATGGAGGGGCTGGTGGGGAATGTGAAGCTTAAGGGCAGCCTTGGCTGCAGTGACCACAAAATGGTGGTGTTCAAAATCCTTAGGGCAGCAAGGAGGGCACACAGCCAGATCACTGCCCTGGACTTCAGGAAAGCAGATTCTGGCCTCTTCAGGGATCTGCTTGGTAGAGTAGCATGGGAGCCCTGGCACGAAGAGACACCAAGAAAGATGGTTAACATTCAAGGATCACCTCCTCCAAGCTCAGCTCATGGGGGAGCCCCTGTGAACCTCATGAAGTTCAACGAGGCCAAGTGCAAGGTCCTGCATCTGGGTTGGGGCAAGCCCTGCTATCAATACAGGCTGGGCGGAGAATGGGTTGAGAGCTCCCCGGAGGAGAAGGACTTGAGGGTGCTGGTGGATGAAAAGCTCAACATGACCCAACAATGTGCACTCGTAGCCAGAGGGCCAACCCTATCCTGGGCTGTATCGAAACAAAAGTGGCCAGCAGGTCGAGGGAGGGGATTCTCCCCCTCTCTTCCACTGTGGTGAGACCCCACGTGGAGTACTGCGTTCAGCTCTGGAGCCACCAACATAAAAAGGACATGGACCTGTTGGAACGAGTCCATAGGAGGGCCATGAAGATGACCAGAAGGCTGGAGCTCCTCTCCTATGCAGACAGGCTGAGAGAGTTGGGGTTGTTCAGCCTGGAGAAGAGAAGGCTCTGGGGAGACCTACTGCAGCCTTTCGATACTTAAAGGGGGCTTATAAGAAAGACGAGGACAAACTTTTCAGCAGGGCCTGTTGAGATAGGACAAGGGGTACATGGTTTTAACCAAAAAAGGATAGATTTAGATTGGATATTAGGAAGACATTCTTTACTGTGAGGGTGGTGAGGCACTGGCACAGGCTGCCCAGAGAAGCTGTGGGTGCCCCATCCCTGGCAGTGTTCAAGGCCAGGCTGGATGGATGGGGCTTGGAGCAACCTGGGCTAGTGGACGGTGTCCCTGCCCATGGCAGGCGGGGTGGAACTAGATGACCGTTAAGGTCCTTTCTAACCCAAACCATTCTATGGTTCTATGGTTCTATGACTTTTAGCTACTGGAAGTTAGTGACATTCTTCTGTATTTGAGGCTCTGCTACAAAGGTCAGCTGAGCTGAAAGTACATACCGTGGTAGAACATGTGTACCTGCACATGTGTCATCAAGTTCCACTTGAAGAACCTTGATTGTCTTGAGGTTTTCCCCTCTCTCTTCCTCACACAGTGCTTTTTAAGAAGGGCACATGTTTCCCCTTGCTCTGCCTTAAGCCTTACTAGCTCCTGAAAACATTTTGCTGAAGCTCAGTTTATTTGGATGAAGCTTCAGGAAAAACACTGGTTTGGCTTTTGTGCATCAACCGCAGAAGTTTGCTTACAACAGCTGGCAGGCTGCAGGGGAAAGGCAATGATGTGCGGCATTGACTGTCAGCAGGGGATAACTTGCCTTAAAGGACAAAAGCTTTAATGCCTGGGAAAATGACGGTTTATCTGATTGCTCTTAATCTCTTTTCAGCACTGGCTGACAGAGCTGGAGATCTTCGCTATGATCTTTGCAGCTGCCATCCATGACTATGAACACACTGGAACCACCAACAACTTTCATATCCAGACACGGTGAGGCCATTGTAAATCACGATGAAGGGCTGGGAAATGGAGGGAGGAACCTTTGGGGAATAACGGCACAGCCACCTAGGAAAGCACAGGAGCTTTTGCTTTGAAGTGTTACAGGAGGAAAGTTCACTGCCTTAGGTTGTATTTAGTTTTGTCTTGCTCAGCCATTTACAGTGGAATGCATGCATTCTAGCTTCCTGAGCATGATTTCATATTAATAATCAGGAAAAAGGAAGGTCCCAAAATGTTTCTGTGTAAAGCTGCCAAAGACAAGTTGCTGTACAGGGTGTCGTATTTTGATGGAGTTACAGTTTTGGAGGAGCTACTATAATTCAACAGTTTTTTTCTCATTGAATTTGAAGAATCAGATATCAACTACATAGGTTAAGAACTTAACAATACCTGTATTTATCGGTGAACACCAATGCTACATGTACTATTTTCACTTGAGTGGAAAAGCACACCTGCAGCCAAAGTGTATGTTTACCGCTACCTGTTCAGGGACATCATTTTTTAGAGCTTTGTAAATTGCTAGACAGCAACTAGCTGTTCCCAGACTAGACCGAACCGCTGTATTTTTTTGAACTCAGAATCTTCTATAAGGCTTCTGGGTTGGTGGAAGAGAGAAGAAGATGAAGATGGCAGCAAAATTCTGAAGCATGAAAAGATTGTGAAGTCTGTGGTTGCAGCGATAACTGGGCATTTTGTTATTGTTATTTTGACCATGGGAGTGTACTGGTAGTGGTGACAAAATATGTAGATATCCTTGACTGACACCTGGGCATTTCTAAGATGCGTTGCATCTCACTCTAAGTAAGATACCTGGAGGATGTTAGCTGAATCATGCAGATAGATAAATGTTGCTAGGCTAAATCACACATGTGCTCAGGAAAGCTTGGGAATGGAATGTAGAAGGATGTTTCTGTTTCTCTTCTGGGCCAAGCCACACTCCACTTCTTACTTGCGCTTCATGCATGCAAGAATTAGGGATCTGCTGTATTTCCAAAATAGTAATTTCTGTGACACTGAAACCTTGAGGGTTTAAAGTGTCAGGAGGGAGAAGTATACACTGCTCTCTGGGAAGCAGAACTGAGTGGGGCCTGTAACAAACCATACTCACCCTCTGGTGCCATTAAGTTCCAGCAACACCTTTGTCTTCAGACCACCTCAGCCATCCATCAGTCTCAGCTCTGTGTCCTAGAGCTTAAACTAAGGCATGAAGTACCTTTGGCCTTACTCTGTTCCGCTGGCAATTGCCCTTCCAGACAGCGTAGCCGAGCGCACAGATGACAGAAAGCAGCTCAGTTCTATCTTGCTGACAGCCAGTTTGCTGTTCTGGAAACAATATTGGGACACAACTTGCAATTGCTTCCTTGGGTACCATCAGGCTTTATTATGAGAGCAACATGCACAAGAGCTGGAAAAGAACCTCATGATTCAGCTGTAAGTTTACATACCTCTCGCAGCTCTCAGCATATTTTTTTTTAAGTGTGTAACAGAGAGGCTAGGTGAGTCTCGATTGATGAAATCAATTTTGTGTGAGTTTTGATCTTTACTTTTCTTTTACTGAATAACAGCAACGAACAAAGTATTACAAATGCTCTTAAAATACTCCTGTCCGTGCTATAGAACTAATTCTCTGTAGCTGATCAAAGGAAAAGGGACAGGGAAGAAACATAACCTTTCCTATGTTTTCTTTTAAATGCTAGGTCAGACTCAGCCATTCTATATAATGACCGGTCTGTGCTTGAAAATCACCACGTTAGTGCAGCGTATCGTCTTTTGCAAGATGATGAAGAGATGAATATTTTATCTAATCTCTCAAAGGATGACTGGAGGTAAAAATGAGCATGGTGGCTGCCTAGGGACCTTGCAGTATCGCCACGGACCGTTACTGCCTTGTTTGAATGGCAATATGCATTATTGTATATTACACATTGGTATTTGTATTGCTACCAAAAAAAAAGCTTTAGAAGGAGTTTGTCTTGCTTATTTCTGCTTTCAGTTTTCACCTCTGGTAGTGAGACCATACTTGGTGACGATGGATTATAATAGGAAATTGACTCCCCTCGAATTTCTAAGTCTGACAGAGACACCCTTCATACAGATCCATTTGTAACGGAGTGTAGAGCTAGCCTGCTGTTTGTCCATCCTGAAGCATAAATGTAACCTTTATCTACTTTGACACTCCATGCCTAGAAATTATAAATGAGTCTTAATGCAAAAAAGAACCCAGTCCAAAGAGCATAAATCAGTGTACTGTATATGCCAAGGTGATGTAAGAAGCTGTAATTTGAAATAAGCTTCATGCGACGTATGATTTCTGTGCCAAAATCAGCCCATGATTTGCTTTCTAATAGCAGACAGTTCAAACTGATGAGAGCTTTCTGTTTTTATGGGTGTTTTGAACTCCAGGGGGTGGTACTTTAAAAATAACCCAATGTGCTAGACAGGAAGAATCCTGCTCCGTGGGTCTTTCTCATGGGAGAGGAAGCAACTTGTGGGATCTTACGTGATGCATGGTGCCTCCTGCATAGGCTTAATTGTGACACAGTGCTGAGCAAGCAGTTCATTGGTTTTTTTAATATTAACGTGGGGAAATGAGCCCTTCTCTGGGGCCTGGCTTTTAGCAAGCTGGTCAGTGAAGGCTCTGCTTTAGCCTGAAGTTCCTGTTTATTTTAACTTGTGGACAGTGATGTGATCCTATATCTGAACACCAGGAATACAACTCGGGAATTTGCATGGCTGATTTCAATCAATGTGAGGGTTGTGGAGGAGTGGCCTGAGAAATTCTTTCCCCCAATATAGAAAATAGTCTCATGGTGGGCAGCAAGCAGGAATGGAAAAAAAAAAATCTGCATTGAGGTGTTAAAAATCTAGTTTATTTTTTTAGCTACAGCTGGTAATGCCTTGTCAAATACTGGCAGCAAATTACTGCTTCCTTTTATGTTGGTGGGCGAAAAGCAAAGAACTAACTGACTAGAAAGAGCAGCCCTAGAGCCACTGTCTGCTGGGAACAGCAGAGCAGCTCATTGAGCGTGCTTCACTGTGTAGATACTCTCTTTAGGAAAATGGTCTGCTTTGGAGCTGTCAACTGTTTTTGCTTGAATCAAAGCTAGCTTCCGATATTTCTCATTGATTCTGTAGTGTCAGCATGTGTGTTCTGTTGAGGCCATATGCTTAGACCCAAAGTTTCAAAGATTAACCCATCCCTAAGAAACACTGTAACTGCCTGAGCAAAAATATGGAGCGGTTTGGTTTGCTGCGTTGTTCTCTCTCAAGTAGGGCTTTATTATTTTGTAGCTGTGAATCAAGCAGCACCTGCAGAATAAAGGCTATTATCTGGATGTGCTCTAGCTCCAAAACTGTGGATTTTTGTGTGCTTTTGCTTTTGACTGCGACTTTGAAATCCCATAGGCAAATGTTTGGGAAGCACTGGAGACGTCAGCTGACTTTAGCTGGACCTGAGGTGTTGAGATAAAAACCAAGAAGCCCCGATTTCTTAGACTGGCACTCAAAAATAGGACCCTCAGTACTGCAGGATGCTTTGGGCAACTGTTGAAGTGTGTCCAAACTGAACTTGATTTTTGTAGGCATACCTGATAAATCTCTCTCAGCAAAAGGCCCCAGTGATAGTTTTTGGAAAGCAAATTCTGAAGTGCCTTTCTGAGCTGAACTCTCATTCCTTTTTTCACATTACTAGTAAGAGAAAATCTGATGGTCCGTGGGTTTTGAAATCCTAGATGCCTGTGTGGATTTTATTGCTTTTGTGTTATTCAGTCATTAATTAGGGAATGTATTTCCAGGAAAGAAATGTAGCAAAGTGGAGCTAGATTTTACGGTTGGAAAATAAACGGGCACAGCTTTCATAAGGGAAGCAGGTGAGACTGAAAGAGGTCTTTTGCGCTAAGTCAAGGAGAAAAGAGTTGGATGCTTACTAGTACTTAAACTACCTTTCTTCATTTAAGCAACCCTCTGTTGCTTGTTAAATATTTGAAAATCCGTTTGCTTGCCTCATGTCATTAATCCCATTTGTGGAAGTGATCAACAAGTAAATGAAGAAACTGTAACAAAAACGAATCCAAGCAAATTAAGAAAATTAACTGCCAAGTGAACAGATGCTTTCCAAGATACGGCTATAGATGTCTCTTCTGGCAGTGTATTTCATTGTTAACAATTTCCATGCAGTTTATTGAAACAAAGTATGTTTAGCACAAGCCCTTTACCATCAAGTACAGGATTAAAAGGGCATCTGGAAAATGTTTAGCTCCTTAACTCTGTATTGGAGTACAGCTGTGGGAAGTGACCTTTAATGCAATACTGACTTTGTCTGTAAAGCTGCTTGGGGGTTTTGTCCCTCAAGTAATGCTGAGCCCTCCTTGTCAATCACTGTTACTCCTTTTGTGATTGTGGTGAGAAATCTGGAATGTTTTTTGACTGAATGGAGATGACTTTGGTGAAAGCCTTCTTTTGTACATAACAGTGTGTGCGTGGTTGCATAATCACACCCTGTACTTGGAAAAGTTCGTTTCTGCGCATCCAGGATGGGCACATGGATATTCTGAGTGTTACACCTTGAGTGAGAATCAGCCAATGAAAATGCTTCCTTGTAGTGTTTTCCCTATTTATTTCCATAAGAATAAAGTAACGAGACTTCAGGTGGATGAAATGAGCAAAGTGGCTCACTTCAAGAGATGTTACTGTTGGCTCCTAGCATAGAGATCAGGTGATCTCCAATGGCCTTTTCCCTGTCCCTTCCCCATGAGTGCGAGGGGAACAGTACAGCTCTGAGGTGAACACTGATACGGAGCAAAGACACATCCGACAAAGTATCCTACAAAATGATGTCAGGTTCTCTGAGGCAAGAAAGGTAAACCCGTGAAGTAATTATTCTAAAGAGAAGAGAAAGGCATTTTCCAGAGAGATCAGTGCAAGGCTTGGACGTGTTTACATGTAAAGTCAGCCAGAGTCTTATCATGGCAATCAGTAATAAAAATACCAGAAGACTGTGCTTGTGGGACTGTGCCACATAGCATGTTTACACATGAATCGTCTGCAGGACATCGGTTAGAAACAAAAAATCAAAGCTGCGACATTGGCCACTGGATGAGTTATTGTTCGGCCTATGAGAATAATAAACCAAGACATTAACTTCAGGTTTCCCTCTTCTCCAGTTGCTTTTCCTGACCTGTTCCTTGACAGCCTGCTCTGTCTGCCTAATTGTTCATTTCCCTAATTCTGCAACAGTTAACAAAGGGCATAGACAAGTTATCTTAGGCTTGATTTGCAAAGTTGATAACATTAACTTTTTCTCAGTGGTAAACTTCTCTGCGTGAGAATGTAATGTGTGACTGGCTCCTGGACTCTGGCCTTAAGGAATATGTATTGTACTATGAGAGAGGACATCTGGAAGTGTAGTAAGAAATATTCAAATCCATAATTACTCAGCCAAGCAGCACAGCCAGGTCTATAAAAAAGTCTATGAGTCCACGAGGGATCTTCTGTTGAGGGGACCTACAAGAAAACCCATTAGAAAGCCCTAGCAGAGCCGTGATATTCTTGGAAGTGATCACTTTGATGGGACAGTGTATTTGCTACCACAAACAGTGGTCTAAAAGAGGATGAATGAGAAACCCAAGCTCAGGTTTTGACTCTGCTACAGGTCTCCTGGGAGATTCTGCCAACTCACTTCTGTTGGAATTCACTTCCCTGATGTGAAGAAGCAATTGTCTCAGCTTTCTTGTCACTTCAGGGAGCAAGGCAGTACCTCCAAAGGCCAGTTCCTTCCACTTATCTGAGGATGGCAGGAGCCATGCTCTGGAGGTGCTGAGCTTCATCCAGTCTCCACAGCAAGAGCAGCTGAACTGGCTTCCATAGAAACCTGCTGACAGCAATGACAGGAATGGGTCTTACACACAAAGACGTAGCGCACACTATGTTCCCACACTGGCTGTCAAGACAAACAACAGAAATAGTTTGAAGATGGATTAAAGAAATTGAAGGCAGACAGATTCTAGAGTGGTGCTGAGCCATTAGACTTTGTTTTCAGCTATGGCCCAGAAAGTTGCCTGAGGCTCTTACTGCAGCTCCTGCCTTCTTGAACGCTCCCCAGTTGTTGGAAGCTCCCTAACTGGGAAGTGTTGGAAGAGAAGGCTGAAGGAAACCCATGGTTACATGTGACTCAGCCCAACCAAATTCCCCCACTGTGCCCAGTGCCGCGAGTAATTTAGATGGGCTGTGGGAAATCACCATCAAAGCTGGCAGTCAGCATCCCTGGTGGTAATACTTGTGTCTTCCTCTGTATGTTGACGACACCTTTTTCTGTGCAGCTGGGTGAGGAAGCTGAAGAAATGCCACTGCCAGCGTGTACTGTGTGTGGTGGAGCACAGGGCAGAGAGGGGCGAGCTGATGAGGCATCGCGCAGCTCCTGCTGTGTCTTTGGGGCCGCTTTCAGGACGTAATTGAACCGTGCTTAGTCAGGAGCAAGCTTTTGTGCCTGTGGTCTGCCTTTCTGCAGTGCCTTGACTGCCACAGTAATGTTGCTTTCAGTTCTGAGGCCAGAGCTGGGTGCTCTCCCCTGAGGACTCAGCACGCTCCGGTGCCTCGGGTGAACGTGTGCCGGGTCTGCCGTGTGGAACGTGGGCTGCAGGTGTGAGTTGTAGCGTTTGCCAAAGACCGATGTGGAAGGAGGCAGGGCCTGCCTGTCTCTGGTGCCCGATTCTGCCTGAAGTTGTGTCAGTTGCTCCTGACTGCGTGTGAAGCAAAGAGGAGTTAGGTCAGGTTTGCAGCTTGTACAGACACATAGACAAAGCTTCCCGTGGGCCTGCAATGCAGATGGCAGTGTCTTTCCTGTCCTGGGGAGGCCAGGACGGGACACAGGAGCATGCATGCCCTCTCAAAAGTGCTAAAAGAAGAGTGTAGAGCTTTTTTGTTTATGAAACTGATTTTTATTGTGTGGTTTGTTTGGGTTTTTTTTTAAATCGGATTTTATTGGGTTTATTTTTTTGTTGTTTGTTGTCCAATCTTGGCCAAAATTCTTTGTGTCAGAACTGAAGTTGCCTGCTTCTCCATGGGAGGAGCTGTCTGTCCATCTTGAATGCTCCCAGGGATGGATGGGGCATCTGCCTTCTGTGCTGATGGGTTGTTGTTCTGTGCACGCTGCAAGGGTGGGTCTGGCTTCATGTTCACCCCCCTGTATTTGGTACCTGAGGCGAGAGCTGGCTGAGGACAGCCACCCCCCACTGTCCTGCTCATCCTCAGACTGCAAAAATGCCACCTGCAGGCCCCAGTAACCTGGGTGGTGCTCCAGGGGAGTCCAACAGTCTCTGGTGGTCCTGGGTCATTATGGGTGGTCCTCGGTGGTCCTGGGTCATCCTCGGCAGTCCTCGGTGGTCTCCGATGGTCTCTGGCAATCTCCGTCAGTCCCTGGCTGTTCTCGGTGGTCTGCAGTGGTTTTTGGCAATCTCTGGTGGTACTTGGTAGCCTCCAATGAACTCCTCCTGGTGCTCTGGTGCTGCCAGACAGAAGGTGGCAGCCCCGGTCATCGCCTCTTCCCCAGGGCTCAGGGCAGAGGAGATGGCCCCGCTTCATGAGGGGTGGTGGTGCAGGGTGGGAAAGCAGGGCTCATGTGCGGCTTGACAGCTGGGTGACCTTCCTACGAGCCTGCCCGGTGTCAGTGTGGATGGTCCACTCTAGGGCTGGTGTGTGCTGCCTGGGTGGTGTCGCTTGGTCTCTCTGCGGGGCCCCTGAGAGCCCCTGGCAGCCCTGCGGTGCTCCAAGCAGCCTGGCCACGGCGGCGTGGTGCCCCTTCGGGCTTGTGCAGGGTGGATCCAGCTCCATGGGCTCCTGCTGGTCTTGCGATGGATCCACCTGCATGGGCTCTTGCTCGTGGCATGATGGATCCACCGGCATTGACTGTGGATTCTCTCATGGTGGATCCACCTGCATGGGCTCAGGGCCATTCCCTGTCAGGCCAACTGCCACGTGCCGGGCACACTTGGCATCGGTGCTGCTTGTTGTGTCGTGCAGCTTCCGTTCCGAGCTTGGGCTGCACCCTCAGGGGCTGCAATAACCTCTTGTTGCTCACCCGGCTGGCGCTGGGCTCTGGTCTGGCTTGGCCGCGTCCTCCCCTGCCGAGCACGCTTGCTGTCAGGGTTTCCAGCTGCACAGCGAGCTGTGGGCCAGCCGCAGGGCTGCCCGCTGGTGCACCGGAAGGCCGGTGAGGTCACCAACTGC
The DNA here is from genome assembly GCF_023638135.1 of Falco biarmicus. NCBI lineage: Eukaryota > Metazoa > Chordata > Aves > Falconiformes > Falconidae > Falco > Falco biarmicus. Next base: position 20,293,342 of record NC_079291.1, read on the forward strand.
CGCTGGTGCACCGGAAGGCCGGTGAGGTCACCAACTGCCGCTGGTGCACCGGAAGGCCGGTGAGGTCACCAACTGCCCACTGGTGCACCGGAAGGCCGGTGAGGTCACCAACTGCCGCTGGTGCACCGGAAGGCCGGTGAGGTCACCAACGGCCGGTGGTGCACCGGAAGGCCGGTGAGGTCACCAACTGCCCGCTGGTGCACCGGAAGGCCGGTGAGGTCACCAACGGCCGCTGCCATGGATTGGACGATGGCCCGTCAGGCCCAGAAGGCCCCATTGTGGGCGGCCATTTTGAATGGCAGAGAGAAAGGCCGCCCCTGGGGCCTGGGGACTGCCCTCCGGCCCCCCTCCTGTGCCCTGGGCTCCAGCCATGTGCCAGGTCTGGGTCCCCGCTGCAGGCCAGGGCCACAGTGTCCCGGGATTGCCGGGGAGTCTCCTTTGCCCTCTGGCTGCTTGTCTCCCTGCAAATGCCATTGTCCCCTCACGGGATGGTGGCAGAGAGGGGCAGAGGGGAGGAGAGGGCCTGGTGGCCTTGGGGCTGCTGCACAAGGATGATGGGAGGAGGCCATTGCAGGGCCACCGAGTTGGTTGGAGGGGGGCCATTCAGCAGGAGGGTGGGAAGGACCATGGGGGATTGCTTTCTGTGGCTTGTTCCTGCCTCAGCTGCCAGATGTGTGGCTGAAGATGAAGACAGAGCCACCCTGATGTTGCCCAAAGAGTAGCTGTGGCTCTGTTGTGGCTCTTGACAAGCTTGTGGGACCCACTTGGTCTTGGCCATGAGCTCTGCAGGGGAGTGTGTAGGGTGAAGAGCGCGTATGTCCTTCTCCCCCATCAGTTGATTGCCATGGACCTCAAGCAGCGTAAAAGCTGCTGAGAGCACAGCATCAGTGAAGGAGTAAAGGGAGGTAATTTTCTTTCCTCCACAGTGACTAAAGAAGAAACAGTCTGCAAACAGAAATCTTGCTGACTGTTGTGGAAACTGTGAAGGTGTCTCTGGTGACGTCATGAAAAGAAGGATGTTAACTTGTCTTTTTAAATGAAAGCTGACCCATTTCTGAATCTCTCAAATGCTGAGCTGGTATGCTAACCTTGGGCTGTTGTTCCTCTGTTAGCCTGTGGAGAGCTGAACTAAAAGAAAGAGAAAATAAATTTGTATTGTGTGCTAGATCGGAATGTTCTGTATTTTAAAATCTCTAGGACATCCATATTATCTTCAAAGGCATTTCAGCTGGATCCTAAACATGTTTGCTTATGAAAAATTCCTACAGGAGTAGTTTGAACGAAGTAGTGCAGGTTCTCCAAGGGTTTGACTACATATATGCATCATATATACTAGAAGAATACTTTTAACATGCTATTTCTTTTTCATTAATAATATGACTAAACAGCCCTCACAGGTATTGACAAATTTTAGTCAACTGGAAAGAGATTCAGGTTCAAAAGTTCACCTGATTCATGCTGAGGCTTTAAACAGTCTTTTTACTTCCTTCTAAGACCACCCTATAAAAGAAACCATTTTAAGAGGTTTGTGCTTAATTGAAAAAGGAGTACTAATACTAATACGCCCTTCAAAAAACATGCAGGATTTATTTTAGCAAGAAATAGGCACCTAGATTAATTTGCAGCCCTCCCACTCCTGTGTTTGTATAGAAAATCATTCATCCTCTCCCCCATCCCTGAAAGAGGGATAATGGAAAGAGCAACATACAAAGGCTGAATTACTGTCAATAATTTGCAGATAGACAGCAAAGAAGAAACTGGAGTGTGTCTGATGCTGTTTTTTGTGTTTCTCTTGTTCCACTCATCGTGATGCCATCCAAAAGGGAATTCAGAGCTCTAGTGATTGAGATGGTGTTGGCCACTGATATGTCCTGTCACTTCCAGCAAATCAAAGCCATGAAGAATGCTTTGCAGCAGCCAGAAGGGTGAGTCACTTCACAATACTGTGCAGTGAGGGGTTATGTTTCAGCTGGTGCTTTGCCATTGTGTTTGACTTCAAAAGCACCTCTCCAGAGGCCCTCACTCTCTTTAATGTCCACATCAATTCTCTTTCTGCTGTTGAATTTTGAATGAATTCACTTAGGAGTGGACTGGCACCACCTATACACACATCTCTATTTTGTCCTGGTGGACTAAAGCTTCTAAAGGTCGCCATGTTGCGATAAGCCTTCCTGGGAATTTCCCTTGGATATCAGGGTAACATCAAGGACATGATCCAGCTGAATAACCTCCACAGCTTGCATATGATTCAAAGTTATATAGATCTGCAGAACACAACTTAGGCATTGCCCTTCTGCAGATGGCATCTGCTGCCACCTCGGCAAGGGGCCTGCTCCATAAACAAAGAGCAGATGAAAACAACTTGAGATCCACTGGAGAAGGACTGGAAAATAACAGATGGAACTGTATGGGGAAAGCCTTTTCTTCTTCCCAGTATGCCACTAGGAGCTCTAATATTTTGTCCACAGCTCTTCCCCATAAAATTCCTGTCATACTGCAGAAAGCTCTGAGTGATGGTCGCTTTTTCACCCTGGACACGTCTGTCAGAGCCTCCCAGAATTACACCTGTATCAGACCAGAGTGTGACTAGCCATTTGGTCCTCTCAAAAGCTACAACTTTTTCAGGTATTTCAGATAGTCAAAAGCTGGAATTTAAAAATGAGACTATCCATTCCAAGAAAACCTCTTAGGTTATGGTTTTAAGAAATTGCCAGCATCTTTTTGTTCTGTGGAAACAGATGTAAGGATTCCCTTCTGACCTCACACTAGTTTTCTAGCAGTGAAATGAGTTACTGTGTAGACTCATCAGTGCCCCTGAGACCAGATCCTAACTGTTCACTGCGGTAAGATGGTAGGGACCAACGTCTCTTCTGAGCTGCATAAAACAGCCCAGCTGAAATGGGGAACACAGCAACTCTTCAAGCCTGTTTGTGCAGATAAGCAAGCCTAGAAAGAGCTTAGCAAGACTGGGCAAAATTTCTTTTTGCACTTCTTCATTTCTCTTTTACAACAGGAGTTGTGTATGCTGGAGAAAAAAAATAGTATTTCATAGTTGTCTGTTTTTAGAAACACATAAATTGCTCCATTCTCTCATTTCTCCAACAAATATTCTAATGACCTCATGTTCCTGCTTAGGTGATATTTTTGTCTTTCTCCACTTCAAAAGCAGACAATTAATTTATTTGATCTTTTGGATTTTCAGAATTGACAAGCCGAAAGCCTTATCACTGTTGTTACATACAGCAGATATCAGCCATCCAGCCAAGGCCTGGGATCTCCATCATCGCTGGACCATGTCTCTGCTAGAAGAGTTCTTCAGACAGGTAAAGCTGGGGAAGTTCCTCTGTATTTCTTCAGCACAGAGGGATTGTGTAGGATTGAGCATGGAAGTAGTGAAATATGAACACAGGCTTTTTCCTGTTTCTCTGATTTAGGCAAGAACCTCCTAAATGATACGAAGCTTTCTCATCTGGCGCTAGTATCACTGGCTATTATGCCTCTTGGGAAGTTAGTGTCTGATACACTGCCTACAGATATGGACATTATCTACATAGTAGAAATTCTGATTTGGGAAGTCAATATGTGTTTTGAATTAGCAAAATATAGAATATGTGATGTTCTACTTAGCTATAGAACCATAGAAAACAGATTTAGGTAGCTGCACTTTATGAAATTGTACTTAGATTGTTGGAGTAGATGTGAAAAATGCATTACTCTTACTTTAGATGAACTAATCTGTTTTATAGCTCACAGTGGACTGCCTGTTGACAGACCCAAATGTAAACAAATCATTAAGCTCTGTGAGATAGCTATAAGCTCCCCAAGTGACTAATTAAAAGCATTTAAAGAGCTGCCTTAAAAAAAAAATATGTAAAACTAAACAGAGCACTTAAGAGTGTTTAGGATACTTTTCACAAATATGAGTTACTAAACTAAGCAGAAAACTGAGTGCTTAATTTCCCTCCAGAGTTCAATAACTTCATGTTTTATAGTAAATCTCAATGAAAAAAAGAAAAATATATGACAATTTTTAAATGGTGTCTGTTTTTTAAAGGCACTGTGGGAATCCCTTCTTAATAAAGACATTGCAAGAATTTGCTTTGAAATTAATCTTTTCATTTGTTTTTCAAACCAAGAGTGGGTTTACTAGGTGGAAGCAGGTAGATCATACCTGCAGCTGTGTCTGTGTTGCCACACAGGAGGCTCAAGCAAGTAGGATGATTTTCACATATGTCTTAGGGAGAAGTCTGTGCATGTTTATGCTTTTCTAGCTCAAAATTGTACTAGATGTGTTAAAATACACCACTGCTGAGTCCCCCAGATACTGGTGAGGGAATTAAGATTGGCTAGATATTGAGACCACAAAAAGCCAAAGTTTTGATCTGTTCTATGCGTGTAATGAAGAAAAAATATTATTTTATGTTTTCATAAGAATAATTTCATTTCAGCCAACAAATCCTACTTTAGTTTTGAATGACAGATGGCTCCGCTTTTAGATAAACCTCTACATAAAACTTGTATTCTAGTTAAAAATTCAGATGCAGTATTAATTCCCTCTTCAACAAAACCCTTAAGCATAGACTTGCCTTCACTGAAGTTATTTAGTACTAGATCAATAAATACATCCCTACCTGACAGCAGAAGAATCAAGACATTCTTCTCACAAGCTGAGAAGTACCACTAGACAGAGGGAACCATGTTGATAAGAAACTGCGCTGGCCTCAGATTAGGTATTGTATTTCCTTATGCTCTTCACCTGCAGACCCTCTCCTGTTCTTTCTGTTCTGTGCTCTGCAGAGATTTAACCTGTACCAGTACAGGTCCCCAGCCCTGTTGGTTTCCAGGTTTTTTGTGATGTGATACAGGTGTTCCTACACCAAGTAACCATCCTGTAGGTGTGAATGATGCTTCTGAGTACAATGCTGAGGTTTTTTACATTCAGCAGCTATGGTGAGCATCTCTTAGAGCAAACATCTTGCATGAATTAATTTGTTTTACTAATGCACTTTAGATAGCTGTGAGGGAGCTGCCCAAACAGCTTTGAGGAAGTCAAAAGCTTTGAGGAGTCAAAATATCTCTCTGAGCAGTTACAAAGGCAGTTAGGGGTTCCTTCATGAAGAGAATTAGGTACTTGGGTTTTTAAGATGCATAAGGAGTACAAGAAGAATGATGATTAGAGCTGTCATTGAGAGATGGTTTTCCTGAGAGATCAGCAGACACAGTAAAGGAATGTTACTTGGAAATACTTCTGTTTGTATTGTTTGAAACAATGTGTTTCAAACTCCTAACATAAAGCAGAATTGTTCTGCAACAGAAGAATACTATTATTTGTTGTTCCACCCAAAACTCTAATGGGACTTGTGCCCCCATTTAACGTATGTTATATTAACAAAAAGAAGAATTCAACTCTTATGCCTACAGAAGTTTTTCTCTGGTTAGTTTGCTGGCTGTTTTAGCTTACATTTGACACTGGCAAGAAGTTCAGCATGGTTAATGTGAACTGCTGATTGGAGGAATTGATCCTAGAGTATATTTAACAGGCTATTTAAGTTTGAATGCTCAGTGGGGTGTATTGTAATTATGTTATCCTATATATCTTCTCAGCATAAAGTGGTATGTTATGGAGTGCCTGAATAAAGTTAAAAGGCTTTTTGAGAATATGCAGCTTGAAAGAATGGGGGAAAATGGGGTTATAGCACTTCTTATAAATCTTTTACGCCATCTTGTGATGTTAGAAAAGGACTTTCAGTTCTGAGGGCTGGAAAGTGTTTGGATTTTTGTACTTTGGCACTTAACGAAAACATTGAGAATGTCAGAATCATAGCATCACAGAATACCAGGCTGGAAGGGACCTCAAGAATCATCTGGTCCAACCTTTCTTGGTAAAGACACAGTCTAGACAAGGTGGCCCAGCACCCTCTCCAGCTGAATCTTAAAAGTGTCCAATGTTGGGGGATCCACCACTTCCCTGGGGAGAATATTCCAATGGCTGATTGTTCTCATTGTGAAAAATTTTCCTCTTGTGTCGTCAGAATCTCCTCAGGAGTAACTTGTACCCATTACCACTCATCTTTACCATGTGATTCCTTGTAAAAAGGAAGTCTCCGTCTTCTTCGTAGCCACCCTTTAAACACTGGAAGGTGGTGGTAAGGTGTACCCTATGCCTTCTTTTCTCAAGGCTGAACAAGCCCAGTTGTCTCAGCCTTTCCTCACATGGCGGCCTTCCCAGTCCTTTGATCATCATGTGACCCTTCTCTGGACCCTCTCCAGCCTGTTCACATCTTTTTTGCGTAGTGGGGACCAAAACTGAACACAGTATTCCATGTGTGGCCTGGCAAGCACTGAGTAGAGTGGGATAATGACTTCTTTATCTCTGCTAGTGATGCCCTGGTTGATGCAACCCAGCACCCTGTTGGCTTTCTTTGCCACAGGAGTGCACTGTTCACTCATATTGAGCTGCTTGTCCACCAGGACCCCCAGGTCCCTTTCCACAGAGCTGCTCCCCAGCCGGGTAGATCCCAGCCTCTGCTGCACTCCTGGATTATGTTTTCCCAGGTGCAAGACCTTACACCTGTCGGTGTTGAACTTTATCAGGTCCTTGTAAGCCCACTCTTCCAGCCTATTCAATTCTTCCTGCAGGGTGACTCTCACTTCCAAAGTGTCCACTTCCCTACTCTGGTATCATCAGCAAACTTCATCAGAGTACGCTTGATCCCATCATACCCAACACTTATGAAGATATTAAACAGCACTGGAGCCAACATCAATCTCTGGGGGACCCTGCTTGTGACAGGTTGCCAGTTTGAAAAGGAAGTATTTACCACCAGTCTCTGAGTGTGTCCTGTCAGCCAGTTCCCCACTCAGCGCACAGACCACTTGTCTAGACCCTAATGCATCAGTTACTCTAGGAGGAGGCTGTGAGAAACTGTATTGAAAGCCTTGGAGAAATCCAGGTAGATAATGTTCACCGCTCACCTCACATCAACTGAGCAGGTTACTCGGTCCCAGAAAAAATGTCAGCGTTTCCTTTGGAAGAAAAAAGTAATCTGCATCTGGTCAGCCATGACCTGTGAATTCCTCATCTGAAAGACTAAAAAAGGCATGCAAAGAGATTCAGTCCCTGAAAACTCAGTCCTGATGCTGATGTTCTCTCTTTAAAGGTTTGCTCTGAGAACTGAGTTCTGCTGGGCTGCCTGGAGAACTGCAGTGAGAAGCATTCCTGTGCTCAAGTGGGTTTTTAGTTGGTGTGTAGAAGTACCAAGCAGGCAGAGAAAGCTCTAAGGAAAGATTCACTGGAATCAGGATGATGAATTCACCAGTTTCTTCTTGGACTATGACTTTTCCAGCCAGACTCAAATTCTCCACCATTTGTGTTAAAAAAGAAAAAAATACAGAAACAAAACGTAATTAAAGAAAGCAAAATCAGAGGCTTTTACAGTCATGACCTAAGATATCAAAGTGCAATGTATCTTGCCTTTTTCTAATTTCTTGTCAATTTTTTTTCTCCAGGGTGACAAAGAAGCAGAACTAGGGCTTCCCTTTTCTCCACTGTGTGATCGCAAGTCTACTATGGTTGCTCAGTCTCAAATAGGTATGTCCCTTTTGGTGCATGCAAAGTAGTGTCGTAAAAGCAAAACTTACTTCTCCCTGTAGGGCTAAGATCACTGTGATCTCTTATCATTTGGAACTATGTTAAAGAGAGGAGATAAAGCACAATGGCGTTATTTTCCCCAGATCAACAATTCGAAGCTCAGGAGCCATTAAATTTATGGTGGTGGTTCCATGCAATAACCAAGTTACCTCTGATGTGTCTGCAGAGATGACTACAGTGCCTGGTTGTAACGCTACTCCATGGTTTTCTGAGCTGTGAAGATGAGTCATATGTGGCAACGTGTTGTGATATCATAATTATTGGTTGATATGAAAATGTAATGTCAGTCCCTTCGATGACCTGGGCAAAACCTATTGTGTGTTTTTCCATTTATTCCTCCCATCCTTTCTCTCCCAGTGCTTCAAGCCAACCAATATTTGCCGTTGAAGCCAAGCAACTAGCAAACTTATTTCTGATCCACCCAGCCATCTACTTCTCTGGTTATTGAGTGAAAAAGTAGAAGGATAGGGCAACAAGCCTGGTATTTGGTGAGAAAACAAGAGGAGCTAAGTGAAGTAAAATGGTTAGGGGGCTGGGAGCAAAAATAGCCCAATAGAAAATGGATTTATGGGTGGATTTTTATATCTAGGAAGCAAGTGAATTAGAAGAATGTGATCTAACCTCAACTGGAGAGTAGGAAGTCAAATGGAATAACAAGAAAGAGAACACAGACCCTGAAAATTAGGGAACTGTGACCAGAAGCAGATATAGGGAGAATGTATTAAAGGAAAACAAAAAATTTGAAGTATGAAACGTCTCTCAAAGAACAAGATATCACTGAACCTAGGAAAGTTCAGATTTATAGCTGTGGCTAAGAGCCATTTCTATTTAAAGTTATTTCACTGTTCCTGTTAGTCAAGCCGTTTTCTGAGGGCCCCATCTGAGACTTTTCTGGCTTTGTTAGTTTAGACAGTTCAGTCAGAATCTGAACTTGAAAAGCCCTGTGCAAGCCTGGCCCAGTTGCCAGACTTGTAGTGTTTATTCCTCTGCATTGGTGATCAGAAGAGTGGGAATGTTTGTAGAGCACAGTGCAACTGTGTGTTCTGCCATCAGCTCAGTGGAGGGAAGTAGCAGCAAACTTGAAGTGCTGCAGTCTCAGCTAAAACCAACATTGAGGACTCCTGGCCACACTACACCTACTGCTGTGCTGTGGGAGAAGGTAAACTCTGGCTGGTGTGGAGGGAAGCGCATGCAGAGGCTTCTCTTTCACACCCCTTCTTTCATCTTTCAGATATGTCCCTCACGCCTTACAGGAAAGAGGAGTCGTGCTTCACATGGGGTCCCTCTCTGTAGAGCTATGTGTGTGCTTGAAAATCAGTTTTCCTTGTCCCCCTCTTTTGTGCTCCTTTGCTCAGGAAGGCCAGTAGAGCCAAGATGCCCCATGTGTCAATCCACTGCAAAATTAATGATGAATTAAACTATCACCAACACAATTCCCCCTTAGAAAAGAGGCTCTCATCAGTAAGCAAAGGCAGCCTTATTTAGTCATGTACTATTTGTCACTATATTTTATTTGTACAATTTAGTAATCCATTGACATTAATAGGCTACTGTCTATAAATCTTGCCTTCTAACATTATAAAACTTCATTTCTCAGTCTGCTGCACAAATTGGCAGTGTCTTTCTGTAACATCTCCTTTGTTAAATCAAAACCTCTTACGTTTTCTGGCTATCCGCTGAGGCAAGGCTTTCAAAGTCGTAGGGTAGATTCTCAGACAAATAATCTGTTCCCATTCACTTATTTACCTGATTAACAGCCTTAACAAATTGTTCCCTGGAATAGTAATTACTACATTTCTTTCCAAAAGTAAGTTCTTATTGAATTCCAAATGGTGCTATTGTCTGCAGCAAGCAGCCATCAGTCCCCACAAATAAAAAACCTCTGTCCTTTGTGAAATAATATTCTGCTCTTGGTTCTGTCAAGGACAGAGACTAGAAATCCTGTTTGGGTGGCTCAACTTTTCTGTAGTCGCTGGTTTGCTGCTCTAAGTCCACTGCAGATGCAACAGCAGTGAACAAGCATTTTCATTATCAAAAGATTTTCACAAATGGACACTGAAGGTTTTACAGTACAGACTTTTTTCGTGCCAATGGAGCAATCTTACAGCAAAAACTTTCTCAAAAGAATGTCTTTCTTGTTGCTTCAGTTTGTGAAGAAATTGTTTAAATTGGTAATTTAAAAAAACATGAATATCAAATAATAAGCCTGGATTTGAAAACCTGTTAGTGCCAGTGACCAATTTATCATCTTTTTTCTTGTTCAATAGAATAAGTGTGGTAAATATTTCTGTACCACAGTGAAGAACAGAAATCAGGAGATTCATGTCCAGAAGTCAGGCTGCTTATCAGAGTGGGGGAGACAAACAAACTGCAAAGAAAAAGCAGGCCAAGACTTGTATTTTCCAACAAGAATATCAGGAGTTGAAGCTTCTTTATATGTCTCAGACTGTAGGAAGCTTGTTTGACTGGAGGTCAGCCTTTGTTGTTATTGTCCTCTTTTGCAGCTGATAAATGTAGCAACATCCATTCATTTTTGTCCTTTGACAGGCAAGAAAGAAAATTACAACTTCAGAAAAAATTGTATAAAGGTTGATGAGTGTTTGCTGATGATTCTTTATTTTTGTTCGTTTGCTTTTTTGGTGGTGGGCTTTAGGGAGGCTGCCCTCTAGCCAGTGTTTGGCACAGTGGCATTCTCAGATGGAATGAATGAGCACTAGGCATATGCCTGGAATCTATCTTCAGCATGCAGTGTTAATTGGTAAAATGTTCTTAGTTGCTGGGGTACAGAAATATTTACCACACTCATTCCATTGAAGAAGAAAAAGTGTGATATTATGGTCGTTAGAATTAATAGGGTTTAAACCCCAGGTTTATTATTTGATAGTCAGGGGGTTTTAATTAGCAAAATAAATCACCATATTTAAATCACAGTGTCTTTAGGTAAGAAGAGAGAGAACACAGTGGGGAGGGAGGGAGGCACTTGGGAATATAGTGTAATTTACATAATTATTAATAAAGTCCTAAATTTTGTTTCTACAATAGCAGATTATGTTTCCCAACATCATTGTAATCCCTATTTTAAGGTAATACCTGAATATTTTATTTAAGTTATAGGGAATAGAGAACAAAATACCACTTATCAAAGAAAAGTTCTCTTATGTCTTTGAGTTTGTTTACCTGTGGTCCCTTGTGCCACCTCTCCCTTTGTTGGTGAGATGCAAGACTTCTCCCAGGGAAAACTTGTTTCTTAGTTAGAACTGGACCTTGTGTTTGTGTGAAAATATTGATTATCTCAGGAAGCAGATACCACTACCTCGCTGCTGAAGTTACAGCCATACATCTGATATCAGAGATTTGCATGTCTTAGGGGTTTTAGTGGTGATGGAGTAAATAGCAGTGGTATTTATTACTTGCCAAGCAGAAGTGACAAGATACTGCGGCTTGGGTTTCTTTGGTCATTAAGAGGTAAAATTTCTTTTGAGTGAAGGGGAATAGAAGAGACATATAGACAGACACACACACACATATACATAAATCAAATTCTTATCCTCAGGACTCCTGTGGCACACTGAACAGTGTTCTTAGTACAATTTCAATCGTTTTAAAAAAATTGTATTAATTTTCTGGGATAATCTAGGTTGTGATCTAGCACACAATTCACACAATTTCCTGTTATGGCTTTATACTACATACATTTCTGATTAGATCCCTGGGAGAGTTCTTTTTTTTTCAAAATTTGAATAGTTAAGACTGTCTCAGTGTTATAGGAGCATGTGATTCAGATGTTCAGATCAGACTGCATATTTTCTCCAGATTTACAGAATGTTATTATGAAATTCTGAGAACTTGCAAGTAACATTTTTAATTTGGCTAGGCACGAAAATACACTTAATTACCCATTCTTTTAGAAATTTAGCAAAAATTGGGGGGGTGGGGAATGGAAGTAGAAGGGTGCTCAACTGCTTTGCACTCAGGATGTGGCTCAGAGCATCTGTGAGTTCAGATGGCCCTTGAGGTCTCTTATTTTACTGTTCAGGGTCTGTCATAGAAACATATTGTGATCCAGTCAGAGAAATGATAATATTGTGAATGTATAATTAATAGTTACAATTACCAAATCTTTTACAATTTTAACAGTGGGAAAGGATCTGAATCCTCATGTGCCTTAGGAGGAATTAAGGATGTAGTTGTTGGTTACATGCAGCATTAAGAAATTTGCTATGTGTAGTGCTAAAACGAACATAAGAAATATCCTTTGCCCCAAGTGAGAATTTAGGGGAAGGTGTAAGGTACTATAAGCTCCTCGCTCTCACATCTTTTCTATGCAATTTTGATTTTTCTTCATGGCATGATTTTATGGTCACAGGGCCCTTCAGTCCTTCACAACATTCAGATCTGAGCCATACTGATCTTATTGATCTCTGTCAAACTGTATACTGAAGTAGAAATTATTTGGCCCTTTATTTTTTTCCTTTCCTTATATTAAAAAATGGGGGAGAAAGCATTTAAATCTGTTTTATTATCAAGAACAACAAGCTGGATGAGCACTGAGGAGAGAATACTCACAGCAACCCACTGATATGCACAAAGAGTCTTGCATGTAGCTGCACATCAGCAAAGCTTACCAGTATTATTGCTGTTATATTAATTTTCTGCTTAAGAGAGTTCATCTTTGAAACGGGGTTTTATCCAAATCCGCTAGGAATTTGGCTTAAATATCATACTCTTCCTATAAAGCAAGTTCTGATGCATCTGTTTATGCTCTAATTTGCCCCAGTTTCTTTCCAGTGTTTAAGTAGGTAACTTTCATGACATGCTATATCCACATTCTTGGTTTAGGCAATAATGTATACTCGGTTTTCCTTTTCTAGTATTTGCCTATCCCTCTTTCAAGGTATATTTTTTTTACTCTGTCTTTTACAGTGTGGTTGTCTGCGATCACTGAAGCAGTGACTCCACATAAATCCTCCTCTTGCCTGCTTGACTCTGCTTGTGTTTCTGCTCAGGTTTCATTGATTTTATTGTGGAACCCACTTTTACTGTGCTGACCGACATGACTGAGAAGATTGTGACTCCGCTCATTGATGAAGCTTCCCGCTCTGGCATGTCCGGGTTCAGGCGTTCCAGGTGAATGACTACATGCCCTGTTCCTTCACTCTGCACATGCCATTGTACCCACCGCCCCCTGTTTCCCTGCAACAGCCCATGTCTTCCTTGTGGCTTAAAGCGCCGTATCTGCACTGCTGACACCACAGCTCACCTTGTGACATGACTTTGTTGCAGCAAAACTCCAGCCCAGAGGAGGGCAAAAACGGAGGCTGGCATGAACCTGAGCCATGTCTCCAAAGGCAGTGAGCAGAAACCGTTGTAGCCATGCAATTGAGTGAACTGTAGTGCTCTTTCCGTCACTAACATCAAAGAGAAGGTAGAGGGAATTGTTGGGAGGCACTCATTTCTTCATGCCAAAAGTATAGATGGGATTGAAATACAAAAGAGGACTGGGAAGTATAAGCACACTTTAGTGGCAGCATTTAGCATTATGTGACTGTGTGAAGTACCACCAGAATTCACCTGAAGTTTGGGTGTAAGGAGTCTTGGCCCATTCAACCTGCTCTGTTCTTGTAGAGAAACTACTCTTTTAGTAGCTTTATGGACAGGGTGTGTCTTGGGATTCAAATGCTGTGAGGCTACTGCTCCCTAGAGTAGGGCTACCAAGTCAGGATTCCCTCTGTCAGGTGACTCTTGGGCTGTTACACAAAAAGCAAGCACTAATATGTTTCTGTGCCAGTTATCTTGGTGCCTTTATTAAAATGTGCACAATGAAGTGTCCATCCTTGAAACACAACTGTAGGGTCTGTAACTGAGTGCCTGATTTCAGCCTCAGCTGAGGTCACCAAGCCCTGGACAGAGGTTGGCCTCCTGTCCTGCGCCTAATGGCTCCCGTTGGTGAATTTTAGGAGACTCCTCTTTTGACATATTTGATCTCTAGAATTGTCTGACTCTCCAATGGATATTTAGGGAATGAAGATACACAGCAAAGGTAATGGAAACACTTTGAGTGTTTCTATTTCTTGGGGACTATGGGTACTGAAAAATATGCATGGAAAAGCTGCCCTTTGTTTCTAATGCTGGCTCAGGTTGTGCTGTTTGCTTTAACATCAGTTGCTGTGGGGTGGGAGGGGAGGATGAGGGATTCAGGGTTAGTTTTTGTTTTCCTGGTTGACTCTGTTAAGTTATCTGGACTTAGAGTAATTATTTCTTCTTAGCTGCATCTGTGTGTATGTGATAGTGATTTCTTCTGTGTTTGTGCTCTTGTGTCCCAGCCTGAATAGCATTAGTCCCTCCGAAGTTAAAAAATCAAGTGTCAAGAGCACTGGGTCTGAAGGAAGTGCCTCACTCAACTGCTCCATACTCACTGTGGACTTCAAATGTTTCAAAGCCACTTGGACCGAGGTTGTGCAGCAGAACCGGGAGAAATGGAAAGCGCAAGCCACCAAAGGTAACAGCCAGGCATTTTACTGAAAGAATAAAAATTCTTTTGACCTCTTCTTCAAGCTCTTCTTCAATCAAATTGCTCTCCAAGTAAGCACTGTTAGTTTGAAAAACGGTGTTTTCAAACTAGGTCAACGTTGTCAAGGTTGACAGCCTACAACAGGGCTTTCCAGGTCAACAACCTACACTAAGTTCAGAAGGATAGGAATACTGTGACTCATCTGTGCCTTATAGTCTTCTTACATGGTGTATATGTACGTAATGAAGAGGGATGTGGACAATGGGAGGGAAAAAAAATAATTGTAAGGGAGGTCCCCTAAAGTCATGAGTCACAGTCGGTACAAAAATAGCTGGAACAGTATTTATAGAGATAGAGAATTCTTTGTTCATTTGTAGGTATAGAGAATTGTTCACTGTTAAGATTGAAAGCGTTACAGAAGATAGTTCAGGGGAGAAGGACAGGATATTCTGGGTTCACAGCTGTTTTCATATTTCTAGTGATAACTTCGGTAATGACTTGGGAACTATGCTGCAAATGCTCATGATGTCATCAGTCTGGGAGGGACTGCAACTATTTCAGAAGAATGAAGGCTGTGTTGGTTGCAGGTTGGCCAGGGTTCAATATTGTCATGCTAATGGGGAAAAAAAACCCTAACACAAAACCCTCCAGCCCTTGCTTCTAAGACGGTTCTGGCATTCTTCCCATCTTTCCAGCAGTAACAAGGCCCCCACAGCAGTGCTGCGTCCAGTTTTGGCCACTGCAGTTCAGGAAGCATATGGACCAGTTGCAGACACTACAGAGTACAGTAATGCAAATGATGATAACTGTTGTTTATAGCTGAGAAGGTTTGTAGCTGAAAGCAGTTTTCTGAAGACAACTGAAGCTGCAGATTAAGAGAACTATTTTTTTATTCATATACCCTGGGTTGTTAAGAGGAGAAAAAAAAAGAAAGTTGACTGTAAACTGATAGCAAGTTAGACATTGGTAAATATCTATCTTGGAACTAATGAGAAACATCTGTTGAGAAGGACTTTGGTATAACTGCCCCTTGCCTCCAGGGGCTGGGTGATTGCCCAAGGACTCCTTGAGCCCTTGGGTGATTTACATCAGCTTTGGATCCAAAAAGGGAGGAATGTGTCACTGATTATTATTTTTTTTCTTCATGAAACTTTTTGTGATACAATTTCATCTCTGAACTGAATACTTGTTACTCGGACCCTTACTTAATGCAGTTGTTGTATTTCATGTAAATGGAAGGAGTTCGATTTTAATTTATTATGTGGCCTTGGCTTCAGGGCTGATGGAAAAATTGGCATGGTTCTCCTATTTGCCAGAGCAGATTGTTCCTCTCCAACTGAAAGGCCTGTCTAAAGGTGCAGGAAAGCACTCATTATTATTCAAATTAAATATTTCTTTATGATTAAAACTTGCCATTCAGGAAAAGCCTTTCTAGGCATTCAATGAAAATGGAAACCAAAACAGAATTCAGAATCTGCTTATTTGCAAGGGGCTTTTTTTAGCCTTTTTTTTTTTAATTGGTATTTACTGTTTCACAGTTCTTTGTGGACCAAACTAAAGCTAAGCAAATGAGCAAGGCATTTAACATAATCAGTGTCCCACAGTATAGGAGCATTGAGTGAATGAAGCCAATACAGTTAACTGGTTTTAGGAATTTCATTTCAACCCAATACAGTTAACTGGGTTTAAGAATTTCATTTCAACTTTCAACCCAATACAGTTAACTGGGTTTAAGAATTTCATTTCAACATGTACCATATATACTTGCTCATCTACTAAGGATCTACTAGATAAAAATCCTATATGCAAGAGAGACCTGTGGGGAAATAAATAAAATCTATCTTGCATTTCACCTAAACCAAAGCTATAGAGTAGATTGTAATAGATTTTGGATATTTAACTTTTAAATGTGCTTTGTACCCACTTGCAGTGACTGCTTTGCATAAAGACATTTTTCTGAATGTGCATATGTAAATGTCAAGTTATGATTCAAGTGGATGTGCACACATTGCTTAACTAATGCTGCTATTGGTAATATGTATTGATGCTGTATTTCACATCCATTCTTTAGAGTATCTGATGATAAGTGTTTGGTTATTAATAGTTTAGCTGGAGAGGAAAATATTTTATTTTAAAGTGCCTCATAAAAAAACCCTTCTAGCAGCTCCTGAGGGTAGTCTATGGAAGAATTAGTTATCGTTTGAAAGCAGGGAGCTCACCAGTCTGCATTATTAGACATGGAAGCCCTTGAGTAGGTCATTTTATCTTTACCTTTCTGACAACCTTTAGCCCTGAATAGTTGATTTACTGTATGTTTTTGCCAAACTTCATTGCCAATGACTTGGATCAAGGCCTCATTTTATGGGTCAAAGATTCATAAAGTAGTTTCAGCTTCTGTTCATCTGAATTCATTGACTTTCACATAATTTCTGTGTTTCTGGGTGCATTTAGCAGTACAAACACGCTTTATTTTTGCCTTTTTTTTTTTTTTTTTTAATCCTAATAGATTTATACAAAAGAATGGTTCAGCATACCTTTGTATGGGCTGGCTGGGAACTAAGGAATTGTTCCTGGACTCCACAGCCCTTGCATCGAAACCTTTGCTTAGCTGCTGTCTTGCTCCTGACTTGCAGCAAATCTCTGCGCTCCATCTGCCTTGCCTGCCTTAGCCATATGCAGCAGGGCCTGCTGCACAGCAGGAGTTTACATTGCCGACCCCCATCAAACCAGTGTCTTGCAATGCATCAGGAGGCTCTGCCAATAAAAATAAGAATTATTAAGAGAAGACAGATAAAGCATTTAACTGCTGATTGACAGCAAATGGCAGCTGGGGATCAGAAGGGAAGGAAACCCATTGTTATTATTATTATTGTTAGTGCTGTTATTGTTACTGCTACTAATATTATGAAATTATTTGTAGGATACTGTATTCCCTTTGGTAATGATATTGTCCCTAGAAGCATCAGTGAGCTGTTTTTTTCCTGAGTGTGGTATTTATAGAAAATTTCTTTAACCGTTTGGGCACAGTAAGTGGGTTTATTACTGATCTCTTTTTGCATAAAGGATCATCATTAAATAGCTAAAATGAAAAGAAAAAAACCCCAACTGAATAAACAAACACCCTAATGTGCAAAGCACCATTTAGATAAAGTATTTTCTGACACAAATTTTGACAAGAGGCACTCATCCAACAGTGTTGTAGCAAGTCCCAGTCTCCTGAGCCAAATTTCTTTTCTGTGGGTCAGGAGCAAAATGCAGCATTTTTTTCAGATCCCCAAGTGAGAGGAATCTTTCTGTATGCCATGAGACTCCAGGGAAAATACCAACATGCATAGCTGAGCTATTTATGGAAGCTACCATAGATTTCAGGAATTATTAATAAAGCGAGGGAGGCTTATATCTAATTAAATTATATTTTTGTGTGAGCCATAATTTATTAATTTAAAAATTCATTAACTTTAGTTAGCTGCTGGCAAGGAAATAGAGATTGGCATTTTTTATAAAGACAGCTTTGCCCCTTTCTCTTTTGTATCCCATTGGTACATTTTTCTCAGAACTGGTTCTGATTTACTCATAAGAAGTATTTGACAAGACACTTAAAAATTCTTTTGTAATTTTTATTCACTGGCCAAGACCCTGCTCCTGTAAGGAACAAAACATCTTTCCTATAGATCTCAAGAACGCTTCCAAAGAACCAAAGTAGACTTTATTCAGTGTTTTGTAGGATTTTCTCATCAGCTTACACAATCTGTCTGAAAACAAGAGATACATCTGTGATTCCTGTCACAATTAAAGTGCAATTAATTACCCACGATGGGGTAAAGAATGGGCAGGATTTTGCCAACCCAGAAATCTTGATTCCAGGCCTAGAGCGGTCACATCTGAATGCCTAGACTCACTGTGGGTATAGATATGCTCTGAAGCTGCGTGAGCACACAGGTTCCAAACTGCGTTGTTGAGCTACTCAGCTGCTTTTGCTGTTTGAATCTCTGTTGATTGTGGAAAAAGGGGAGAAAATTACAGAGTCTCTGCCCAGGGTCTGCATACACCCAGCCATGTTTATTAGCTGGAGGGCTGTGCTGGGGGACCATGGTTGTGTGCTGCTTTCCAGCAGGCAGCCACACAGAGCCTTTGCAGCTGAGTCTGTGCTGCACCTGACCTGGGCTAGAAATATAGTGGGTTCAACACCTGGAGCCAAAGTAATTTTCAACCTGTATTATAAATAAGTGTTGCATCAGAGCAAGAGCAATATCTTGAATGGAGGAAACTGGCTTCTCTGTAATTTTTTTATTACTTTTTTTCTGCATAAGACTATTTTGAGATGCTGCTGTTGTTCCACACTCGCTTTTGAATGTATACATTTGTATGTTTGTGATTGACTATAAGACATTTTAGAATGCAAGGGCAAGTACTATTAGTGATATATTAGTCTTCCAAGAAAGGACAGAGCTATGAAGGATAATAGTGAGTGGAAGGAAAGGGGTTAGGAAGCTGGCACTGGAAGCAACCTGGAAGAAGAGGGGAAAAGGTAGATGTCAAAGAACCAAGAATTTTTATATGCCTGGAGTTACATGGTACAGTATGAGAAAAAATGAATATTGTTTGACTGATTGTTGTGTGTCAAAAATGAAACTAACTTTGGTACCCACAGAGCCTTCAATAGCTAATATCTCTTTTTAATTTGCCTTTTAAGAATGTTGAGGAACTATGTTTTCAAAGGTGAACCTTATATGGTAAAAAAGGACATGCCTATAATATACATTTAAGCCAATGTGGGGTCTTTTTTTCAGAATACTTTCTAAAGTGTTCTCCTGTGCTCTTTTTCCCTTGTTGAGTCAATTCCTACTTTTACCTAAGTAAAAGCTGGTTTTGTGTAAAAAGCTGAATGAGATTTAGATATGTGAGTTGTATCATTCTTATCAAATTGACTGATAATCATGATTTCTTTCCTCATTTTGCTTCTCTCATTGCTGAGGATGCAGAAGAAAAAGCTAAGAAAGAAGCAGAGGAAAATGCTCATCAGGGAGCAGATGAAAAGAAAACAGATGAAAAGGATAAGGATCAGCCAGCTGAAGATGCCACAGCAGCAAAGGCAGAGAACAGCAAAGAACCAAATCCTGGGGAAAACAAAAGCGGAGATTCCAATAAGAATCATGTAAATGGGACTCAGCAAACTGGGGTGAACAAACCTGAAACCTCTCATGGGAAAAACGCACCTAGGACAGATAAGGGAATGGGCTCTTACCACACAGTGGGAGAAGAGAAACAGCATGTCCAGAATGGTGAGTTCTTTCCTTCCATTGAAACATAAATTCGGCCCCAAAATCAGTATCTCACCTCAGTGATGGGGGAACCTAATGTCCTGAAAAAAGATGTCCTAGGCCCAGAGCCTTTTCCTGGACACTGGCATAGTCACCTTCATATGGGAATCAGAAACTGTAACTTAACTCCCAAGTAGTGTTCTTCCATAGAAGAAGGAGTTCATCTGCTTGGGCAGTTTTGGAGGAAAGGAGAAAAATCTTTTTCATGGAAATAAAGCAGCCTGTTATGATTCACAGGCTGAGAAGCTGAAATAAATATTCTTGGTTCAATTAGCAGCTTCATTGCTTGGGTAACTGGCAGAAGAGAAGCCAAAGTTGCCTTATAAACCCTTTTTAAGGCAAATTAAAGGTGTCTTTGAACTGAGTCTCAGATATAAATGTTTCGGGACAGAGGATTTTTCCCCTCTCTCTGTTTTTCAGATTTATATTGTTTATGCTTCCTTTGTTCAGGTTTTTTGTTTGTTTTTTTTTTTATTATTATTTTTTTATTAAGGGAGTCATGAACCTAGTTTTGGAGACTTTTTTTTTTATCAGAATTTTTATTCCAGTGTTTTAACTTGCTATAGAACTGTGTTAAAATAAGAAACACATTTTGCACCCAAAAAAGTGGAAAAAATGCTTGAAAATTGCATTGAATATAAAGAAAATTAAAAATTATTCCTCTGAGTCACTTGTGTCTTGGCCATTTCTCTGCCCTTCTCTCCCCAGCTCCTGCTCCCCGAAGTCATTATCAAAAAATGGCAGTACAGCCGCAGGTGACTTATCACAAACTTGGCTAGTATCAGCCAGTCCAAAATCAGCACAAAACTCAGACTTTGAGGTATCCTTTTAGAAAAAACCTGAGTAAGCATAAAGACTTTGAAAGTCCCAGGCCCAGGCAGTGAATTTAGATGGCAGCAGAGGCAGAAATTCTGTTTAAAACATTCCTGATATGATTCTCATGTATTTCACTTGGCTGATGGCCTTTCCCAGTGATTTCATCATCATTACTTTTTTTTTTTAGATTGGAAGGACTATGGGGAACAGAGCTGTCACGCTCTGGTATCTATGAGATTTGTCTTCAGACAGTGTTACACGGATGGATAGGAATGGGCCCTCCCCCAGGGAGACAAAAAAGTTGGGGTTATATGAAATCCCAGTTAGACCGCACCAGTCTTTTCTTCTGAAATCCTTTGTTTTACGTGCTCCTAACAATATGGGGGTTAAGCGTGCTTTAGTGATTTTGACAGTACCTTTTCCTGCAATGCCTCTCTGTTGCAGTTGTCAGAAATGCTTTGAAAGGAATTACAATAATTTCTGAAAATTAGAGTCTTCCTCAGGAAAAGAAATTCTGTCTCTTAATTTATGGGAAAAAGCCTTTATGAGGTACAATCATGGCAGAGTCTTTGGAGACTGATGAAATCTTAACATTCATATCTCTGGGTTCACCACAGCTTCCGTTATGTCTATATGTTAATATCTCATCGTAAAGTATTTGCATTATTATTTCTCTGCCTTTGTAATCCCTTTCAAAAAGACCATTATGATCATTGTTCTGCTCTACTTCTGGCAGTATGGCAAGGTAGATATTACAATACTCAAAAGTCTCCTATTCGTGGGAAGTTAGGTTCAATGAAAGTTCAGAAATTGCTTTGTCGGGTGAGTTTAAAGTCTCTCTCAGTCACTCACTGTCCATGTGCTTTCTCCGAGAGATCAAACTGTGAAATAACATATGTGTGGATGCTCATAATCTTTTCCTGCACACACTTAAGTGTCAAGCAACTCCTTTACGCAATGGTCAAGTAAAGCATTATTAGCTTATTATTACTGTCAGCCACGTGATGGTGGAGGAAATGCGAGACTTTTGTGCTTTGCTAGAGACATTTTAATGTCATTTCCTGAAGACAGTGTCCTTCTTTTAGAGTCCACCTTCATCAAGCAGATACCTTGACCCTGATTGGAGCTACTTTTAGATCTCTGTTCAGGGAGCCCAAGTCAGTGGCAGTGTGATCAGCTGAGCCGGTTGCGGCTTGTCCTGTATCATCTTGCTTTCATTTTTCTCTCACCCACACAGTTAGCTTAGAAAAAGAATACATGAAAAGTTCTGACTCTGAATGAGAACTGATCAGGACATGTTTTTTCCCTCTTGTTAAATATTTTAAGATTTGAAAACGATTCCTCTTTTATAATACGATGAAGCTTAATTAGAGGGAGAGATTGATCTCCTGTCATCCAAGAATAACAAATACTCCAGTGGTCAGGGAACAATGTGGAAGAGGGAGACCTTGCTTCTCTACAATTTCTCTTTTTTTGGGTGGTTCCAAAAATAAATATCCACTGGCCATGACTATTTTGAAGGCAGATCAGATCCTCTTTAACACATAATGCCTATAATCTTGATCCAAAGGCTGGAAAGTAGCTATAATAACAAAAATAATAATAGAAATGGAATAAGCATCACGTTAATACAGCCCTGTAACATACCTCACATTTAAAAAATTCTAGAGTGAGACTTTTACAGCTTTTTGTGTTGAGGTGTGGGTCAAAAATTCACTACTATTCCTCCAGGGGGAAAAGACAAGCTGCCTGCTCCTATCTGGGCAGGCTGCTGTTGCTTCTCTGGACATCTGAAGGAAGGACACCTTCTTTGCTGCTGTTTGGACACTGCAGTTGAAAGAACCCTATTCTGGTAGAATTCTTCCTTTAAGTTATTCTTCATTTGATCTTGCATTTGGCATTCTCATTCAATGAAGGGATGGTCTGGGAAGGTCTCCTGTAATCTGCTGTATGACTAATTAATAGATGACAGAAAATGAGAATGACTCTGGTTAACCTTCCTGGCTTCACAAAACACACCCCAACTCAAGTTGCCATTTTCATTCTGTATCAGCTATTACTCTCCAAAGGCTTTGCTTTGCTGGTTTGCTACGGAGACTCTAAAGCCAGTGATCAATGCTAGGATGATTATTCCCTGATACTGTCATCAAAGGACACCCCAATGAATCTGTGGGTATAGGAAACTGGTAAGAGAAAGTAAGACAAGATTATGTAGGACTGTTTGGGATGTTTAAGGTGGTTCTTTAATGCAGAGACTTAAGATGAAGTCTTTTAAAAGCATAAGTGTGTCAGAGTCCTAATTTTGAAATTAACGTTGTGCTCAGGTTTTTAATGGCCTACAGACAACCAGAGGAGCACGAGTTTGCTTGTGCATTTAAAAAAAGTGTTAACAATTAAAATAAATTTAGAAGTAAATTGTAAAGCTTGATTTTCTGTAGGAGTTGGATAAATTTTGTCTGGTGCTTTATTCTATGGAAATCTCTTAATCCAGTTCCTTGTGAATACAGACCTTTTCTCCTAAGGAACATCTCCTTTGGATGTTGCAATTTGATTGAGTTACAGGTATTAATAAACTGCAGTCTGCATTAAAATGCTTACAGTGTTTCTTATTGCTTCTTTTTAGGTGAATTAAAGGAAGACAATAAGTTGGACAAAAAAGATCAGTCCAGTGTAGGGGATGAATCAAAGAGAACAGATGGTAAGGACAACATTTTATTACATTTTGTCACCCATTTTTATATGCAATATACTATTTACTAAACATCTGAAGGTTATTCTAGAATCAAAAAAATGTGTGGTAACCAGAAACAGACTTAACAGAAACAGACATTAGACTTGAAAAGAAGCCATTGGGGCATTCTGGAGGAAAATCATCCTTTTCACATAATGCTTAGCACCACTTAGTTGTTCTGCTGGTAAGGCTTATCCATCAATTTTTGTGGGGTGCCTGCAAGAAAAATCCTGGATTATTAGAGTTGCTTAATAGGAAATGCAGATCTGAGAGGTTCTATTCTTCTGACTTTCTTTGGGCTGTATTCTGCACTCTGTTAGGCCAGGCTGTATGGGAGATGTAAAAAACAGAGCTAAGAAAAAACTTTACAAGGTGTCCTTGTTTTTCATGACTGCACTGTATACTACACCAATACAAACACAAAGCTTTCTTGGCTTAGTTGTTTGAGGGGGAATTTGCCAAGCGCTGTCGAACCACAGGTGTGGGAAACAAGCAGGTACATGCACATCAGCATAGGGGTTCTATTACCAATGCTGTAGAAAAGGGATCTTGCTGAAACGTTGTTGGAATGAAGCAATTCCAAGCCATGGGATGGGTTTCTTGGGCATCTGAGAATAATTTCTAATGAGTCTGATCCTAACGTAGAGGTACACAGAAGTTTCAGTAGCCTCAGCAAAGTGGAAAACCAGCTGTAAGGTCTGTGGCGTATTTACTCCTTTGCATCTCCTCAGCTAGGTACCACAGGGCTCTGAGCTAGTATCTGGACCCACATTGCTCCAAAATCGATGGCTAAAGTATTAGATAGAAAAATAAATGGAAACAAATATTAAAGCTAACACTTTCTTTAGTATGTCTCAGTAAAATCCGCTGAAATACAGCTATTCCTAAATGTGAATAATACAGTATTTTGTTTCAATGGTCAGGAAAGATAGCCTCATTGTAAGTACTGCAGTTATTATACCATGTTTTCTTTTATTGCTTTCTTTTAAGAAATAACTTAAAGTTCCTATGCTTTAGCAAAATGAGACATAATCAGAAAATGTGATACCTCAACTAAAAATTCATCTAGAAGCATGTATTAATTTCAGACACACAAATATGTACCTTTTTTAAAGAGGGCTTTTAGCAACAATAGGGCAGGAAGATTCAGTTATGTTGTTAAGAGGTGATATTATCTACACGCTTAAGTATCTGTCAGGAAAACAGTCTTGAACAAGTACCATTCACAACACTTTCTGCGGTCATGCAGAAATTAAGCAAAAATACTCAAATAACATGTGACTCTTCAGATGTTTTTGAATATGTGTGGTGCCCCAGAAGAATTAATGGTCAGACTGGCCACTCTCCCCACTGTGGTGGGTAATGGTGGAGCAGTGGCTGTGCTGGAAGGCTGCAGCCCTGGCAGGACCAGAGGGATGCAGAAACACTGGGGCTTCTTTAGGAGGACTCAGGAGTATCAGCTCAGCCAAGAGAGTAGATGCAGGAATCCCTAACTTTGAGGATGAGGTTATATTTGAAGGCCCGTGCTCCCTAAGTCTCAGAAAGATTAGGGACACCTATTTAGTTAGGCTGGAGGGCAAAGAAGTGAATGTTTCATCCTGACTTGAAGACTGAGAGTGTCAATTTTGTTCCTTGCAAGCTACTAGTCTTTGTGTGGTGTTAGTTATTTGATATCTATTTGTTCTCCTGTAAGCAAATGTTCTGCTCATCCCCTTAAGGAAAAGACAGGAACCTTGGGACCAGTTGATTACAGTGAATAAGCAACTGTAACCATGCAAGGACAATTTGTAGGCTGAATATCTTTCATTCAGATGCTGTAGAGACAGATTATAGCTAACAATCTCATTAATAGAAAACAGGAGAAAAATTGTGAATGCTGTACCACAGAAAGGAAAGCCCTAGGGTGGCACTTCTGTTTTGATAAATGCTACACAACCTGTTCTATTACTCACTCCCAGAGCAAATCTCCTTACCGGCCACGTGAGGGATGTGGAGAAAGGAACATTATCCATGGATAATACATAGCTGTTTGCAGACTACTGAGATGTTTACCCGAGCATATGCTTTCTCACGTGCCAATACATGGTCTTTCACATGCTGGGGAAAAAAAGATTAAGCGGGGAAGTTAGAAAGATTGAGGTTACAGCTATAATGCACTCACTACATGTAGTTTTCTGGTGGGTGAAACTCAGCTTGGATTTTTTGCAGGGGCAAGGGTACTTGGGTTTTACAGCCTCTGTTCAGTATGTAGCAGGAGTGTATTTGTGTTAAACAGGTGCCTATTTGGGTAAATTTGCCATAAGGGCTTTAACTTTTGCACAGCCACCCATTAGCATCAGCTAGCACCCTGCACCCAACTGAGGTCAGTCTCCTACTGAGGTCAGTCTCCTACCCTGTCCTACTGTGCAGGCATCCTGCACCCAGAGAAGAAAGCTAGAGTGTATGTTGCATAAATCTTTGCAGGACCTGTGTCCAAGTTGCTTTTTGAGTATATACAAAGGAAGTTGTTGTAGTATCTTGTTACAGGAATACATGCATGCCGAAATGTCTCTAATGCATTTGCCCTTCTACTACATGGGGAACCAAGTGGCCAGGGACACATAGAATAACTGTCTCATGTGGACATGAAGACACTGAAGCTGCATGTCTACACTGTAGTCACAGGTGTGAAATGTATCTTCTGTGTCAGAGTTACCTTGAAGCTACCCAAGAATAGTTAAGTGGGCATGTCTCCAGGAACAGGGATCATGCTGGCTGAGACAGCGAGGAGCTACGTATGCATCTGGCCAGAGCTTCATTCGACTAGTCTATCTGTACCAAAGCCAACTGCTTTAAAGCTGGCTTGAGGATGGCTATGTAAGCTACAGTCATGCATTAGATTTCAGTCTTAACTGCTTCAAAATCCTGTGCAAGTCTCTTGAACATGGGCTAGTCTCCTTCTCATGTTAATCTCATATTTGTATTACTGGCCTTTTTTCTGTGGGAGATACTGCTTTTTAGTTGCTACTGCCCTTTCAGTTCTGAGAAAAAGGTATGGGGCTGCCATTTCCCACATAAAGACACAACCCTGTATTGGGGACATCATCAGCACAAGTAGTTCATCAAATGTTTCCTGTGGGATAGGACATTATTAAACCATTTTGGAAAACCTGATTTTCCCATGTGAAATAGTTGCTTTTCAACACTTTGAATGGAAAATTGTAAGCAGTCACATGGAAGTAATTTTTATCTACATCCACAAACTTTCTGGGTTTGCAATTTTTTTCTGCTCACAAAACTAACAACAAATGAGAAAATTATTCTTCTCTATTTCAGACTAGATATAAGGAAGAAGTTTTTTATAATGAAGGTTGTGAAACACTGGCTCAGGTTGCCCAGAGAGGTAGTAGGTGCCTCATCCCTGGAAACATTCAAGGTCAGGCTGGATGGGGCTCTGAGCAACCTGACGTAATTGAAGACGTCCCTCCTTATTGCTGGGTGGTCGGACTAGATGACCTTTAAAGGTCCCTTCCAACTCAAACTAGTGTATAATTCTATGATTACCACTTTCACAGGTTATCTCTACCACCTCCTCATTTTTTCCTACTGGGAAAAGATTCTGCAGTGTTAATAGAAAGGTTTCAGAGCAACTCTGTTCCAAGGACCAAAACACAGTTTATTCAAACATTATTTTTCAGCTAACAATTACAGACAGTTAAAAGGTTCTTTTTTGTGATTGTCCTGGGAACTTATTATTCTAGGTAACATGCACATTTGCAGGTTATAACACAGTAATATATAGGATATTTTACCTTCAACAGCTAGTACGTAGAGGGAAAGCCTAACGTGCCCTGGGTATATGTGATGAGCAATGCTCCCACCTCGTGGTCAGATTGTAACCCTGCGTTTTGACAGGTCATCGTTTCAATAATGCACTCCTCTATGCAGTGCAACGTAATAGAATAGAATAGCATAGATTCAACAGAATATAATATAAAATATGTAGCCTTTAAATATAGAGACTCGATTAAGATTTCATAGCAGGCTTACCATTAACTGAGGTTTTAGCTTGCTTTACTATGTTTTTGTTAACCTATACTGTTGCCTAACAGTAGTTACAAGCCTTTCCTACATGTTCTGTACATTGCCCAGGCCAGCATGTAAGGCTGTCTTTTGGTCTTAATTTTTTGTGACAATCATTCCTTGATCAGTAAGTGGAAAACTCCCTCATTATAAAGGTAAAGTACTGGGACTTCATTTCTTTTTGCCCCAGCTGTCCCCAAAAATCGAGTGGCAGAGTAGCTAACACAGAATGTTGTTATCTGAGAATGCCTTTTGTATGGGAACATGGTGCTGTGAAGGAGTCATGATGATGGCTCCACAATTATCCCAGACAGAGCTGAATTAACAAGATTCTTCTCAGCTTCATCTAAGGAGAATGCAGCTTTTTGCAGAGCTGTACAACCATTTAAGAATTGTCTCTTCTAACAAACCCCTGCTCATTAATTTGAAATTTGTTGTTTTAAATGATGCAATGTTGTTTTAGATAAATTACTCAAGCATTTGTCTGTACCAGGGGTCCTTAAACTCTTTAACCAGGGGGCCGGTGCGTGGATGAAGTGGCAGGCAGTCATCTGTGCTGCTTGGTTTCCCCCCCAACCCCCGGCAGGGTGGGGGGGGGGAGGGGCAGGGGGTTCTGTAAATACCCGGGGCTGGATTGAGGACCCTGGGGGGCTGTATCTGGCCCGCAGGCCGTAGTTTGAGGACCCCTGGTCTATATCTTCTTGAGAAAGGTAAAAAGGTACATTTCAGGCCAAATAAATAATGGCGCCATTTCTATTTCTGCCTCAAAAGATAGGCTGATTTCTCCGTTATTGTCGGAAGTGAAAAGACCATTTCAGTTTGTAAGGCAAACACATTGGGTTCTTCCTTGCTGCCTGAATAGTGCTTTTGATATTATGTGTCAGAATCCAGCAGCAGTGGCAAATTGGAATTACAATAATCTAAGACTACTTCTAAAGACAATTTCCTTCCTTTTCTTACTTCTCTTTATGGTCTGTTATTTGAATTACATTAGAGGTTATTGCCCCAAGTTAGAAATTGGAAGGCATTGTACTGATACCTTCTGGAAAACTTGCTTAAAAGCATTAAGGCATTTTGCTATCCAGAAAGACATATTTCACCATAATTTATCTCTGCTGAACAATTGCTCCATAGTAGTGTAATATAGGATAACTGGAGGGGGGGAAGGCTTCTGTGCTTTTTAAGATCCTTTTTGTGCTCTTTTGGAAAAAATGAGTGTGCCTAATTTAGCAAGTGGCACCTGCGGCAAGCTGGAATTTGCATAGACATGTACTCTGAAGAAGGTTTTATGCAGTTTTACTATCAAATAGATGAACATGATGTGATGTGATCTTTAAAGCTAAATGCAAAATACATTGTTAGCATCCAGACCTTGGAAACGTTACATCACCATGGCATGCACGCTCAATGAGAGTATGGGGAATATGTAAAAAGGTACCTTGTATAATTATGCAGATGATTTTGCAACTTGTTGGTTTTGTGAGTGTGTGTGTAAATCTTACAGAAAGCACCTGGTTTTCCTTTGAGACTTTCATGTATCTCTTTTTTAGCCTGCTTTCCATTGTTCAAGCCATGCCAGGTTGTTAATAAGTCCTTGGGATGCTTGATTGCTTTTTGTTTCTACTTTACATGAAGTCACAGATATAATAGCATTTGGCTTGATTTCAGATTTAAGTGACTATTCGGAATATTTACTTCAGATGCACAGTAAATAAAAGAATCACTGTAGGTACTTAAGTAGTTCTTTTGAGTAGTTGATTTTATGGGGAACACTTTTTTGTGGTTTTTTAAATATAGTTCTGCTCAGAGATAACATATAGCTGTATTACTCCTTGGGGGTAACATCCATGGTCTTAGAGGCACGGAGGAATGTGTAACTTAGGCAGCATGTTGTGGAAATTCTTCCTTGATTTTGTACCAGTCAGGGAGTGGAGTTCTGACCTTGCTTCTGTTACAGTCCTTGCCCCATTTAGGATAATTTGCTTGTGAAATGATGTATATAAATTCTCTGCTTTAGCAAGAAGAGAGTCCTTCTTGCTTCTCAGCTACATGAATTTATGTTCAATCCAGTGACAGTCAAGCCTCTTTCCCCATGCAATACTTAGCTCTGAAAGAGAAACAAGATCATGTCTGAAGGGGATGACTGAAGGGGAGGAAGAATATGAAATGGCTCCTCAAAAGTGGTTGATGACCTTTAGCTTTAGGTCATCTTTAAAAGCTTTAGCTTTAGTTTTAGGGACTCTGACAAGTAGAAGTGTTATGAAGGAAGAAATCTCAGTCAAATGTATGGGAATACAAATGTAAAGACTGCAGTCTACAGATTGCCAGCTGGGTACTTGGTGGGTGCCTTCATGCCTTTTGCTTTGTGTGCTGGACCTCCTACATGGTCTGTCCCTGGGGGTAGAGGCAAAGGGACATCAGTCCTCTCCAGCTTCTTGGGCTGCAGTTCTGTACCATCCAGTCCAGAGAAGCTGGACAATGAGAAGAGAGAGTCAATTTAGAGGTTATTTTTCTGAAACTCCTATCTCAATAGTAATCTCTACCAATTATTATTAATCAAGCCATCACTAGGCAATTCATTCTTTTCTCTCCTAAAACACTGCTTTGCTATTCTTAATGTCAAAACCTGGGACATGGAGGCAATGGTAAATGTAGAAGAAAACTAGCAAATGGTGCTAGTTGAAAAATGCTATTTTGAATCAGGCTAAAGTATCTAGGAATTTAAGTCTAATTCAAAACAAGTGATTGTCAAAAACTGAGGAGGCACTGAAAAAAATCTAGAATTGGAATATTTCCTTTGAAATGATGTTTCATATTTTAGCCAGCTTTAAGTAAATGATAAAAATAATTTTTTGTTTGAGTTAGTTGCAAAGCTCAGCTTGATCTTTCATTTCCTCTCCACCCCTCTCCTCCCAAAAAAACCCACTCCCCAACAATCCTTTTTTCCATGAAAGAAAGAAAGCAATTACTTGCGTCTGACCCAGAGCTAAGAATTGTCTTTTTTTTTTTCATTTCAGTCAGTCACTCAAAGAAGAAGTTATTCACTGAGTGCTAATTACAAAATTCCGATTCATATACTTGGCTGAAAACTTTGTTAATATCGTTTATCCTTCTGCCTATGGCAGCTCATCCCTTTTGTGCCTTGAAAAGCACTGGTTTTTTTTTTTCCATCCACAATGGAACAACTCTTTATGAAAACCATGGTCTAGCTTTTACCCCAAAAATGTTCAGACCTTTGAATTGTGTTTATCAAATACAGAATAAGCTTTTGCACTTATTCCTGTAAGTATCTAAGTTCTTTCATATATGTTTTACTGAGGAAACTCAAACCTTATTTGGTGTAACCAAACTTTTGCCAATGTATTAATTGTGTTTTTCTCTGCTGTTATGTATATCCATAATATGCTGGTAAACAAACAACATATATTAAAACAAAGTTAATCTCTTTCTTCCATCACTGATGTGATCTCAGGTCAAGTGTAATACAAGCTGTCATGGAAACATAAAACTCAACACCAGTGTGAACAGGACTAGAAATTGTTTGATGTCACAAACGTTTTAGAGATAATTATGTGCCAAAGCTCAAAAATCAGAATACCTTCTATGCTAATGTCATTTCTTCTCCTAACAAAATGAATGTTAAGCACTTGGATATCTGCTAAATTAGGAATGATGGTATTTATATTCAGTTGCAAAACAAGTATTCAAAGCTTTTTCCCAACAGTATTTATTCTTCTTTTCCCTTGCTTTAAACAGGACACAGGCAGCTTTGAGTAACATTGTCTTCTTTGGAAAAAATAATGACTCTAAAATTTCTCATCCATTAAAAAGATAACAGATATGAATTAACTTATAACACATCTTTCTTCATTTCACTGATCTTCTGAACTTTGTTTCTTAGGCCTCACTCATCTCTGGTGCAACAGAAGCAAAAGAATAGCATAAATATGCAGAATTTATTTCTTTGTGGTCTTAGTTTTGTTTGAAAAAGGCTTTCAAATGTCTTTAGTAGGAGACAGAATCATCCAGTGCTGAGAACTGAGCACTGAGATTTTCGACGTCTTCATTTTATTCTGAGTGCTAGGAGTAGCTCTAGCAGTGCTTTTCAGATGGGGACAGGTTACAACCGAGCACACTTTAGCGTTTCAGGAGAGACAGGAAAGACCCAGCCTTTTGGGAACAAGCTTACAAAATCAAAAGGTCACTCCTGCAAGATGCTGAGTGAGTCCACAAAAGGAATTAAAAGTGGCAGATTTAGTGATCTGCCCCACCAGCTGCAAATACTTGCATCATTTGTAGTAGTAAGGATAACTACCTTTTTGATTATGGGTTATCTGAGACACATTTACTCAGACTATTATTTCCCCTCATTTTGCATTGCATCAGTAATCATTCTGTTATCAATTGCTAAACAACAATTTGTCATTTCTGCTGTTATTTCACCCAGTGCTTGTATGAAGCAGGTTGCTGAGTGAGAAGAGTTTGGAATAGTCTTATCCTGAAAAGCCTAAGCTTTTAATAGGTGAGGGTGGAAGCTACTTTCAAACACCATGTCAGCTTTCCTAGGAAAGCTTGAACCACCATGCTGGGTCAGACTAAAAGTCCCTTTAGCTCTCCATTACCTATGTGACAACATTCTGTAGCAGAGATCTTAATGAACAAAGAACAAAACCAGAGTGACGCCTCCCCTCTGCGGCTTTCTGCCTTCCCAAGAGCTAAGGCAGAGGTCAAATCTTTGACTTGGATAGCCTCTGATGGATTTTTCTTCCATTACTTTGTCTAATTATCTTTAGATCCCTGGTGCTTTTTTGTGTACTGGGCACTGAAGCAACACAATTCAAAATTTACTTAGGCATCATATGAAAATTCACATCTATTTGTTGGTTTCAAATTTACTGCTTGATAATTTCATTTCATAACCCCCATTTTGGACTATGAGAAACAGTAATTGCTCCCTATTCACATTCTTAGTGCCACTCATAATTTCATTTACCTTTTATTAGATTCTTTCTGCAGCTCTCCCTTTTCAGGCTTAAAAGTCATACCATGCATAAACTTTGTGTATTTAACTTCCCTTCAAGTGCAGCCCTTCTGATTTCTGCTGTTTATGTTAATACGTAACACTGACAGCCTGTGTTGCACACAGGTTTTTGGATGTGAAAAGAGAATCTGATTTTAATAGAATTGAAAAAAACAGTAGGATTCATTTTTGCCCCTAAAATTTTCAAGAATAAAATAAGTAAAACATGAAAATGTTCATTTTAATGTAATTATATGCTGATTTCTTTTGGTTGATGGCTTTATGATGTTACATCATAAAAGCATGAAAAGTCATCACCATAGGGAGCTCAGTAAGGAATGGACTGAATGAATATGGTTAACTGAGGCTCTCTTCTTTTGCTTTTTCTGTGTTTTAAAACTGTAACTAAAAATTATCTTGGGGTAATAGCACCTCATGGGCAACATTATTTGGTGGTGTGGTGGAGTTCTGTAGAAGTGCTCATTCAGCATGCTAAGAAGATGAGATTTGTTCATGCTAAGCACTATTTTTTCACAAGTGAACTGCAAGGTTACCACAGCCTGCTTAGGAAGAAAATCTGAGTGTGTAATCCTGGATAATTGTGGTATCAGCTTGCGCTTCCTTCATAATTAAGTATGGTTATAAAGCTGAAGGAATGCATATTTGAACAGAGGAAACAGGGACCGTACGATAACCTCACAAACACTTCTGTTGACAGGGACTGCCAAGCAAGCTAAGCAGTATGTGAAAAAACCCCTGCCCATGAAATCCTGAGTCCATATTACACCACCGTCTTGCAGTCTGCATTCAGCATTTAATTTTTGGGCAAGAAAATAGCAGAGTTTTCTTTTAAATGCAATTTGAAAACCACAGGATTTGGTCTTGTCCTGACAGCCTGGCCCAGCACTGGAGGCTGTGAGAAGGTGCCCTGAACCCGCTTTGGGCAGGGCCGTGCTTTCAGCAGCTGGGGAAGAAAGGATGGAGGGAAAGGGCAAGCGTTGGGCTGGAGCAGCAGGGCTGGCCACCTTCAGAAGCAGGGCTGGCCACCTTCAGAAGCGGTGCTGGGAGCAGTCAGCTCTCCACTTCCAGCTGGTTACAACCAGCATCCCACCTGTGGTTTACCCTCAGTGAGGAGCGTGAGTCATTACAGAACAGGTGTAGGTTTTGAGTTAGTCTAAACTTTCACCTCAGTCTAAATGCCTCTGGGGCTCTGTTCCTGTTCTCCAGCTGGGTAGCAGATTGTGAAAGTTTGCATGAGACAGGCATAATAAATGCCAGCTCTTAAAATGGGTAGTTCTTGTAAGGCCTTGGACTCCAAAGCACTGGTTTTATCACAAAAAGAGGGGGAAATGTATGAGATTAATCACTGATTGTGCAAATCTGACAGCCAGCTTCCTTGCTGTATGGATACAGTTGTACACTGAGTAATTCTGTGTGAAGGAAAAGACGAACCGCAGTGTATTTTTGCTTCAGTACGTCAGACGTAACATAGTAAACGTATACCTTCACAGTCCAACAAACACAAGTTAAAAATGCCTTAGTATAAAACTACAAGCCGATAGCAGAAATGGTCTTAATCTCTTCCAAGTGGGTGCTGGTGTCACATGAAGAGCTGTGAAGTCACTGGTATTTGCATTAGTGATCAAGAGTAGGACCAATGCTCAACCTTGACAAACAATATAAACTCGTCAGTGACACTGAAGGACCAAGATGTGCATTCAGATGAGGCTATTTCAGATAATGAAATTCAGTATATGCTGAGTGAACTCCTTAGTCTTCCTGCGTACTGAGTGCTGCATATTCATTCTTTTTCCTCTTTCAATTACCTCTGTTGATCCATACTAATATTTGCACTGGAACTGTTGTGCTGAAATGAGAAAGAGACTGAATCACATCCAAGGTTAAGGTAGTTGTAGGGCATATCCATTGTATTGTATCGAAAAGCAAATTCAGCTAGGAAACCAACACATCTGCTCCACCAAGTAGAAAAACAATTTAAAGTAATGCTGTACTGGAATGTTTTCACTGGAGCTGATGATGTGGCTAACGGAAGCAAAAAGCAATATATGACTCAGTTCTCCACAGGGAACTTCTAGAGTCTGGAAAAACACTGCATTTTTCCTTGTTTCATTAACAGCGATGGGAGGGGTTAAGTCTTCTGAGTGTGAATGGCATAGGAAGGGGAGGGCATGCTGGGTGATACTTCGAGCTCTGTTTCAGATTCCTGGTGTGATTCAGCAGATCATTTAAGAGATTCAGAAATAATTACTGCTTAAGGATGTAATTTAGTCCATGTGTCCCAAACAATTACCTTTCATTCTGGGTCAGTGTTTTCTCTTTAAAATACTGCTAATGATACGTCTCACCAGATTGTTATGATCCTGTTAATAACAGTAAATCAGGCTGAACTTTTTAGATAGGAGACATCAAGGAAGTGTAGTACTGTTGTTATGGCTGTTACTATTGCCCGTTGTAGGTTATGCTGTCGGTAGTGTTGGGAATGTGCAATTCAGTCTAAATAAATCCAATGAAATGCTGAAAGCCTAATTCCTTAGAACAGTGTCTTAGAATTGCATCAGTGAACAAGATAATGTGGTAGCAACTTACAGGAGACCATCCTGAAAGGAGAAGTCCCCCGTGAACTATACAGTAGAAGAAAATGATACCAACTCCCTAGCAGATCTGTGCAGCCTCTGTATACATTCATCAGAGATAATGCAATCCAGCAGCAAAGCTTTAGTTCTTTGTTTTTCCTTTTTTCCTTTGCCAAAATAGGACCTAAAAAAAAAAAAAAAAAAAGGCAATATATTATTGAAGGCAAAAGAAACTGGTTTTCTGAAAGGGACCTAAAGAGATTTTGATGTTATCACATCTTCCAAGGCATAGCCAGCCCTACAGATAAATTAATCAATCTCTCCTTGGGCTGAATCTCCTTGGTTGAGAGACTCTTTCAAATGCTTTTTGAGTCAAAAGACTTTCCAAACTCTGCTGACATAAGCATTGTCAGAATAGCAGTAGTTAAGCAGAGTGCCAGGTGTATTCAGCTAACCGGTTGGGACAGCCAATATAGAGTAAAATATTCATGTTCCTGTTTGAAGCTTTTCCAGAGCATTTCTAGGTTAAGGGTATGAAGATGGTTGGATAGTGTCTCCTCTGTCATTATAAACTGTCCTCTTTCACTAGAAATAAAGAAAAAAGCTTTCTTGTCTACATTTCTTCCTCAAGGAGATCTGTTCATTGTGAAGATGCACTCGTGGTGTAACTACATAGAAAACAGTTATTTTGTAAATTCAGGATATTGTTAGTCAAATATAGGCTAATTATGAAGCCAAGGGTTTATAAATATTTGATGGAGGAGTCTAGTAGATTGTAAAACACACATATTTTGTTAGATCTCAGGCACCTATCCATACGTAAGGCTGTGCTTTTCATTGCAACCTTTTGGGGAGAAAGAGGCTTTTAAAAGGTAGTGTTCTTTTGTGTTTGGAGCATTTTCTTTTCTTCATGTCAAACCATATGTACAACATTGTTGCTTTCATGAACAAAAAGGTCCTGAAAGAGCTAGTGAGCAAGGGTGATCAGAGCGCCCTACTGCAAAGAAGCCTAATAGGATCTCTTGATCTAAGCATGCTGGATTGTGTTGCATGATCCCATTGATGCCAAAGGTTGAATTCTCACTGGATTAGTCAGAAAGCAATGGATTTCACTTTGTGTAGGACAGAATGATATTTCCAGTCAAGCCAGTAAGATATTGCTTTGGTGGATCTCACCTTGCAGCCTTTCAACAGTGAAGCAAAGCCACACTGCTTGGAGGAAATGAGGCTGTCTAAACTGATACCCTTCTTTTTCTTTCCCAGATTACCTGTTCCTTGGACAAAGGCAAGAAGAGCAGTATTTGACACTTTTCTTTTTCTTTTTTCTTTTTTTATTTCAGATACAGAAGAGTAAAAATATATTAAAAAAAAGAGACTGCAAATTTCTTTCATCATTTTAGCTGAGCTTCTTCATTCCCGTTCTCCTCCTCCTTCTGCAAAGACCAGTTTCTGGGGAAGGCGTTAAACAACTTTCAAAACACTCCTCCTCCCACTGGCTACTCCACAGCTAATGACTCTGGGTTCTAGGGTGGGGGCCTTGGTTTTTTGGGTCAGTTTATTTTTGTTTGTTTGTGTATGTGTGCATTTTTTGTTGTTTTGGGAAGTTTTTTGTTAAAAAAAAAACAAAAAAACAAACAAAACAAGTAGTGATTTCCTGATGCAAATGGTTCCATTCCTCTGGACAGGTAAAGCAAATAGATAAGTCATCTTCAAAAGCTGGTATTGCCCTTTGCTGTGCCTCAGATTGTGACACCAACATTAGGGTGATGCAAAAGAATATTTAGGAAAAAAAAACAAAAAACCAACTTGATAATACTTAACCTTTACTCTTTATTTTCCCTGAGAGCCTTTTCTAAGGTGCTGGTAGACAGAATTTGACATCAGTTTTCACCTCACCACAGATTTTATTAATAAGAATAGTGAATTTGTAGAGTCGTTTGACCATTTGTTAAGATTTGATGTCTTTCCCAGATGATGCAATGATAGCAAAATGTTTTTGTTTCTAAACAGCAGGCAGACTCACTCAACCCTTGATTTTGTTCTGTTTTTGCAGTTAGTAATAGGAAAGGAATAATCAATGAAAACAATATTTCCTTGGGGCAAATTTTGTTGTCAGACTCTGAGAGCATGTACTAATGTACTGCTTGATGTGCCTGCCTTAACTTGAGATTTCAGATAATGAGTTGTCTCTTACATTTGTTCATGGGCTACTAGTAACCGCTTTTTGTTTGACCTGAAGATCTAAGAGAAGGGGGGCAGCAGGGAATCACACGGATCAATTCTTAGTTTCATCTCAGTGTAGTCTTTCTTTTATCGCTGGCTGAATGGACAGGCCAAATAAAAGGAAAAGCGTTGTTGGGAGACGTACAGACAGACAAAACCAAAATGAACAAGTGTGTCCTAAATACACCGCTGGACTTGGTGGATAAAACTGTCTCATCCAGTGGAGTTAGACACATGGAAAGTAGCCATCATTTTGGCCCATTTTAAAGAAGAAATGTTAAAAAACTAACTTGCTCAGGCCTTGATTCAGGAAGGTATCTTTGTATAAGAAACGCCAAATGTATGTAAGTGCTTTTCTGGCTTGGGATCTTGTTAGCGATCCTGTTAATTGTAAGTAATTTTACCTGTCTACGTGGAAATCAAGACCGTACGTACACATACAACTGTTTTTATGCCTAACTCCTTTTTGTTCAGGATAAGGTCTTGCTGTGTTAGTCGTATATGTGTTTTACAAGGAATCAGACTGCTGTCATGGCTCTTTGCTATGTAGAGAACATGCAAAATACGGACTTAGGAAGGTAAATCTTTGGTGTTTCCTTTTCATGTTTAAAAGCACAGGACTTTACCACCAGCCTATATTAGAGCTTGGGTCTCTGTTGCTGATTGAACTGTGCATGTACAGGGACGAGCTTCCCGCAACACTAGCAAAAATCACAGCAGTGAGCTCAGCCTAAATCCATATTTAAACACAAATACCTTCTCACTCAGGAGTGTTTGTATCTGGGATTTTGATTATTGAGGCTAGAGACAGTTTGAATTCTTTTTTTGGACACCGCAGTTTGAGTTTGTTCAAAGCTAGATATTTAGATTAGGTTCATGCTGTGAAAAGGTTGCACTTCAATCACATGTTTTCAGAAGAATTACAAAAATAACTCCTGCAGTTCTTAGAACTCGCAGTTGGCTTCACTGAACCAGCTCATTTAACTAGAATAAATATAAGGGCGCATAGTGTTCACACTTGTGAGCTCCTGGTTCAATGGGAGCTCTGGGGTAGATTTTCTGAGGAAAGTGGGGTGTTGGGAGGACAGTGGCCGTGGGGACAGTGCTGAGTAGACTCCATGTTGTGTGGCAGGCAGAGAGCTGTGGCACCATGTAGCGCTTTTCCACCTCCCCTTCCCCTCTCCTCCATCAGCATTCAGCCCTGATAAGAGTTGTAGGATATGAGTTCCAGCCCTGACCAGGCTCTTTGAAGGCACATTGATGAAATATCAATAATGCAGAACTAAATACTGCAGCGGTGACTCAGTCCCTGCTTAGTCAGACTTCTCCCTGAAGTCAGGGGGAACATACGCTCACAGCGTGTTTGGTCAGAGGTGCAGGATGATTTAGTCAATATTTTGTAAGTTATCCTTACCTAATGCACAGACTAAAGATGCCTTAGATTATACACAATAGAATAATAATAATAATAATAATTATTATTATTATTATTATTATTAAAACCTAAATAATTTTTTTCATCTGTTTCTGAGATATATATTTTCTTTCTTTCTGGGAGTGATTCTTTCAGGCAGCAAAGCCTAACTGCTTAATTCACGGCTGGTTAGTTCTTGTTTCTCATGCACTGGCACATAGGTGTGAAATCAGACTGGAAAATGTTTTTCCTTGATTGTTAGGGTTATTCACCACCGGCAGGAGCTAAGAAGGGAGGTGGTAGATTTGCCATCTCTCAGGGACTGCAGATCAGAACTGCCATTCTAGAAGAGATTTTACAGTCAAAGTTACTGATCTCAGCACACAGGTATGCAGCAAAATGTTTTGCAATATGCAGGCAGACAGAGCTAGCTGTAACCTTCTCCTGCTCTTTTAAAATAATTTGAATAAGATACAGTGGATTATTAGCATTTTTTAGGATTTTTTGTTGTCACATTAAAAAAAAAATCCCCCCGATTCTATCAGCTTGGAAATATATAAAGTGAAAGTGAAATCTAGAAATAGAAATCCTACAAAGAGACTAGGCCAGATGAAAGCATCTGTTGTGAGGTCCCCTCCCAGGATCACACCTATGTACCCCTTTGCAGCCCCCACACCTCCTGGAACACTCTGCAGCATCGTGCTAGTGCATTGTGAGCCAAGGAATGGTATGTTTAGACACCTCCCACTTAAACTAGAGATCAGACACTGTGCAATTGTGTAAATAAAAATAAAAATTAAAAAAAAAATATTACAGAACTGTTTTCTCTTATTTTATTCCACAAAGGGAAACAAACAAACAAACAAAAAAGTGGAAAAGGATTAGGTGTGCATCAGGTAATGGCCTATGTTTATAAAGAGCGAGTAAGGTTTTCTGGTTTTACATCCATACCTAACTTTCCCCCAACGTGTAGAAATTCCATTTTTCAGATGCCTTCCTTTTCCATCCTCAGTAAGACTATGCAAGCAATGAATATGTCAGAAATTCTGCAAATATAGGGCCAATACTGTTGGCCTCATGCTGAAATTCTACAGAATTATTTGGGAGCACCCACCAGCAGGCACAAAGGGGGGCTGCTGCTGCCAGGACACTTCTTATGGAGGGCGGCACAGGCTGGGAAGCTGTGAGATAAAGACGGTACTCTTGCCTCTGTGCAGTGACTGCTGGCACTCTCAGAAAGCTCTGCCTTTCTGGAAGAGCATCAGGTGTCTTCTACTTCCCAGAAACTCTTGTGTAACTCAAGAGGGAGAATCCAGGCACTTAAAACAGGGAGGGATACCATTGCAAGAATCCCTGTCAGGGTTTTTCCCTGTAGCTGGGAACGAGCAGACCTTTGACTCATGGTGATATAGTGCTTGAACTCCTGGATGCACTATAATTAAAAAAAAAAAAAAAGACAAGTGATATGTTTTTAAAGATTCATAGTATCACAGAACTGTAATACTTGGGGTTGGAAGAGACCTTTAAAAGTCATCTAGTCCAACCCCCACTGCAGTGAGCAGGGACGTCTTCAACTAGGTCAGGTTGCTCTGAGCCCCATTCAACCTGACCCTGAATGTTTCCAGGGATGGGGCACCTACCGCCTCTCTGGGTGACCTGTGCCAGTGCTTCAGCCCTCTCATTTTATCCTGTTCATTATTTAAATAGCAGAAAGGGTGACAGTTCTCTGGGCTGTACTCAGTCAGTGATTTGAACTGTGTGCTTCTGCAAGAAGTGTTCACACATGTGAAAGAAGGGATTTGCTTATTTTTTAAATTATTTTTTTAAATGTAAAAACCTGTCAAAATGCCGTAGTCAACCAGCTTTCCTTACAAACTACACAGTTGTGTTGGTTTTTTTTCCAAAGTTATATGGTTAGATTTCTATGTTTAATTATAAAAAGATGATGGATGTCATTATGTTTTCCGTATTTGAGAAAAAAGTTAGGTGCCAGCAGCCAACATTTGTTTTTGCTGATAATAAAATAGTAGATTAAAAAAAGAAATTTTGCTATTTTAGACTTAAAACATATTTCAGAGTAGTCAATCTAGGTAGACTGATACTTATCTAAAAGTGCAGCCTTTTGTATAGCTCCAGCTGGTGTAAATACGCTATGTATTAATACAGTAGGTTGTTGAGCATCAGAATGAATCTGGAATTTGGGAGCCTGGTTCCTGGTGGGTGAATAAAGGAGGTAAATTCCTTTTTCTCGATGTTTCTTTTTTCAAGCATAAACAAACTGTAGTTGGTTATGGCAGAGAAGAATGGTGTATGGGGTGTTTTTGCAAACTACCCTTTGAATATGCAGAAGTTTGCATATGTACTTACGAAGTCTTACAAGCTCAGTGTGGAAGCAAAAATATTTCTGACTAGACAGCTGATAGTGCTATGCTGCTTTGTAATCAGAAGGTCCTTGAGCTCACCTAGCTAAAGGCAAATACCACCTGAATTTGCTGTTAATCCTTGCAAATTCTACAGTGGGTCCCAAACGTGACTTTAAATGAAAAAACACAATAATCTTTTAAATTAGAAATCATGGAACCTGACAAGGACAGTACCTTTTTTTTGCTTCAACTAGAATGAACTAGTCTAGCTCCAGGAACCCATGAGATGGTCTTAAATATTTCTTATTGGCTCCTTTTCCCTCACATTTCATTTTATAATAATGAAACTCATCATCCTCCGATGATCTATAGCATATGTTAGCCATTTATCCTCAGCAAATGACAGCATAATCCAGTCCTTTTCTCTTACGCTTTTTTAATCCATCACCTCACCCAATAATTAAAAACAACAGAGCGATCCTGTGCTTCTGCATGTGTTGAACTGATGCTGATCTCGGAGCTGTGCTGGTGCGGTGTCTGAACATCAGCACTCAAAAGCAGGAACATGCTGGCTGAGGATGAGAAGGAGCCCTGCAGCACTGACTCCATGCAGATCACTCTGGGGAGTGGGCATCAGTGCTGGCCAGGTAGAAAGAAGGGGGAAAAAACGTGCTTTCACAGCTGAAGGAGTAAATTCAGCTCTCTCTGAAGTGGGTACAGAGGTGTTCCACACTTGTATTACGCACAGCGCGAGCAGGTCTGCTCCAGTCGGTTTAGTGGCAGGTGTGCATCCTAAAGCGATGCTCCCCCTGCTTCTACAGGCAGACAAGTTTTGTGATCCCAGATTCCCTGATTACTCCGGTCAAAGCAGGAGCAGGGCACGTGATGGCTGCCAATGCCATTATTTGCTGTTAAAATGAAACACTGGCCGTGCATTCCCACTTGCTGAGATTGCCTTCTCGTTGCTGCAATGTCCCTTTTGATCCCCAGCAAGCACAGAGGGCTCTGATCTGTATCCAAGCAGGACTGGGACACATGCCTATCTTTGAGGCATCAGTTCTCACTGCTCTGGTGACTTGACCACCAGGCAGAAGAAAATGGAGCTACTTCCATGCAAGCTGGCTGAGAACCTGAAGCTCGGTTGCAGCGAATTTATTTACCCTCATACCTAAGAGCATGACAGCACTCACTTGCAAGCCTCACAGCACAATTTTTGGTATTTTTTGTTCTTTCCATTTCTTTCAAGTGTGTACGTATTGACTGCTGTGTACTCATAACACCCTGGTTTTAGAAGCTATCCAGTGGTAGGAGGAATACACGTAATCCCGTTGTCTCTGCCGGTGGTCGTAGGACTGCATCTATCAAACAAAATTGCTTATGGCCATTGGGGTTTTCTAGTGATAAAACCTAGCAGTAGAATGACAGAGTGAGCATTTTCTTTTTCTTCTTGCTTGGATAATATTTTTATATACTTTTATATGCAATTTTTTAAGATATTTGCTATTTTTATTGTAGGGTTCTGGTTGGGTTTTTAGCAGACTTTCTGGTTGTCTACAGGCCCAGATTCTCACAGGAATATTTCCCTTCCCTTTTCTCCTCCCCATTCCTCCCCAACAGACTGAAGCCATTGCATTTGCAACATAGCTTAGAGCAAAATAATACTTAGGGCCTGATCACTCTTTTAGTTGCACTGAAATCAAAGGAAGCTGCATGCAAAGTCCTGCTGGTCCCACCGCAGCATCTGGGGCCAAAGTTTAAATAACCAAAACATATACAGCTAATTATGTGCAGGGCAGTCTGTGTAAAGCCAATGCATCAGGGTGGCACTGTCTTCCTTTGCTGTGGTAGGAGCTGCTTCCACCACCATGTGTTTAAATAAGACTATATATCTCTCTCTTTGTTCTGATGATGCTGCTTCTGGTAGGCACTTCAATCAAAGTCATACCTTAGTGCACTGACTACCTTCAGCAGGGGGGAAGGGTGGACATTGTGGCTTATCTGTGACAGTAGATTTCACTGCTCTTGTGGTTAACCCTACAGTGACAGGTCCTAAACAAAGTTAAGAAACATTAAATCTATTAAATCTATTGGTTGGAAGGATAAGGGGAAACTAACCAAACTCAAGGATCTTGGTCTTGTATAATAACCTTTTCTCAGCTGGCATTCTGCAAGGAATCCTATGTATGAAGTTGAACATAAACTTTAGAGTATGCTTATATTAGCAGAACTGATAGTGGAGAGGTCTTTCTTGAACTGAGCTAAAATAAACAACAGACACCTGTTCTCCTACATTTTTTGAGGAAGAGGCAGGTTGTTACACTATTTTGCACCAGGGTATAGAAAACAAGTTAAAATACATGCTGAAAGCAAAACTCAGTGCAAGTATGTTCCTGGGCTGGGTGGGTAGGGTAATGAAAAAAAAAAACCAAACACCTGTTTGGTTTGTGAAGACCCATAAGGAAATAAAAAATGCAAAGCTGAAATGAACAATGCCATGTAATGCCAAGTATTCTCAACTGTTCTGAGAATAATTTTAAACAATAAGTATTTATTGTTAGTTCCTTATTTGAAAGGAGAGGCTTGTGGTCTCTAAATGTATAAAACATTTTCCAACGTTCCAGTTTTTCTGTAACTTGAGTCCATGTATGTTCATCCTATTAC
This sequence comes from Falco biarmicus, assembly GCF_023638135.1. Lineage (NCBI taxonomy): Eukaryota > Metazoa > Chordata > Aves > Falconiformes > Falconidae > Falco > Falco biarmicus. The sequence goes on from NC_079291.1 coordinate 20,336,709, forward strand.
CAAATAAAGACAATGAGGTCTCTGTTTCATTTGCATTAAAAGTTGTAGAAGGGTTGATTTTGTTCTGGTGCTTTCTACATCTGATCCAGGCATGGCACTTGCCATTTGCTTTCCAGTGTCCAACTCCCCATAGAGTATTAGTAATAATCAACTTTTTTTTTTTTTTTTTTTTTTTTTTTTTAAGCATGGTGGGAATATTGCTTGGGCAGCAGTCATTGCTCACCACCTGCCCCTGTGAGGAGCAGCTAGTGGCTTTTCCTAAATTCTAAACGTAGGGAAGTTGATGTAGATAATTCAAATAGCTTATTTAAGGACTCCGAGGTATTTACCTGTTTGGGGATTAGACATGTCAACTTCACCCTTCCCTTTTTCTATTTTGGCTGAAATCACAGTCAATATGAGCATCTAACCCAACAACAACACACCACACTCATGCCCACTGAAATACTTGCTTGTGTGATTTTTTATTTTTTTTTCTGTGCCACTTGAAGTATAAGCATCGATCTCACAGGGCTGCTGTCCAGTGTTCAATCTTGCTTATAGACCTCCTTTCACAGCATTTCAGCTACATCTCTGTGTAGCACCTTCTACAAGGTATCTTATTCCACAGGTAGACTTGAGTGGTGTCTGTGCTGTAGTTACCATGCCACACAGGTAGTGACCAGGATTTTCCCATACCGTCGCTGTTTTTCTATTTGATCTTTTCCTTAAAAAAGTAAAAAATTATGATAAAGAGTGACAAAGACCAAGCCATTCATTCTGAGGATGTAAAATTCAGAGATGTTCAATACAGGCGTGAAAGGCTTTATGCATTCCTTTTTGCCTGAAATTCCAGTTCTAATCCACTCCTTTCCTCCCTGGGAAGTTCACTGGTATTGATTTCCTCAAGAACATGCAATGTGCTCGCCACTGTACCTGCTTGTATTCTTATACCTTACTGGCTTGATTTGAGTCTGCACGTGCCTCCAGCCCAGCGCAAGTAGAGATGAAGCCAAGCTGCCAAACTTCTGTGAGATATTGAGGGTGTTGATGTAGCTGACTGTGATCTTCAAATCAAAAATACTGACGGCCACATAAGCAAGAAGGGAGAAAAGTTGGTTTGGAAAAGCCATCCAATGATTTGGGTGTCTCACCTCTGCTTGCAAATACAGTATCAGAGTCCTTTCTCTGGTGTGTATAGCCAGTGGCATAAATGCCTGGAGCTGTTACCAACCAATGGTTCCCACAGGGATGCCAGCCACTTGCTGAACTGCCACAGAAGCAAGGTAAGTGCCGTGTAACTGCCTTCAGAGCCGTGCGGGGCAATAAAACTGGGAACTGCCAGTTCTGTGAGGACATGGAGGTAGCTAAAGGGGAAGGTTTCTGAGATCTGGCAGTTCATAGGTCCAAAACTTAAGAAAGTGAAACTTCCAGAATAAATAACTTGGATATCTCTACTCAAACTGGGTAAGTGATAAAAAGAATATATGTTTGTTATTGACTCCTTTAGATGCAAAAGTCCCCAAAAGTGAGGCTACATTCCCAGTAAGCTTTACCTAAATGTATGGATAAGAAATGGTGGAAAGAAGACAACAAACACCTCGTAGTGGTGGCAGCACTACAAAAAGCTTTGTCATGGCTGGTGGGACTACTGTTCATCCATCTCTGCTGAAACTATTCTTTCTTTTTAAAGGTCCGTTGCTACGTTCAGCTGACTTGCCAGGCTTGGGTCGCTCTGCAAACCACCTTACATTGCCAGGTCAGTCGGTACCACCTCACTCTAATTTGCTTATGTGCACAGCTTAGAAATAGGCACTCGCGGTGCCAATTGTTTGGGTGATGGACATAAGCAGATGACTTGCTTCAGGTATGTCATGACTTGTACACATCACATTAACAATGTAAACCCTTTCACTGGCATTGTGCAAATTAACTGTTGTTTTCAATAGTCTTTACTGCATTTAATTGTTTTTTAAACAAATACCTTGTGTTTTGTGGCTTGCAGTGCTGACTTGACAGACTATTGTAATTTGATTGGCAAATTAATTTGGGATTTTCTAATTTGGAAGTAGATGCTGAAGGGAAAAAATAAGGCTGTTTTGTGGACCCAAGCATAGGTTTTTTTGTGTTTGTCCCATCTACTAAATCCTGGTGTCTCTATTTCACCATGATAACCGTTTTCTTAATCCTTCATCTTTGTCCCACACAACTGTCAGAAGAAAGGAAGGGTAATATGAAACAGATATTTTCATCAGCGGTTGCTGTGCCAGCAGATGAGGTATAGTGTGGCTCCATATATAGGTGCCAATGTGCAGTAGCATGTTGCTATGCTGTTTCAGTTCTCCAAGCTGTTCCTGGCATGATGCTCTTTTGCAGCCACCACCTTAGCAGATTGTTTCCCCAGGCACAGCTGCAGCCACCACTTGGGTGTAAGCAAGGAAAAGGACAAGGAGGAATGTGAGAGAGTTCAAAACACTGTATTCATGTAGTAAAACAATGTGCTTGATGGATTATTGTCCTGCTTGAGAACAAGAATGGACAATCTGGAAGTAAAATTTAATCCTATGAGCAGCATGCTTACATGAGGACTCCCAGGTCTCTAACCCAAGACATTTTTTAGTTAGAAAGCATGGAACAGGAAACATCATAAATATACCCTCTGAATTTCTGAAGTTTCCCATCATTGGCAGTGACAACAGGTATTACCTGTGTATATTGCCTGTTTCTCATAGGGTCCCAGCAGTGGTTAAATTCTTACATTTATATTCAACGGGAAGGCTGCTACTTTTTGTATATTTTCACCCAGGATTTTCTTGCATGTGGCATTTAGAAGTCTCGCTGTTTGAAGAGCTTTTGGAGAGATCTTGCTTTTTGGAGGGAAAAAACCCTATGTTTTAAGGAAAAATTGTGGAATGAAACATTCATGCCACACTACAGCCGTAACTTTCATCTAATGTAAACACATCTAATTTCAAAACTAGATCACTTTTTATATGTTTTAGCATGTTTGCAATCGTCACTTGCTTATTTTTAACAAGCAATGCTTATACAGGGTTTTTCATCTATTTTTCCAACTCTGTAGCACTTTTAACCCATCCATCTCTTAACCACCTGCAAACAACAAATCCCTCATCCCTTCTTATGTGTGGTCTTTGTTCTGAGCCTGCAGACCACCATTATAATATGAAGGTAGAGGATATACATGCAGAAGAGAGGGGTTTGGCAGAAGCTACGAGGTACAGTCCCTTCATGATTGCTGACTTGCTAAATGACCTTGCTGAAATCCTTGTTCTGTTGCCCCAGTTTCCTCATCTGTTTGGGAATGATATTTGTTCCCCTTTAAAACTATCCCATCTAGAGATCTGTTAACTGTTATGATTAGAAAAACAGCAGTAGGGAGGATCCACCTTCAGGAGAAGGGACCAATCAACCTAATAGTGTCCCTTTTTGCAAAAAGACGCTGTGGATTTGTTGTCAGTCCAGCATTACTTTCAGTAGTGATACTGTGATGATCTTACATAGAGTTATAAGAAGGTGCCTTCTCTTGGGCACTTATGGAAATGCCTAGCTGTGTTTTGACTCTCTCTTCATTAGACAGCTCCCACCTCAGTGGATGTTTTGGCAACAACTGGTTTAAGGACCCAGTGGGTTTTCTCTGTTTGGCTGCTTAGCTGGTGCCTTCCTACCAATGCCCTCTTACCATGGCTTATACAGCAAACTGCTCTGGTACAGTTTGCAAATCAACCCTTCCATTGCCACTGTTGGGGAGTAGACAATAGTGAAATATTTTCCATGTATTTATAGTCCAGTGATGCATTTTGTTTACAGCCATAATAATACTGTTTCTTTATGCTCTATATAGATCAGGTTTTGGGGGGTTGCTTTTGCTGGAAGCAGCCATTAATTAATATGTAGTTCAGAAACAGCCTGCTGTGAACACACACACAATCTTCTAATTGAGAAAAAGTTATTGTCTGGCTGTTTTGCATCTTGAATGAAAAGGGGAAGCTTTATTGCATTCAAGTTTAGTCTCGCTTCTAAAGGAGCAAGGCTGATGAGAACAAGCATGTGTGCATGTGATCCCATCTTGTCTCTTTGCTGGCAGATTGGTAAGTCCTAATCATCACTAACTTTTGAATCTATGCCTTGTCAATTTAAAGTGCAAGAGAAAGAAACACCCAAAAGCTTAGAAAGCTGGGGAAGTTTTATGAGGTTAGTGTGCAGGAGAGCTCCCTGGTGAAGCTACCACCTGAGCTTGACCACTGGTGAAACCAGAGTTCCCTGCATCTCATCTGCATCTAATAGTGCTGCAGGGACCCCAGCTGCCACAGGCACATCTGCAACCTCCTGGAACGGATGTTTTTTCTCAGTGTAAAGAGGATGAACCAACTATTTCTTCAGGGAGCTTGCACTTTGTATGGTGAGGAAGCACAGTAGGGGCATTAATGTACCCAGAAGTATTATTTACAATCACTGAGTGACGACAGTTTTCTTTCTGTGCCTTGAAAACATTCAGAATTCTATTTCTTCCAGGGTCCTGGAGGTGCTTATAAGCCTCAGAGCTGGGACCAGCCTCTCCTGGGACCCCTAGTGCCCCCGTCTCCTGCCAAGGGCGCAGGGGACATAGCTCAGCCTGGGCCCTTCAGTCCCTGCCCGGGCCATGCTGTAGGTGTGCCCGTGCCTGCCCCTGTCTCCTGGCTGGGCCTGGGCCCTGCCCTGAGGAGCTGCTCTCCTGCAGGGACCCCTCAGGCCTCCGTCACAGCTCGTCACGCAGAACTCCAGGCACAACGTGGCGTAACGCTTCTGTTCTGTTGTGTTGTATTCCTCACACTCACCACGAGTCAAATACCGACGAGACTTATTTCACTGAAAAGCCGGGGGGGTTCCGCTCCAAAAACACTTTCAAGGACATATAGTGCAAAGGTTACAAGGGGAAACAGGGTATTCTGTTGTTCTGAATCCCTTTCAGAGCCGATGGTCACAAGCAGTGACACAATGCTCATGTGCAGCCAGAGCAGGCTGATGCGTTCCTCAGTTTAGCTTGCAAAAGCATCCCTTGCCGTCTGGCAAAGGCACGGAGCTGCAGAAAGTAGCAGCAGGGACCCAGGCCAAGGAGTCCCCATTTTCTGAGTGAGAAGGTGAAGAATGAGGATCAGGACCAACCCCACATGAAAGAAGAAGAAGAAACGTGTGGCACCTTTGGTTACTTTCCAAAGTATGACAGGTACCAATCACAAGCACACTTTTTGTCTTCAGAAACGTGCTCCGCCGCTGTGCTTCTTGGCCAGGGATGCACGGGAAGCGCCCTCGTGCCTGCCCTGCGCTTGCCTTGCAGGCAGGGAGAGCTGACAAGGGGCAGCTCCTAATGGGGCAGCGAGCCTGGAGCCCTGCCAAGCAGAGGCTGTTCTGCACAAGCGAGAAGCCCTGGGGAAACGGAGCCGAGGGCAGAGCAGAGCTGGCTCCTGCCAAGGCTTGTGATGGGCAAGAGAGCCAGAGCGCCAGGGCACGGGGGTGCCTCGGAGGTGCAAGCGCAGCAGGCGAGAACCTGGCCGAAAGGGCTCGGAGGAGCCCTGACAAGGGGCTGTGCTCAGTGCGACAGAGGACAACAAGCAACTCCTGGGGGGACCACACTGGGCCCCCTCCCCGGGAGCCCCGAAAGCTTCCTCCCCCCGGGTGCGGGGCACGAGGGCCACCTTCGTGGAGCACGAGCAGCGGGCACCCAGCCAGAATGGCCCAAAGGAGCCCTGGCCAGGGGCCCTGCGCGGTGCTGCAGAGGCAGGCAAAAAACCCCCGGGGCGGGACGCTTGGTAGCCCACCGCGGGGGAAAAAAAGCCTTCCTCCCCCCAGCTGCAGGGCACGAGAGGCCACCTTCGCGGGGCACGAGCAGCAGGCGGTGACCTGGCCCGAGGGACCCGAGGAGCCCTGACAAGTGGTCGCGCTCAGTGCTGCAGAGGAAGGCGAAAAACCCCCGGGGGCCAGTGCCAATGTGCCCCGGGGGAAAATTCCTTCCTGACCCCAGGCAGCGCTGGCGATCGGCTGTTCCCTGAGCACGTGAGCGGGACCGGCCTCCTCGTCCCACGGGCCGGGCACGCCTCCCGGGAGATGCCAAGCCTCTCCCTCTGACCTGGAGCCATCGCAGGGGCTTCCAAGAGTGACCAAATGCCCCCGGCCCGAGCTACTCAGGGGGCAAGACTCCTGCTGGCACCTGATGGGACACCAGTGGGTGCTCCAAAGCTCCGGGACCCCTGGCAATACCGCTGCATCTTGTTTCTTACGGCTGCTGCCCCTGGCTCCACGGGGATGAGGACGGCGAGCCCTGCGGCGCTCCTCAAGAAGGCGTTCCCGTGGTGTTGCCACCGCTGTCCAGCTGAGAAGGCCCGACAGCCTCGGGCACCCCCAGGGGTGGGTGGTTCTTCTCCTCTCCTGAGGGGCTGCTGTCTGTTCCCCAAAGGCTGAAACAACATTTCCACCCGTCAGATGGGCTTTGGCCGTGGCCCTGCCGGGAGCTGCCCTCGCAGCGGAGAAGCTCCAGCAGCCTCGTCCAGGCTCCAGGCTCCCTCCCTCAGCCCCCAGGGAATTCCATGATTCCCTCGAGGGCTCCCTCTCGGGTGTCTTCAGGCCGGTGCCAGGCCACCTCTGGCAGGGCGACACGGGACGATGCCCCTTTTATACTCCCCCGGGGCACTGTGACAGCGCGTTGCCGGGTGACGGCGCTGTGACATGGGGTAACACGGGGGTGACACATTGCCCCATGCGCAGCCCCACCCCCGCCCAGCATCCTTGGGAGGAAGGGCCCAGGGGGCTGTCCCTGCCCTCGGTGGCCATGCACGGGGCACAGCTGATGGGTGTCCCTGACGCCTCCTCTGCCACTCGGCTCCCGAGGACAAACCCCGGGCTGTTCCTCCTCTCTCAGGCTGTGGCAGGGACCGTCCCTGCAGCCCAGAGCCCAGCCCTGTCACCGTCCCCTCTCTGCGCCAGAGCCGACGTCCATGTGGCCCTGCAGCCAGAAGGACCAGGGACTTGATCTGCCTGGGCACAAAGCCTTTTCCAGGATATAGCAGGAGATGGGTTCAGCAGCTGCAGGCTGGAGGAAAGCCAAAGTGTGACCAGAGCCATAGGTTGGGACGGATGGTGCCAACAGATCGCCATGGTAATAAGAGAGGCTTTGACAAGTGAGTGGAGGTTGAACTGACATGGTGGAAAGGTTGGTCATTTTGAGACCTAGAACATTTGGGTCTGTGCCCAAAGCACGGCCAGGCAAACAACAACATTTATAAACTGCAAAAATAGCCCATTGCTGCTGTGGCTGTCACATCCCCGTGTCCTACTGAAACTGAGCTGCGCAGCCCCTCTGTGAAACACACACGTTGGCCGTGTTTGTACAGGATGTAAACGCGCTTCAGGCACAGGGTAGGACATTCAGAGCTCATCTGTCACTTTAACCTAAGAGTTATTTGCCTACCTCTATTTGTGGGAGGATGTTTAGATCTTACCTAAACCCTGGCAATTCTCCTTTTCCTTTAGGATTTAGCACTTGAAGTACTGAAAAACTAAGGAAGGTGCTGTTCTTGTTGTTTTGTCTGTTGGTGCCAAAATTGGTTTGTACTTTCAAACTATGTAAATAAGGGCATTTATACCATAGTCATTCATTTGGTTATGGTGATGCCAGAGGTGAAAGACAGGGGTTTGGTCCCCTCTGCAGGGACTTTGCAGAGATGTAGAGAGCATGTGTGATTTCCTCACCGTTCCTTACCAGTGCAGCAAGGGACATTTGCTACTGCACTGTCAGAGGAGGTTCGGACTTGTTACAGGGAAACATTTATTTACCAAGAAGCTGGTCAAACCCTGGAACAGGCTTCCTGGGGAGGTGGCCGAAGGCCCATGTCTGTCAGTGTTTGAGAGGCATTTGAAGAATGCCATTAATACCATGCTTTATCTTTTGGTCAGTCATGAAGTGATTGGGTACTTGGACTACGTAATCATTGTAGGTTCCTTCCAGCTGAACTATACTATTCTAGTCTAGTCTGTCTACTAGTCTAGTCTAGTCTGTTCTGTTCTATTCTATTCTAATATTTCTTGTGATACCTGCAGAGTTTGCTACAAGCTGTGGTACATCATATTCCTGAAAGCTGGACCTTTTGCAGTGTTATGGAGCAGGTACTTGCAGAATTCACATTGTCATAGAGGACTAGGTTTAATGTCCTCTAGGCTGGAACATGTGTCATAATGTCAGCTGTCTGGGCATAGAGGAGAGCATAATATGCATTCAATGAATTAAAAAGCATACCTGGACAGAAAAAAAAAAATTGTAATTAGTTACTAACCCCTCAGCTTATGTCACAATGACTGGGCAAGAAGTTGCTGTCTTTGGGCTCTGTCCTTGAGGTGTCTCATTGGAGAAAACAGTGAATTTTGTTTAAAAATGTACATATTTTCTTAACACTCCTAAGAGATTGATTCTCCCCAAGTTTAGAACATTTCTTGAGTGTTTCTAATGAAAGTCTTTGTTCTCCTGGTCCTTTGTCCTACAGATCTTCCTGATAATTACAGCAGAAAAACCTCCATAGCTTTCCTGTGCCATCTCCCAGTAAAAATGCCCAATGAAATAGTTTCCTTACCTCACCAGTGAATTTTTTAGCTATATCAGTAAATCAAATTTACTGATCATAAAAGTCTTTCATCTTTCCTGCTGTCCTTGTCCTAGGGTTTTCTTTATCCTGCCTGCATAGCAGTTGAAGGCAAAAGTTGCAGTAGCTCTGCAGGGGGCTGAGGGGCAAGGAGAGATGGCAGGTCATCTGTATTCAGGATGTCCCCACAAGCCAGTAACCACAGCTGGTTTGGCAAGAGAACACATTAATACCTTGCTCATGACATGCCAGAGGCCGTTAGTGCTTGCATGAGAGTCTGGAGAGGGACAAGAAGTAGTTTCGTCTGGACCAAGCCGTCCTCCAGACACTATTTCCACCCCAGTGCCAATGCCACAGCATCCCCTTGTGAGGCAAGGACAGTTGGGAGAGACAGCAATCTCATCCTCATCCACCCTCACCTGCATTGTCTTGCAGTGCTGAGGCCAAAGTGGCCTCCTGCAACACCAGTGCTGCCCCGTGAACCCGGTGTGTTTCACTGCTGAACCTCCCTTTCTGCAAAGGTGGTGGGGAGACATGGCTCAGTCCTGTTGCAGAAGCAGCAGAAGCAGCACAGCAAGGGACTGCCACCAGCTCAGGGGCAGATGTGCAAGCTGAGCAGCCTGTGTGGGTTTTCCCCCTTCCAGTTTCTTGTTTTCTTTCACTGCTACATTTTCCTTTCCCTGCAGTACTAAGTGTCAGCAGTGACCACTCAAATCCCATTTGCAGATATGGCTGCTCAGCTGTGTTCTTAATTTTTATCAGAGGCAAATTGTTTCCCCGCAGGTATTCATGAGCAAAAACTGTGCTATTCATTCTGTGACTGTAGTGATGACATTAAAGAAAAAGACATTTCGATGCCTTTTTTAAAAGGTTGTGCCTTTCGAATGAATAGAAATATTTATATATTCTATCTGCTTTAAATTTCTTGAAAGGGAAAAGAAAAAGATATCACTGTTTTGCTTTGTCTTCTTTTTTCTAATTAGAGTGGAATTGCTATGTAACAACGAGAGTGTTTGTTGCTACAACTAGTAGTTTGAAATACTGAAGATGACTATATAGTATTTTTGACAGTAAGAATTTTTTCCTTCTTACTGCAATAGGGCAAAAGCTATTGCAAATCAGTATATTTCTAGGGAAGTCAGGGGAACCAGGAAAATTCCAACTAAAATTTTGACTATAGTGTACAATAATTCTTGTGGACTGTGGAGACGCATCCCCTGGCTTCAAGTTCACATGAAATATCCATCATGCTCGATTAACTGAGGGCAGACTCCTCAATAAAGTTTTCTCTTGTGTTCAGACTATCCGTGAGATTGAAGCTCTTGGCATTGTCTGGACTGTTAGTTCAAGTGATCATCTGCAAAATAATTGGGTTTTGATGGGCTTTCTTGTTGACCTCACCCAGTGGATGCATGGCACATCTTAGAACCAGCTTAAAGGGCAGAACTTGTGGCACTATTTGATACTCCTGTAGTTTCTGGACACATGGATGAATGTTTTAAACTGTGGCAAGTCCAGCATGTTCGTTCATCTGCCCTTCTGTATACATTCCTCGACTTTCAAAACAGTCTCTCATGTATTAGCTATGTCTGCTTATAGGAATATCTATCACTGCTAATACAAAATAATAGCTTCTGGTGTGGTGCCTCAAGCTATTAATCTAACTGGAGCTGCGTGGAATGCAGTAGGCTGCTTTTGCGTTACACGTGGGGATGGGGGGGCAAGAGGGATGGGGAAATGAACAATTCTTGTTCCTTCATATAAGCATTGTACAAGTTGCATTGTTCTTCAACAATGTGTTTGCGGATATCCTCAAATCAAACCCCACTTCGACACAGTATCTGTAGTTAAACCTAAGGTGCCTCAGATCCAGCCTACAGGGTTTTACCAAAAATTTAGCAGCAGATTACAAGCTTTAGGCTCCTTTCTGTTTAGCAGAACTCTTTGAAAATACAGACGTCAGTTAAAGGTGTGTCCCCCTCAGGAAGGGCATGGGGCGGTATGAGATGGGCAGCCCTTAACTGTGGTGCTGCAAGCAGAACCTGAGGACTAGTGCTGGGTGAGAGCGTCCCAGTCTAAGCTAATTTTTCATTCGCAGTTGTCTGCTAAGTGGCAGCTCTGGCGTTCGTTCTTTCACCTGTGATGATCATTATATCTTAAGCAAATCAAGGCATAATGTTGTCGTAGGGCAGGTGTTTATACCAGGTGGATAGAGGGAGTCCTGACCTCTCTCAAGAATCAAAAGAAGAGTTGTATCAAAGAAAGGGTAAGAGGAGATACTGGGTAGATGCTGTCCTAGCCAAATCTGAAGTCTGCATGGCTGCTGCTCTGTAAGATGCTAAGTTGCACATTGTGCTGGCCAGAGCAAGCGGGGCAGCTAATGCACTCAGCCTCTTGGCTAAATCAGTGTCTGAATGACACAGTCTCTCTGTATGATGCTGCTTGTGTAACTATTCTAGTCTACACTGGCACTATCCAAGTACCTGTTCTCTGCTTTCGTTGCCTTGATGATAGCCATGGTCTTAAAAAATAATTATTTATTTGCCCTAAATTAAAAAACAACCACCCACCCACCCACCCACCCAAAAGGAAATTCATGCTTTGGCAGCATCAAGGTTAGAAACTTGTAATACTTCCATCACTCCATGCATGAAAGGTCCTGAGAATCATAACCTATTGAAGCCCACAAAACCCTTGTGAGGTAAGTACTGTCATTTTTATTCCCTTTTTTTCAAATAGAGAAACTGGGGTGAATGTTAAAGCCCAGGTTATGCGAGAAGTCAGTGAGAAATCTGGGAACAGAACACTACAGTTCTGAGAGAGAATATTCTCCCCTTCACTTTGAGTCTCTAAAGCCTGAAGAAATTAAATGTCATGGATCCTCTTTATCAACTCCTGTATGAGGATGATAAACAGCACTGTCAGTGTTCTGGATAAACCCCTTTAAACCTATTAGCCGAGTCATCTCTGCTGGCAACAACTCCAGTAAAATTCCAGTTAACAATAAACATTCCCCCATGCTGAGCAATGGAAAATCCAATAACGGTTTGGCTGAATCCATGCTGAGTACAGAAAATGGAATTAATCAGAAAAGTGAATGTGCCTCAAAGAACAGTAACTCACCTGGATATTTTTCAAGCTTTTAATGAATGTCATTCTAGCCTAGGTGAGGACAGGAAAGATTATGACTATGCATAAATCTGGATGTGTATTTCTAAAGTTTATGAAATCCATAATTTTTTGTTTCCCAAGACATTTTAGAGTACAATTGATCATGCAAGGAGTTTAACAAGATGAGAGTGTGACTGTTCTGGTATTTGATGTTAGCTAGCTTACACAGGGGAATCTTTTTCACTTCTTAGGATTCATGCTGAGAGCAATGACTTTTCTTTTAAAGTGCTTATCGTGCTAATTATTGACATTACTTGGTTATATTGTAAATAATAACAAGGCATAAGACAAATACATCTTGGTCGTACTGATGTTTAAGTTTTCATTCTACCTATGTAAAGGTGTAAGAAAGCAGGGCATAGTTTCAAATAAACAGACTCAAGAAGTTGAGAATCGTCAGATTCATATATAGTCCGCTTGTGACTTCCACAATGGCCTCTAGTTTACTGGAAAATCATATGAAACTCCTCAGATCTAACTATTCCTGAATTCTGGGAAATGGGATCTCAATCCAGATTTATTGCCTTAAAATGGCCTTGTTCAATATTCTGAAAAGTGAGGTGTATAGCTATCTGTGTGTAGATAGGTAAGTATAAAGTTGCTCTTCATTTAGATTTTGGCACTTTCATCTTCTGTCTAAACTGTTGTTTTATAACATTGAGAACATTCTTTGGGATTCACCTGTGCCAGTGCAGTCTTCTGGGATGTTCGAATAAGAGCATGATTTCAACATCAAGTCTTCCAAAGTGCTTAATTGCCCAAATTTCAATTTTGGAGATGTCTGTGTTTCATTCTAGAGTTTTACATCTATATTTGTGATACATATTTTCACATCTCTTTTTTCTTGAACCTTTTCTTAACCCTCTGTAACTACCCATTAACCCAAAAGACTCCTGGCTCAGGCTGAGAAACCCTCCTTTGTGCAGACAGGCTGTGCCAAATGGGATGGACACAGCTTCTGAGGAATTCATTTCTTGTCCACCAGCCAGTGAATGTTAGGCATGGTAACCACCGTTGTTCTTCCTTTGTCACCACCAGCCATCAAACCTCAGCTGCATCACATCAGGAGACCCCTTCACAGATCAGGAGAGTATTTCCCAACCTTCTGCAAGAAATCAGAGGACTATCCTGTGAGATGTAAGCTGCTTGACCAGAGGGGAAGGATGAAGAAGATCCAACATATTGCCCAGAGCTGGAATAGGAAATAGCTGAAGAGATAAAGAGGCATCTTCTGGAATGACGCTCCTCACAGGCAGATAGAGGACATTGTGTAAGCATTGCACAGGCCATGCTAAATTGTACAGCAGCTGCAATTCCAGAAAAAAGCAAGTGTATGATTTAGCTAAACAATATAATGGACATTTTGTTGGAAATGTTCGCAATAGCCGCCTTATTATTGCAGCATATGCTGACTTAGTAGTAAAATATTGGGCTCTGACCTTAAAAGAAGTAATTGTATACCACAGTCTCCTGTCAAATTAAGGAAGCCAATGCTTTCCTAGGTTTTTGGTCTCCTTATGGTGTTCTCAAGGTGACCTTCAGCCTACCACAGGGGAGACAACTCCTATTTCAGACAGCATGGGAAAGTATTTTCTTACCTAAGTGTAGTGATAATAAATGTCCTTCTGTCATAGTGTGATAGGTGTTCAGGAAGATGAAAGTAGGAGGCTGGAGTACAGGGTCGTCTCACTTTACTCATTGGAAAAAGAAGACATCACGCAGAGTTAAAATTATTCTTTGCACAAACTCTGATGAACAATAAATATCACAGATTGTCTTTTGTGGCATTAATTTAGTTGAGTTTGATCTCATGTGTTCTTTTGGTGCCCAGAGTGTCCCATGGGCCTGAGCTTCACAGCTGCGCATGCCCCCTCTGAAGTTCCTCTTTATACTGTGAGAAACGGTGGTGAACAACTCTATGCTCTTTCTCCAGGTCCCTGATGACATATCGCCTCAGCTGTCACTTGCCAGGCCTCTGTCCTGTTTGTAGTCTCCTCACAAAGAACCCTACTCTACTTTTTATCTTCCTTGCTGCTATTCTCTGTATCTTTTTTTTTTTTTTTCTTAATATCTTTCTGAAAGAAGGAGATGAGCACTGCACACAGTGCTCAAGATGCAGGTATACCAGAAATTTATAAAATTATGTAATGACACTCTGTTTCATCTTCCACACCTTTCTAAATACTTTTTTAAAGTTGTTCTTTCCTTTTTGAACCTCCTTGAGCACTGAGTAGTAGTTTCTGTAGAATTATATATAATAAATCCTAATTAATTTATAGCCCAAATGCACATATGGACTTGGGGAGTTGGGCTTGCCTTTCCCTATATGCATTGTTCTGCACTTACTGAATTGGTGGTTTTGCCAATGATACTACAGTAAGCTGCTGCTGCAGCTTTTTTTTTTTTTTTTTTTTTTTTTTTTTTATGTTACATCCTTTGTTTCTGTTCCCTGCTTGTTTTCTTCTTCCATTGACACCTTTTCCAAACCACCTTTTCTGGATAAGCAAGTTGAATAGCAGAGAAGACAATTCTCCTTTACTACAAAGGCTGATGATTTCATCCCACTGGGTTTTTTTTTATGTTTCCCCCATCATTAACCAGTTATCCACCCACCTTAAGATTGTATGCTATGATCTCCTTTCAGTCCATGATGGTTGAGTAGTTTTGACAGCCTTTGGAGCAGGACCTTGTCAAAATGGAGAACTGCAAACCATTATTGGCTCCTCCAAGGAAGGCTCAAAGATATGTGAGCCAATATTTCTTCTATAAAAACTCGGCTGACCCCTTTCTGCTGTAAGTATCCTTGCTACCTACCAATTTTATTATTTATATTTTCTAAAAGTTCACTCACTGTGCATTCACACTGCGTTATACACTACAGGTTTGTAACTATGTCCAACATCAAAACTGCACCAGCCAGTGTACGTAGCAGTGCTAGGTGACAGTCACTGTTAAAGTCACGGCTGGTTGTTGTGTGAAAAGAGCCAGGGTGTTTTTCCAGTGTTACAGATGTCCCTTGCTCCCTTGGAGAGGATCACTGCAACTCCGGGTGCACTCGCCCTGGGGTCTGACATCTCCACTACCTAAGTGCTCTGATGTCACCTTGTTTCACATCGGGTTTTTTTCTATTTTACCTTGTGCTTTATGTTTATGGTGTTGACCTTCACCACCATCAGAACTGGTGACTCCAGCAGCTGGGCTGGGTCACTGCCTAAACGAAATGCAAAGAGAAATGTCCTGTAAAGCCTCCTGCTTATGAAATGTGATTTACATCTAGGAATTCCCTGAGAACTGTATTTTGCCTGTAGAATACCCTGAAATGTTTTACACAAATAGGATGTAGAGAAATGCAAAATTATACTATCCTTCCAAATGCATTTTCTGTCTGTGTCATTTCCTTTCCTTTACGACAACTTTGGTTAATGCTTTACCTAAGAGAGTCCCACCTGACTGTTCTCTGGACAAGTGGACAGCACTGGGTCACTTGCAGAAGCTAAAAGGGGAACTTCTCTTTTTTTTTTTTTTTTCCTTTTCATTATTACCAATAGTTTATTGGGATTGTTGGTTTTGTGTCACTAGCATCTCACAGACGCAGTGATTTTTGTCTTTACCCTCCTGGCCCACACTCTCTCCTTTGCCGTGAAGCAGAGATAATTTGCCGTCTTGAATTTGCTGGTGTGTAGTCAAGGTACAGGGAAATGTAATGTCCTGCCTGTGGTGTCACGGGGAGCATGTATGGCTCCTACAAACTAAATGTAGTTCTGATCAGGTTCCTCTTAGCTCTCACTTTTCTCCAGCCAAGTGTGCTGTGATGAGTTGCTGTCTATTAGAGTCCCCTCTACAAAGTGCCTTGTTCACCCAAGTAGCTCAGAGAGTTTTTATTTTTTATTTCTCCTGGAGCTGGGGAAGGTGAAGAATGCCGGCAGATATTCATTGGTATTGGAAACGTATCTCAGGATGTCTCTTCCCTCTTTCAAAGCCTGGGGCTTTTGGCCTAAATGAAATACTGCAAAGTAGGGGAGAGGGTATTTGTGCAGACTGCTCCTTGTAGATACCAGATGATTCACAAAAATAATTCCTATGCAAAACTGGTTGTGCTGATGGCATCCAGCCTGATGAGCAGAGCTGTATGGTGGAGTGGATGGGCTCCTCCTCTCAGTCCAACCCTGACATCTAGTGTACACCAAAGGGAAATTTTCAAGTTCAGAAGTTCAAAAATGAAATCTGTTTTATTTGGGGGAGGTCTGGCTTTGCAGTGCACTCAACCTTTTTCTGCATTGATTTCTGAGATAACCACTTGCTGCAAGCATAGAAATAAGTCTGAGTAATCTGTCCCTCTTGGAAAGTCTTATGATCTCAGACTTATGACACCATTTAGACTTGCTATTCATTACTCATTGCAACTATCAACACTTGCAAATTTAGCCTTTTTTCTGTTTAGACCATTTGGGAACTGAATCTTTGCTCTAATCACTGGATCACTTTTGATACAGCAAGAAAGTTTGGTGCTCTGTTATTTGAAAGGGGTTTTTTTCATTATTTTTTTAGGAAAAGATTGAAGTCTGAATTAAAAAATCTACATGTTAAAATCCACAGTGAATGAGGCGTAGAGAGGCTCTTCCTTATATTTTGTATATTTCTATGTCTACACAGACAGAGATTGGAAAGGAAGATTGGCTCCAGGGGCAATTGCAGCAGCCAGAGCAGAGATGGAGGAGGGAGGAGGAGTTGTGGATCAGCAGCTCAAATGGACCCTTCCAGTTCTTTAGGTCATGAGGCAGACATCTGGGTTCATAAAGCAAATTTGATTCTGGACCAGCCATGTCCCTACTTCCTTTCTCCTTCTTATTGATGCCTGTTGTTCACTTCTGTTGTGCAGGTACCTGGCCAGCATGAGTCCTTCTGGCTGATCCCCCACTATCCTTGTACATGTATTCCTCCCTTTACCCCAGACTTTTCTCCTGATCTTTCACAGACCTGCTAAGTATCACCTAGCAGCTCCCTTGGTATGGATCCTGGGCTACAGTCACAGAACAGCTGAGGCTGGATGATGCCTCTGGAGTTGGCAAGTCTAAAGAGGATCCACTGAAGCAGGTTACTCAGGGCTATGTCCAGTTTGGGTTTGAAAAACTCCAAGGATGGAGACCCCCACAACCTTTCTAGGCTATCTATGCCACTGCTCAGTAGTAAAAGCTTTTCTTACTTGTGGCATTTCATGTATTTTGGTTTGTGCCCACTGCCTCTTGTCCTGGCAGTGGGTACCACTGGGAAGAGCGTGGCTCCCTCTTTACTCCCTCCTATCAGATCATTATATAAATTAATAAGATACCTTTACTTTCTCTTCTCTAGGCAAAACAGAATGTGGAAAACCAAACCTGGGATAGGTATAACTTTGTCTCAGACCCTAAGACCCCCTGGGGGCCTAAAACATGCTTTGAAGGTTGGAAAAGACTAAACAGCTTGGAAAAAGCCAAAGTTCACAGCAATGTGTCTCACAGCTATAAATAGGTAGCTTGCATTTTACAGGATCATCACACCTGTAAGAATAAGCAGAAATGGTCAATCAAAACCAGTTCTTTTATTTCTTGAATGTGCTCTCTAATTTTGCTGCTGCTTGTCCATCTGTCCAGTCTGTGTCTTTTCAGGATTCTTCAGGATGCTGGGTGTGAGGTTGGATTAAGCTTCCCTTCACAGCTCCTGGGTCTGACAGACTGACATGGGTTCCTCCTGCAGGACCAGGAGACAGTGTTGTGGAGTAGAAACTGGTTTTGAATGTTCATTCTTTCAATTTGTAGAAGAATTCCATAATACTGCTGTTTCTGTTTGCGCCACCTGACTCTAAGAGGCCCATGGCTTTTTGGGGGACATAAGGAACAGAATAATATGTATTTATGAGCTTATCTAAATACAAGTGAGAAGCCAAAATTCCTAATGTGCTTCACTGACATGCATTTTCGGTATTTGCTTGTAGATGCAATTGCTGGGCAGTCTGTCTGCATACAGGAATACTGTAAGGTCATGCGTACAAAATGTACATTACAAAATGTAATGTACAAAATGTAACTGTAAAATGTAATTTACAAAATGTAAAAGGTAGGAATGGCATAGGACATGCAAGAAGATAATCTGTTATGGTATCTAAACACATCTATTAATTTATGTGGTCAAAGCATTATACAGTTATCAATTTATTACGCAGTAAGACAAGATTTCAATGAGACAGAATTTTGGTGTGTTGCTAAACTCAATGCATGCAAATGCTGCTTTATCTGTGAATATAGTGTGAGTTAGTGATAGCATCATGAATGTTGCTTTGGACTTGTTTCTGCTGCAGTTTAGCTGGGCAAATCACTTAACCTATGGACCTCATGTTTAGCACTACAAAAACGCTCATCACATCCCCTTCAGATTGCTTTCTGCAGTCCTTAGGTGAAAGCTGCTGAAGTGCAAGGCCATTAAATCCTTTTGTCCTAATTCTGTTTTAAGTGGAGGCTTGTTCCTTAGTTTCTAGGTAGAGGTTAATTGAGAATTTGCTCCAAAAATATTAGCCATTAATAACCTCCTGACTGCAGTCAGTCTTTTATTTACTGACTGAAACAGCACTTCATTGCCCTGGAGGCCTGGGACGGGTTGTCCTGCCCAGACTTCTAGGGTGAGATGAAGTTCCAGCTAAATATCTGAATGCAAGCCAGCTACTAAGCCCCTAAAGCAGTCAATGCTGATGTGCAGACAATGTACACGACCGGTCTGGAGCATCCCAGTCTTAAAAGTGCTACAGAAAGGCTTAGCCTGTTCCTGTGCTTTCTTTTGTGATTTTGCTGTTATGGCCATGAGGGACCTTCAGGTACACAGGGTACGACAACATTTCTGCCCCAGAGCACACCAACTCCAGCCGTTTGCCTAGGAGAGCAATTTGTGCACTTTTAGCACTATCTGGTCTTAAAGGGAGAGTTCAGAGCCTGAACAACGATAAATAAACCCAATAAACCACATTCACACCATTGTATGATCCACACAGGATTCTGCAACACTAAAGGCTTTGTTTTGGGGAAGGGGCAGTGTTTATCTGATGTGAAAAAAATCTTATCTTATTCCCAAATAAAGTAATATTTAACACTTTCACTGAGTGCAATGAGGCAGGTGAAAGCTTTGAGAAACGACTCATCGCACTGCTTACCAGGAACATTGCGAAAACTCCTATTTACTTAATTGATCAAGTGAAAAATTACTTTTTAGTCCTTCACGTTGCTCCTGGGTGGGAAAACAGTAAATGCTGAATTACCAGGCTATGAATATGCGATTTTAAATGAATTGCAGCAAATGATGTATGTTGCGGCATTTTTATGGCTGGGCTTCAAGTTGATCTATGCAGGGATGGTAAATTAGGCTTCTGCGCCTTCAGAGATGTCACTGGGACCATAACTCCTCTTTGGTGAAGAACATACAGTTCTAGGCTTAAAGGGTGCTTTCTTCCCACCACCCAATACGCCACCCCCACCCCCCCCCTTAAGCTGTGTCAGCATTCGCCAGGCTTGGAAACAAATCCTCTTCAGACCAGTGAAGACAGTCACATCCCATTTGTGTTCCTGTCCTGTGTTGTTAAGGGCCTTCGTGCCTAAACAAGTGCATTTTCGTGGCTAATCCACTGCTGACATTCATCTTTTCAGAACTCCATGCTCTCACTTCTGCTGTCTTGTGCGCTGAAAATATTCACCAGCTTCACTGGTAAAGCACGACTTGAATCACACGTATTTCTTGTCATATACTTTACTGTGTACCTTACCTGAATATTGTTATATGAACTATTGATTGATTATCTTTTAATATTATCTTCTCTCGCTGATAGATTAACAGCACACAAAAAAAGTACATCTCCAAGGTATCAGGCATCCCATTAATAATAGAGCTGGGCTTTTGTACACTTTCATACATGAATATTTATTATAAGCTTGTTGTTGATTACATCTTGAAGCTAAGTATCTCAGAATGCACTGTGTTCTCATGAAAGATGCTGGGTCAGTCACTGTGGCAAATGGAGTCCAAACGAGTGTGCTCCTCGGCTGTCTGCTTAAGGGTGTTAAAAAGATAACTAAATTCAGTCTGCCAGGCTAGATCATCTTGAACCTCTCTGCTGAGGTCCCTAAGGGTCTGGCCGGCAGCACTTCTCCGTCTAGTGCACAGAGCTATTAAGGCAAGCACAAAACTACCCAGTTCTACCTATTTTGTATAATAGTCTACAAATACCTGTCTCGGTTTGTACAAATACTGAAGGCTGTAGCTGGCTGTGGAAACAATTCTTAATTGAATCAATGAGGTAAATTATTTAAAAAAAAGTGTGATGCTCTTCCACCTTGCGGTATGTGTATGCCGTTGAGTAGCACTATTCCTTTTAGTCAATTTTTACTTTCCCACTGTGATTTTTAATCTTTACAGCCCCTCCTAACTGACAACCTAGGACTCAGTTTAAAAAAAGAAAAAATGTGGAGTAAAAGGATCAACTATCCAACTAGTTTATCTTTCACCAGCCCAGGAACAAAAACTTTGAAAGATTTAAAAAAAAAAAACCGTCAATAGCCTACACTGGTGTCACAGGCAGGCATTGCACTTCCCATAGTTTCTCTTCTGAGAGCTCTGCCCTCCGTCCTGTTTGATGTGTCAATGCTGACAGCCCTTAGCTGTAAGTTTTCATTCTATGGTAAATCTACCCTTTCCTCCTCACAAACACAAGTCATGAGCAGATACAGGCAGAAGTGTTTACTCTGTGTTTCAGGGACTCTAAGGTCGATTCCTACCCTCCCACCCTCTCCATCTATCCCATCAGCTCTGCACGTGGGGATTTTCACTGCAGTCGGAGTTATTCCAGCAGAGGAATGCTGGACAAATGAAGTGAAATGTCAGAAGAAAAATATAATTTGAATCATTAGTTGAACTTCTACTGCTCTGTGCTACCAACCTCTCTGGCATCTAGTGCCAGGTACACTGGATTGGTGGTGTCTTTTATGTTAACCCTTATCACCGTGCTGCACAAAGCTAGATCTGATCTGAGGTGGATTCCTCGTTGACAAAAATCCTGGGAAGCTGCTTTTAGTAAACCAAGAAAATTCTTCCAACCCCACATGTAAGTGAAATTTCTGTCATCATCTCCTAGGATGCTTGCTGGGATTTCATGAGATGCAGATGAGCACTTGAAGGTAATTTAAATTCAAGTGCATGCTTGAGAAAATTATTATTTATAAAAATGAAAGGACTTCTTTTTTATATGTGCTGCCACTTCGAATGACCCAGAATTATTTACACTGCATTATTAGAAATATCACAGTAATCTTAACTGGGGATTGTGTCTCCATCCTTTTCTTCATCTTCCATAATCACCGTTTGTTTTTCTTCTGTAAGCAGCTTAGTGCCTTAAAAACAGAAGGACACACAAATAATAATAAAATTAAAAAAGAAAAAGAGAGAAAAAAGGAGTTGATTTTAAATATTACTTCTTTAGAAAATTTCAGTATAATAAGAATTTTTCATTCCTCTCTAATTTCTTGATTCCAACGTAGTTTTTCAACATCATGGGAGTTACTCATTTATTTTTGGCACACCAGTCTCCTGATACTTAGTGAACTATAACTGGATCACTGCAATTTTATCTAAAATTATCAGGGAATCTTAAATCCAGTCTTTTTCTGCTACCTGCGAAAAGGGATACTGAAGTTTCATATGGGAACCTGTTTGTTACAAGCATTTGGGAAGCTAAAAAAGAGAAGGAGTTTGCATGATGAAATAAATACTGTGATTAATCTATGTGACTGAGTCAGTGTATGTGAACATGTGTATGTTTTCTATATGTATATAGTATTATTATGTAGATTTTGCAAATGCAGATGCCAAAAGGGACAAATGTTAGAATACCCACATGCCAAGTGCTGTCCCCACTGAAGTTATAAAATATCAATAAACTGCAAAAGTAACCAAATGAATGCTAGTGCGAAAACACTCAGGTTGTGGATCATACCTTCCACAAATATCTGTCTCCCTGCTCTTCTGTGTCTTTTTCTCTTTCTTTCTTTTATACTTAAACCACTAAATCCACCCCTTACGGATCTTGAGTCTATGTGATACCAAGGTATCAATTACTGTAACTGCTCTGTTAATTAGAAATGAAATTAATAGAGTGACGAGAGAACAATGCATTAGGTAGAAAATGTTCTTGATCCCTATTTTAACAGATCATGTTGGTTTTGCCTGTTGCACGTAAAAAGCATGTGATCTGTAAGAGATATTTTATGCCCACATTCCTTGGTGTGGAGGTTGACATAGTCTAAAAACAGGATGAGGGTTACCATTGTGTCAAGACCAACAGAGTTGCTCCCTAATTCAGTCTCCTACTGTTTGCTCTCAGTCTGTGCTAACCAGCTGAGTTGTTCTGTCAAAACCCAACCTGTTTTGCTTCCTTCTGCATCGAAAGCCCTCTCACAGAGAAGGCTTTCAGTCCTGACAAGGTCTGAAAATAGAGCAATGCCACACAGGAAGAATTTCTTCAACTTTGGAGTCTTTTCAAGAGGTGATGAATTAATGAAAATATTAACCTATACTGCCCTTCATTTAAGTTAGCTCTTGCTTCATTTATATGCAGTCCTTGTGAACTAGCTGGTTTCAGCGGGACCATGAGATAAACTGGAAAACATGAATGAATATTATTTTGAAACACAAAGGACTTCATTTGTTCAAGCAGCAATTGATTAACCACTATTGTTAACTGCGAAGAATTATGCTGTTTTATGGAGATGGATGTAAATGTTCCCTGTTCAGACTTCTATTCATATAGACAGCTTAGGCAAATACAGACATTTTTTTTACCCCCTGCTGTGTTTGGGATTTGGGTTGTGGTTTTTTTAAGGGGGAGTGGTTTTCTGGGTTGGTTTTTTTTTTTGTTGTTGTTGTTATTTTTCTTCATGGAGCCATTGAGGAATGAGGAAAACATAACTAAAATATGCTTGAAATGTGAAGCTACAGTGGATCATTTGATGAGAGCTAACCTGTTTTGAGCGTAGACTCAGGAATGTGAGCTAAATAAAGCTGTGTGCTTTGTGATCATGTCCACTCTCTTTAAATTACAACATGATGAAGGAAACGTATGTTTATGTAATTCTGATGGTCTGGTTATAGCACCTAAACTAGCTCTTTTAGAGCAGATGCTATAGAGGCAGCTGGAAGGTAGCAGCCAAAGCAGAGGCCCCCAGCTCTCAGCAGGACCCACATCAGCAGTGTGCTAGGTGCTTACCACAATTAACAAGACTACAATACATCGTTATCAATGAACCGTTTTGGTGGCTGATGAACTCCAAAGGTTTTCAGTTCAGTATTCAAAGCTCAGAGGAGGACATAGCCTAGAACTACAGGTTAACCTTCCAGACCATGGACTACCAGCAACTTCAAGGACAGCTACACACCTTTAAAATCAGCCTTTCAATGCAAAATAGTGGAGAGGGGATCCAAATGGGATGTTAAAGCTAGAGTGATTTCTCTGACTGTGGGAGAGAAATGTTTTTCTTTGATACAATGCCTCTGATCACTTGTAGAGAAAGTGTGCTTTACTAAATGCAGTTTGGAAATTTTGGGTTTAAAGGAGTGAGTAGGATGTTGGGTTTGGGGACCATTTGTAAGTCCATTTCTCTCTCTGTACTGATGTAAATCACTTGTCCTCCCTGGCTCTGTTTTCCCAGCTGTGTGCATTATGAAATGCAGCTCATCCAGCAGATCTCTGTTAATACTTGCCAAGAGATGTGACTAAAGAAAGCAGAGTAGAAATACAACATAGTCATGTTCTCCCAACAGAACTTGCAACTACTTACAATTTTTAGCTAGAAACTAGGATCACAGAGGCAATAGAGCTTCTGTTAGGAAGCTCAGGTGTTGACAGAGGTTGCCAGCTTAAATCAACCATTTGCCAGGTGCCACCTAGATCTAAGCCACTCCTCCTGGTTTATAAATCAGTAAACCAGCAAGATGTCACTAGTTCCACCTGATTACCTGCAGGCAGCTCCTGTAGGTGTCCTGGAAGAGTATTGGAGTGCTCCAGTCACATCACTTGCACAGGAAAATGGCAGAAGGTGAGATGAAACTGCTCTGCTTCTACTGCGTCACTCAGATTTTCAGGGGTGTTATCCTGAAGGAGCTACCTTAACTGGTTTTCTAGGGCATGAGAGGGAATGAGTTTGAAACCATGGTTTTACTAGTTATCTCTGATCTGATTAAGAAACCCTAAGCAGCCATATTTCAGAAACTGCAATCCCTTATTTCCATGTGTATTTATTTCCATTCTTGCTCAAACCTACAAGTCTGAAGACCTCTCAGAAATACTTCAGTTAATTGCATATATTACTAAGTGCAGATAGCAATAGAGCATCCCAGAGCAGAGTACAGAGGTTTGGGATGCCCAGACTTAGATATTTAAGCTTAGCCTCCTGCAGGCAACGGTTAGACCATGGATTCCTCCAGACAGTAATGTTCAGATGCTATTGTATCAGCCCTTTTTCTGCACCCATGTTTCCTATTTCAATTGGGTGTTTGCAAGGGGTAACACTTTCTAGTTCTCACTTGGATCACATGCCATACAGTAGATATGTTGATTTGCATCACTTTGTGTGGTCTCTTTGACTTGCTTTTATTTGTGATAGAAAATATCTCTGGCTACGCAAGAAGGAGAGGGACTGTCCTAGAGTGCTTATAACCAGCTGGGCGAAAGTGAGTGAGATAATACAGTTGCCATGTTTTAGCTACGTTTACAACAAAGCTATTTGTGTGGACAGCTGCTTAAAAAGATAATCTAGTAATTAATCTTGTTACTACAAACAATTAAGTGTAGTTTTTTTGAATTGGCACCTGGAAGTGGCTTTTGGGAAGGATCTGAAGGGGACATGTTAGAAATGGGAACAATCCTTATTAGCAGGTCGCAAGGGATACATGTGGCACTGTGTGCTGCTGACTGCAGCACCACTGGTAAAAGGGAGACAGAGACAGAAAGGCCTGCTTATATTTATTTAGTGTACATAGCCCTGATGGGGCTTCTCAGGTCTCCTAGTCTATAATTCAGGTTCTGTTTTGCACCGCAGTTCTGCAAGAGCTGAGTTTGTTTGTGCTCTGTCTGCTACCTGATGGGTTAACCCTGAAAGTAAACAAGTAGTAAATATTGGACCAACCCTCAGACACAATGAGTCACTTTTTCATAGCAAGTCACGGAGCCGCCGCTGGCTAATCACAACCAGCAGAATGCTGTAAATCAGTATGTTTCTTGAAAAGAAAATATGCATCCTTAGAGTAGGGAGGGGGTGGAATTCAGGCATGCAAACACCTAGGCTGCTTTGCCCCTGACACTGGCACAAGTCTGCCACTGGCCGTCAGTCACTCGAAAACAGACCTACAATACAGGGTCTGGAAAAGCTGGCTGCCGGAGAGGCAGAGTCTAGCAGGCTGCTTTGAATCCATGCTGTGTGCTGGAAGGTGGCTTCACCAGTAGGCAAGAAAGTGGCGTTGGAGGGATAATTGAAAACAACTGAAAATTGCATTAATTTATATCATTTTCCCAACAGCAAACGCACATGGTTTGAATTTTGCCACCCTTTTGAAGGTCATTGCATTTTTCCTCCTTTCCTTTCGAATTTTTTGATTACCAAATATTTTAGGGATTATAACATGTTTCTGTTACCATATAACTTGTATTATCATCTTCTTGCATTGAAAATTATTAGAAGTTAAAGAGGAAGTCTTCATGGGAGGCAGAAGAACCTTACTGTGGCTCTTATTTCTCAAGTGCCTACTTGAGGCAGTTAAAGCTAGGGTAGATACCTGAAGTAGTAAGTGACTTGATGCTAATCCAACCAGAGTGTTGCTGAGACAGGTCAAGGAAATAATCCACCCTTGCTGCATCCTCTTAGCTAACAATTGCATTCAAACCAAACAAGAGTCAAGCCTCTCAGCTTCGCTGTCACACGTTTTGTCTTTGATTTCTATAAAACGTGTTTCGCTTTCAGGTTCTCATTCTCTGCATATACCCTGAAGTGCAAAGAACATACTGCATGTTCAAAGGTGCTACAAACAGCTAAAGGCAGATTTTCTAGGGAGTGTTTTTGAACTGACCAAAATAATCTCATCCCTCCTTCAAGGTCCACTAGAAGGGTAGGGTTTAAGTATGATACGCAGGACTAATATTTATTACAAATGGCTTGATAAATTTTGCCTCTGCTTCTGTATCAATCCCTAAAAACCTGATTATTCCCCCCACCCCCTAGATTTATTTGTCATGTGGAATTCCAGGTAATTGGCTGGGTAATTTCCTCCAGCAGATCATTATCAATGCTCTATGCTAAGTATTTTGAAGTGGAACATTTGCAGTTGGCTCAGAAGCTGTATGACAGATTTAATTTCCCCTTGCAAGTAATTGGACAAGGTTTCCAATGACTCACAGCAGCTCTGATGCTGCAAGCCATTGCAATGCTTGACTTCAATGAGCAAATAAAAAATGTATTTTCCTTAGGCAGATCAATATGCAAGGAACTGTTCCCCACACTCCTGCAAACTTAGCCATACTCCTCTCTGCTTTTGGTAGTCTCATGCTGATTAAATGAAAAAAAAAAAATCTTGCACACTTTTATATAAGTCAGTTATGAAGGCTCAGATTCACAAAGAAAGATGTCTACAAATGCAGGTGCCCATTTGGATTGATGAAGCCATTTGCACACCTTATAATTATTAGATGTACAGGAAATTCCATTCAAAGTGTACCTGAAAGTCAGGTGCTTGATATACATTGGCCCTGAGGGACTAAGCTCAGTATCTGCCTCAGGACCTCTTCACTTAGTGTGTCTCACTGCTCATTGGTGCCAGCCCACAGCAGAACTCGCTCATACGAGAGATTCCTAAGGGAACAGTGTTTTCCAGTTTTGGCACCAGTTTTGGATCTGGGGTTTGTTTGCTTTTTGTTCATTCATTTGTTGCTCCATCCTGTGATCTGGAAGGGGCTAGAGCACAGCACAGAAACTTGCACTAGTTCCTGCATCCCTACCTAGCACTAGTAACTACCATTTACACAGCGCTTTGTGCCTTCAAAGACCTTCAGAAATACTGATGAATTGAGGCTCTTCTGTGACAGAGGAATGTGGGAAACACAACAAGTAAAGGGTCTTGGAACCGAAGCTTGGCTAGCTGGCTCCATATGGTCACCAAGCAAATTAGCTGCTGCACTGTGTATTATGGCAGAAGAACAGAACTGTCTTTCAAGTGCTGTTAACGAGAAGTTCATCACAGCTTTGTTTCCTCAATGCATGTCAGAGACTGTGGAGTTAAGGGGACTTTAATCAGGACAGCTTTGCTCTGGGATGTTTGAGGCAGTGTAAGCCGTGTTAGTGCTGGTGACCTAAAATTTTGCACGTGCTCATGTTTGAAAAGCAGGAGAGTAGTTGGCCTTTCACAAAAGCAGAATTAAGTTTGCAAGAGATAATAAAGTGATATAATGTCTTCTCTTACTCCCCCTCTCTTCTATCCCCAGAGTGTGAGCAGGGGGTATGGAAAAGACTTTCCATGAGCTACCGCTGTTATATACTTTGACCAAATAGGTTCAGTACAGCAGGCAGAGCAACCTCCTTCCAGCTCCTTCCCAGCATACCTCCAATATTAGCCACTTTCTGCCGCTTTTTTGGAGCACCTTTACCCAAGTACGTTTCTTACCCATTATCAAGGGTGGGATGTGTATTGCAGGCGTATCTTTTCTTCTGGGCTTTTTCTGCTCCAGTTCAGTGTTCTGAGAGCCTGGACTCACTCTCTCTCTCTGTGGCTTCTCTGTGATACCGTACCTTTTCAACAGATTATCAGAAAAGTCTGAAAGTATGCCTGCAGGCAAGAAAAAAGGGACATGTCACTTAAGCCTTGTTCACATTTAAGAAGTTTGCATCGTGCAACTTTCCCAATGACTGCTCTGAAGTAAGGCTGCATGAACGCATGATCTGTTCTGCATGGTGTACCTACTCTTCAGGTTTTGCAACGGTATAGGTTTCCTCCAAGCTGATTATATCCCATAGGCTATAGACAGTGATGCTATCAGGCCAGCTGGTTTCTGGTTGTACTTAATGCACTAAACAGCCCGTCAGAAATCATGGTAAAGATGAGTGCAATCAATGAACTGCAGAAGCTTAGACATCTTATCAAAGCAGCTTAATCATATGGATGCTCAAGCCTCCGCTTTGGAGCAATGTGACCACACAGAAATGGCCTGTTTTAACTAGTGAAATAATGTTTTCTTTATGATATGGCTACTGCAGGCACAAGATGCAGCTCTCCAGCCTCTGAGCCACTTGCCTAAGAGAGAATTGCTGAGGGGAAGATACATGTGAAAGCTGAACAGAGTCAAGTTCAATATCTGGATTACAAATACTGGAAAATCCCAGCTGCTTGGTTTTGACTTGACAAATAGTTGCAGATACGCAGGGGACCATGCAAGTAGTTACTGGCTAACTCCTCTGTGTATGTGCAGCATGGGAAGAAGAACTCTATGCAGCTGATACAAGAATCATCTCTCTCCCTGGAGAGTACAACAAGGAGGGCTTGTTAACAGAGAGAAGCAACAAACATTGATTCCCGCTTCTGATCTTGGAAGATTGTCAGGTTTCAGTGGCAGTCTCCTGCTCATTCTTCCCTTCTTCCCCCTACCAGGTTGGTGGCATTTGACCTTGCAGCTTCAGAGGTCTGTAGCTGCACAGCAGCAGGAAGCATCCTACCAAGGAGCCACTTTGCTGCTCTGGTGGTTTCTGGCTTCCTGAAACACCTGCCCTTTGCCAGAGTCCCCATAAGCACAAGAGCCCTGAGGTTTCCAGGAGGAACAACCTGCAGCCAGCTTATGGGCTTCTCTGGTGCCCTCCTAGCTTTATCCCTGTTCAGCCTCCTCCTGACCACTGGGTTTCACAAGAAAGTGCAGGGGCTGAACTGGATCCTTTTTGATTTTGGGCCAGATCGAATCGGGACATCTAGCATGGCTCAGCAGCCATACATAAATGCACATCATTTATCACATAAAGGCAGCAAGACTATGAGCTCCAAGGCAGCATCCCAGAGTACACATCGGCTCACCTTGGTATTTCCAGACCCTGTAAGAAAACCCTTCATCTAACAAGGAATTCCTTGGAGAAAATCACCCTCTGCGTGTGCCTGCCTTCCCAGGCGCGCACAGCGTGGAGCTACATTCTTGCCCACATCCCAGGGGATGTAAGTGAATGAGGGGTCCCTGGACCTGAGCCCAGATTCAGTTCCCTCAGCTGAACTGGGATTTTGAAGTCAAGAGCTGTAGTGCTCACCTGTTAGAGGTGGTGGGGTATGCAAAGCTGGTGTATCTTTTCTCCTTGGCTTTTTTTGCTCCTGTTCAGTGTTTTGAGAAGCTGGGATGGTTTTACCTTTCCTTGGTTTCTTTTTGAGGTCACAGCTCTTAATCAGCTGCTCTGAAAGATCTTCTGCAGGGGGGATGAAAGATGAATAGAAATTAAAACTGAAAGGAAATAATAAACCAGATGGTGAAAAGAAAAGCTTTAATAATATGCTTTCCTCCAAGTAAATTAAAATGCCTGTAGAGAAACATCTCCGAAATAGAAAGTCGGCACAAGAGGCCTCTGTGCCATGCTGTGTGGGAGTCAAATGCTTTAGGTGGTCCTTTGCGTTGTAGGTGGTAGACATAAAGCCGAGGGAGAGCGCTGCGGGCAGCTGTGCGGTACGTGGCAGAGGGAAGGCTGCACCATCGTGTGCAGCGGTCCGATGGCCACCCCTGTTTCATCCAGCGCCAGCTGTGTGGGCTGTGTCTTCAAGAACTACAAGGGCGCTTTTGTGAAGGAAGGATTTACGTGTGTTGGGTTGGCCTGAGGTATTGGTAAACTGAGCCAGGGCATTGTGCCTTTCAGCAGCTGGCTGTATTTCCAGAGCCTGGTATTCACTTTTGATTTACATAACATTACACTGGATTTCTGGGTTTCCCTTCAAACAAACCTTGACTCAGATGGTCAGCATGTTTTTTCTGCAAGGCTCTGCATTTCTGGGTGCTTATGCAAGCTGAATATATTGAAGATAGCCTGTCATTAGTGTCATCATGCAAACCAATGCTGTGATTTCTTAAAAGCTGCTTGTCTGGCTTCAGCTGGGTCCCCCGCACCCCTACCCAACCCCTGACAGCAGACTTGGGTGCAATGGGACTTCATTCCAGGCTCTCCCACGCTATTTGAGGCAGCTGTGTGCCTGCAAGCCTGCAGGTAGGCAAGGGAAGGGTGACCTCCAGGTGAAGTCCTTGTAAGATGTGGCATCTTTTTCTGGCCCTCACAGGCTTCCTGCATGGTTCTAATGGGCTCATTTAACCTCCTGCTGCCTCAGTTTCCCAGATGTAGAATGGAACTTGTTCTGTACTTGTTTAAATAAGTAATTCTATGGAACAACTATGTTTGGTATTACCAGCAGTTGTAAAAGTGGTGCCTGTGGCTAGAACTGCCATGTGGCAGAGGCAGAACTAGCATTCCTTGCAGGAATCTTCCTTGCAGGTCAGATAAACAAAGTTTATAAAATTGTGCTCGCCTGCGGTGAGACATTTCTTTTGACAAGCAAGTGAAATTACATTTGTATTTCATTGTCATCACAAGGGTAACAACAAGCAAATAGAGGTGGTTTTTTTTTCTGGTTGCTAAATCTTCATGACAATTTTGTAAGGCGAGAGTGAAGTAATAGCATTTAAAGCAGAGGCGAAGGCCATGAATATGCAAAAAGCATATCTATCAATATGAAGTCTGATATTTAGGAGTGTGGCGGAGCAAAGATGTCTCTGGTACTCTCAGTGCAAAAGTTATGTATGAAATAGTTCAAGAGTGGAAACAGATTGACGATGAAGGAGAAGTATTTAGAAACCTGCCCCAGTGGGGGCAAAGAGGGTGTTTGAAATGTTTTACTGAAATTGCATATGGAAAACATGTTCAGGGAAGGCTCCTCTATATCCTAGCTTTCAGTTTACTGTAGTATAAATGAAGAAACTCCCTTACTTTCTGTACTACGGAAAAGAACAATGACTCTTTTTTCCTTTCTGCTCGTTAACCTCACTCTAGAGCTTCTGCTGATATTTATATGCAGGAAAAATGCTCTTTGCCTTTCCATCTGGCATCAGAAGTATCAGCAGAAGGTGTAATCTATCACGTTTCATGAGGGCTCAGTTGTGTTGCCAGAGGGGAAAAACGGACACTGGACAGGACCTAATGATGTGAAGACAACACCTCTCTCATTACTGCAATGACATCATCTAATAACACTTACCTAAATGGTTACAGTGTGAATCTCGCTTGTCCAGTCTGTCTTCTGGGATATCAAGTGGCTGAACACATTCTGTTGACATCATTGAAACAGGCTTTTCTCCCTCTTTGAAGCTACTACACAAAAAAAAAAAAAAAAAAAAAAAAAAGGTGGGGGGGGTGGAAACAGCCGCATGGCATAAAGCAGACATAGTGGTGTTATGTATCCACTTGCTAGCCAGATCAGGAGAAGTTCTTGCCTTCCAGCTGCTCTCTGTCATGCAGTCTGCTGGCCTGTTTTGCTCATGCATGCTAAGAGATGCATTTATTTGCTGGTTTAGTTACCCATGCAATAGCCCGTTCTTCCACCTACCGTGCTGTAAGCAGCCCACACTAGCGTGGGAGACACAGTCAGTATTCTTCTGTAAAGCCAACGTCTCATACACAAAGTAAATGCTAGAAAGGGGATGTTCTGGTTTTCTTCTCCATTTTTTTTCTCAACTGTAAACTAAGGATTTTATTTGGTATTTATCATACAATCTAAGTAATTATTAATTCTGTTGTCTTAAAAGTTCAGCTCCTCTAAGAGATCTTAGACACTCCTGAAGACTCAGGTGTGAGTGCTGCCCTTGAAGATGGCCAGTGTCCACAGACCCCAAAGCCAGCATGAAGTAGACTTATTCATCACCTTGGTAAGAACATGGGA
This sequence comes from Falco biarmicus, assembly GCF_023638135.1. Taxonomy (NCBI): domain Eukaryota; kingdom Metazoa; phylum Chordata; class Aves; order Falconiformes; family Falconidae; genus Falco; species Falco biarmicus. The sequence goes on from NC_079291.1 coordinate 20,368,484, forward strand.
ATCCATTTCACAAAGCTATTCAAGTCTCCGTCTCTCTGGACTGCTGTTTTTGGCTGTTTTACCCCTTTTATTCACAACTGCAGGGGGTTCTGGAGCCCAGCCTCCTCCCTGAGCTCACCCAGCATCCCCCAAGCTGTGATTTGCTCCTGGACTCGCTCACCCTGGGGCCACCCCAGATGCCATTACAGGGAGAAGGAAATTAGACCATTTTTTCACTGCTGAGCATTTATTTCTATGGTTGCTTAGTAGAAACCCGTCAGAATGGCACAGCAATATTAAAGGACAAAACCCTCAATGTGAAGGTGCAGTCTGGGCGATCTGGGTATCCCCCCTCAGCCAGCAAAAGCTTGGGTAGTTTCTCTACTCACAACCTCCGTTCTCAGGGAATAAGAGCAGACTGTGACTTGCTTGTAGAGAGGAGGAAGGCAAGGAAGAGGAAAAAAACCAGGAGACAACTTGAATGGTAGAAGAAAGAAAGAATTGGAAAATGAAGGAAGGAAGGGAAGATGGAGAAGGAAAGATAAAAAAGAAAGGTGAAAGAACAGGCAGTTGGTGGGAAAAAAAGTAAAAAGGAGGATGGGAAAATAGGAGACTGTACTCTGGGAGTTTGTTTTTATCTTGTTGGAGGTAATTACCTTATTATTTCTCTGTAGTGGTTGTCAACAAGAAACAGAATAGTAGGGGGATTAACTTCATTCCTATGACTAAACTTGTACCTATATAAGGAACAACTAATTCTCAAGCAAAATCCAGTCACATAAATATTTGCCAAACAAAACATGAAAGGTCACACCCATAATTGTGCACTGAGCTAATTCTTCAGGGGATGGAAAAACATGTCCTAAACTCCACTGACTTCAAAGTGAGTGGGGCAACACTGGCTGACAGTGATAAAGGTCAGGAATTGACTCATAGCGTACATATGGGATTAACTCCCATACCCGTCTGTATACCAAATTCACAAAAAAATTGTAAAATTCTACAAATTCTTCAATATCTTACTGAATCAGGTTTGCATAAGGGGCTCGGTCTCTGGCTGGTCACTGTAGGACTGTTCCAGTCCAGCTTCACGTCTGCACTGAAGGATTTTGCTGCCTGGAGACTTCATTTGCATTTACAGAAAAAATAACCTTCTGCTTCAGAGGACCCTGCATAAAGAAATCTTTGAATGCACCTTAGCATGGTATGGTTGCTCTGTTTATCCAGTGTATAAATAAGCAATAGCTATGGCTTAAAATGAAGTAGTCGTAGCTTTATTTAAAACAAAAACTTATTATCTGGCCATATGAAGGCTCACACTGCATTTTGTGATTTGAGGGGGAGTGGTTTTCTTCCTCAATGCCACTTGATTTTATTGGATTTGATAAGGGCATGCTGGCTAAATATTATGATTGTAGGGAAAATGTTCTTTTCTGAAGGCTATTCTGTTCATAGTGTCTGAAACTGTATCCAATTTTACTGAAAACTTTCTGGACTTTTTCTGAATAGGTCTTGAGGCAAAAAAGCTGAGGATAGATAGTAAAATCAGTAGTAAATTATAGTGACCAGAAATGCATTGTAAAATATGATTAACTTCAGTTTGATACACTAAGTTGTTTCATTATTTCAACTAATAAAAATTAAACTTTGCAAAGAGACTTAATGTAGGATTGGTATATGCAGATTATGAAAGACATCCTTAATTATTTTTTCTTAATACAGTAGTTTGAAAAATAGTATTCTAAAATAAATCTCTTGGATACATCTTCAGATTTTCATAGCCACAGATGCCAAGCCCTTGACGTCTTCAGTGCTTTAAAGTTCAGCTTTACAGCCTAACTTTTGACAACCTCCCCCCTCCCCCATTTATTATTTTTTTTTTCCTGCAGCCAGGGAAATCACCTTGCTTACAAAAGTGTTTCCACACTGCACGTTGTGACAGTCTATGCGACAAAAGAATAAAAGGAGAAAGATTAGCAAAATGTACCAGGAGTTTTGGTATCTTGGGTGTATATACATTGCATACGATGTGCGAACCAGTGAGTGCTGTTACACCCTGTGGCTGTGCATTACATACAGAGCTCTCTTTCAGAGAGGTGATGTATGTGAGCATTGTAATGGTGCTTTCCCAAACCACCAAAATCAATTCCTGACCCTAAAGAAACAGATTCCCCGGTAACATTTCACATGGGGAGAAGGAAGACTGCTATGGCAACTGTATGAAGCCATTAATATGCCTTTACAAATGGAAGTGCCTTGTTGGATTTTGTGTGTCAAGTGCAACTTTTTTTTTTTTTTTTCCTAGCAGCTTTTGTGCTGGCATGGTTTGCACTCTGCTGCCATCAGTCACCTTGGTTAGTTGATGCTTGCTATTTATGTGATGGACTAAGGTGGGTTTTTTTCATGTGCTCTATTATATTTTTTGACATAATGATCCATGTTGACCCTTTGTGCAACTGTAATGGTTGCAGTGGAGCTCTAAATCACGCTCAGCAGGAGCCACTTCCTGAAATGCATATAGATTTTTCCATATGAGTTGGGATTCAATACTCATTTAGCCTGAGACTTTGGTACAATGCAGCTAGGCTGTACCACCCTGCTGCAGAGAGAGGTGCCTAAAGGAATCGCCTCAAGGTTCTTCTGGGAAAAGGCAGAGCTGATAGAGATACCTTAAATGCTTCCCTGAAAGGTGAGACAAATTCTGGCTTTACCTACAGTTTTGCATTTGCTTCTGGTAAAAACATTTGATAGGATTGACTCTGCTGACAGCGAAGAGCAAGGAATGATGAGGCAGATTGAAAAGTGCAGGTATGTGTAAAAGCTACTTTAGCCTCATGTGGATGAGCTTTCATGCTGAGTCACTTCATGTAACAGCAGGACTCTTTTGGGCATACACACTTGTAAGAGATGGTAATTCAGATGACAAATATCTGAACTTTTCACTTTCTAGTTAGCAGCTTTGGATTTCTAGGTAGCTTAAAGTCGCTATCTTATCCCTCCCCTCCAAATTCTCAGTTGTTGTATTTGCTTGACTAAGGTGCCCAAACAAAGCTATCCAGAGAAAGATGTACAGCTCCTACCACTCACTAACAGTTTTCAAACACATGCAAATAATAGGATTCCTTTCTTTGCTTAAATTGTGGGTCTCCATCAAAAAGTCCAATGCAACCAGTTCCAGACTTCAATTAGGTAAAAATATTTTGCCTAAGAGTTGGACAAATAAACCAAGTTTGGTTTACTATTTTAACGTGCAGTTGGTTTAACGTATATATTTGTCACAAGTAATCAGGCCGGAGCACAGGGAATACTCAGCAAAGCTACTCTCACATATTTCCTCCAAAATGATGTAGATCTTTTGAAACAATCTGAACATGTGACATTTAAGCCAACTTAAAATGAAATCTCATGAGAAAAACCTACCTTGTAAGATAGAAAACTAAAGCTTTGAGAACAAAACCAAAGACCTGGGTGTTTTCCAGTTGATCCTGAGCTAGGCACAGAAACAGCTTTGGGTAGGAGAAAGTTAAATCTCCATTTCTTGCCTCTCCTAGGATTTGATCTCCTAGGATCTGTGCAGCTACATGGAGATCAGGTACCTATGGATAGTTGTACCCAGTCTCAAGGGACAATGCAGTTCTCAGATGAGTCATCAGTAGGTGATCTTATTTACCTATAAGATGGAGAAACAAATTTCTGAGCTGCATGGAAAAACATGCACTAGTTTGCAGGACAGGCATACTCGCTAAAGAAACCATTGGCATGTTGACAGAGTTGTTACATAAATAAAGTACTCTTGAGAGCATCCTTGTTGGGTGGCACCAGGCAATCTGCATTTAACTATTTATTTTGGTAGGTTGCTAAGAATGGTGCTACAGAAGCGTGTATAACACTACATACCTATTTTCTGCCGGTCCCAGAGCACCCCGTAAGAACATGGTTTTACCATGAGCCAAGAGAAGGAGAGTTCAAGAGCAGAAATGGAGGCAGCTGAGGCCCTGGGGTGGGACAGCATGCACACATGTTTGTCCACATTCCTGTAGGCAGGGCCTTGCTGCTGCTGATGCACTCAACATTTGGGAATGGGAATGACTGGTTATAACTTACAGTGTGCTGCCCCATGCTGACAGGAGGTGGAGGATGGACCACAACAGCTACAGTCCAACCTGCACTGAAGGCAGCACTTCACTGCCCTGCCCAAAGAGCTGCTCAGGCATCAGGGTTTGCCCTTTAAGGCTGGTGTGTCTCCTCCCACTGCACCCACACTTATGGGCTCCTGGTAGGTTTTGATTATTACATTATTTTTAATTGCTTTGTCCCATTCTGGCTGGTTGCAGCAAGCACCTGAGCAAGGAGGGACCGGCAGGCTCCCAGCATCCTTACCTGCTCTGCTCCCGGAGCCTATGTGGGAGGCAAAGACAGACCTGTACTTCCTCCTGCCACGCGTCCTCTGCAGGCACCTATAGGGTGAGCAGGCCACTTATTTGCATTGTCATTTACAGATATGTAAAGAAGAAATAAGATACTACAATCTGAATATAATCATCTTGCACCCACCTACCCAACACAGAGCTCATCTGAAACAGCCCAGGGGCCCAGGGGAGAGGTACCACTCCTGGCTGCATTTGGCTCCTTCCACTCGCACTCAGCAGGCAGCCTTGGCGCCTTTACCAGCAAATACCCACCTTCATCCATACACCGGCCCTATCCTAGCCCTGTTACAACTGCTTTCTGGACAAATCTTGTCAATAAGCAAGGCAACCTGTCTCCTGCAGTCAGAGTAGGAAATAGGTGCCCTAAAAGTAGGTCTGGGTGTTCCTGCTTTGCATTTCAAACTTTTTATTACAAGTTTTACTATATCAGGGTGACATCTTCCTGAGCACAGAAGACAGTTTCATGCTACTGCACAGAGTTTCTTCTTCAGTTATTTGGGCACTAGGCTGCTCACTCCAAGCATTCTTATCAGATTAGCCTGATTTTTGTTTTTCTAGAGTATACTTTAGGAAACACTTAGGTATTTTAAAGTCTTATCCAGGTGCTTCCCTCCACTAAAACTTTTGCTACCAATAACTGTGTGGATGTAGACAGAAACACCACAGAACGGTCTGGGAGCAGTTTCCTCTCACAGACAGTGTGTTTGTGGGGGCTAGTTCAACACCCCAGCTGGGCTGCGGACTGATTCCCACTATCTCCTATAAACTTGTGGAAAAAAAAGAAAAAAAGAGAAAAAAAACCAACAGTCAAACTTTGACTGATGGGAAAAAATGGAAGATACAGCTGCAGAGGTTCTGGTCACAAATGTTTTGTCTTTGGAAGTAATAAAAAATACAAAGTCTTAATTATTTCCTTGAGGTACAAACTAACCTTTGCAAGTGCCGACCCTTTGTAGTGGGATAAGAAGTCCTGATACCAGTTCCCACTCTGCTGGCTTGTATGATCTGCTTGTGAATTGTCGCAGTGGTTAAAGTTAGTTGAAGCAGTTGTCTCTAAAGCAAGCTCCAGCCCACGACCCCCAGCCATGCATTCCAGCCTCAGCACGGTCACACCCCAACTTTCCCCTGCGTGGGACCATCCCCAGCCCACTCCCCACAGACTGGGGACCGCGGCTTTCCTGCGGGTGACACAGGCGATGTGCCTTGCTGGTAGTGGCTGCGAAAGGAAAGGGGGAGGAAAAGAGAAAAAGGCAAAGAAAAGAGCAAAGCAAGGAGCCACCCAGGCGGGAGAAGGCGGGTGGATGAAGTACTTACGAAGCGGTGCGAGGCGGCGGGACTGGCCGGAATGGGACCGGGCTGCGCTGGGGCTGCGGCGGATGCTCCCGCCCGCCTTATCTAGGGAGCGGCGGGAGCCGTCACTATGGCAACGCCGCTCTCAGGCGTCCTCCGGGGGGCTGGGGAACAGCATCACAGCATCACTGCTCCCCTGCCCCGCCGCAGGCCTCTTTCCTTCCTCTTCCACCGGTTGCTGAGGCCGAAGGAAAGGGAACAGGGTGGGGAAGACCGGCAGCGCCTCAAGGCGAAGGCATCTTTCCTGCCAGATGACCAAGAGCTGCAAAAGCTGCTGCTTCCAGAGAAGCAGGGGAGGATGCAAAATCTTTGGCGCGGAAAACCAAAAGGCGAGCTGCAGCCGCCGTGTCAAGAGGCGCAGAGAAAATGGCAAGGGGAGGGAGCGAGGCTGATGCTGTCTGGGACCCAGGGGAGTGCTGAGGATAAAAGTGGAGCAAGGAGGCAGGGCACGTGTCTAGAAGCAGCACCATAAGCACTAAAACCGATGGACACCATCTCTGGCGCTGAGGTTCAGTGATGACTGCAGCGTTTGTGTATCTGGCCACAACTAGTTACACAAGCGTGGCATTCACAGGGCCGGGCAAGGAGTCTTCTGTGGCTGCCAGCTGTTTGCCAGTAGGGATTGGTCTCTCCCAGTTTAGCCCATGCCTTCGGATGGAGCTGTTATTTCAACTGAGGGAAAAACATACAAACATGCCTGATGCTGGAAAAGCTCTGGGGGAAACGTTCAGTAGTAGGACAGTGAACTGCCCCTCTCTTAGCATTCATTTGCAGCAAAAATGCTTGTCTGTGTATTAAAACACCTTTAAAACCTCTGGCTGCTCACAGTTGCGGTTACTGGTCGTCTTTTTCCCCACTCAGCCGCTGCAATTCAACAGCACCAGCATGCACTGCATACTTTAAATTAGTCAAGGTTTCCTTTGTAAATAATACATTGTACAGAAGGCCTAAAGGGGTGAAGTGTTAATTGCCAGCCCTGCAAACTGTGCGGCACCCTTGGATCCTGTGTGCTTCAGGTGTGGTTCTGCAAAGTGCCAAGCTTGTTAAATGCTCTAAAGGCACCACCTGGAAGAGCTGGGAGCTTTCCCCATTGATGTCTGGGAGAGATAAGCACATTCCTTACCTTGCAGAGCATCAGTTGTGTGTGTTTCAGTGTCTTGGAGACCTGTCTTTAAAAATACATGCTTACATTGCTCTGGAAAAAATGGAGCATAGGGGCCTAAGTAAAGAACACTAAGAATTTTGTTGGCAAGATTAAGGTTTCTAAAAGAAAAAATAAATAAAAAAACCCAAACAAACCCCAAACTCCTCCAAACCACACAACCCCCAAAATGCCAATAAAAGATCAGGTTTTATGAGCTGCCTGTTTCCATATAACTTTCGTTTTACTTTCAACATTGTCAAGACCTCCTCTTTGCAGTGACTTTTAACAGAGCCCTCTATTTTTACACTGAAATGCCTTTTACTTAGAAACTTAAGTAATTTCATATTCTCCTATGAACTCAGAAAAGTCAGAATAAGACCACTAAAGAATAGGCTTATGAAACAAAATGCTCAAATCAGAAACGTGTTTCAAAACTCAGCTCAAGATTGCCCTTTAATATTTCAATTGTCCTGATTGAAAAATTCAGTCATTTATAGCACTGGAAAAATTCCCTGAGGATGAGAAAATAATTTCCTGTTCTACCCACCAGATCTCAAGGATGCTTTGGGAATATTACAGGATAGCTTTACTCACAAGGAAAGTGGCCTGTCACGCTCACCAAGAACACACATCCAACCCTAGTTACCTCTTACATGCGTCAGGTACGGCCCGACGTCACGGAACCGTTTTACTGCAGTGGAAGATTGATCCCAGCCTTTCCAGAGGGGCTGTTGCATTACCAGTGTGATGGAGGATTTACTCCCAAATCTGATCTTTTAAATGTTTACAGTTGTCCTGCTTGTAAGAGGGTTGGGACTCCTGCCAGCTCTATAATCCTTCCTGTTCAGTTATTTCACAAACACAGCCTGGAAAATAGTCTGAGTCTGTAATAAATCTGCACTTTAACCCCCTTCCCTCGTATGCAAGTATTCCCTTCAGCACTTGGGGAACTACTCATGTAATTAAAGATAAGCACATGTATAAAACTTTCCAGGCTAGTGCTTTAGAAGACAGGCAATGCAGCTTTGACAGATGGGAAAGGAGGAGACGATCTAATAGGAACCAGATAGATACACAAATACATATACATACATATTCATTTGGTCACCTTATAAATGTTGTCATAGGTATAAAACAGACTGTGATTGATTAAATAAGTTACTTTGCAGCCAGAGCAGTTTGATCAGTAGATCAATGTGCAGTGTTGTGTTTTTGTATCGAACAGGCTGCTTGATGTACAGTCAACACTTGCTGGTTAATGTGGTTTCCCTTTACATTGTAGAGGTTAAAAGTGCAATAGATTGAAACCTGCACTCAATGCGCCAACTTCTCGGGCAAATTGTTACAAACATTACATTTGCCTTTATATCTAAAAGAATATGCATATAAGGGCATAAGCTGCATTTATCACAGACTCAAACATAGAGATAACTCACGTTTTTTTAAACAGAAGGCTTACTTCAGGAAAATCATTGCCACATCCTGAAAGGCAGCACACTTGTCCTGGGTCCAAGAGGGAAACAATCTGTATTTTCTGTACTGCTGAGTGTAGCCTTCGAGGCTGGAGCAGTCTCTAAGGCCCAGAGGAGTCTGGGGTTTGTATCTACCCTGACAGATGGCTCTCATGCAAACGTCCTTCCTGCTGCCCCTGCAAAGGTTAGGGGGATTATGAAGGAGTCCTAAAAGGTTGGAAGAAAATAGCCCCATTTAGAGTGGCAAGGGGAGTTTCTGTGGCAAGAGTCACAGCATCATGACAAGACTCTTTTTGCAAAGCCAAGGGAAAAGAGTATCACACTAAGTTGACATGAAAATGATTGTAGATTACCCTGTGCTTTTACATTTACATAGATAATTTAACATTTTCTGTTGTATTTAGTCTATAACCAAGTCTTCCTGCTTACTTCAGGAGGAGTAAGCCAGAAGAAAGCAAGGAAAGAAAAAGATGTGGCTTTAAATGAGGGAGAAAAGTTTTCAAGTTTGGTGCTCCTAAAGACTCCGGTCCACGTTTTTTGTCAATCTTCACATCAGGGGGCTTTGCAGAGGTTACTTTTAGGGAAAGACAGATGTAAAAATCCAGCAAATGGCAGATGGTAGTGGAAAACTATATTCCAGGGAGACGTGGGACAAAGCAGTAGCAGATGACCTCTGGCCTGTGTAACTTGTGCTTCTCCTTAAATGCATCACTGTTATGCAGCACGGAGCAAGGTGGGAGCCAGGCTGGGGTGAAAGCTGCCCTTCACCTCTGAGAGAAGTCTCTTTCCTTCCCTTTCAAGGTACATTAGATCTGTCATGTTGCTCCTTTTCCTGCAGCCCCACTGCCACTCCTCACCCTACCCTCTAACTCCTTGGCTTAGTGAATTAGGTGCCAAACTTGTGTCTTCCCAAGCATTTAACACACAGGGTCTTTCTACTAAACCACCACAGACTCTACAAGATTACAGCATTTGCAACTATGCACCTGAGCATTATATTGTCAACTATCATCACAACCCTCCTGTGCTTATAGCTTAAAATATTGAACAGCTTCTAACACACCGCTGTCTTTGCTCTCCTTTCTAACGCCCTCCACACTGTCTGCTTTGTTTTACTAGGCTGCGAACCTGGGAAGAAAACAACTTCTCTGGCTGGAAACAGAACGCATAGGTGTGAGAAACACCAGTGCCTGCAACACACGCTTATCTCTCAGACTAGGGACAGAGACTTATTAGCAAACTCAGGCTGTGCCTGTCTGTGCCTCGCAGCAGGATGGCAAAGAGATGTAGACATCTCAGACCTGAGTTCAGTGTCTGTGAACATTCCCGACAGAGGATATTTCAGCATGTGTTATCCAGTAAACACTGTATTAAAAGCGGAATAAACCAGGTTTGATTGAAATCAGACCAAAAGTCTTTCAACCCAGGTCATGAAACCCAGAAGAAAAGAGCAGAGCCATCTGCATGGGAGGGTTTTCAAAGAAATTCAGGGAGGGTGAATACTGCCTCTTCTCAACTTCCCTGGGAATTTCCAGTTTTCAGCAAATATCTTGAAACATCCTACTCACCCTTTGTTCTTCATGTTATAGCAAACCATGGACTCTTTACCAGGAACTTCCAGTTTGTGGCTGGCTCAGATCTTGGAGGGGGACCTGGGCAGAGGTGCTGACTTGTCCAGCATTCCTCAGTCAGTGGCAAACCATGAGCTGCATCTCCGGCATTTCTTAGCACCTCCTTTCTGTAGGAAAAGGGAAGAACATATCTTTCCATATCCTGAGGGTTTGTTGTTGTTTTGTTTGTTGTTTTTTTTTCTTTTGACTGTACAAAGGAAAATAAACCTAATTTTCAGTACTTATAGTCCTGAAAAAAATCAGTAGAGAAAAAACTGTAACAGAGTAATTGAAGCTGGGTAGAGAAGGCAGAGGATGGGAGTTCAAGGAAGCAGTCTTCTACATGCCACATCTTTACTACTTCATTCTGGGTGTCACCATTGACTGATGTCTAATGTAAATCCTTACCTGGTCACGCAGCTGGCCCAGTCAGAGCCCTGATGGTTGGCATGTGATGATGGCAGGCTCAGGACTGCTGTTTTCTTATCCGGATATGCTTTTGAAGAAAACAGTTGGGTTTGTGGTTTTATATACACACACACACACACACAGAATATATATACATGCTGTGGTTATTGTAATTTGTAATTCTAGGGATTTTGAGAAAATATTTCTACTTGCACAATTAAGGAGCTACAATAAAGGTGTTAAAGAGCCCTATATTTTGTTGACCAGTGAAGCAAATCAAAACACCTCCCAGTCCACTTATGAGCAGCTTATTTGAACACCGCTGTCCTTAACAGCTTGGTCTAAAGATCCCTACAAAGCATTTCTATATTGTGTTGTTGAGAGAAGGTGTCAGAGTTGGAGCACTCCAGCCTCCTGCAGCGTACAAGGATTTTTTGCAGCCCACCGATAGCTGCCTGGTTTGTAGCCCTGCCTCCTGAGGATTGTATCTGTGCTGAAGGGCAGAGGGGAAATAAGGGGATGTTGCATCCCATGAACCTGAGAAATCTCAGGTTGCCCAGAGGATAGCAGTGGTGCTGCACCAGTGGCAGCAGTCGTGCACGGCTTTTGCCCTTGTCTTCATCCAACATCCCTCAAATTTCAGATTACTGATGCAGCCCATACAACAAAATGAAGGGAAGGAGGAAGGAAGCGTGCTAATGATCCTTGCTTGGTTGCTATTGCTAAACAGATTACTGCCTGATATTCAGAGCAGGATGGTGTCCTTTGTCTGGGATGATCTCTTCCATTATAGGTGATGGTACAAAGAAAGTCACACAAAATATTTCAAAGGCAGAAAAGAAACAATACCACCCCTCCACTGGTTGGAATTTGTAGAAGCAGCTCTGCTTCCATTGAAACCAAGTCTAAAATTCCCCTTAATTTCAGTGCCTGCACTTCAAGTTTGCAATTCTAATACCAAAAAGGTGTATTAGTCATTAGCATTTTATCCATTCTTCCTATAACGTCAATAGAGCTGAGCCCAGCTGAAGGTTTGGCAGCAGGCTGCTGAACACCGAGCCCAGCATGGGCACATTACATTTCATTCATTAGAGACATATAAACTTTGCTTCATGTGGGATTTGTGTAAATACTTGCACAGATTCCTTATCTGCAGAAGCTTGCTGCTAGCAAGTTGTTAAGCTCATTAACAGGGCAGAAGGAAGATTGTGATCCTATAATTTCCAGTTCAATTATTATAGAGTGCACAACATCCAAATTCTACTGCAGTCCAAGGCAAAACTCCCGCTGGTTTAATGGGGCCAAGATGGCACAAAGTTAATTTCCCAACACAACATTAAGAAGTGGAAACTCTCCCAAAAGTGTGACTTCAATGGAGTCCGGACCTCGGGAGATGAAACTCTCTGTTGTCTCAGAAAGGCAAATTTTGTACCTTACCAGAAAAATGTTTCTAATGAGGCAGCCATTAGAATAAGGAGCATTGCCATGATACACAGAAAATGTGCTAGATTAATTAGCTAATGCAAGACAATTGTGCTAGATTAATTAGCTAATGCAAGACAATTTCTGTTGGGCATGTAGAGTTTTGACATCACCAGAATGAACTGGGCAGCTTCTCTTGCCTCAAGGGTAATCATATATTCACATTCAGCACTGCTGTTTCGGCCCACACAGTACTGGGGAAACGCCTTCTCTGAAGCCACATCGTAGTGAAAAGCCATCATCTGGGTTAAGTGAGGGGAACAGCGCCCGGGTGATGTCACAGAGAGGACCTCGGCGAAGCTGGTATGCGGTGGGCAGCATCTATTTCAGTTAGATGAATAAAGACTGCTTGGGTTCAAGCGGTGTCCAACCAGTCAAGCGCCTCTTTGCCTGTAGCTTAATTACATGCCCATTCTTTGGTAGGTTTCCTACTTATCAGTAATGAAACATCAGAACAATAATTGCTAATATCAGGAAATTTTGCAGAGGCAGGCGAGAGCTGCCTCTCTTTTCTAATGGTCCAGTGAGACCACAGAGGGCTTCTTTTTGTTCAGCAGGGCCAGGAAATTATTAACATAATACATGACAGAAAAGGCAGACAGATCTTCCAACAAGTGAGTTTTGAAAACAAGTTGAACTGAACTCTCTTTTCATTATATGAATTGTCATCTGCCAAAGGTATGACGCATGTTTAAACCAAACACCGTGAGCTTCCAGCTGCAAGCAAACCTCCGTGAGGATCTTGCGGAAGGGTAATAGCAGGGCGCCCACTTTCTACAGTCACTGTCACAAATGCTCCTATGCATGTGAAAAGAGGACCAGAGATCTTGTGAAAGCAGCAGTATGGGTCCCTGCTGAAGGTGTTCTGGTGACAGTAAATCCAGCCTTCCACTTCACCCTCTGGATGCACTTACAACCCAATATAAAAGCTGCAGATGCGTACCTGTAAAGCCAGGAGAGAGAAGAGCCTCCACTTCTTCCCTGCTCCCCCTCCAAGGCACCCTCCTCAGGAGCAGTATTTTTATGGCTTCCCTGTTAGAGCAGCAGGGAGAGGAGGTGATGGTGGTGGGAAGATGCAGGGAAGGAAGGGTGGGCATAGTGCAGTCTGTGTTCCAATTAATTTCTAATTATCTACGTGGAATACCTCCATCCATCCAGACACACCACACTCCTGTCTGTAAAATCCACACAAACTTGGTTTGTTCAGGATTAGATGGAGACAGTGTGCATGGGATGGAGGTTGAACCTGTTTCACTCACCTTTCCTGGGGGCCCCAGGGACGAAAAGAGAAGGATGCATCTCTCTCCTCGCTTTTTTTTTTTTAGTTATTATTTTTAATGATCTACCATAGAACCTAAGAGCCAGGCTTTGTGTACACCAATGCTAAACTGGCCACCAGTTTCTGAGCAGCAAGACCTGTTCCCCCTCCTCAACCAGCGCAGGCATTGCTCCAGCTGGTACAGGGAAACCCCTGCCTTAACCAGCATGGGGAGACCTGCGAATCTCATAAGGCAAGTTCTCTGCTGTGGATCCTCTGTGCATCCAACATAAGCCTTTTGTTCCATCTTGTGGGGTGGCAAATGGGTAGCTGCTAGGACCTTTGTAAATAGCTGTGCATAGGGTTGGACAAAACAGACTGGAAAGTAGCTTCTTGCTCTAGCTTAGCAGTGTTGACTTCTGCTAGCAGTAGTAGAAAAAGCCATCAAACTGATTTTCATTACAAAAGCCAAGAGCCCATCTGTGCTTCTGCAGGGAGCACATCTATTGACTAAGAAGGTCAATGCTAATGGGGACTCTCTAAAAGCAAAAATTTATACTGAGACCTTTAGAGAATTTTGCAAATCCAATTCTCCCTTTTCCAAGTCTTTTTTATTCATGTACACACAAAAATGAAGGAGTCTTGGATGGTAATTCAGCACTGGAAAAGTACTAGCCATCCCTTACTTTATATAAAAGGACTTAATTTTAGCCAGAAGGGGAATGGAGGGTTATTCTTGCTAATTAGTTCTGAAACTGAGTCACTTTAGACAAGTCACTCTCTCTTTTGGGAATAAATGGGCAGTGTGAAAATGGTGCTACATCATGCTTCTTGGGCCTCTACAGGATTCAGAAAGGCCCAGATAAGAAAATTCAGCTGGCTGCATCCATGCCATGGCTGGCCCAGTTATAGGCATCACTTACTTATACCTCAGCAAGGTATAAATAACAATGTCATGATTGAAAACATCAGGGCTTCTTCCATCTCATAACATTGGGAAGAGGGAATGGTTTTGTGTAGTTATTGATTTCCAGCTGCTTAATTAGTGTTTACAATATCTCTCCTTGAAAATAGCCATGTACATTTCATTCCCTACTTGCTTGTTTAATTTAATTTAATCAATTGTTACACACCTGTTTCCACTTACTTAAAACAAGCATTATCTGTAGCATTACAAATATGGAATAACATTAAAAGCAATTAATCTTTATCCTTGAAGTGTTTCTCTTGGAGTGGTATAATTAAGGACCCAAGCTATAAAAATATCCAGATATCAAATTTATACCTTAAAACACCAATAGACACTTAATCTTCTTTTGAACAGTACAGGCATATTTGAACATAGACGCACAGAAAGGAGGAATAAGAAAACTCCTAGAAATTTCATAGGAGAGTGCAAAAGGCCCTTTTGCTGAAAGGTGACGCTCTGTTAATGAATTAAGAGACAGCTTCACAGGACAGCAAGCAGGTATTCCTTAGGCTATACCTAAGAGAGATGGATAGATTACTCTTTGATTTTACCATGGACCTTATGTCCAAGCACATACAATACTGTTTGCTGCTCACTTTCCTAATAAGATACAGAATGACACATCCAGCTAAGCTCCTAGACCTCCTGCTTATAGGGAAAAACTCGAGCAAGGCTCAAAACCATAGGGCAGTTAAAAAAATACCACATACATACCTTTTTTTTTTATTCTTCTTTTTCGTTTAACAATGTCTGAGCTCTTGCTGGTGCCAAGCACAACGTCCAGAAGTCGGGCAAGGCCAAGATGCTGGACCCAAGCACCATCTGCCTTCTGCTGCCCGGGGCTGTAGCATGGCTCTCCCACAACCTGCCCAGAGGGGCTGGTGGGCTCATCCTAAGGCACCTTTAAAAATCAGCTTATAGACTCTCCTTTCCCCTTTGGAAAGCATAAATGCTAATAAACATTAAGCAGCAACATGAGCCAAAGTTTCACATACATGCTGTTAGCCGATAAACTAAACCAGCAGCATGGGATTAGTGCCTGAGAAGCCCTGTGTTTCACATAGCCCCTAGCCTCCCCAGCTGTCCAAGGCTTTTGGGGTTCCTACCTGTCTCCCTCTGAGACCTTTATCCTCTTTCCTTGTATGATCTGAAGACAGTAATTAATTTATTCCTCCAAAGGGCTTCGGCAACTGTGACAGCAATGTCGCACAGTTCATGTGAGTACCCTGCTGGATCATCACTTCCCCTGTGGACGCAGAGAACAAAAGGATAAAGTTCTAAAGACCCCAAATTAAAGTGAGAAATTAAAAAAAAATGTTATGTTTCTTCCAAATTCACTTTCCTTATTTATTTCTTTCAGTATCTGGAAATCCCCCGCGAGTCTGACAGAAGTCCCTAACTCATCTGGTTTCTGCAGAACAGAGCGTTGCCAGATGACGACTCACGCTTCACTGACGATGTTCTGTCATCTATCGGTGCTAACTATGGATCAGTGTCTGTCTCTACAGCCTTTTTAATAGGTACTTTATTATTTTGACACATTTCCTTCCCTCTTGTTAATCTAGGGATTAGCAGTGACATGTCTAAATTCACGCTTAACTGTGTTAACATTATCCCTCTTGTATTGAATTTACTGCGATCTCACAGTGCTAGCTGCCTAGCAGAAGACCAGCACATCTTCTTGCTTAAATATTCCCACCGAGACCTCTGAGGTTGTCTTTGTGGACTCTAAAGCTTTACCTGACAGGTTGGCTACAATATAGAGCACAAAAGAAGACTGATTCTTAAAAAAAAATGTGAGTGGAGTTCCCATAGCAGGAGTAAAGAATAAAAGAGTAAAGAGTAGAACTATAAACTAAGGGGAAGACAGTAACAGAAAAGTGTCTGCACAATCATACAGCACATGGGGAGAGCCGTGTATCCATCTGCCAGTCCCAGCCAGGATTTGCAAACTCTGATCGGATGCTTTGCTGATGTCCATCCCTGTTTTTTCTTCACCATGGATAGATGCCTACTGTCCAGGATCCGCATCAGATGGACAAGTAGCATCTGTGACTTTCTCTGCCTTCCTTGTGGATTCCCAGGAAGGACAGAATACCCTTTCCCACTAACCTTTCTGGCACATGAGCGCAGTCCCTAGCACATGGACCCATGCTTTCTGTTTTTCCTGTTTGCAGCCACCTGTACCTCTGACTCTGTGTTCCTCTTTCTGCTTTTTCCCCTCAGTCCTCTCTCTTCCTCCTGTTTTAATTCTAGTTCCATATCTTTTGTCAGCCCTACATCTCCTCCTTCTTCCATGTATCTATTTTTTTACTTTGATAAGGAGAAGAGACTGTATGTTTTTCATAGCACTTCCAGTGACAATAGAGGAATATTTATAATTTAATGGACTTGGATTTGGTAAGGGTTAAACTTTGAGAAAAGACTCAGAAGAGATAAAAGAGCTTAAGGCAGGGCATTTGTTTGCAGGCTGTGATGATTCTGCTCAAAATTCATAAGGATTCTTGGCTCTGTTCTAGGATATTTCTGATAGAACAGGGCAAAAGCTTCAGACTCTGCTCTTTCTGGTGAGACTGGAGAATGGCAGCAGAAATGAATAGCTGTAATAAAACTGACTTTGTAAATTGGACCAGAGAAAATTCCCTGGAATTTCTAACAGCTTCAGAAAGAAACATACAAAGTTGAAAATCCAGGCAACTTTTGTTGGCATCCAGCTGAATTTGGGTGGAAAAAGATTAAGGGAATGGAGAAACTGCCTGAAGAGAAAAGGCTAAAGGGGCTGGGACTCTTCAGTTTGGAGATGTTAGGCTCCTCAAGGATATAGAATCAGGAAAGCGGTGGAGAAAGTGAATGCAGACTGCTTTTGTGCCGGGTCCTGCAGCTTTAGAGCTAGAAGCCATTCATACAAAATAGGACATCAGTTTACAACTGATAGAAGAGTTCACATAGCAAGTAGCAAATTTCTGGATTTTTTTTCCACAGGAAGTAGTAGGAGCTCATACCATGAGGCTACAAGAAGGATTAGACATGTTAACATAGAAGGCAGCAGGCTAGTCCCTCTTTGAGTGGGATGTTGGATTCAGTGGTCTCAGGAAGTCCTTATCAACCTGTCTTCCTGTGATTCTGTAACATTGACAGATGCTAATGGGGACAGGCAGAAACATATCCTCTCATGTCCCGTATCCAGCTGTTGTGGCTGCTGGGGGCACACGAGGAGAGCAGCCTGCAAAAACAGTAGTCAGACCCTACTTGAAAAACATTTCCTAGTTTCTCTGTCAAAGACACAAACCTGTCATAGATTGTCTGGCCCTGTGGCCCATTTCTTATGTTCTTCACTACTGGGTGCTATATCGAGGATTTGGATAGCCATAAACTGACTGTTCTTCTGTGCTTGGTTTTAGTCTGACCATGGTCCTTAACCTCTTTGCTAGTCCATGATCCTGAAGTGCTCATAAGTGTCCTCAGGAAGAACAACAGGTGAATTTATTCCCCTAGGTTTCTGAGCGAGGGCTAAATCAACTTACTTATTTCATTGAAGGAACTCTATGCATTGAACGAATATATTTGGGCTACCTTTAAACAGATGAATCTACACATAGATGACCTTTGGCTTCACCTTTCTTTCATCTAGTTTCAGGTCTCTCATTCCACGTGTCTCATTTTCATTACACCTGCTCAACTGTTGCTCTTCTGCCATTTCTTTCTAAGTCTGCCCCTTGTTTTCAGATTCCCCTGTCCCATCCACAGCTGCATTTCCCCCGTGCTGCTCACAAGCCCCTTTGCTCACCTCCTGCCTGGATGGCAGCCAGCCCAGCTGCCCCGTGCTTTGGCAGCAATTGCTTCCTGGTGCCCATCTCTGAGGATGGGCTCGCTAGGCAGTCACTGGATACAGCCTGCTGACACCAGGAGGCTATCGCGTCAGCTCCCAGAGTCAGATTGCTTTGTCACCAGCTGCTCCAAATTTCCCTGGACTTCTCACTCCAGGCTCCCCTCCGCTCCTGGCCACACACGCACACTCACTCCTCTGTGGGTTAGCTCAGCAGGGAGCCCAAGCCTGAGAAAGGCACCTCTCCCGTTTGCCTAGCCTGGGTTGGGATGACTCATGTGCCCTTGCTTCCGATTCTCTGTTAAATGGGACAAGGATGCGAGGAGTCCAGGCTACCCTGTTTCCCAATGTGCTCTGCTCTGGTTAGAACACCCCTAGATGTGGAACAGCTCTCCTGACTTAATGAGAGTAACGTTTTCTCATTATTGCTATTCCTTGTAGATCAAAAATTAAGGGCAGTGGAGCCCTTATGCAGGACATTACAGGTGCCTCACTCACTGATACAATAGATCCTAGTTTTCAAGTAATTAGATTCTTTTTTTTTTTTTTTTTCTCCTAAGTGACTATAAATATTTCCTAGTCTCCATAATTACTCTGTCAGTAGCTGGAAAGTCCAGGCAACCTTTGAAAAGCTAATTCACCAGCAAGATGCTACTTAAGTACAGGCTTTTCTCCCCCACACACCTTGTTTCACAGTAGGTCTACAACAGCTTGAGTTGAGTATCAGAAAGGAAGCTCTACTTCTTGCAAAAGATGTATCTTCACAGACCTAAAGTAGTTTCCCAAAAAATCATGGAGAAAACTTGAAATGGGGTGGAATATAGTAACATCAAGGTGAGCACCACGGTTTTCTTCACCACCCAGGTCATTCACCTTGCTCCTTTTCAGGACACCTGATAGCCTGCCACCGTTGGCAGACACTTGCTTTACCTAAAGTCTCTCTAATAAATACTTCGTACAGACATTCCCGGAGGCAGCTGGCTGAGCAGAGCACAGAAAAGAAGGAATATTTTACCTGTCTTGTGTATTTGTGGAAGCCTTTCGCAGGTGACAGAGCTGGCTAGTGACATGCAAGGGACACCTGTCAACATCTTCAGCTGATGCCCCAGGGAGCCCCCACACCCCCTTAAGGTAAAAGGCAGGGAAAAAAACTCACCACACTTCTTAGCTCTAGACTTTTGATCTCCTGCTTCTTGCCTCCTCTCTACTTCTGTGACTATCATTAACTATAAGCTGTAGCATCCTAACAGGCTTTTGTATTTTAATGGAGGAGGGGGAATCAGGAAAATCCTGCCTGTGTTCTGCATTATTTGTCATGGTAATAAATGTTTCCCCTATTAAGGCTGAAGAGCCTCAATGGGACACACCTGTGTCCCTCTTACTAGCTGTGAGCTGTGCTAATCGAGTGAGTGATGCGGCCATTGAAAGACAATGGAAAAGAATGAAATGAAGATGGATGAATTCAAATGCACCTCTCCAATGAGGTGAGAACAGTGTTGTTTTATGTTTTTTAAATTCCTGGCAGTCTCAGATGTTCTGATTCTGAATTTTCCCATTTGATAGCAAAATTGCCTTTTTTTGTTCGTGCTTCAGCCTTTTTTACCCACATCCATTTCTACAGTGAAGATCAAAACCTTGTTTCTGGAGCAGAGGGAGTTAAAACAGTCAACAGCCTTATAAAGTGACACTGCAGCTGTTTCTTAAGTAGCAATGGATCTTAATGAAAGGCTGCTCATAAAATTATTATCACAGCAGCAAGTAGAGGTCCCAACTGATATTAGGCCCCTATTGTGCTAGGCACTGTATGAACACATTAGGAGAGAATAACTTCTCTGCGAGGAATTTAAAACCTCATTAGATAAGACAGAAAGAAGCTGTGCCAGGAATAAGGGTCCCCACAGGGTAAAGAAAAAGGCCCTGGTCACAGGGAAAACACGTGGTAGAGCCTGGAATAACTAGCTGGGTTCTTGCTTTCTTGCCCCCCAGGCTCGCTGGTAGCTATAGAGGAGAAAATCATTCACATCTAGCAGCTCAGGACCAGTTTATTCCTGTTGCTTGAGGTCAAGATTTAAGACACTTTCCCCCCTCCCCCCCCCAAAAAAAAAAAAAAAAATTTCCAGTCCTGCACAGGGAAAGCCCTGGATCTAACCTGGGGCACCTCGTGACCATGGGCTGGCATGCCATATGGATGCAGCACACCCAGACTGCTCAGGGCTGGGCTGCGCATCCAGCACCACGCTTACAGCAGCTGTGCCCATGTTATCTGGTTGTCACACCCCCACCCCATCCTGAGCCCTGCCTTCTTCTAAGCCAGCGTCAAATCTTTGGACTTGAAGTTGGAAGGAGCTGAACTCCCAAGACAGCGCTTTTCTTGGAGTCTGTTGGCAGCATTGACAATTAGGCAACTGATGCATTAACATGCCAGAGAGGCTCTGATGTTTATTCATGTGCTGCTCTCGAGGGTTTATCGAATTGATGCCTGGTAAAGCAACTAATGGGACCCCTTGGCAGGGTACCTTAGATGGATTTCCTTATTATCTCTCTAGTTTTTATACTCTCTAGCAAAATCAATATTCAAGCTGGTGCACAAGGCAGCCTCTTTTAGCTTCAGGGTTTAAAGATTTATGGGGCATCAGGGAAAACCAATGAAGGCAAAAGACAATGACAAAAGAAGTAAAATCCAAGTGACACAAATTGCTACTGAACTAGGGTAGGCAAAAGCAATCACTAGGTTTTGAATTTTCTATCTTTGTTACAGAGCCATTCTTTAATTGACATCCCCCCGCCCACCCACTCCCTCTCATTTTTCTCCTTCCTGCCTCGGTGGGGCTGCGTGTTGCCCGTGCACTCCAGAAACTGCAACCAGGGCAAAGGAAATGCCGAGCCTTTAATAGGGAGTTACAAGGATTTCAGCTGGCAGTTTTAGGTTTCTGCAGGCTAGAGATGCTGAAAGAGGGCTGGAGGGCAGGGAAAAGAACCACTGCTGTAACATACCCACACCCTATGCATCTTACCCTTTCCATAGCAGGTCTGATCTATATTGCGTGGACCTTTGTGGGGCCTCACTCCTGTGAAGCAGGGCCAATGGTTCTACCTATTTCAGTTTTGGAGAAGTAGCCTTTTACAAAAATACTTCCCTTCCCCCCCCCCCCCCCCCTTTTTTTTTTTCTTTTTCTTTTTTGTTTGTGTGTCAGAAGTCCTGTGGTGCCACAAGGTCAGTTTTCTTCAGATTTCAAACTTGCAAACTGCTTAGTGCTGATGTTTTTCACCAGTAATGTAGTAATTTTCACCAGCCCCCCTGGAAGATATGACCCACTGCCTTGTAAGCCTGCAAGTTAATTTGTATGGTTCTAGGTAGCTAGAGCAATTATGATACTCAATCAGATATGTTATTATTTCATTAATTCTGTGGTGTTATCATTAAGATTCCCACCATATTTGCTTATGACTACCCTAAAGGGAAATAAATGATAGTTTCAAAGGTTGGTAACACTGTGAGGTTAAGCAGGTACAAAGCTGGCTGTTGTGCTCACCAGTGCTGCCCTCGGACATTCCTTGTTGCAAAATTAATGTGTGTTTTCTTTTCTCTCCATCTTCAACAGTAGCATTATGAGGCTTACTCCAGCCATCCTTGTAATAAGCTTGGAGGAGTTACAAAGTGAAATATCACCCATTGTGCTCTAGGATAAGTCAGGAGATTTTTCCCTTTCCCATTGCTTAGTATGTTTTTTTATTGCTACAGGGTTACAGCTTAACTGTTAAAATTATATTGAGGGCTTGAAACGTTATCTAGCTATGAATGCAAACAAGTTCACAGTAACAATATTTGTGGGTGTCCACGTGTTGCATATGGGGGAACCTTATCCTGTCCGTGGCTTGCACTCAATGATTTTATAATTTCACTGGAACCATGCAACTGAACTGCACATACCAATGTACAGGCCATTTAAAGTTTTGTTAGCAGGAGTCCTGGTCAAGAATACAAATGGTAGAATTCAAATGGCACCAGAGGTCCTGCATGATCTTTCTAATCAGGAACAGCTGGCACCTGCCAGTGCTGCCTTCTGTACATGTGGCTGTAAGACAGGCAGACGGCAGCTGCAGCACCACATACATATGGAACTTTTTTGCAGCATGCTGCAGTGACACTTCCAGAAAAACATCTTTCATGGGAGGAATCACAGCCCTGGTGTGGCTGAAGCAAGGAGGCTGCTTAGCCATCCTCTCTTCCAGAAGACCTTCAGCACTGGCATCGCTATATCTCCTTCACTGTGCTCTTCGTTTACCTTCCTCTGCAAAATGAGGTACAAAATCTGCAAGTGCAGTTCATTTGCCAGCGGAGAGAGAAAATTCCAAGCCAAATTTATTGCTTGTTCCACCAAAACTTAGATGAAGGATGTTTTGGTCCTGTTTGCATGCTGCCTGAAGATACTGTCATAAACACAAATCTTGATGTATAAACTCCTAAACACTTGGTAGTGTGGAAGTGGTATACAAATCCCATGCGGGGTCTCAAGAAAGGGGCAAATTTCAACCAGTCAGATTCATGGCCCAGCAGGCTGTGGAGAATCTTGTCAGTTCCTATGTTATGTACCTCTCTCCCCCAATCATTTTATTACCCTGAACATCTGTGGAAATGTGGAGGTGCAGGGAGCCTCGAGGCTGCTCAGCATGTTTGACTCCATTTTCTCCTTAAATGTGTGCAAATGCTACTTCTATTTGCACCTTTGCCGAGCTGTGATTTGCGACACCAAGGCCTAAATGACACCTAAGATCCCTCCAGAGCATTAAACAAACAAGCCAGTAGGACATCTCACAGTCTGGGAAGTGCTAAATTGAAAGCAATAGCACATACCGCACTGCTTTGAAAATGAACCCGTTGAATTTCTTTGCTATGGTACAAACCTGAGAGGTCTTTTCTCGTGGCTTTTTCTGCATGGATCCAGGCTCCACACCTTCCCCAGAAAACTAAACCAGGATTCAGATTCAAGGCTTATAATGTAGAAAATCCTGTGTTTCTCATCTCATTTTGGTTTTAATTGGGTTTATATGAAGCCAGAATGGAAAGGAAAAGGACAGCCAGGAGACTATCCACAACAATAGTTTGACAGAGCAGGTGCTGAATGTTTTATGCACTGTCAGTGAGCTTCTAATCTGGTACTTGCAGTAGGCACAAACCTCACAAAATTAGTCAGAGGCAAGTTAGCAGCAAGTTAAAAGACTGCAACTAGGACTATACAAGGTGGTTTGGGCTTAAGGATTAATATTGGTTGAAGGACTGTGTTAAAATAACTGGCTATAAGGAGAATACCTTTTAGTGTTATCTCCTGTTTGCAAGTTCTTCAATTCCTTCTCAACAGCCCTCTCCTCTTCCTTTTAAATGCCGTTTTGCAAAGAACAGCCCTACCCCACGTGATTGCCAATAGGAGTGTAGTAAGTTTCACAACCACAGGACAGCAAAATACATAGCACCTCTCTTCAAAACATCCTCTAAAAATGCCTGCTTTTTCTGGCCAGCCATCTCATTGCAAACAAAACTGCTGTGATCAGAACTTTCTGGAATGTAATGTATTTGTTTCTGTGATATACCGCACATTTCAGTAAAAAGGCCACAATTATTAAAATAAAGTCTATAAGTCTGTCCTCCATCAGTCTTTTCCTTCTGCTGAATCATTACCTAAAGAATTTTGGAGAGATTTCTTCAACTGGAAAGAAAAAAAAAAGAAAAGGAAAAGAGTGTTATTTTCTTTGTATGTTAAGATAATGACCAAGACTAGTCTTAAAAGGAAATGGGTGCAAAAAATGACAAGGCTTGATCTCAAATATTTAAATTTTTCCTTGTTCCTCACTGTCTATGGTTCTTTGAATGGTGTGCTAAGGAGCCTGATATCTGTGGTAATATCAACATAAAGCAATGAAGTAATGTAAGACTACAATACGGAGCATTCCTTCCTATGATGTTTACTTGTGCAGAATTTAACCCTGATTGTTTGTTTATAAGAATTATCAAACCTTTAAAAATTGGGACCATTAAATGATAAGGCAGCTATCTAAGAGATTTTCTAGACATATTTAGTATTTTCAAAGGCAGGCAAGCAGTTTTTTATGGTTACAATGTGAGATCAGATCAGTCAGAAATGCTGACTTTTAATTTCTTCAGCAAAACAACAGACCTTCCAGATCACTGCCTTTACTGCCCTTGTAAAACTGGATAATTGTCTCTGCAATTTGAGGCCCTAAATTACTATTTTCAGTGGTGGGGGAGAGTTGAATATACTAATTAGTCAAACAGTTGCATTGAAAGTTCAAGCAAGTCAAACAGGATCCATGCAATTTACATGTTCTCTCTGGAGCACCTAGATCATTGCCACAGCTCACTGAGAAATATCAGGGCAGGTCCAGTCCCAGTTCTGCCTGTGCTGCCCATGCAGCCTGGAAGTGCCCTGGAACATGGGCTCCATCCCTCTGGATGAACGTGTGGCTTAACAGGGAAGGGTCCTGGTCTGGGCTGTGGCAATGAGACACAGAATAGTAAAACTGCATTGCAGCTCAGCACTTCAAACTTTGAGGGTGAGACCGAAACAGCTCCTTACACTGTGCATAAATGCCTTGAAGTCCATTTGTGCTTGGGGAGGTCCTTTTATTTCCTTTTTACTGCTGGAGAGCTCCTGTGGGGCAGACTCAGCTGAATTCGGCTCAGGTGTTGTCCTGGTGGGAAACTGCACCGAGGGTGCCCCCGGTGCCAGGGCAGAGAGCAAGCCCGTTGCTGTCGTGGTTTTGCTAGGAGCTCTTTGGAGCACCATCTTGAAGCACCCACTTTGAGGGTGCACGGTGTCAGCAGCATCTGGAAATGCTTGCTTATTCTGGGCTTTTCTTTCTCCCTTCCAATCAGAGAGTCCGAGCTCAGAAAACAGATGGGATTGTTCTGCTAGTAATTGGTCCAGCTGCTGCAGAGAAAATAGAAGGAAAAGCATATTGCAGTAATAAAAATATAATAAAAGGAATCAAGCAGGATACACAAGGGTATATGAAGCATTCCTGCTTCTTCTGCTTGGTCCGAAGAAGACATGCAATATCTGGCAAATGAGATGTTTCCATAAAAAGGAGGAGAAAAGCCTAAAGGACATTTTATTCCAACAGATAGATCTAATTGCCTAATGGAAAATCTGCAAATGGACTTCAATCTGTGACCACTGCGATCTTGACACTCTAACCCAAGCTGGTCAGGGAAGAATCAGAGACAAGTCCTCTGGCCATCATTTTTTCCTTATCAAAACAAAGAGCTGGTCTAGAAAAGAACCAGACCAGTAACCATTTTTCAATAATTATGTAGGTTGACTGCCTGTCACCTTATTCTGGAAACCAAGAGCAGAGTAGGATACAGATTTTTTATAAATATTGTCACTTTTCCTGGGCAGTTGAGCTCAAGCACCACAGCCAAGGAGAAAGAGGGACCAAGATGTAAACTTTAAGTCTGTTATTGGAAATCCTCCTCATCTCAGCACTGAAGGGATTGCTCAGATGTACCTCAGAGTGAGTACTTTGAACCCTGAAGAGCAGGATAGACTTTAAACTCTCCCCACACAGCCCAGAGCAGTGGCTTGTACAACATACCATGAGGATGCTCTCCTTGACCTGGCAAGCTTGATCGTTCAGCCAAAATTCCAGCTCTGCAACCTCCTGACGAACGGCTGTGCGTAAGAGTTGCAGGTGCCTGCCTTCCTCCCTGTAGGAACAGAAGCAAAAGCACACTTGAGGGATCAGTGAGCAGCACCCTCCTCTTCCTCAGCCCCAGCCTGATGCCTGCATCTCCTCTTGCAGTCTTATTTTTACCCGTGATCACAGGATACCTTACAAAATAATAAATAATAGCCTTTGTCTACTTGACTCTCATTTCTTTGACTATCCCAGCTGAAAGATTAAACACTTTGTAGTTGCAGAGCCAGCTTGAGTCTGGGCAGGTTTATCACTTCTGATTTATCACCAGCACAAAGACTACATCAATGCCCTACTTTCAGGCAGCTCAAGAACAGAAGGCCCTAGTAATCTTTTGTGAACCTTAGGCTTCTGGATAATTGCTGTGAACTTGGGCTGAGTCTATGAAGAGATCACTCTCACCTCCTTCCCTGAACACAGCACTGACTTGGGACGCTGAGCTTCAGCTGTCTGAGGTCTGTTCCTGCTATTAAAACACAGTATTTCCATGCTAAAAACTCAGCCTACATCTATGGAGCAATCTTCCCCTTCAAAATGCTCATGTTTAAGAGCCTTGACCATTGTAGAGAGGAGCTGGACTTTCCTCTGAGTAAAAACCACATCACAACACGTTCCTTCTCCACTTGCCCACAGCTGCATCTCACTGACCAGAAATGCTGCTGTAAAACAAGTGCCCAGACACATTGCATGTGCCCCCAGGCTCTTGCTGATGATAAGTTTGGATTTAGGTGAGTGTTTTGGGCTGCCATTACCTTTCTTCATCTAGCATAGAGCTGGAAAACAGTGCCTGCTGTTTGCTCAGGTGCTGTTCAATCTCATCCAGCTTCTCCTGGAAGCGCTGGCAGGAGCTCTTCATTGCTTCTATTTCGTGGAGGGTACGCTGTGTACAAAAGCAAGAAAACACCCTACTTCAATACTTTTCTTTGAGCACTTCCATGTCAAGTGCATTTGAAGCTGACAGCCCAAATGGTATGGGTCCTGCTTTTACCTGCACAACGGGGACTCTGTGAGCAGCTGCCATGGAAGTCCAGATGGCACTTCAAGTGAGTTTGCTCTAGCTGCATCACCCACATCTCAGGCACCACCTTTTCTCCTAAAGCATGTGGAATTGAGTTCTGGCACTACCTGAGCCAATGAGGATTTCATTTTTGCCATGGAAAGGGAAAAATACTTTGATTAAAAGATCTGGTGCGACGTGACAAATTCTGATGTCATCGGACTGTTGTCAGACATTATATTTGAGCACTATGAGCTGCTGTGGAGTAATGATAGGTTAAATTACTGTTGATGGGAAGTTAGAAACTGTTTTTAAAAGGAAAAAGGGAAGGAGGGAAGAGAAATAAGAACTATGAGTAGGAAAAGCATCTTTCATTATGGGTTCTGATAAGCATTACACTGATAATTTTTCATTTGTTACCAGTTAGAAACCTAGAATTGGATTTATCTAACCAGGTGCAGACACTTACCACAACAGATGTACATGCAAGTACTGCTACAGAGCAATTGTTCTGATGCAAAAGTAGACATCTGTAATAGGTCAGAGGATCTATGCTATAAACGTGCCCATTACTCTTCATCGAGAGAAAGTATCTAGTACGATTCACAGAATCATTGAGGTTTGAAGGGGCCTCTGGAGACCATCTAGTCCAACCCCCTGCTAAGGCAGGTTCTCCCAGAGCAGGTTGCAGAGTCACGTCCAGGCGGGTTTTGGATGTCTCCAGAGAAGGAGACCCCACGGCCTCTCTGGGCAGCCTGTGCCAGGGCTCGGTCACCCTCAAGGCACAGAGGGTTTCCCTCACGTTCAGACGGAACTGCCTGTGCTGCAGTTTGTGCCCGTTGCCCCTTGCCCTGTGGCTGGCACCACCGAACAGAGCCCGGCCCCGGCCCCCTGGCACCCGCCCTTAGGACATTTGCAGACACCAATAAGATCCGCTCCCAGCCTTCCCTTCCCCGGGCTGAACAGCCCCAGCTCCCTCAGCCCTTCCTCACAGGGGAGATGCTCCAGCCCCTCATCTCTTCGTAGCCTCCGCTGGGCCCTCCCCAGCAGTTCCCCGTCTCTCTCAAACCGGGGAGCCCAGCACTGGGCCCAGCACCCCAGATGTGCCTCACCAGGGCCGAGCAGAAGGGGAGGATCCCCTCCCTCGACCTGTAGGTATAGATTGATCATCTACATCTACCCTGATGTAGCCATCTACACCAGGAATGTCTCAAGGCAGAGGAGAGGAATGAGCAGGAATGGCAGGCACATGAGCAAGTATACGTAGATTTGCAAGTTACTCCTTTGTAGCACAGGACTGATAACAGCAGCCCTCCAGTGACATCAAAATAAAGCCTGTAACTGAAGTCCACCAATGAGTTTCTAGCCACACTAGAGACTTCCCACACCTTGTCCAGGGTAGTAATGCAGAGAGCATCATCCAAATGATTCTGGAGACAATGCCAACTGCTTTCTGGAAGCACAGCCCCCTGTTACGCGGAAACTGCTGCAGTGCGAAGAGGTGTTTAGCACATTTCCATCTTAGCAAATTTTGGTCTCTTGTAAGCCATTGGAAGACAGTGTAGAAACCTGCACTCCACTGTTGATCACTGTAACTGATAGAGAGGCATGTTTGCAAAGCGTAGACATGCCCAGTCTTTCTGGATTCCTGCAATCACATTCTTTGATGATCTCTTAGTGCTTGTGTGTTTGAATGTGTCCCTCAGTTCCAGCAAATCCTGCAACATGACAAAGCCATCCCTCCTGGAGGATCAGCTTCAGCCAGAGGACAAAATATGCTCCCCATGTATTTGGGGAACCTTATTCTGAGTCTCCATTTCAATGCAGCTGTTACGTCAGGCACGTTCCTCTTGGGTGTGACCCAGCAATAAACCATCCCATAGTGGTAAATTAAAAAATCTAACCCAAACAGCCATGGGATTGCACCAGAAAAAGCTAATTAGAGACTAATAGTAGTTTTATAGGGCCTGTCCTGTGACTGCAGTGGACGTGAGCTCTCCCAAGTGTCTGCTCCATGTGGAGCACAACACTCTTAATGCTGTGGGTCAGGGCAGCAATTGCATGCCACAGAGGTGGTCAGATGTGCAATGAGCATCTTCAGATTGAGTGTTTGCTGATTGCCCCGTTGCCTTGCACCCCAAACTTCAATCTTGATCCTCAGGCAGTTTTCTCGCCAGATGGAAGTGTGTGGGGTGCAAGTGAGCAGTGCCCACGCAGTAATGACCTAGTAAACCCACTGCCACATCTGAGCAGAGTGAGGACCTATAGCCACTAAAAACATGTACCCAAATGAGCTTGAAGAGCTCCTGTCCTTCAGGTCACTAGGAAGAAGTTGATGGGCCACAGACAAGTTTCTAGGTGATTCCTCAAGGCTAACAGAAATCTGGAAAGCACCATGCAAATGATCCAAAAGGCACAATGCAGATAGGTTTGGTGAAAAGTCATGCCAGCCCTTGCAGATGAGGTATGGGCAGCTCCCCTGGCACAGGTTCTTGGAGCATGTCGCAGAGCACAAGTTCACATAGATTAATTCAGAGTTCATGCTTTCAGAGGGGTGGACAGTGTTTCAGGCCTACTCTCATCAAGAACATGTTTAAGATAAGGTGCATGTGAACAGGGTAAAATTTACTGTCTAACAGTTGTTCTGTGGTGGTTGCATTCCCCATGCATGCCTTTAGTAAATGGGATGTAACCCGAGTGAGCTTCTCTCAGTAAAAGATGTAGAAGCTACCTCACCTGTAATGCAAAATACAAAGTAGGTATGGATGTAGTCTCTGCAGAGTGACCAACATTCCATAAATTCACTGACTTATTGCACAGTGTCTTGGGCGTGGAGCCATAAACTAAGAACAGCTCTTGGATAACAGTACGGTGCAAAGTCTGCTCCTCCCACACTCCCTGCCCACAGGCTAGAGAAGACAAATCACTATTAGCCTCTCAGAAGAGTGACAAAATAGTAGTAAAACAATGAGGAGAGGCTTCCCAGTCCAGCATAAGGTACTGACTCACTGCCATCTTGTGGCAACAGGAAGAGAGCTGACAAAAGGCTTATTTTGTCTGTTCCCACAAAACAGAATATACTGTTCAAAGAAAAGACACTGCAGATTTATATAGCCGGTGATATGGCAGCATAAAACTCACCAGCTTCACTTTCTGGATTTTTTATCGACTAATTTTCGTCCCACTTTGTACAAGAGTTCAAGTTTCATTTCCTTAAGAAAAGCAAATAGAAGAGGAAAAATGGAAACGCCTGCAAACTAGCAGAAGGTATGCTGCTCCTTCCACAGTTTTCTCAGGATGCAAAAGCCACTCCTGACTCCCTCCTTTGCTTTCTTCCCTACCACACCCTGAGTTTTTCACAACTTTTGGGAACTGCTAGCAATTCTGAACGAAGAAATAAAAAATCTGGTGACTTTTTAATATCAATATTTATATTGCAAATATTCATTTTAGCAGGGCTTTAGATTTAATGCAGGCTTCTGATCCTACCACTGTAAAAATGTCTTGAGGCTCTGAGAAGTCACAGTTCACTTTCATTTAGACCGGTTTGGCTTATGGGATATGCCTGGGTGTTCACAGTTAGTCTTTAATGAACACTAAGTACTATAACCTAAATGAGTTCTCTTTTACTAAAAGGATTGCACTAAATCATGCAACCTTGCATTTTCTGCAGTTTGCAGGAAGTTGCTTAGTTACTGTGACCCAGCCAAGTCACAGGAACTCCCTGAAACTCATCTCTCAGCTCTTCAGTTGACCTGTAACCTTGATCACCCCGTTTGCAGTAACCATTTTAAGATTGAACCGATATACATAAGTTATTAAAAGAAGCAGCCCAACAAGACTGGAGGTATGCAGCTATGTTTGCTGGTTTTGCCCAGAATGGAATTTTCCTTTCTCCTTTCCCCCTCTGTCCCCTCAGTTACCATCCCAAGATATGTCTGACTAAAGAACCAAGCGTGGCAGGAGAGGAAAGGAAAAGGCAGCATGGGCATTTAGCTCACTGTCCACCCAGATGAAGAAGAAACCTACTCACCGGAGCAAGCCTGCATGTTGCACTGTCCTGTAGGAGCACCGGCGCTTTCGGGACCTGCAGCTCAGCAGCAGCTGGGCTTGAGCAGCAGCTCGCAGGGCGGTGGGGAAAGGCAGCCACTGGCCAGGTCCACGGGCAGCAGCCACAGCAGCAGCAGCAGCAGCAGCAGCGACAGCGGTGAAGCTCTGGCTGAAGTGATGTGAAGCCAGAGGCTTCACCCCAGTAGTGAGACCTGTTTTTTCTGTAAAGCATGCTGTCGAGAGAGGCTGATTTTGTCAGGGGAGTATGGGGTGAACAAGGCCGTGACCACCTGGGTTTCCTGGTGAGGGTGTCAGTTTGGCTGGAGGCTTCAGTGGTCTGCTTCAAACCGTTCCTTGGAGCCCCTGGGTCTGATTGTAAGAGAGGACCACCCTCAGGACAGCACGCTAACGTGTCAGAGAAGTCGGCAGGATCTTCCCGAGCAAGACTTTCACTGAAAGGAGCGTTTTGCCCTGCGCTTGTCGCTCTTGAAGTAAACTCCAGCCCTGAGGACATCTGAACAGTGACAGATTTCGAAGGAGCAGAAGCTATTTCACTGGTTTGGATGCTGTCTCCCTGTTCTGATTTGTTAGCACCTAACACCTCTACGCTACCAGTCTTTTCACCTTCAGATGACTTTAACCGAGGCCCTCCCGCTAGGCAGGAGGGATGCCTCCGGGACACTTGCAGAGAGCAGCTTGAAGCTGCACTGCTCCCACCTTGTGCTGCTGAGCCCCACTGCAGAATTTCTGGGAGACCAGTTTTGGGGGAGCATCTCGCATTTCTTGAATCACCGTCCATTTTGCAGGACTTCTGTCCGCCTGTGATCTCATTCACTGCAAGTGGGGTACCATCTTTGCTGATCACTTCCACACCCCACCAGAGTCTTTGACCATGACCTGTATGATCTCTGTGGGCACTTCCATGACACGCAACTCCTCCAATGTCCTTTTCAGTCCTGAACCTCTCACCTTCATCTTCAGCTCTGATTTTGCCCTCACTGATGACTGCAGGGTTTATATCGTTTAGTTCAGCGAAGGTTACATGCACCTTTTTGTGTCCTGTACTAAAATATAAATTGCAATCAAATTTGGAGGAGCTAGGACCCCCTTTACCCGGGGTATCACCCTGAAAACAAGGACTATGCTCTTTCATGCACCTCTCTTTTCCCAGTTGCTTTCTTTCAGTTTTATCGTCCTTCTTGCCCATGTGATGTAACATTTCTTGGACAAAACTCTGTGGCTCAGCATTACATGTCTGACACATGCTATTTTCTGCAGTCAACAGCAGGTGAGTCTCTCCTCCATGGTCATTGCATGCTTTCGTTGACCTAGGTACTGCCAAAATGCTCTCACAAGCTGTGATGAAACCCTCAGCAACGCAATTATCTGGGTTTTGTTGAAAATCTTGATTTAACATAGGAAAAACTGTCCTATGTGACAGAACTGTTTCTTGATTGTGGATGTCAGAAATAAAATTAATCTTTCCTGACGAAGTTGCATTCTGAAGGAAAAACAAATCAAAACAAAAATAGAGGAACTGAAATACAACATTTGTTTCATCACACTTGTTTGCCTACCACTATTTTGCCCTGGGAACCTGCAGGACATCTTTAAATACCCAATGAACCAAAGATTCTTGTAATATTCCTTCTCTATTGCCTGTAACCTTGCACAAATTTTGCATTAGTGTGGTGGAAGAGTTACACAAAGTTCTGAGGAAGTTTCTCACCTTCTAACTTTTCTAGGAGGATGAATTTCTTTTCATGAAGCTTTCACAACTCCATGATTTTATGTCACTTGTACCAGGGTTACAGAGTTTCCACAGACCTACTGATTACTATTGCTCATTTCTTACTTGCAAAACTACAGGCTCTGGCAGCTCCTCCATGAACCCGCTGCTGTCTGACTGGCAGCTGCTTGTTCTTCTCACCATCACCTCTGCTGGGGAAAACAAAAGGATAAGAAAAGCTAGAAAGGCAGGCAGAAAGCAGTACCAGGCCAAAATGAATACAGAGCTAAGCAGGGGAACTTTAAACCTACATTTCTAGAAATATTCTTATCCTGGCCAGAAATCTGCAATATTGCTACAACCAGAAAAAAAAACAACAAAACAACCAACCAAACCCCAAACCAAAAAAACCCAACAAAATGTGATCAGGATAGCTACTTCTGATGTTACTAAACACTGACTTACTCACCGGTGTAATCATCAACTGTAGATTTCAGATTTTGGTATGTTCACACAGCATACAAAGTGTAAGTAACATATAAAGGGGCCAAGCACTTGTTTTCCTTTGCTAAAAACGTTGACTTTTGATTGTTAGAAGTGGCTCAGACCAAGTCTCATTCATACCTAAATGGTTTTGATGGTTTCAACCAGGTGTCTCCTGCAGGGAAAGGGATCTGCCCTAGATGAGCTCTGGTAGTCAAACTAGCTGCCTAGACAAACTCTCCCTAGAAGAGTTTGCTCTACTTTGAGGCACCCTGTATCGTCTTTATTGTTTTTTGGTCTGAGGACAGGAAATCACAGTAATAAGCAGAGATGATGTAAGGTTGCATGGCAAGACATAAAGTCAAGAGGAAGATATTCTAGATTTACTCCAGCAAAGGTTTCTAATCTAGCAGCCACATCATCTGACTAGATCAATTCTTACCCCAGCTTTTGCAATCAAATAAATTATAGACCACTAACCAGCTGATTTCATGAATAAATGCCAACCTTTTTAAAAGTACAAATGCTTGAAAGTAAACCCTCACTTATCCTGTACATCCTGATACCTCTCAGCCCTTGGATAACTTGTACTTTCTGTCAGTGTTCATCCTCAGATGATGCCCTCATTCTCAGGTATCTAGCACAAAACCAGAGGTAGTGTTGGGGGAACAGGCTGAGGAAGGGAGGGAGACCGAGACGCTCTGGGTATGCTTCCTCTCTTGTTCCTTGCACACATAACCACTGCTGAATCCTAGGGGTTTTTATCTTCTGGTTATATCCATGAGAATATTTATTTATTCTGCAGTTCTGAGGCTTGAGTTACTAATTCTCATTTGTGTGATTGTAAAATGAAAAAAAAACCTTGTCTACAAATTATGTTTTAACACTTTAACAAACCATGGGCTTTATTTAACCTATCTTGGGCATCAGTTAATGAAAATCATGCAATCTATTTGTAGGCAGCAACTGTAAAATCAAAACCAGATATCATTTTATGTTTTTTAGGTGAATTCCTTGCACTGTCATTCCTGGTGTCACCATCAACACGCCCTTCAGCCAGTCACTTTCCTATTTCACATGAGAAATATGTGGTTCCCATCTCACACATCTATGGTAATTTTGCTGAAAATTGCCTGTTTTGTGGGTGGTCTCAAAACTCATCCTTGGGGTTTCCCACAAATGACATCATGGCTCAGCTTCTCCCCTAGGGAGACTGCCCTACAGATTCTCTAAACTTTTTAAAAAGTTGTTTCAGTTACCCCTTGCATCTTTGCCAGCTGTTGCTTCCAGTGTGTCATTCTGGCCTATAGCTTTCCGTACATGAAAATGAAGGAAGAAGGGCTCAGGAAAAAAAAATAATTGAAAAGCTGAAATGTTTCAGCTGCTGTAGTTTCAAGAATTTGAGACTCAAATACTCAATTATATCCTACAGTCATAACAGCTAACCCTCAAGCTTTAAGTTTTTGGAGTTGGAAAACTGTATTATCTGCTTACCCGGTGTTTTGAAGTGCCTGTTTTTCTCCTGAGACATGCAGGACACCAAAGAAGCTGGCACGCTACTAGAAATTACGTGTAGGGAAAACCCCTGCAACTTCTCATGGAATAGTAAGTGTGGTTAGAATTCATCTTCTGACCTGGTCAAAACCAGGTGGCTGTAGCCAGGTTTGACCCATTTATTAAGGTAAATGTGATATGTCAGTTCCAGTCTGTGTATTGTAACCGTGCAGCTTTCCCACCCACACAGACATCGCGCCAGCTAGAGAACTACCCAAAACGTGTGACAGTGGGCTCCGAGCTGATCTTCAGGCACAAGGTCAGACATTAAATAGTGGATTGAAATGTCTGCAGACCAAGTTAATATCACTACAGTTGGGCTACAGAAAGGCCTCCATGTGTCCCCCTGGGCTTGTCCTAGAAGGAGGGGTGGGGTGTGCTCTGCTATCATGGCTCTCATCGATTAAATATGCAAGGTATGTAGATGAATCAAGACTCTGAACACTCTCAAAGGCTGTGCATGTGTTTAACACTGGTAATATAATAGGACCTAATGACCATTCTGAGCATAAATCCGGTTTCTAAAATTTGTATGTTGGCAAAACAGAAACTTACAAAAGACAAGTATAGTAGACGGAGAAGCCTGTTAAGCATGGTTCACCTGTACTTGCTACTTTCCTCAGACACAGGGATCACCCTCATCTGTGTTAGCCATCTAATTTGCACCTACCTACATATTAGATGTGTAATGAGCCACTACTCCTAAAGGCTTAAATTCCCCATATAGTCAGTGAAAAGTGATGTCTCTGAGGGTCTGAGCTGCAGTTCTTTCCCAACTACATTCAGATGCCTGATTTAATCATTACATCCCGCCCTGACTTGCAAGATCCTAGCCAGTACACCAGGCCCTGTCGAAGGCAGGCAGGTGAAGACAAGGGAATATTGAAAGATGAGATGTTCCTCTGAGTCTGCTACATTTTATTCAAAGCCAGTCAAAATGCCCTCGATTTCAGGGGAAGTTTGAATTTAAAAAAAGGCCTTAGCAAAAATGAATATGGGCCTCCAGTTCAAAGTGGGGTAAAAGCCTATGAAGAGATTGCCAACGTGCTCCCAAGAAGGACTCCAAGCTGAACAACGTGCTCCCAGGAGGAACGGGGAGCAGGGTGGCATTGGGAAGGCAGGTGACACTGCAGGCTGGGGCTGTGCCAAAATGACATTGAACATGATCACCTTCTGTATTTGAGGCAGCTCGCCTTCAACCCATGTACATACAGTTTGGTTTAATGTCTGCACACCAGAGCCAAGCAACGTTTGCAGAATGGTGGGCAGCATTTGTGTACTGGAGAAACTGTTTTGGATGAGGAGTGGGCCAATCAATCACTTCATTTCTTCTTAGTGTCACAAATAGCAATTAAGCGAGACTGAAAATTAAACCATGCCTGATGCTGTCCTGAGAAGGAATAGTTTCCCTCTCTGTGAAATCTTCAGCAATGTTAATAGCTTGCCAGTGGTGACAGCCCAGTTTTTCTTGTCAGGCTCTAATACCCAGTGAGGATCCCTGTAGACTGAGTTCCTACTAGGAGATCGACTCTTTGCAGGGGTCCAAAGCCAGTCTCCGAGGACAAATTCCTCTATTTACGAGGCATCTGAAAATGTCCAGCCTGGATGCTGGTGGTGGTTTGTCCCAGAATGGATTAGCATCTAAAGCCCTTTCAGCAGTGGCTAACACCAGCTTTAGGGACACCACTTCTTCACATGTTTAAATGAACTCATGTTCATTCCTCATGTTTAAATGAACTAAAGCCTTTTAGAAACTGGAATATTGTCTTTAGGAGGGATACAAGTTGGCCAAAAAGATGGGGAGGGGGGGGAAGGTCAGCAAAATGTACATAGTTTATTCTGACATTTTAAAATGCTCTCACCTTTCTCTTTCAAATGAGGTTGGTTGGTTGTTTTTTGGGTTGTTTTTTAAATTTTTTTCCCTCTGAAAGCAAGTTAATTTTTCAGTTTGAAGAATGGTGCAAAAAATGGGTTAAATCACCTGAACATTAAGCAAAACCTGTTTTAGTTTCTAGTCTACCCAAACTGCATTTCCCCCCGATCATTTGGTGCAGCCAGTGAACCAAAATATCCATTATTCATGTAGCTCTACGCGGTTCTCCTAGTGTGTGGAGACACCCAAACCTGTAGAGATTCTGCAAATACATGCAGAGCATCACACCAAGGAAAGATAAAAGTATGTTTGGAGAAGAGGTGGAGACACAGACCAGTATTCAACTATGAACTAAAAATTACAACTCTGGGCCCTGTGCGGAGAACACATCTGTCTATGCTAGAAAGAGGAAACCTGAGAATTGCCCCTGAAGATCTTGGTGAGAAAAACCTTGGCTCTTCGCCTTTCTGTGTTAATTGAACTGGGATAGTTTAGCTCCTGCATCCCATTTCTGTTCTGCCTGAATTTTAAATAAAAATAGGTTAGAGAAACTTACTGATCAGGTTTCTGCTTCATTTTGTATCGCATAAGAAAGTACATGCCTTCCAAATCCCAAAGGTCCCATAGCTTTCAAGCCCTTTACTTGATCAATCCAATTCCATTAAGAGACTTTTTCTCTCCCCTTATTTGCATGCAGATACAGCAGCTCCCGTTCTCAGCAGCGTTCAATACAGGAACTTTCTGAAACTATTGGGCTCCTAGGTTCACCACTAATGAAATAATATTCCCTAATTAGTAAAAAAGTAAGTGTTGGAATACAGTGCTGCATTCCTCTGAAGCCTCCACAGCTGGTTTTCTGTGGGCTTGGCTGCAAACAACACAACCTCTCTCTAGCTTCCAGCCTGGAGAATACTTGCAAACTGCAAAAGATGACATGAGAGCTACTACACTGCTTCTAAATAATAGCATGTTCTTTCCATATCTTTTAAATCACATTAATGTTGATGAATATACTTCAATATTTGTTTTCTACAACATTTGAATACATGGGGAAGCATAGGCAGCAGAACTTCAAATGCAAAAAGCATTTGTGCAAATTTGAACTTTACATTCACAAACTAAAATCCGGACTGCTCATCTCATCACAGGGAAAAGCTGAATCTGCAACTGCAACCGAGCAATGCTGTTCAAAGTTTAGATATTTTTGTAGCTATTTAAATGTTGCTGGACACTGATGTGGATAAATCTCTCTAAAACTATCTGCTGCATAGACAGGACTAAATAGTGCACAGAAGCCACAATTTAGTCAGATAATTTGTAAAAGAAAAAGAAGTCTGACGGACTTAGACACGTCACTCTATAAGCAAAGGCATTTTGCAGTCTGTCTCGCACAAAACTCTCAAGGCATTAACTTCATTACAGCTTAAACACTCGGGCTAAATTAATCAGGGAAACTAGACTCATGCTTAAGTTGATGCATAACATTCCCACGCCCAGAGTTAAGTGGACACACAAATATCTCACAGATTGGGCCTTAAGAAGCACGTCTATTCAACTGCAGCTGAATTCAATAGTAGTCAAACACAGTAAGAGATGGGGTGAATGAGCGTCATAACGTGTCCACAGAAGTACTAGAACTGAACAGATATTTTATTACATTCGGATGTGTTGGGTTTCGCTTCTCAAACACAGGCATCAAATACTCAAAGTGTTTGGTCCACCAAAAGTTTCTCAGCTCTACAGTTCTAGCAGCAGTGAGTGGAAGATGTAAAGGCTCTGACTCTCCAACACAAGGCAGAAAAAATCAAGAATTTATATCTTACATGACAAAAAAGGACTTTCAAAAATACATTTTCAAACAGGACTTTCAAAACAGAATGGGTTCATTTTAAGTAGTTAACTGGATTCTTCCCATTTAGACATTTCACTTTATCTCCTCCTGCTCTGCAAATTGGTGAACCCCTATGTTATCATTAATAACGCTGCCCTGCCTTATGGCATCACACACAACGATGCTGCAGGATGAGCTGGCTGTGAGCTACAAGAATATGTCAGCTGCATGGCACAGTTACAGATGGTCCCATCTTATGATGGGAGAGCTGCTGCAGCTTAGTCTCCTCTCCTGCTACTCACAGGCACCACCAGTTTTTCAGTATCATACTCTATGATACAGCCATTAAGAGCTAATAAAACACCACTGAAAATATGCATACTGCATAAACCACAAAGAACTTTTTTTTTGTTATTATTTTTGTTTTTATTTTCTTCCCCCCCCCCCCCCCCCCCTTTTATTGCTGTTATGCAGAACAGTGGGTTTTTTGAAGCTCACTCAATCTTGGTGCACAAGAAGACATTATTTTCTACAACTTACAGCATTTTGGGAAAAGGAACATTGTTATTACAATCAATTCCAATGTACGTGGAAAAACTTGATCCTGTGTAAATGTTCCATAAAACCTGTTTGTTCCCAGTATATTGTACTGTCTTTCCTTAATCTAAGAAGTAGCTCCTCCATAGGCAGCTGCACCCATTACTGGCTGTTGACTAGGAATGTAAACATTTCATTTAATACCACAGAAATCACAAAGGAAAAGTCTGTTCTTAGCCCTTCTTTTTTTTTTTTTTCTTGTGTGTGTGTGTGTGTGTGTATCCCTGTACAACTTCTGCACCACCAATTCACTTTCCATTGCACAAATGGCAACGAACAAACAAAATGAAGTGAGACAGATCTAATCTATATATATTTTCTAGACAAACGCAATACACAGTTCTACAACTTTCTGGCAAAAGGGACCAGTGCAGGACTGCTTGTCCCTGGAGCTGCAGCGCAGCCCTCCCGGTACAGCTCCAGCTCGGGTTTGTGCTGCATTTCAGCAGAACAGGCACCAGATGGTAGCAGCACATAAACCACAAATTGTGCTCTCAAAGCACAGCACAAACCAGGGTTTTTATCCATGCCCTTCCGCAAATTTGATTTTTCAATGACACTATAGCAGAAATTACGCAAACCATCTTATTAGAATAGTCATAGGATTTGAAAGCAAATAAAACACCCTAAAATGCACCAGATGCAGTAAAAGCTTCTATTCTTATTCAGACCCAAGTGTTGCTATGAAATCTGTTCCGTGCTCCCTTTGAATTGGAGTTTCATGCCAATCATCTTACACAGTGTGACTGGGTGAAAAAATATTTTAAAAATCTCTACACAAAGCAATTTCTATTATTAACTGTGCCCCACCGTGCTGGTAGGTGCTGTATGAATGGAAGAAAAGAATGGTCTGTGCCCAGAAGAGCTTATGAGGTGAACACAACCTAGCTGCTCTGAGGCAGTTCCTACTGCTTGTCAAAACCCAGTTCCCCCACTCTCCCCAGTCCGCAGCATTCTTTCTCCCATAGCATTGGGTACCAGCAGCCTATGGAGGACTTCAGGTATCCTTTTCTTTTTTGTGGGGGTGAAACAAGGGGAGAAAGCCCTGCAGTCCCCATGACTGCAGCCACCTCAGATGGGACACACGTGCATGTATGCTGCACCCCGAGGAGGCGAGACAGGGCCAGGGGGATGAAAGGTGTCTGGCACCATATGTCATGTGACAGCTACAGTTATTTTGCTTCATCTCTGTGTTCAGCCTGCAGTTCTTTACCCGGTTATCTTTGGGGTCTGGCTGTCAGAGCCGTCATTAGCAGGAGACACGTGCATAGCTGCGGGGGCACTGGGAGAGCACAGGCTGTGCTTTACGTCCTCCTGTGCAGCCTCCCGCTCCTCGCCCAGGGCCCGGCTCCCCACCCAGCTCTGGGTGCTCCTGTCCCCCTGGGAGGACGCTGGCCTAGATGCTCTCCAGATATCAGCCACGAGCACTTGAAGGAACCAGGTCACGGAGCATTAAAGACGCAAACTGTGCTGGCCCAGAGCATGACAGAAATAGCTAGGTAGCAAATCTACATCTACTGCCGGAGCATCCAGCTTCAGCCCTCCTCCAAAACACCCAAGGAAAAAAGCAGTTTTGCACCAACTTCCAGCCAAGTTTTTGGCTTAAGATTCACTGTATCGTACGGTTATGTCTAGCACGCTGGTGGCATGGCACAGCCGGCAGGCAGAGCACAGCAGCCTGGAGCGCTGCCCGGGTTGCAGAACCTGCTTGTGAAGCAGGGTGAGAGGGTACACTGCTGGCTCCCCGATGCTTTGGCTAGACAGCCCTTGGTACCTGTGCTACACAATAGCACGCTTTAAAGCTGGTGCACATACTTACTGATTTAAAACTAGCTTCGGTACATCTGCTGCGCACGACAGTCAGCGCCGTGACAGCAGGTATAAATATACTCCTTTGTGAAATGCCTGGGGCTGGTGGGTGGGTTGCTTGGCTCCCTCTTTCTTCCTCTCTCATTACAGGTTGTCCTGAGCTGTGTGAAGAAGGAAGCTTTGGGGAAGAACTGAATTAGCCGATAATATTACGTAAAGCTACTCATTAAAGAAAAAAAAATGTTTTAATTTTTTTTTTTTATGTTCATTTCCCTTCCTCCCTACCCAAATCAGAGATGAATATGGGCAAAGGAGGAAGAATGTTCTCTGCCTTGTACGTCACTGAAAAGATGCAATTTCCTGCGCTAGTGAACCACCCTGTGACTCCCTAGAGAGGGTCAGAACTGATGTCTGCGGGCATTGCTGGCAGAGGTTCACCATCCAGAAGTCTCCACCTTCCCCTTAAGTCTGGAAACCTCCTTTAGGTTGGCTGGAGCTACAGAACGTATTTAAAGTAGCTGGGGAGGTCATGCCAGGCTTGGTAACGCTGATCAGCATCGTGAATCTCCCACGCTGCTGCCGAGGGTGGCGGCTGCAGCCTTGTGAATTGCCGTGCCTGGGATGCAGGCAGCTGCCTTCCCCCGCGAGGCAGAGCTGCCCATTGTCTCCTGCCTGTTCTACACAAGAACACACTGCCCTAGAAATGGTAAAAGCATAAATGAGTAATCTGAAAGCTGAATTTGACAGGAAAAGAGAGAACACTGTAGGCAGTTCTCTGTGATAAATGATGTTTCTGCAGTCTGGGAGGTTAGGGCTAGTGATGAATCTAGTCAAAACCTGAAACTGCAGTCACTTTGACAATGGTCTTTTATCTTCCCTCAGCTGATGAAACAGCTTCAAACTTTGCCAGGTCCTCCTCCTACTTTTCCTTGAGAGTCAGTATCACTTCCATCTTATTTCAACTGAGCTTCAGCCAACTGTCATTAATTCAGATTCGTGCCGCTGCCAAATGTCGGGAGAGACGGGTGATGGTTGTGTCTGCTTCTGATGAAAATGAGAGGTAGAGCTGAATGTCATCAGCCTACACTGTAGATCACGTTACATCACAACTTCTCCCAGTAGCAGCTGCACAGAGATAATGAATAAAAAATAAGCGATTGCAGGGAGCCTCGTAGGGCTCTCTGCAACTGAGAGCACCTCACAAAAGGGAGGATGGCTTCCAGCAACCCTTACGGAGACCTTTGAGAAAAATGAGTGAAAAGCCCCTATGGATTAGCAAGGTCCTGCAACTTCTGCTCTGTCAGCAGTGCCCAAATTGATTGGGAGGCCAGAACAGGTATCTGGCTTTTGCGTGCTACTTTGTAGAGATCAAGAGTCAATGATACTAGCTCTATTTCCATGGCAATAGCCATTACAATGTGCTCAGGGGGGTCTAAGAGTGTCAGGCTTGGTAAGCTTGCCTCTCTTTTTCAGTGACGTTTTCCCAAGGAGAAATGCTAAGTGTCAGCAAGTATGTAGAAGATCTATGGAATAGGAATCATGCTTCTCATCCATAAAGAAGAGTTCTCCAGAGCGTAAAAATACACCCAGGATAACATCAAAGGACTCCTCACTGGTATCACCTACAGCGAGGTGAATCAGTCCTCTCATAGTGGCCATGGCCAAACGATGTGGTACCATGAGAAGCATCCATGTTCTCCCAAAGTTTCCTCGAAGCCTGAGCTGGATATGGGGCTGGGATTTTGAATTTTGCAGCAGGGTTCAAAGGGTCAGGCTGTCAACTGGAACAATTAACGCAGCAACCTACAGGTCCATGACTGCACAGGCAAAGCTCTGGTCCTCCTGCACTCTGCGGAGGGCACGGGAAGGAAATATTAGAAAAGACCTTTCCAGATCCCAGCACAACTTCAGCACAACTAGCTTTCATTTCAGAAGTTTTAGTGCTGTTTAAAAGGCTATCACTATTACTGTAAACCGATGTCCCTTAAGTATTTGGTTGTCCTCCTGGATACCTATGATTCCACCCCCTGCCAAGATTTTAACAACAGCAGGTTTTATAACTTTCACTGGGCCATCTGCCTTAAGTATGCAGTGTGTGCGTATCCTTTCCCACTAGGATGAA
This sequence comes from Falco biarmicus, assembly GCF_023638135.1. NCBI lineage: Eukaryota > Metazoa > Chordata > Aves > Falconiformes > Falconidae > Falco > Falco biarmicus. The sequence goes on from NC_079291.1 coordinate 20,411,174, forward strand.
TCAGCCTGCTGCAGTAGGACCTAGAATATGACACATACATGCAACGAAATGTTATAAATGTGCGATGACTTTTAGGAATGTAATCACTGCAAGTCACACAAACCCCCAAAGCTCTTGGGGTGGCTGCTCAGACCTGAGGACTGCAGGCAAGGTGTCCTGCTGACACCAGTGGTGGGAGGCATGACCTCCCAGAAGCCATTCCAAAAGCCTGCCAGACTTCTTTTCTTTGCTGCTCATCCAGTTTCTGTACTGGTGAATGTGGCATCACCACCTCCTGCGCCTCCATCTTTATATTCATTGCTGAGCTTAGATATATGCATGTGCATGAGATACATCAAGGAGGACTGTGGCAAAGCAAAGCTGCCAGGGTATTCTCAAGAGCTGCAGAAGTAAACTGTCTTACTAGAAGCACCTTCTATGAGGGAACCAGACAACTCAGGATGTTTCTGGATGGGAAAAAGATGCAGGAAGGTTGGAAGAATCAGAATTTCACAACTTCGCTTTTCCCTTTGCTTTGTTCTCTCAAATCTCTGCTGCTTTCTAGGACCATAGGACTTTCCCTACAGACTTCTTCAGGCTACAAAATACATTGAAATGATGCAGCTTCCTCTTACTTTTGCTTACAGATCCCTTATGTAAGAAACTGGAAAGTATAAGGAGGCCTTTACAGGTTCACGTGCAGAAGATGGGAGAAATGTGGGCTGTGGCATCATAAAACAGATAAAACTGTTGCAAAGAGGGATCTATGTATTATGGATCTATTATTCATCGTGTTTTATGAAGAGAGAACTCATATTTGGAGACTGGATGTGATCATTAACCAATACCAAAGTTTAACATAAACGTCAAGCGGTATCAATACAAGAGTAGTTGTAGGACATTTTTAAGTTCAGCTCCCAATTTTGAGTGCAGCTTTTGCAGGCCTTCCCTTTGGCCATCTCTTTGCCTTTCCCTTTCCTTCAATCTGTACTTAAAACTAAAAGTCACTGTGTTATGAAGAATAACAGTGTTATATAGGCACTACAGAAAATAAGAAATACGAAGTAGCTCTTCACTTCTTAATACTAAAACTAGAGAAAGGTAAGCAGAAAATCCTTTACTCTTTGAAACACAGGCAATATACCTGCTTTTTCTTCTTGCGTTTTGAAGACATTGCTCCTTCAATTGCAGGCAGACGTTACAATGGATAATAAACAGGATTCACGTTCTTGGCACTGAGTCAATTAGAAGAAATACCAATTGCATTCTGTGAATATTCCCATGGTGCCAAACCATCAGAGGAGTTGGTGAGTAGGAGGAGTGAAGGTGTGATAATTGAAAGAATTGCTACTTGATAAGTCACAGGAGCTAATGTGTTAGCTCAGCATGCGGGAAAGCTAGGACATTCCCAGCTGCCACAAAAACTGGGTGTATGCAATCCCTGGCACCACTCGTTGGGACAAGATGAATCACAAGCGCTTCGGTAGCGAGTTACCATGTCAGAGTGAGCCAGATGGAGGTGGTTACTTCCGTGATTGATTGCCTCTTGGGCTACCAAGGGCTTTTCCAGCAGGCTAATGCCTTTCTGTTGGCACTTGAGCGCCTGGGAGCAGTGTGTCCGCTTGGGTCAGCACGGTGCAGGAATTCCTGCCTTTCAGGTGCCTGGCTGCCCCGCAGAGGGAGAGGGAAGTAAATAAGGAGCAGGAGGGAGCGGGTGACTACCATGTGCAACCGAAATAACACCGACTTCCGACGCCTCCCTAATAGACATTGCCACTAATGAATTTTCAGGCACGTGCTGAGTTAACGGGGGTGAGCAACATTGAAACATCCTTTAGTTAAACTCAATGCTTTACAAAGGCTAATTGAAAAAGGAAGGAGCAGCGGGGGGTGGGGGTGGGGGTGGTAGGAGAACCAGGCGGAAGAGGGGGTGGAGGGGGAGAACAGCTCTATTTTTCAAGTGTTGAATATGAAATCCCTGCAACAGATGAGTTTACATGCAAGCCTGCACCTCATCAGGGCAAAGATACAGTGAGTGGAGTCAAGTAATTTTCCTCTGCACACAGCATCCCCAGCCCCTTCCCCTGCCCAGCCAGCTTTCTCAACTGTGAGCTTTAGAATATAAACAGCCAATAAGTAAGGACAATAACTGTAGTTCCTGCTGAGAGCTAACTCTGCCTGTCATGCATTTGCTGGGTCCTAATACAGGACAGTGAATAAAGCTTCATTACAGAACAATGGAGTTAGCTGCCAGAGCCTACAGATTTGAATAAACAACAAATAAGCAACATCTGCTCCAGCATATGTGTATGGTAAAAAAAAAAGTCACAAAATAAAAGAATTTGTAAATGCCAAAAGCAACACTAAACTGCCAGTGCTACTGTAGAGTGAATTTTTAATTGCACATGCATACAGGCAGGCTGTGGGTATTAGTCTCACATATGTCTGGTTGCTGCCAACCTGGGAGTATAGATGAATTTAATTAAATAAGGATTATCCCTTCTCCCCAGTACAATTACTTATTTATAACAATGATAAAATTGCCTAATAAAAAAGATTGTAATATTTTTTAAAACAGAGCTAGAAAACACTCTGCTTTCCCTGTAAGTCATTCAGGGATGTTTGGGGGGTTTCAGCGTCTTTTAAAATTAAGTCTCAGCATTCTGCCAAGAAAGAGGAAAAAAAAGTCTTATCATAAAGCCTACTGCAGTTAAACAGCCAGAATCTACATTATGGAGAAATATAAAGAAGACACACAGCAGCCAGGGAATTGGCTTTCATGGGGAGTGTAGAAAATTAAGCAATTGGACTGAAATTGAGGCCAGGCTACAGAGCCAAGGGACAATACCACTGGGACAAGTACTTCCATAAGTCACCCGTCTCTAATATGCTCCATCTAGGCAAAGCAGTCTGTTCCTATCTATCTCTATTTCTTTTCATAGTGGGCACGCCGCACTTTCCTGCTCAGGTGAGCTCCCATTTCAGCAGGGTCATGTCAGGCTCTTGTATCTTCATCATCACTCACACCCTTTCCAACAGAGCCCATAAGCAAATGAGAGCAGCCCCTCACGGTATCAGGCACTGCATGAGCCTTGAAAAATAGGCAGCCTATGCTCCGGGGAATTTGGAGGCCAAATCTAAATTCAGGCGTGCTCTTCTGGGACCTGAGGTTTTCCTTCTGTAGGCTCCTGATAGACTCTGTTTCCCACTTGCCCCTGTTTTGAGGACCCCTGCTGATGGGTCTGAGCCACATTTTGCTCAATTTATTAGGAACCTTCCTAAGAGGTAGGTATTATTCAATACTAATAATATTGCTTCACAACTGGAAATTTTTAGACTGTTTCCATGATGCACAGCAAGCTGAAGTCACAATAAAACTCCCATGGGTGTAGAGGGGTACACCATTTAAGAGCAGTGGGAAAAAGAGCAAGAATATAAAAAAAAAGTCTTAAAAAAATATCCGGAAATCTCCACTTTAAATCTAGGCCAAGCATCAATGACACTAAAAAAACCAGAGAGATATATATATTCCAGTGTTTAAACAAAATTCTAAAATAGTATTATGGTTCTGCAAAGGCATAAATCTTTCATAAGTTCAGTTTACTATTATGATTTGGATTGATCACTTAACTGGATGACAGTCTTACCAGAATTAAAAATAAATAATTAGTATCTGATTTTTTTTGTCATGAAATTACTACTAAATGCATACTTATTCCTATGTCTTAAAAGAGTATTCAGGGCATACAGTTTTTTTTTTTCTCTTACATTGTGATTGATACACCTATACAACGTGCTAAATCCTTTAACTCATCCCCTTAATCATTGAACTGCAAGGTCTTTTTTTTCGGATGGACAAAGAAAGAAAAAAACATTTGTTATTACATTTTGAATTCTTTCCCCACTGGGCTATGTCCACATTCTCTTTTTATAATTTCTCGCTGAATGTTTGTCCAAATGGTGTTTTTCACTCCACCAGTCCTGGGGAATTGCTATTCTTTGTATAAATACTGCTATGAGCAACATTACTGGTACGGGGGCTTGTCTTTGTTCATGAAGATCTAGACATCCACCAGAAAACAAAATCTAAACAACCTCATGTAACCCAGGTGACAAATAATACAGCCTGGATAGCAACAAGAACGTGACATTAAGCTCCAAAAGTTACTGTAGCCACGCACTGACAGTCCAGATACATAGAACCCTGCCAGAAGATGTGGCAAGAGCAGCTGAATGCCAAAAGTATGCAATCTATTACACAGTTATAAAAAAAAACCACACTAGCGAAATAGCAAATTATGCTTACAGATCTTTTGAAAACAGAACTAAATGCTCCAGAATGGAGGAATTAATGATATATTCCATCACCTTTACTCAGCTCTAGCATTCACTGAGAAAATCCTGCACCCCTGGATGAAAACACTGGCCTCACTGAAGTCAGCAAGACTTACGCCACTGCTTCCAACAAGCTCATGATTTCACTCCTGCAAATCCAGTCCTCAGTCCAGCCAATGGCATCTGCGAATGACCAGCATCAGTGGATACAGGATTTTCTTTTTTAGATGCCTGTGTATGAACTTGAGTTGCTGAATTATTTGCACCGGTACCCCAAAGGTAGTATAATGTAGTCCCCAAAAGGTGAGGGCTCACCAAACTTTCACATTTGTCTCCTGCTATCAGCTTCTTGCTACTTATCAGTTCTTTCACATTAAATTTCTATCCCATTAAAAAAACCAAAAAAACCAAAAAACAAACCAAAACACCAAGACCAATGTGCCAGTCCTGCTTTAAGCGCTGGTTAGAAAGGGACCCTAGAGAGACCAAGGCCAAGTGCTCCTTCCTCCGGAGGCTGAATAGCCTCTTCCCCAGCACCACCACCCCCAACACCAAACACTTCCCAGGAACCACACTCAGATTGCCCCAAATGACAGCATCTGGTCTGACAGCTTTGCTTTTAATCCTTTAATAACCCTCCAATAACTTCTCCTCTAACATGTGATTCAACACTACGTCAGCTCATGTGGTGATGGTCTGTGTAATACAGCACACTCAGATGATGGGGTAGGGGCCATGCTGCCACCAGAACGCCCTGGTTGCATGGGCCTGGGTGAGCTGGGTACAGAGTGGTTGCAAAGTCCAGTCTCGTGGTTGACTTATCTCCCAGATATCTGAAAACTGGTGGATAAGGCATTGGTCTGAGCCTGGCAAATAATTCACCAAGGACGAGCAAAGCTTTGGTGTCACTTGGAAGAGCAGAGAGGTCTCTCAAAGCCTCAAACAGGGACCTCACGCACTCCAAGCTGTGCATGTGAGATACCCTTTTCATGTGCACTCATCATGTCTCCCTGACAAGCTGAGTGTATTTTACAGCCCTGTGGTTTATCAAGTCACATCATCTAGACTACCATGTCTAGAATAAAGCATCCAAATGCCAGAGGTGATGGGAGGGGACAAGGAAAATGCATTGTTAGGATAAACTTTAAAAGCAGCTAACACGGGAACAGTGTTTTAGAAGCAAAACTGACCAAATTGTGTTTCTTAACACTCACCTGAAGTGGTGTCAGGAGGATTTCTACATGGATCTTCATCCTCAAAACTCTGAATCTGAGAAAAGAAGAAAAATTCTTGTTGATCATAGTGATTACAACTGTGTGCCTTATTATGGGTGTAGGAGTAAAAACGAAAAAAATATTCTAGATGTTTCAAAATGAAAACATAAAATCTTTCAGATGGTTCCTTTTTGGTTATCTCCTTTAAAAAAATATTTTTTCTTGACATAAACCAGGCTCTAGTCTCAGAACCTTTCCAAGCCTTGCTCAAAGTAATCAATACATAAAGGTCCCCAACATGTAAATTCACTAACAATCTTGTTTGAACAGCCTCAGAGAAATGTGCCTAGGAAAAAAGACTTAGTAGAAGACACCCAAGGCAATGTAACCATATGGAGGCAAATTCTTGCCAAAGAGTATATGTAAGGTCAGAATTTGTTTTCCTCTAGGAATGAAGACCCATTTGACTTTTTCATAGCATCAAGGGGAACATCATGTCATGGTGCCAGATAAACTCCTTCAGAGAAAAACTTAATAGAAAAGCAGAACTATTAGATGCAAGTAACACATGCACATGAATGTTGGATGTGTCCTCCATGCAGTCTGTAGCTCAAGAGATCTCTAAGCCTCTCATTGTCAAAGGCTAGAAGAATACAAGAGAAATCTTGCTCTACATGTGCCTGTTAGTCTTTTCTCCATACATCTGCAACTGGCCATTGTCAGACTAACAGTTTAGACAGCCTGATAGTTTCAGCCAGCACGTCGTTCTTACAGCCTTCATTTAATGATGTGCTAGAGAATACTCAGAAGTTAAACAAAGTATACCCTAATTTGGGCATACAGAATTCACCAAATTGTCTTAGCCACCAAACTGGGACGTTTACGATCATCTGCATTTACTTCTTTGTCGACGTCCTCACTTTTGTGCGAGCTTCTAGTCACAGAGCTGCAAGTCCAGCATGCCAAGTGCTTTACAAAGACATATGGGCTGCTCTGGAACCATAAATTTGCTGTGTTGGAGGTCTCCAAAAGACACCCTCTTTCCCACTGAGGCTAATAATCAGGCCTGTGCTCTGCTTCTTGAGACAGCTCTGCCAACAAGAAAGCTGCACCAAACCTTTCACAGAAAAACATGCTTTTGAAAGGACATGAAAAGATAAATATCCTTTCCTCAAGAAGAACGCCACCACCTTAGTCCAACCTTTTCCAATGCTTTAAAGAATGGAGTTTTTTTAAACCTCCCACTTTTTCCAGCCACTCACTGCTCACTCCTTTCATTCCCTTACTTCCCTCCCTCCCATGTCCATATGTTTTCAGGGGGCTGCCAACCCCCCATTTCTCCTCCTTTCTTTGATTCTTACAGTAAAGGCTAATTTTTGGACTCCTTCCTTTTCCTCATTCTTGAAGGATGGCCAGAAAGGGAAGAGTATTCCTGTCAGCATCCCATTGGAGTCTGTAGGATTGGAGAGTATCCTACCGTAGACCTTTTTATGCAGTAGTATGGCCAGAAAAACTGCTGCTTACAAAACAGCTCCAGATGTAAGAAATGGACTGGCAAGTATCTTGGTCTCTGCTACTTTGTTTTGAACCCCCACTGACAACTCACTGTTGCTAAAACATACAGAGAGCTGAGTATTATGGGCTTCACAGACTGGGTATGAGAACAAGCTGCTGTTCTGAGTTATTCTGGCTTTAGGATGCTCAGCTTACAGAGCGATAAAATATTTCAAACATTGCTATAAAACCAAGGCTAATTTTGTGATGCAACTTTCTGAAAGAGCACACCAGAAAATGAACTTGAGATGGAAAAAAAGATAGGGAAAAAAAATGAAACAACCCTGGTTAATGACTGGATCTGTAAAAATATCCATTACCATATGTATTAGTATTCCTGCAACTTCCTTCTGTAAAAAACCAACCACCTAGTGCTGCACGAAACACATTGGCTTCTTACACTATCACAGCGATTGAATGAATCTTACCTCGGTAACTTCAGTGCCAACTTCTTTGACAGTACCCTAACACAAAGACAATTTAAAATAATCAAAAGCCCAACGAGTAGTGTAAATCCTACTGTTTTTCCCCATAATGCTGCTGCATGGTGTTTGTTGAAATAGTTTACTCTAGCTTCCATCCTGAAAAAGAGAATCCACACTGATACCATAAATATGGGTGGAGATACATTGCTGGCAGAATACACACAGATTCACCTCACCTCTTCCATTTCAAACGAGTCTGGCAGCTTGCACTTTAGGTTGGCCACTTTTTGCAGCATGTGGGCCACAAGCGAAGGTGGCTCCTTTCTTGGCCCATCTTTGGCAGGCACTTCACACGCAGGAGAAAGATGGGGCTGTTTTGCAACTAGGTGTGACGAAGCCCAGGCTTTCCTCAGTGGAGCTGGTGGGCACTGGGATATGGGGTACGCCGAGGCACCTCTGTCTCTGGTGGTTTGCTCCTGGGCCAGGCAGCCCAGCGTAACACATGCAGGAAAGCGTGTCTGGACTGTCCCACTCTCAACAATATCTGCACAAGAACAAGGTTGCTCTTTCCTGCTGTGCAAGTTGGTTTCCCCAGGTGCTGGTGAGCCCTGCTCCAGCAGCATTGTCTGCCGAGAAGCCCTTTTCAGGAGCTGACCTAGTCTTCTCCTCTTTGCTTGCGTGACCACAGGTCTACTCTTCGCAGCATCCAGGAGACCGATCTCATCCCCGCGGGCATCCTGTGCTTTGGTCTGCTGGGTGTTGACATCAGTCAGCAAAGATGAGAGGGCACTGGTTACGTGGTCAAGTACTTCCAGCTGTCGAAAACGTTCTTAGATTTGGCAGAACGGAAGGCAACATGGTTATTAAAAAGTATAATTTTGAAATAATCAGGTACAATGATTATTCAAACTTGTCACTGCCAAGAAACATACTACCTACCTCATTCAAAAGGGGCTAAATTTTTCCATTTGCTTCCAGAGGATCCATTCAGGCTATACAGAGACGTCACTGCATAGTTCTTTATATTTTACAAACACTTACACAACATTGAAATTGTTGGGTCAAGTGCAGCTGAATACTATTCTATGTGAACAAAGGTTACAGAATCCAGCCTGAAATTCTCTGGTTGGCTGGGCCAGACTTGGATGCCATGTTTAAGGACTTATTAAAATTCATGTGAATAAAGTTATTAAAATCTGATCTCAAATGTTTACCACTGGCAGCTGTCCAGGATAACTGCAAAATGCATATAGCCATTAACTGTTAAAAAAAATGACCACAGAAGCTATGTTCTCATTTTCACAGCAGCACAAAGCAAAACACTTATCCCCCAGAAACTCACAGCTGATGTTGTATACAAGTTCCCAGATTTTTTTTCATTGTACTAACCCCCTGTAATTTCTGGGTCATTTTTTTCCATGGCATAACATCTAAAGAAAAGCAAACAATGTTTTCTCTAAGTGCTCCTGGAGACTTCCACCATTACAACACCATGAAGTTATTCATACAAAGCAAAGCAACACATTTGCTTGCACATTGTGTCTGTACTGATCCTGAGGCAATGAATCTGTCACCAGGACTCCTCCTTCCTTGAAGGATTCATTGAGGACAGTAGATGGCAAAATGCTAACTTTCTTGGCTGCCATTTCTCTTAGAGAGCAGCCAAATTTACTGCATGTGCTCTGCATGCAGGCTGCTGCTAACGCTGCTTCACTGACAGTTAGACAGCAAGGGGATATTTAACATGGATCTGAGTTGGTCCTTTGCATTGGGGACCAATACCGTGGCATGTAATTCCTGATAGTTACTGTACCTCAACAACATTCTTTTTTGTCTTTGCCCCAGGCACAGATTTTTAACACTGGAGGAAAACATTTCCACTTTGTAAGACATGGTCAAAGGTTTCACCTGATGCTGTTTAAAGGAGTTATCTGATCTATCAGTACGCACATCACACAGTTTTGCAGTTTCCATTTGTGACAGTTTGGGGTGTCAGAGTAAATAATTTTTGGTTTTGTACATCCATTGTGCTACCACATGTTCTCTGTGTAAAGCACATTTTATCCTCAGTATTTCATCTGGCTCCGACTACATGAGACCATAAAAATGCCAAGCGCTAATCTCCTTTGACTGACAGTGGCACAGCAGTCCAGTCCGTCTTTTGATTTGAACCAGAACCAAACCTCCTGCAATTTTAAACAGTTTTTACACACTGCTTAGCTTTTGTAAATTATTTCAAAGAGCCTGGGACACCTAAAGAACAAATCAAACAACAAGAGAAATGATAAATGAATAACATTAAAAAAATCCTCACTTATCTGCAATGCAATAAATACACAGGTCATGAAGAAATTATGTCAAGGACAGCCTTGCTGCAATGAACTATTTATTTCTCTCCGGGCAAGCAGTCCCTTCAGTTTCTAGGCATGCTCCTCAAGGATCCCACCTCAAACAGGCAAGAGGCTGATAAGATCTCTTTAGTGTCTGCAGCCTGCTGCAAAATAGCTGAAAACTGTAGCACAGATGACATATTAAGGGACATAAATGCAGATTCACTTTCACTAGAAACTTCAGCTGAAACAGCAAATGGCCGTGCTGTAAGCAACATCAATGAATCTTCAGTAGAATCTGTATCTTTTATAGGGTTTCTAATGACTTTATGATCAACTGCTTTATAATTTAGGAGAGGAAGCTCACAGTTTTGTTCCTCTCTCCTTAAATCTGGTATTACATAGGCTGACATAGTTATCTACATGAAAGATTTGGAAAGTCTTCAGTAGGCCCACAGTGGGATGAAGGAACACAGAACAATTCCAGAACCAACAAGATTTTTTCAATCAGCATCTTTATTTCACAGCAAATGGCAGAATTTGGAAAAAAAATTAAAAGTTTTAGCGGGAAAACCAAGGCTTCTGAAATTGCACAGGAAAAGTAAAAACGAAATTTCAACATTGTCTACTTTGCCATATATTAAAATATTTCTCTTTTTTTTAGGTTGCTACAACCTGAGTCTTGGCAATACTGCCTTTGCTTCAGTTAAAGCTGCACTTCAGAGAAAGCATTTAACAATTTACATTTAATTTCTCTTCTAGGGGTGAATTTACTGGCTGATGTACTTCTACTCTTTCCTAGCTGACCTGTGGTGGTCACAGGACAACCACATATCATGGGAAACGGTGTCCACCTAGTGCATTCACCTCACAGAGGACAGTGAGACTTGAACTGCAGCTCCTGTGAGGGGCTGTCAATGGTTTAACCCCAGAGGGAAACTCAGTACCATGCAGCTGCTTGCTTGCTCCCTGCCACCCCCACTGAGACGGGGAGGGCAATCAGGGAACAAGGTAAAACCTGTGGGTTGAGATAAGAACAATGTAATAATTGAAAAATAATAATGATGATGGTGATGAAGAAAAGGAGAGAGAGGGAGAGAGCAACAAAACCCAAAAGGAAAAAAACGCAAGTGATGCACAATACAGTTGCTCACCACCCACTGACCAATGCCCTGCCCAGTCCCTGGGCAGCGATCAGCAGCCCCCAGCCAACTCCCCCCAGTTTATATACTGAGTGTGACATTCTGTGGTTTGGAATATCCCTTTGGCTAGTTGGGTCAGCTGTCCTGGCTGTGCTCCCTCCCAGCTTCTCATGCACCTGCTCACTGGTGCTCACTGGCATGGGAGACTGAAAAAGTCCTTGACTTAGAGTAAGTGCTACTCAGCCACAACTAAAACATCAGTGTGTTATCAACATGATTCTTATGCTAAATCCAGAACACAGCACTGTATCAGCTACTAAGAACAAAATCAACTCTGTCCCAGCTGAAACCAGGACAGAGGCTTGCAGCAGCTTAAACAGGCAGGAATGAGTGTGAAAAATCCACAGAAAGAAGACACCAAACCCCAAGTAAATTTATACATGGCAGTACAGAAAGGTGGTATTGAAATGTGGTGGTGAGGTTTAGTATTAAGCATCAGATTAAAACATTTCAACATTTCTGAACTAAGGCATTCAGAAACTTGAAGTTTACAAAGAATTTGGACATCAACATATTCGGAAATATAATACTTTTCACTTAAGATAACTTCTGATTGTCAAGTGACTATTTCTTCAGTTAGGAAGTCAAATATCACCTCTAATAATGAGGTCAATAAAGTTTTCACCACTGGAAAAGGAAAGGAATAAGCTTTTCTTTTGGATCTGCCTGAGAAACTGAAAGGTTGACCAACATTTGGAAAACACATCTTATTTTTGTGAACCAAACCTTTTGAATACTCCCTCTGACAATGCTGGGGAAACAGCACCAAGTGAGGGGACAGTTAACAGGTAACTTTGAAGCAATCCACACATATTTTAAAAGGTCTAATCAGCAGTGAAGGAGGTCTAGGAAGCTATATTCATCAGAAGCAGGGCAGAGCCAGACAGAAACAGAAAAGGACTGCACTAGGAAATTAATGAAATATGGAAGTGGAGAGGGATCACTCTGCTATGGAAGTCCTTGGCCCCTCTCACCTCCCTCTCCTTTTTTCCTCCTGGTTTCTTGTCTTCCATATCATACCTATAATCTTTCTCCTTATTATAGAATCACAGAATGGTTTGGGTTGGAAGGGACCTTAAAGATCATCTAGTTCCGCCCCCTGCCGTGGGCAGGGACACCTTCCACTAGACCAGGTTGCTCCAAGCCACATCCAGCTCTTCTTATCTCTCTCAGAGTAACACTTGTCATGTTAAATCAATTAACTTTCTCTGCTGATTCAGAGAATAGGAGCAAGTACATAGGACAATGAGATAACCTCTCTCAGGCATTCACTAACTCAGATTAAACAACTTCTTCCTTTTCCGGGACTAGGGACAAATGAGAGGGATTCAGGCTGCATTTGCATTGAAACAGTTCAGTGATAATAAACCAAATAGGGTGACAAGAACTGAATTAATCCAGCACATCTCTGGGAATAGTGGTTCAATACAGTCTTGAAATCTCTAGAGGTGGCACATGGTCTGCCTCACTTTGGTGAAACTTTCATTTCAAAGCCTTGGTAATGCAGGCCTCCAGCATTAAGGAGCCTGGCCTTCCCTGTATTGTTCATGGAGAGGCAAATGCCCAGGAACATCTCTAGACCTGAACCTTCTATTTAATTTACAGAGAAGAGTCTTTTTTTGGGTCGTCTTCTGGAGATCTTCAAAAGCACCTGTTCTCCTCACAGTCATTACAGGGAATACAGGCTTCTGCTTTAGAAGAGCGGGCTCATTAGATACCTGAACATTTAGGTACAGTACTAGTACTGAAGGCAGAGAGATTCGGTCCCTCCCTAGAGATGTCATCCATTTTAAAATCTAATAAAGATGAATCTTCCACTCCTCCTTCTTGCTATGCCTCACTGCGACAACCTAAGGCTGGCAATATTGGTGGAAAAACCCACCAGTTTGCAAACAAATACCATTCCTCAGGCTTTTGTATGCTGAACCTGATATAACCCTTTTTAGCTGTAACTCTTCTCCTGGAACACCACCTGTAGGAAGGTACCTGTGCAAAATTATCTACATGGTCACTGAGACAGATTGTCTTCCTCTGAGAGGTGTTTTAAGCAGTGGCTGGATGACCATTCACAGGTGCCACCTGACTATGTCCACTTGCCCTGGAGACAGAAAGACTCTACAGTGATTAAGCTCCATGAGATGGCGCTTTTGCTAAATGCCTATAATTTGGTGCAGTGAACCAGGCTGAGGTTAAGCACTGCATATATGGAAACATGTAGTTAGTGAGAAGAGAAGAGGTAAGTATCTCTGAAGGATGAATCCCACCTCTCTTGATTAAATGTTCCCAGCCCAGGCACATACTTAGGAGGCCTAAACAGATGGTGTGAAAACCCCCTCCCAAACTGTCAAAAGCAAGATAGTATGTTTTGATGGACATCACACCCACCAAAACAGAAATTCAAATCTTATCTTACTTCACAGCAACTCCCCCGTACAGATAAGCCATTAACATGTACTAAGAGTGCTCCCATTGAGGATGACTACAGGAGGAGTCATTAAATTCACACCTTGGCTTATCACTGCCTGCCTTCCCTGTGCAAACTCCTTCCCTCAGAGGCTTTCTCTGCTCTCATTCCCTTCTAGTTCTCTGCCTTCTTCCCCGAGGTCTTCATCCACCATCCACTCATACTGATTATCTCTGATCCCTCTCTCCCTCTCTCCCAGAGGAGGTACAGAAAGAGAAGGAAAGAGAGAGCTGAGAAACCTGTTTGATGTGTCAGTTTGCTGTAAATATTGAAATGTGTGCACAGGGCTTTCTATCAAAAAAAAAAAAAAACCAACAAAAAACAAACCACAAAAAACCCCCACCCAACAAACCAACAAGAAGAGAGAAAAAAATCCCACATTTTCCACAATGCTCTGACATTTCTGTTTCAATTCTCATTCCATCCATACAGCTTCCTTGGTGTAATTCTAAACGGGAATGCAAGGGCTATGTGAGAGATCCTGTTTCACTGAGCATCTTAAGTAAACAGAAGATTTCGAGAGCCATCTGGCTATCCTGTGCAGCAAGCATGAGGGGAACTGATGTCAAAATTGGACTTTTCAGATGGGTGATATACCAGTGAATTAACAATGCTATTTTAATGCAGATATATCTTTAGGGTGAGGACCTTGTATTCATTTCCTAAATGCAAAATACACAAAATGAGAACTAAAACTATCTAAATGAAGAAAAATTAAGACTGTGTGCTTTAAATGGTGTAATTTTATTGTACTTAAAATATGGTCCTCATCTACATCTTAGGGCATATTTGAACCACAGAATGGTTAACTTCTAATTAGGGTTTTGTGGGTCTGATGCACAAGCTCTGGCAGCTCTAGTCATGGGAATTTAAGACCTTGTCATCTGCTCTGCACATTTCCTGGTGAGAGAGGTCCTGCACCCACCAAGGGGAAGAGGGAATGAGAGCTCACATCTGGCCTGGCTGAATTAAAAATCCTGTATATTGGCTTACACCACCAGTGATGGTGGGTACATGTTAACACACTGCCAGTTAAGTGGCTGAAGTGGTGGACCCATGTTCAGTTCTGCAGCCTCTGCAACACCAACAATAACCTCTGGTGGTAGAGTAGGTCTTACAGGGGATGGGCAGTTATGTTTTGAACTGCCACAAGTTGGAGGCTTCAGCACAGAAATCAAGGTGCACAGCTGAGGAGAGCTATACAGTATCTCAGTCACGTTAGGAAGTATCATTGCCACAAAGGGGTATGTGAGGATCCTTAATGTCTCCAAAACGCATGTCCCCTTTTGATAGATTTTCTCTCCCAAGCCTCTTCTTCCCTACCCTCTCAAGCCCCTACACTATTTATGGCTGAAAATTCTCTTTTTGACAAAATGTCTCTCCTTACCATATAGGTTTGGCCTCTCGACGTCCATTCTCTGCTTCTGAGCTTCCAAAAAGACTCGGATGTTGATCCCTTTTGCTACAGAAGCACCACTGAGGAACCGAGGAGGGATTTTAGTGCAGACATCAGGTTCTTCTGTACCAAACCCCAAATCAAGCAGAATCTCCACCGGATCCTTTTCCCAAAGTGACAGCCATTCAGTGATGCTGTGGTGAAAACATTAGGACTACTTACACCACTGTCTTGGCACCACTTTTCTCTTTCTCTTGCAGTAGCTATCATACGGTCTCATTTTTGTTAAATAATTCCCTTCCCTTCTTTTCCCCTCTTACGGATACTACCGCTTAAGTGAAAGTAGTAATTTTCAGCCACATTGCTAAATGATTAGTACACGTTCCTCTCCCTTGAGGAATCTGGTGGCATTGGATCTAGATAGTTTAGCAAGAAGGACATTAATAAAAGGTGTAGGTTCACAGCTCTGCAGGCTCACTTCTCTCCAGACACAGTACAGGTAAGACGTGCTGCAGCTGCCATAAGACCTCGCAGCCCTTTGCCTTCCAGGAGGTTCAAAGCCCACTGCAGTTTCAGGTAGGTTTTTGTTTTTTACTGGTACAAATGCATTTGAGGTCAGACACCTGCTTTTAAGAAGGTTGTTTTGATCGTTGAAAATAAATGAGGACATGCCTTTTACAAACCAAGACCTTGAATGCATATCCAAAATTGTACTCAAATTTGTTCATCCCTAGATGGGCTGTTACCTTGTACTCTTAGTTGGAAATACGTGGAAATAACTAACCTCTTGGGTGCACCAGTGAGTGAGTAGGAAGAGCTGAGACTCTTGCATCTTGGCATAACTGGACTTTCTGAAAACTCTTGCAGGGACCTGGTTAGAAAAAAGCAACAATGAAATGTGTTTACTCATGTGCTCCTTTGGGATGTCATTATGATTTTTTCCTAGAGTAAACATTTGCATTTTGTCTTGGTTTATAATGATACATAATAGCAATGCCTTAGAAGAAGAGTCGGCATGAGAGTGTGGCAATGTGCGTATTCTCGGGAACAGTATGTTACAGTAGGTGTGAGAACGTAGGTGTGAGGTACCAGTAAATGCTAATTATAAAGGTGGCAGAATGGCTCACTTTTGACAGATGGTGAATCTTTGGGGAACCTTTAGGGAGCACGGTTTCTCTAGCCACCTACTTGAAAAGATATAATTGCTCTTAACAAAGTTTTGGAGAGACAAGGCACAATGAGTTGCAGCAGCAGGAGCGGCACCTGAGAACAATCCTGCACTTCCCTTCTCAATGTGTTTGTATCCGCTAATCTGTGGAGAAATAACGGCTTTCCTGAGCCTGCTCACTGCAAAAGGAATATCCTGCAGCACGGTAGTCTTTCTCCATAGGTAAGATAACACAGTTTTGTTATGCCCAAGCTTACACATACCTGTCAAGATCAGTAGCAAATGTTTATACACAGTTGAAGCATTGCATTAATAACTTTTTTATCATTACAGGTTATCCATCAGCTCACATCTTAAACAGGCCTAGAGAGATACGTAGATTTTTGAACTAACACCGTAGCTATCAGTTTGAGAGAAGAAAAAAAAAAAAAAAGCCCACCCCAAACCCTTAAAATGCCTTCTTTTGTCACAAAGGAAGAAAAAATAACAGATGTCTACAGTGTCTGACACCTACCTTCTGTAGCTTTGCACAGTCATTTGTACCATTTCTGGTACTGACAAGGAAACTGCGAACAAGAATAATAAAAAAATTATTTTCTTACCTTCTTTCCCCCTATCAAACCAGAACCGTGTCAAACTAAAGAAAAGACCAAGAGACTGATTGCATTAGACAAGGAAACATTTTAACCTCAGTGGCAAAGTTGCAGAATAATACCATTGTGGGAAGCTCAACTCACAGTGTATGTTAGTCTTAGGTAAATGCAACACATGTCAATAAGAATGGAAAAATAGCTGCCTGTACACTTCATAAACCAGTAGCAGTGCACTCTAAGCCCCTGCTATTTAAAAGTGAGCACTATGAATTGGCTTCCACTGTCTGCTGCAGAGCCATTGAAGATATACTTAGAGCAAATATGAAAACAAATTTCAATCCCTGCTTTTTTAGTAAAAAACCAAACAACTGAAGTATATTAAATTCTCATTCCAGCACACACTGGTACAACTTTTTTGTGTGTGTGTATAATGTTTTTTAAAGTGTAATTCACTGACGTTCTGTGGAAATTTGTGATTTCTCTGGGCTTTGCATTGTGCTCTAAATGTGCGAGAGGAGTGAGACAGTTGCAGGACAGTTGCAGGAGTTTCTGGAGGAGAAAATATTTGTCTTAGAAGTGATAACATTGTTTACTGGACACCAAGTGTGCTATATATACCTATGAGCTGTAAGGTGCATATTTTGTCATTTCATGATGATGAAATGGGAATAAATAAGATGCAAAGATGCAGTGTCTGTAGTTGTTACTTCCCCTCGAAATAACACTCATTGATCCTCTGCAAGCTGGGGTAGCATTTGCCTAGGAGCAGTAGTAGATATCCTTCAGCATTCCACAAGATGAATATTTTTTGTCTAACTTTCAAAGTTTTCTTTTCTATTTAACAAAATTGTGTCAATAAAGAAGGAGAAAACATACTTTCACATTCTCTACTGGGTTATTCTTCCGCTCATAAATTCTAACATAAGTTCCTTCTGGCTTACTCAGTGCAAGAATATCCATCCAAATTGAGAACATAAAGGTTACTGACATCCTGTAATTTGCTGCAGTAACATAAACCAGACTCTCTAGCAGCAAACTGAGCATAATTTGAATAAGAATCAGCTACTTGTTGTATACCATTTCCTACTCGTGCCAACAGAAGTTGTAGATTCACTATAAAAATGCTTGAGAATGTAAAAAATAAGATCTGAAAGTGAGAGTTAATACAATTTTTCCCTAGCAGCATGTAGGCACTCCTCTCTGTAACAGAACATTATACCCCAAACTGGCTGCTGCTGTGATTTCCTCAGTATCTCATATTGTCAGGACTGAATGAATGCAAGTGCTGCCAAACTAAAAACCTAGCATTGTGAAACACTGGCCAGGGTGTTAAGTAAATAATTTAATGATGAGAAATCTGGTGTTGTAGGAGGTGAAGGAAGTAGCAGGTCACCAAAAAGATCAAATGGGCAGAACCTGATAGTTTACCACAAGCTGGGTCACAGGCAGTAGCTGGCGTGGCTGTACTCTCGAACCAAGCAAACATCAGGTGTGACACCTTAACTCTCTTTTGTTGTAGGCTAAAGTAAGTTGAACTGTCCTGTATTTCTATGTGTCAAGAGCATGCCAACGTACCACTACCAAGGCCAAGCCATTCAACCTGTTAAGTAGTAGTAAACTGCTCAGGAGCCCATGTCTACCTTGTGACTTGGACAAACTTTGCACCTCCAGGTAATGCAACATGGGCCATTTCACACATGGTTAGAG
This sequence comes from Falco biarmicus, assembly GCF_023638135.1. Classification (NCBI taxonomy): domain Eukaryota; kingdom Metazoa; phylum Chordata; class Aves; order Falconiformes; family Falconidae; genus Falco; species Falco biarmicus. The sequence goes on from NC_079291.1 coordinate 20,429,541, forward strand.
TCTCCACTTCTTTCTCTAATGAGAAGACTCTCACGAGACATTCCTCATTAGAGATCTTGACATTTTGAAATATTAGAGTTTGTTTTCTTCGTATTTCAGAGGTCACAGAAATGGTAATGGGGAGGGTACGGTATTTACATTTCCTGATCTGTGTAAGTATTTTGCTCCTGACACAAGAAACACTGAATCTCATTACCAAACTGGAAGATACTTTTGGGGAAATAATGCCCTTTAGAAAGCTGTCAGAAAACCTTATGAAAACAAACAAACAAACAAACAAAAAAATACTTTGTAAACCAACTGTGGTGCTAATTGGTGCTCTGTTTACTGCACATCTAAGTGTATCTTTGCTTATGAATAATATATTTTGCTAAGCAAAATGTGGCCTCTGATACTTGAGGGAAGATAAGGCATTTTAGCCTCTGTAATCTCTGATTAACAGGAGACAAGATTAAATCACATATTGTTGAACTGCATCTTCTAATTGTGAACCCAATAGCCAAAAAATGTAGATATGGAAGCACTGATAAATAGCATTTGGGGCTTCCAAAAGCACTAAAAATATGGATATTTTCAGGAATACGTGAGGAGCTGTGAGGTGATTTGGACTTTTGGTTCCTTTCCTAAAAAAATAGGCTCTGAATTCACTACATTCCGCAGATCAGGAAAGTAGGTGAGAATAAGCAACAAGTTCTACATTCAGATCAGGCAGAATTTCAATCATCTGAAACTCTTGCAGCATAACTTTGAGATCACTGTTCAAACTCATCCTAGAAACCTCCACTCCCCCAGCAGAAGAAAATCATGCCAGTGGAGAAGGTGAGCCTGAGACTTTTCTATTGAAGAATCCATGAGAGAATCTTCTCATTACAAATCCAAACAGAGGAAACAATATACAACTTATGTATGAATATCATCCGTGAATATCACATCTTCCCAATAGCTGCCCCTGCCAAGGTCTGTGGTTCTTGGTATTTTACAGTTAAGCAGTCCTTATTAGAAATGCCAAATGAGGTTCTGTCTTACCTGCCTGCTCTTAGACTTGCAGCTTATCCCCAGTTGTAGATAGACTGTAAGATAAAAGAAAAACATTTAAAAAGGCAAAGAAATTAAATCTTGCAAAAGAGCAGTCGTCCTTTATTGCAAAAGGACAAGGTCAGGGTAAGGGAGACAGTCTGACGGGCAGGCACAGCACAGGGCACTCAGGGCACAGGGAAGCTGAGCGGGGATGGCTGGTAGAAAAATAGAGCCACAGGCTCATCTTTTTTCCTGCCCCTTAACGTCACTTAACTTTCCCTTCAACAACATAAGTGTTGAAATTCAGATCTTGAGTTTACGCTTAAGGCAAAGACCATGAAATTTCAGCATTCTGCATGAGTAAAGTCTGTCACTTCTGAACTTAAATTTTACTAAGAATCTAATTAAATCAGCTTATCTGGGGCAAGAGTGAGAAGAATGGAAGTAAAAGCCTTTTCAGTGCATCACATAAGAGGCAGCTGTACGATAGCTCTCAGCTGATCCGTGTCTGCATGGTGACATGATAATTATTAATGACACCAGTAGTAACAGCAGCCTTGCAATGCGTGAGTTTGGCTGACTTGGCCTTACCCTCCTACTGGAAAATGCTGCTGTGACTGTTACGTGAGGTTACTGCTACTTTTTTGCTCCTCACCATACTTTCAAACATCATGCCTAAGGCTGTGTCTATATATTTGTGGCTTGTCTGGCGCAACCCTGCCTCTAACTAAATACATTTCAGCTGCATTTGCTTAAGCAGTGAATGCGTCAAGTCATACTGAAAAGTTCATGGGAAATCCCAGTTTTTCAGACTTCATTTTTATCCTGAAGAAGGACAAAAAGTTTTAAAACATATCAGAATTTTGGTGAACAAAATACACTGAAGTTTAAGTAAGTTCAAGGTTAAACTATATTTCCCTATAGTAGCACATTGCTTCATGGAGTTGTAACTACAGTTTGAGCAATAAATCATGATCATGCAGCAGCCTACATTCTCCTTGGGGCACAGAGCATTGTGAAATTCCTACAGTGTAGCAGATAGCCTGATCACAAAGCTATCCAGACACATGATGGGACATGCTATCCTTCAGAGAATACCCTGGAAATGAACAGAACACTGAGAACACATCTCATGAGTCACTGGGTGGTAAGCAAGACATTATTTCAGACTGAATAGTTGTGAAGGAGTATTTTAATGTAGTTCAACAAAATAAAAAGCTCTTATTTTGGTTGAAGTCAGCCAGAACAGAATATTTTCTCTGAATTTTCAGGGGTCCAAATTTTCTTACCAGCAACTTCAATGTTGCAGACATATTTCCTATTGGAGAAGTCAGGCAGCAAATAATTAAGTAATAATGCGACTCAAACTTACAAAACACAAGAATTCAACCAGTGATGAATATTTTCTTCTATGGAGTATTCTAAAAATAAAAGCATAGCTCTTAGTTAGAGAATTGCCAGATCAGTTTGTAACAATTAACCACCCTATTATATGGCTTAATTTTTGGTGAATCGTGTAATGCATGAGAAATATTGGGAGCAAGGTCTAGTCATTTCCTTTAGTAATCTGAAGGGGTTTTAAACCAAATTTGGGAAGCAAATAAAATGCTGAATTATCAATTTATTATCTGCCAGTCGTCTATGTTCTGGAAGTATCCAGCACTCCTAATGAAAATGGAAAACTAGTTTTTCTGATTCTGCATGACTGCACCTTGATGCACAGTTCCTGCAGATCTTAAAATGGGGAAGACAGTCCACTCTGGTGTGGAGGGAGGAGTATCTCCTCCTTTTTATCAAGCAGGCAGGAAGGCTCCAGCACAGCAAAGAACAGATCCCTGCTCTACCCCCTTCCCATTCAGTTTCTTGACCGAAAGGTAAGCGAAGATGGCTCAGAACCCATTGCTGAAAAATTACGAGCAGATTTCTTTCCCTGCAGGTTCAGCCGAAGCCACTGAGAGCATCAGTGTAAGGAGTCGCCTTGCTCTCCCTAACAGAGAAGGGAGTGAATGCAATATGGCTCAGTTGGACATAGTTTAAAGCTGTCGGTGGTTTGATTTCATTACAGCCTCCTGGATTCAATGGTGTGTCTCTCTGTCTCTCGTTGACACAGTGAAAAGACGTGGAAAGACTGCAGTGATCAAAAGTCTTTACAGGCAAGTCTTTAGAGATCTAATTTTGATGTGTAGAATGCAGTATAGATGTATTTGCAAGGTTACTCTGTTTTTTGTTAACGCACACAACAACAGAGTAGCTTTAAGACTGTCAATCTCTGCCTAGCTGTAACCCTGAAAGCTCAATACTGGTGCACTGAAGGTTAAGCTCTCCCAGTAAGCCAGCATGTTTTCTCCAAACCAGCAGTTTAGGTTCCCTTTATGATCAATACAAAGAGTAGGGCACCTCCGTGGCAGTTCACCTGCTTTAGGAGGAAGAGGCAAGGAGCTGTTTGGAGGTCCTTTTCTCCACTGACAGAAGCAGCAGCCTAACCCTGGGCAAAACACAGAGCTCTGAGATGGCTGGTGAGACGATCCCAGCTGTTAGCTGATGTACCCTGACAAGCGGCACATCCACTCAGGCAGAAGAACAATAGAAAAAAAGGTGAGGCTTTGATGAAAACAAAATCAGATTTTGCCACGCATGGTGATTTTCCCCCATCTAACCAATAGAAAGGAGGCAAACCACAACCAAAAGTGCTCAGTATCAGTTTAAGTATCTGGTACTTCCAGACTGGCCTGGGGAAACAAAAGATTTATGCCTATTTAACATTTCAGTAGGAAATACAAACAGGTGCAGGTTCTACTAGAACCTCCATGGGCAAGAACAAAAGACAGAATAAAAAAGACAATGGATTAGTAACTAAGAGCAAAGCACAGATGCTAGTCACAGTACAGGCACACTAGTACAGAAAAAAACCCCATAACATCATCCTCAGTCACCACAGGATGCTGAGAATATGCAGAATTCTTTTTTCCAGTCTTACCAAGTGGTGCCATAGGAAAAGGGTGGTCTGCAACTTATTAACCGTGGAGACTCTTCATCTCCATAAGTCCATGGTGCTCTGCTGCACAACAGAATCCTTCCCTTGTCCATCTCAAAGCTATGGCCAGGCCATTGACCTGGGTCTGATACCATCACACAAACCAAGTCTGAAAACTAAAGAAAAAGATGCCCTACCCTCACTTATCATAAAACATCAGCAGCACTTTTAGTGTCTGTCAATCAATCGAGAGCTCTATTGTTGATCCTGTGGTGAGATGCTATTTTTTATGGCTGAATCCCTGGGCTGGTACTCTGGAAACACAGGTTCCTTCTTGAATGGGCACATCTCCTCTTTCTTTTGCACCTCAGCTTCCTGTGTGCAATGCAAATATAATAGTGCTGCCTCTTTCCAATGATATCTGTTTGAATTGTAAGATTTTTGGCCTGCAGGTCCTTGTGCCCTCATCAGTGCAATAACATGCTCTTTTTCTTCTTTTCGGTACCACTGTAACAGAAATTTTAAAGTCTTCTGCAATGACTAGGTAAGGAACATCTTGTTCCCTATCGATTTCCATATCTTTCCGAAATTAACCTTTTCCCACTTGTTCAGATGCGCTTGCAGCCACAAGTGAGTTTGGTATGATGCCACTGACATAGCTGTCCAGCTGCTACCCCTCAGACTGCGAAAACTGCTCCAGCAAACCAATCAGGCAATGTTCTCACAGCCATCAGTGCAGTTATTAATCACATCAAAGTGGGGTTGTTCCTGAGATGGTGAGAAGGGATGGGGAGAAGGGGGTGCATAAGATGAGAGAGAGAAACCAGGCTGTGTCAAAGGCATTCAGAAAGAAAAATAGATTAAGCCCCACAAGAGCAGCTTTAAGGGGTTTTGTATCAGTGGACATGGTGTTGAAAGGGAACACCTATTAAATGCTGTTTAATTAAGTGAATTTGGGAGGCTTTTAGTCGGACCCTGAGAGCACTGGTTCAAGGAAGGCACAGCTCAGCAGCCACCGAAAAGTCGTCTCCACTTAGCTTTGCTGAGATGCTTGATGTGCACTGTCTGGGACACTGCCACCACTTCCCCAGAAAAAAGCCCATCCACCAAGGTGAACTGCAGCCAGGAGAAGCAGTTTTATGACTCTCCTGCCTTGAAAACCCAAAAGAGCAATGTCTAGGTCTGCTATAGTCACATACAGCAGCCCAGATGTGACACCAGAGACAGAAGATTTTACAAGTCAACTACCAACGAACAGGGTGGGGAAAAAATTGCTTTCCTGTCCCTTTTGAGACTAAATTTGGGACAAATAAACCAGGATACTTGACATTCTTTGAATCATTTAGACTTTTCATTGTAGTTAGTCATTTGTCATTGGGTTGGTACGCCCACTGGTTTCTTTTCTATTACTAAATTTAAGGAGACCTTGAGACTGATGAAAAGCCACAAGTAAAAGACTGAAGGATCAGGCTATGTCCTTTGTGCAGAGGATGGGATACACAGCATGAATTGTGCTTCCAAGTCCTTTGGCAGAGGGAGTCCAGAGTCTCGTCTGCTTGCTGTGGCCTCTCAAAGTCCTTCCAGTCAGAGCATTGCTGCTACACAAGTATGGTAAGAAAATATCTGTCACTGCATTTGGTCACAGAAAAAAGCTGCTAGGAAATGGAGCCTCCCATCTGTCAGAGAAGTTGCCAGGAGAAATGTTTGTGCAGCAGAAGGAGGTCAAAGAAAGGACAGTAGTGTTTTTGGGAAGTAAAGGGGGAGAGTGAGGTGAAAAGACATTTTTTTCTTGTTAGGATAACTCACAACAGAGGAGGTGCACTGACACCCCTTCTCGGGGTTATAAGTCGAAGTTCAGAGCTAGTTTCCCAGCTGAGTAATCCACTGGCCTGATTCTCCATTGCCTGATGACTTGCAGAGCCGTTTACAGCAAGGCACAACGAGGGTAAGATGCTACAACAGGACTGATCTGTAAATGACACAACATGAAGGGCAATAGAGTTTGGCCCCAGATGTGAGAAGTATAGAGGTAACTTCCATTACATTTAATTAGTGCTATCACCATTAATTTCCTGTGCATAGACAGCAGAAGACATCCTTTTGATTTCAAATTAATTAACACATAATGATTAATCTGATAGGGTACATCTTTTCAGGCAAGAGTGTCCTCTTGATCACAGTTTGGGTGCCAGCACCACTCATCATCTGTGTGTTTTAATTTCTAACTGCTCTCCAGAAGCAAATTTAGCTCTGCAAATCTGTCGATGGAATGAATGACTGGCTGGTTTCCATGTTCTGTGTGTTTTGTTCATTTGATAACACACTGAGAACATCTTGGAAATCTCTTCTTTTTTTTTTCTTCTCCCCATGCCCCCCCCTCCCCCCCTCCCTGTTCTAAGGAGGTTTCAAGGTAGAAATTGAGGACTTTGCACTAGTGAGAAATTTATACCAGCTCTTTACTACAGAATGCAAGAAATGAAAAGTTTCTAAAATTTTAAAAACACATAAACAGTTTATGGCAGGTTCCCAGACAGATTTGTCTCACTTCAGTTGCCAGCATTTAACAGAACCATTCTCCTTGCCACCAACTACAGTAAAGTGTGTTTGTTTCAGTGAAACAGGATCTTGAACTTCATCAGTTTCACACCATATTCCTCACACTGTATGATACCTACTGGGTAGCTCTGTTAATATTACTCTTCCCTTTCCATTTGTCAAGTGATTCCTCAATCACACTTGTTTAATATTTATCCACTTTCTTTAGACGTTTATGAATGCAAACATCTCCATATCCAGGTGCACCAACACTTGAGCAGACAGCCTACAGTTAACTTTAATATTGAAAAATCTGCAGCTAAACTTGTCGTTACATAGACATGAATTAGAAGGTAGCAGCAAATTTCAGATACTTTGACTTAGGAAAGCCTTTAAATTCCCAAGACATTCCATATCCATCCAGAAAAGTATCTGAGCATATTTATGGTAACTGGGCTGTTTTGACGTTACAGGCGAACACTAAATGAGCTTTTGCAACATGGAATGAAGAGGGAAAAAATTTGCTTTATTCATAACCCATAGCTAGGATGACAAGTTTTTCTATTGTAAACTCTATGAACTCAGTTTCTGAATCAATAGCTACATTTAGGTAACCACTAAAAAAAAAAAAAAAAAAAAAAGAAGGGGAGATAAAAACCCAAAGATCCTTCATACTATTATTGTGGAGTCATTTATGTGAACAGTTTTGTTCTGCATTCTGGTTCAGCTACACGTTTTATGGCAGCTCCATCAGAGAGAAAGATCACAGTATCTATCCATCTCTGCCCCAGTAAAAAAGAAGAAAGATGCAGCTAGCATGGTGCCCTCAGGCAGGAACAATCATAATTTTTGGTCTGTAGCATCCAGTCTTTTCAGTTACCATTTATTGGGACAAACCACTGCTTGAAGACTGAGGATTCCTCTCTGACTCTGAAGTATAAGCAGATGACAAAAACCTTTTCAGTCTTTAAATTTAGGACCTGACTTTGGGCATCTAAGTGCAGTTGAGGTCCCCTTTTCCTGCCCATCATCATTTGAGTTTTAATGCACACTGAAATCGTAGCTGCTGTGGGAAGATATTAAAGTATTTCATCTCTTCAGCATGCATATGACATTTGCATTGGAAGAAATGAAGGACACTCAAGTTTGATATTCAAAGCACCCCTGGAACATCCATGTGAAAACTCACAAGTGAAGTGACTCCAGAGAATGAAGCTTTCCTGGAAGTGTGCCAGGTAGTGAAAGCTGTAATAACACTTCAAGCTTTCTCATATGTTGGTAAATATAAATTTGGTTAGGTTTCTGTCTGCATGAAGTCTTTGGTAAAATTCTTGTTCAGAGGCTGCAATATCTGCTCTTCAAAGCTGAATTCAAAGAATACTCTTTTCAAAGCAGAAGTCCTAGGGCTGGTTGAGACAATCAGTGTTGCTCACTCTGAATAACTGCACTGGAAGCTGATGGTATCATCGTGCTTCATTGCAATCACAATGTGAGCTCACTCATAATTAAGAGGAAACATTACAGATATCACTGAATAACAATAGCTGAAGATGTTTCCATTTTGAAACAGCAGAAGACTGTGCTGAAGAGGGAGAGGGAGAATTGTATTTTAAGCCTCCCAGATACGCCAGTGAAAGTGCATAAATTCAGTGCACAGGTTGTCACAACCAAGGAAACAAAACAGCAGTGATAACAGTAACAGCAGCAATAATTTTGTAGTACCCTCAGTCTGAGTCTGGTCCTTTTGCTAAAAACTGTACCCTAGCTGGTCAAAAGAGACAGCCTACGAAGCTATGAAAAAAATCAAAGCTCTGTAAATCTGGAATTAAGCTCTTTTAACTGGAATTAAAAGCAGGAAAAAAAATATTTCTTACAATATATCTTACAGCTCAGAAGAGAAAAAAATAAAAAGGCTTTCTAAAATTTTTAACCACTACTATGAAAAAAATTGGTGAGCTCCAACCTGTAATGCATGATCCAGCTGTTAATATAATGCACCAGCCTGCAATTATTCCATCTGTGCCTCTGCTCTGCCACAGACCTGAAGCCTGAAAAACTGGAGGACAAGAACTGGTGTTCTTGGCTTGGCTTTCCACCCCCTTTTATTTATTTATTTATTTTAAGTTAGCAGGAAGGGCAAGGAAAGGCTGTTTGCCAAGTGTTTAAGTTGACAGTTTGGATGGATGATTGTTTGCTTAGCCTCTAGGCAAAGCGAAAGCAGAAATCCAGACTAGTCTAGTTTTTAACAATGAGAACTCTAGAAATAAAGACAAGATGGGAAAGAGAGGGTGTAGGAGTACGGGCAGCAATAGCTGAAACAGGGTAGGGGAAAGAAAAAAAAAAAAAAAAAAGCAAAAAAAAGTAGAAGTTGCTTCCAAGAAATATATAGCTGTCCCTTTAAGTCTGTGTGCCTCTTTGGCACATGTACCAGGGGAAGGATTACACTTTAGTAAGGAAGTAATGCAAACTGGTCTTCATTTGGTTACCATGGATATGGCACTATTTGAGACAAAGCCTACCATTTGCATTGCAAACAACCAGGAGCAGTGAAGGATACCCAGCTTGATATTCTGGCCACACAGTGTCCCAGGTTCTTCCTCGTGACTGATCGTAAGTAAAACAGCCACCAGCTTTGGTACCAAGTCTGCGCTTGGTACCAAGAGAAGGAGGGGAAGGGATGTTGCATTGCAGGTGGAGAAGGAAGAGGCAGAATAGCATGCATCTGCAGAACAAATGGCATTTCTGGTGCTACCTAGTGTGAAATAACTGACAGGTAGGTATGGGGATCATTTAGCTTTTCAGCTTCCCCCCCCTCCCTGGGGTATTAGATCTGGATCAATATGCTGGTAATCTGGAATAAGTCATTCCCACAAACACTGGCATGGAATAGGAAGCGGCCAAGTCTTATGACTGCTGGGCTTTCATGCAGCAGTTTTTATCTAGCTGAGTGTCCTCTTCATTCTGCAGAAGTACTGTATAAAGTACCTTAATTTTATACAAAATTCAGTTAAATGAGCAAGATGAGCAGTCCCCTAAGCAGACCTAGTGGGAACCAGTACAGTACAGTTAACAGTGAAGAGGGGAATTGTCTTGTTTCCCTAAAACAAATTGCAGATGATTGTTTGTCTATTAAATTGCTAGATTGTCCGTAATTCTTTTTTATTGCTTTAAGCTTTGCCAGATATATAGTCACACATCATTTTTATTTCATCTGACATGGAATACAAACAGTATGACCCTGCTTCTATGGACAGAAATGGCCAAATTGCCATCGGTTTGAGTGAAAAAAGAACTGGATCCCAAACAGTTAGCCCTCATCCATGAATCAAGGGGTTTCTTTCCAAAGGATCTTAGGCATGGATTAACCAGAACAGTAGATCAGACGTTTGGCAAAAACATTGTTTCCTCCCTTAGCACTGTATTAGGCACATCTTTGATGGGGTCAGGGCAGATATAGCATTCCAGGATATTCTTCTTGGCTCCCCACTTCAGGATAGTGGCCCACAGCTGGTGACAAGACATCAGCACCATCTAAGTAGCTTTCTTTGATAAGGAGAGTGCAGCCAGACCTCCTTCCACCTTTACACCACCGTTCTCTGTGGGTATGGAGGGATAATTAGGACCACCAACCCCTCAATTGCCCACAGAAGGGTCCACAACACAGTAGCTTTGCACCAGTATAATCCCACTTACAGCAACGGATTTGTTTCCTGCTGGTGTCTGCGAGTGAGAGAAGCCTCAGCCCCAGACTCATTTGACCTTTTCCTTTCTTCTAAAGCAGCAGCTGGTGTCATGCCTAGCAGTGGACACATTTTCTAACACTGCACTCACAAGGAACTCAAGCGCACTGCCATCATGTCCCTGAGGAAACACCGTGAGCAAAGAACAGGGAGCTTTGCAAAAGGGTTACGTTACCTCTTTGCCCTGATGTCCCACCTCAGCACGTTCCTGGAACTCCCGCTCAGACCCCGTAGCAGCACAGTAATATGCACCCCTGAGACTGGCTTTAGAGGCGTGCAGCAACATGATCAGACCCAGACCTACACATACCCTGATGATTATTTCAGGTGTTCCCAGCAGCCCTAATGCTAACTACCGACGGGAGAAATTTTGTCAGGCCTTTCAGTGAATGTGCTGCTGGAGAGAGGGACAGGGAAATGGGCAAGCGCTAAACACAGAAATACTGCTCCAACCTGATGGTACCTGTGTAAACACCATTGGACTTTGCGTGCACACGCTTCAGTCTTTTCCTACACTTTTGGAGCACCTGGAAATGAAATAAAGCCCTGGGTCTGCTCTTTCCTTCTCTTTCTCTGTACCAGCCCACAAGCAGGTCAAGAAGGGAGAAGGAGGAAGGTGGGACTTGAAGTGGGAGAAAATACCTGGACTGGCAGCTCTCTCCGTGTGACTCCGACAGCTCTCCAAGACTTCAGGTCCTCACCCTCCCCTTGCAGCAGTGCAGAGTGGGGTTGTATCACCCATGGGTGCTCTTAGTGCTCTTCTAGACGCACCCTGCAGCAGCAAAGGAAAAGGATAGAAAAGGCTGGTGACAGCCTGTCTCATCAGGCCAGAGCAAATGTAAACCGTGACCTTATGTAGGTCTCCTTGAAAAATGAACGTAACATTTAAATTACTTTTAGCCCCATCCTCCTGCTCTGCAGGACCGTTTCCTTCCTCTGCAACAAAAATGATTAGGAAACCGCTTTCTTGGCATTTCTTTAAACACTATCATACCAGCCAGTAAAGATGTAGAGAGGCAGGCGGGATGGGAAGTCTCTTGAATGACAAAATGACTTGGACCGAATAACCTATGAAAAGAGCTGTTTTCTTTAATGTCTGAAAATAAGTTTGGGCTCAGTCCTCCCATCAATGGGTCTGTTCCCTCTGTGTGTTCAGTCCTCTGTTTATTTTAGTAAAAAATATTTTGTTGCTTTAATTCTATTAATCCTGCACAACTACAAGAGGGATGGGAAATGCAAAATTCCCTGCCTCCTCACATCAGCATGACAGCAAATTCTATATAGTAATACTGAATCTATAAATGGTAGATATCCCGCTATTTCCACTGGTTTCAAGGGAGTTAGAGATATTCCAAAAGAGGTAAATGGCCTGCTATTTTTATTTTTAGCACTGTCAGAGCCAGGAATAACTCACCCTGATTCTTATGGACAAGGCTAAATTTGCAGAACGGACATTTAGAACATTTGTTTTTTCTTCTCAATAAAACTAGGATCTTTAAGTCATGTTAAGTGTGTTGGCCCTTGCAATGTCATTCTTACAGGTCTTATTTCAAAGTATAACTTCAGTGCAAACTGTTCTTACATTTGTTGCTATTTATAGCAATGCAGCCCAAGAGGAATCTGCTTCTCACCAAATTTTATATCCCTACCCCACCCTTACATATGAGCTTAGACTTCTTATTTGACGATGATGATTCAAAAAGCCAGTTCCAATTATGGGATGGGTATGCATTTCACTAGTATCTCAGTAATGTCCTAGCATGGAGAAGCAAACACCGATTCTGCTCAACTGCAGCTAGTCAGACCTGATCTTGCAACAATTTTGGAACAGATTTGGGTAGCTTCAGGTTAGTTCACAAGCAGCCTGGCTGACTTCAGTCAGAAACCAGCATGCTTGGTATGTGTCAGCACATAAAGACAGACATCAGATGAGGCTGACCCCCTATCTCAGATCAGAGATACTAAGTGTTCACCTGGATTACCCTGACAAGTGCTTAACCATAATTGCTTCCTTTTTTTCACTTTGCAGTGCAAAGTTTCAACTGATTTTTCTTTCATATGAAAGTGGACAGGTTTTGCCCCAGGTTACTCCCAATTTAACTGACAGCTACTTCAGGTCTAGTTCTGAGAATACAAAAGTCAATTTAAAATTACCCACTGAGAATTCGGTTCAGGCTTCATCCACATCAGACTCTGCTAGCCATCACAAGCATTAATTTCCCCCATCTGTGAACTAGCACAGGAAATCCTGAGGGCAAAAATTTTACTTTTCTGTGCTGCTAAGAGTATGTTTTGCATACCAGGGATGGGCAGGGAAGGGGGGGCTGTAATCCTTTGTATTGTAGACCAGGTTTTATGTCCCATAGTCAAACAGAGATGTCATTTAAACAGTTGCTAATCCTATCCCTATGTCTGAGAAAACAAAAAGCATAGTTAATAAATCAATAGCTTAATCTGACTTTATATGGACCAATAAAACTACACAGCTCAATATCTTAGACAGTAGTATCATTAGACATTGTATATTTAATTACTTAGATATCAGCTTCAGGCTTTAGCCACTGGTGATGGCATTGTCCCGTGCACGTGGAGTAATGCAGTATGAGATGCAGCCATGCTGTGTTAGACTCACCTTCTCTCTCTATTAAATGCGTTTGTACACAGCGGAACAGCAGAAAAGGAATTTTGTCCTCCAAAGATACTTCCCTTGGCATCACCCTTCTGCCAGCAGTGCTTGTCTGGGGTAGGCTTACAATACAAATGCAGCTTCAATTAAAATAAGGGAAAGCAAACAAGGTTTATGTGGGCCAGCACGGGTGCTGCAGAGCATGCCGTAACACTCCTTCAGAAGCCAGGGGAGGGACAGGTGAGAGTCTCCAGCAGCTCTCCCATCTCAGCTCAGCCACTCTGAATATCTCTCAAGATTTCCCATTCCTAAAGGACAGAGGACAAACATTTGCCTAACCTGGGCTGATATTTTCATAATCCCCACCCATTCACGCCAAGAGGAAACCTGTTTTTCAAATACACTTTGTCTACTCTGTGTCACAGAAGTGTTTTCAAGAACAGACACGTTCAGGAAGTTATGTACTATTGAGTTTTTTCTTAAAGTGGTGTGGGAAGTTGATGTGACACAGATTTTAGTGCCAGCAAGACCTGTATCGTGAGGGCTGCTACCCTGTTGATGCTGCAAGTCAACCTGTCCGTGCACAGTCTCATACGTGAATGCAAAACACTCTGGGCAATCCTGTGGGGTGAAACAGGTACAGGGAAGAGGTCCCAACAATGTCCCAAACTGGACTGCATTAACAGGGTCAGTCCATGCCATCTTCTACAGGTGTGAATCTCCAGATGTCTGCAAGGAGCCAGCCTGCCCACTTGGCAGTCAGGTGCCCCAGGGATGGTGGCGACCGCAGAGTTCATCAGGACAATAAAAATTCCTGGTGCCTTCACGACTCTACTTGTGGAAATGGCACAAACCGCTCTCAAACCTCAATCCCAAGAACAAACAAGACTTTCAAAAAAACCCAGGTGAGCTAACAAAAATAAACTCAGCACTTGAAAACTAATGAAAATAACAACACAGCCAAAGCCTACAAAGCTGCTCTCATCAAACTTGAAAAAAATAAATAAACAGCCTGACAAACAACAAATCCAACCTTGCAAAGCTACTTTCAGCAGCACAATATTCCCAGACACGCCACTGCTGCAGGGTGTGCCATTTCAGCTAGGGGCAAGGCCGCTTTCACTAGCCCCAGTGTAGCAGAGCTATCGAGCAGACCAGCTAACATGGGTACCACCCAGGGCAAATCCCATATCCACAGCCTGGCTTAGCCTCTGACCTCCACTAAAGATTTTGGGCAAGTAATTTGACTTCCCTGTCTCTGCACCGCACCCCTTGTAAAATAAGGATTCTGGCAACCTGGTACATGTATATTGAGGTATGCATACTACTTTACACATTATTATTATATATTCCCTACAGCCAGCTAAAGTAAGTTCTCACTGGGGATGAAACATCTCCTCTGCAAGCACATGCTACACACTCAGAAAGCAACACTCGTGAAGGAAAGGATGCCCTTGAGCAGCCCTTTGACCAGGAATCCTGCCCAGAAAAGTCTTCATAATGCCTCCCTCCATGTGTATTGAAAGCTCAAAGTTCATACTTGATGGGCTTCATGAAATAAGCAGATCATGAAACCGTAGTCAGGTAGGATTACTAAACCAATAACTGAGGCTAGAAAAAACAGGATCAAGGAAAAACTTCGGAATCTAATCTGGAGCTCTGTAAGAACTCCAGGAGGGGAGCTACTTATCATGCATGAATACCCATAAATAACACATGATTTTATTAAGTGTTATTTATTCTTCCTGCTTTCTTCCTCCCCATCTTCTACACTTTTCAGCTTCCCCCTTTGTCAGTGAGGAAGTCCAAAACACAAACTACTGGTTATACGTGTAACTTCAGTCTATTTATTATCCCTATTCTCTCTCGCTTGAGGGTAGATGTACAAAGCTGGAAAGAATATAAGCACAACAGAGCTGTGCTGAGCTCCATCGAGCTCCTGGAGCACAGTGCTAACTAGTTTGCACTATTGCATGGCATTTTATCAGAGAGAAACAAGTTTAACAGCACTAGCTGATATCGCTGCAAGATGCAGCAAGACACTCAGCAGAGCCTGCAAGGATGACTCTAAACACAAAGTTGTGTTGCACAATGTTCATATAGCAAACTCACCCTCACAAAATTGTGTTATTTTCCTTGGTAGAATCCCAGTCTCTTTAAGACAAAAACCCCAGCTTGGATTAGTGATTTATCAGCACTTGTATTCCCTTTATTTTCAGAGCATTCAGTGGACCATTATACTAAAGAAGTGAAGTGAGAAAAATCAAATTGAAGAGGCCAGCAGAAATAAACCAGCTTCTCTTCCAAAGCTTTTTAAAGTCAGACACGGTATACCAATGCCTTTGCAACACCCAGCATGATGCAATTTATCATTACTGTGAACACAATTTATTACACATACAAAAAATAATTTCATTATGATTTTCATCAGGACTCAAAAAGTGGGTTTCAAAGACATCTGGCCCTGCAGTATGTAACTGCTGGGGCAAATGTCATCCTCAGTTTTCTTTCTGAGCTTTCCATATATACAAAATCCTTTGATTTTGTTCAGATTTCTGATCTTCCCACCACTCTTATTTAATATTTTTCCCAAAAAGTATCAAGTGAAATTTTACAAGCTCTCAAACTCATTAAATGTTTCTGATTTAGTAATATCAAACTAATGTTATTGTTATGGTTGAAATTATTTAATAAACTCAATTACTATGTAAAAAGCCCAACTTTTAGACTGGAAAGAAAAAAAAAAAGAAACCCTGTGATGAAAATGTTATAATGGCACATTTTGAAGAAGTCCAGAAGAAAGGTGATCCTAAACAGTTTCAGGTCAAGACAGGCTATTATATAGAATACAACGTTCTCGTTTTGGCAGATCAATATTTTAAATGAGGAAAACATTTAAAAATGTTCTAACCAGCTTTATCTCAAATTCCTTTCCCTACTCCTCCCTCAACCTCAAATTACTTTGAGGAGAGTCATGTCCTGTTAAAAGATATGTCTGTCTTTCAGTAGCAAATGTTCTAAGTTTCCAAAAGATGCAATGAGAGGAATATTATTGCCAAGTGGTAATCAGCTGCTCCTATAAAGTTTGCAGGCAGAGGTCCTGTGTTTCGTGGGAAACCATAGCACCATTCACATCCTTCTCTCCGCGTACTCTTTCATTTTGTATAAAGCAGGCTTTGGCCGGGACTTCAGAGCATATACACTTTGCTGTGGCCCTTGGTAGAGGGTGAAAGGCACATACTTGTCCCCTCAACTCCATATGAGCCACAAGAGGGGTCTATCCCAAAGACCAGGTGTTAAAATGTTGCTCATTCATTACTGGGGGCATTCAGACTCACCCACTGCAAAAGATGTAGGATTGCTCCAACAAAGCTGAGGTTATATTTTCAGTAGACGGAGTGGATTTGCACAATGGGCAAATTTCCCTCCTTATCTCAGTGTGACCCCACTGAGTCCAGAGCAATTCCCCAGAGTTTGGGCTCAGAAACAGCAAAGCGTGTGCTTAGAATTGGGCACTGCTTCCACTGTTTTGCTGATAAAACCAGGCTTATAATTGAAGTTAGGCAAGCTGGACTCAGTCCTTTAGCAGTAGTCCTTCTGTCAACTTTTCTGCAATAATATTTTAAAGTTTCCTTCCCCATCTCCTGAAAAAAAATAAAAATCAAATAGCTCAGCTTCTTCCTCAGAGATTTAAAGCCACAGATGCCCTCTATACTAATAAAATCTAAAAGTTTGGTTGATGACCTGTGACACTAAAGTGAAACTATTCCTCTCACAGCTATTTCTAGAACAGCAGGCAAAAAAAGACAACATTTTTCAACAGGGCAGTCATTAATAAGGAGTTATTTGCATGTGTGCATGTGTCTGCTTTCCTGTGGGTGTCTATGGGGAGTGTACAAAACTAGAAGAAAGTATTGAAAGTATATATTTCCAGCATTCTCTGAGAAGTTAGCCAGAAACATGACAAGGAACAAATCTGGATGGGGAAACGACTGATATGTGCTCTTCGGCAACCCATGGCACAAAGCGCTCACCCTGGGCTCTTGCTCTGTCTTTCCCGCTCCCCTTTTGTCACACGGGAGACTCCAAGTTAGAGTGCTAAAGACAATTTGGGAAAACAGCATATAAACAACAGGGCCTGCCCTGTCCTGTGACTGCACGTTCCCTAGAGATGTCTGGTTGGAAAGTTTCTGAAGAACTTTCTTTCCCCAGTGAAAAACAGGGTTATGTTGAAATTGAGATTCTTATGAGAATGAAGCTTTCACAAGCTGGGATTTTTATTTTTTTTTTAATGTGGAGGGGTTTTAGAACTTTTTTTAAACAAGAACATCTAGAAAGATATTTCATTGTTTTTGCATCCTGTTTTCCCACTCTGCTACTGTGCCACAACTGACAAACATTGCTCAGCAACTACAAAAAGTGGGTTAAAACCCCCTTTATTTTCTTGATTACATTCAGATCTTTGTCAATAACAAAAGTGTGTGGACATAGGCATAGAAAATAGTAAGCCGGTGTCTAGAGAATGGTAATGTGATTTTAGGTAACATTTTCAAAACTGCCATAATCTAGGCCGTTTATATGTCCATAATTTTCTATTTTGTCATGCCTGCATACAGATTAATACCACTATCACTATCTATGCAAAGTTTGCTGGTTGTTATCAGTCACTAGGTGCCCTTTATAGGAGACAGAAAATTGCATATTTTATAAACATGATTCAGATCATAAACGTTTTGGAAACTATAGAAAGACAGAAAAATAGACTCTATCACTAGGTGCAGAATGACAGTCTTCTTCCAAGTCAAATCCATCTTCCATAGAGAAAGAAGTAAAACATTATTCTTCTGTCATTTATGTGATCTAATTCTATCCGTGCTAGGAGCCTGTTCATTATTTTTAAGGAGAGGATGCCACAGTCTAAATGCTTTATACAGGAACAAATATTTTGGGGTCACTCTGTCTTTTCTTTAGTATTTCAGCATTTGTGACACCCTCCCTAATAATTCTTGGGCTTAGATCTTTTTGGTACTGAAGATAACTGACAATCTTCACAGAACATCTCTGAAATATTCCAGTTCCCCTTAAAAGATGGCTGTAATAAAATAAGGCAAAAATCGGACAACAGCTTTTGTACGCAAATGTTTATGAAAAGGCCTGGATTATACTTGATTAATTGAACAGATGTGCAAATTTCCACCAGCAGAGGTCATTTTCACTCTAGAATGAGTTAAAGAGCTCATAAAAAGCTCATCTTTTTATCTAAGACAGTATCTTAAAAACAGTCCCAACGCCCTGGAGTATCCCTCAAAACAAGTAATCTGGGGCGGGATATAAAGATTGTTAAAAAGCTGAAGCAAATACTCCTAATTTGGTCAAATAAATTCAGTCTGTGCTGTCAAATACCAACAAACCCCCTGGTTTTACATCTCTTGAGCATATGGGATTGGTCAGTTTAAGCAACCCTGATGGCCTAAAAATTTTTCCTGAGCAATTATATTTGTCTAGGGAAAAAAGCTTGCCTTTGCAACATGAAAACTTTGTGTAAGTCTCAGTGAAAATGCAGTGGGAAAATGGGAACCATCTGTTTTCTCCCTTTTCTTTCTCATGTCTACCAGCATCATCTGTGACTCCCTTCCCAGAAGGCCAGATCCCACCCTGGTGCGCACTGCCTTGGTGGCACAGCTGCCGGTGAAGGGCATCTGACAAACAGACCATGTTCACAAGGACATACACACCACTCACCTGAGTGTGTCTGAAAGTTTGATCAAACTATGAACAAACACATACTGACATTTTGTATTTTATTTTAGTATTTTTGTTTTGTATTTTTATATATGTATATATATAAACTGCATAATGTATTTGCATTTTAGGTTTTTAGCTTTAGCAAAGGTAAGAGCTGTTATTTACAAAAGGATTCTAGAATAATAATAAAAAAAACAACCAGAAGATAAAAATGAAGAAATACCTGTCAGGCACAGCTACAGCATGAACCTGAGAAAGCATTAAACTGTTGTACTGTAACTAATTAAAAACAGAAACAAAAGGAAATGGGAAATCTGATAAAATGTGTAATCGTCCAAAATTAACATTGAGAGTAACACAATGATTCAGGTAAGTAGACATGTATGAGACAGGAGTTGACAGTAACTATTCCTCATACAATCATACTGAGAAACACACCTATGCTGGATATCAGAAAGCTTTGATTTTTTGGGTTTTGTAACCTTATAGGTGACGAGATGCTTAGAAAAATATTTCCCTCTACATTGTCACACTGCCATGAAAACACAGGCACACGCTGGCCAAACACCTCTCTGCTATTTAGTTTTTCTTTTTACTGAAACTACAAGATTCCACTATGGATGTATTATGTTATCTGATGAAGAAACACAGTTCAAAACCAGAATTGTTTAACATTGCCACAGAGTTTATCATCTGCAACATCACATGAGTTTTTTTCCCCGGCCCAAACAGGCACAAGGATCCCACTGCTATAAGCATGTACTGTTTTCTAAGTGCATAGAAATAATTTCTAAATTGTTCCAACACAAGAAATATAATTTTATAGTTTGTTTGGAGTTCTAGCTCATTTTTCTAGCAAGATGTATGAATTTCTTGAACTGACAGATTAATTGTTCCTGTTTTTTACACTCAGCATTTTGGTGAACTTCCTAACCCCAAACCTACTGTGGGACTATGTAACTCACATGGAACTGCAGAGATGATGCTGCTTTATCAGTCTGGTGTTTTCAGAACAACAACAATATATGTTCACTTCTTATAAAGCAGTCCCAGGCTAGAGGTCAATTGCAAACTGGGCTGTGGACAGGATGGTGTCTTGCACAATAACAGGCTCAGCAAAGATGGGCTTGAATTTGATCCAAAGATCCTGAAAGACAATGGGAAAACCCTGAACAAGACCCAGTGACAAAGATAGCAAGGGGTAGGATAGAGAGTTTTTTTAATAAATGCCATGAAGACTGTTATTGGGGGTAACAGGAAAGAGGGAGGGCAGGATGTGAAATATGCCTTCGAAGTCTGAAAACACTACTTGGCAATCACTATACAGGAACGAACGCTTGGCAAAGCAATAATAACCCTATTTCTCCTTGTTTTACACCAAGGACCGAAAGGGGAGTTGAAGGAGATTAATTACTTTGCCTGCTAATCAATGCAAAGACATATTTTTCTGCTCCTCCATCTCATAATTTTTATTTCATCTAGTTTGGGTTTTTTTAGGGTTGCCAGATGTCCCAGTTTCACTGGGACAATCCTGGTTTTTGAAGGTACATCCCATCTGCTCTTGAAAATATTTCTGTTCACTGCTCTCTTGTTGATTGTGTGCTTTTAGAGCAGCCAGCCAGCAAAGGACTGCAGGAGAGAGGCTGATAAATTATTATAAAACTATAAAAAGCTGCCCATATTTCCCCAACGCTGAAAATGAATTCTGTAGGGGCACTTTTTTGCAAAATTTAAATGGTCACCGTGGCACACAAGAAATTATGATTACAAGTCCCACTGCTGCTCGGAGATGGCCCCTTAATGTGCGCACATTTCAAACGGGAAGCGGTACTCCTGCCCTTCCTGGGCTGCTGGAGCTCCCACCACACAGAAAGCCCTGGACTTTTTGGTTGTGCAACCAAGGAAAGAGATCCTCTAAAAGCAGTGTAAGGGAGGACACTGCAGGAAAACCTCAAACTAAGAGCGGGACTTGGATCAGCAGTAGTTGCAGGTAAGCAATGAGGAGACTATGCTGCATCCCTGACCCAGGGAAGTCCCCCAAGGGATTGAGGCTACAGGTCGATGAGTCCAAAGTATCTAGAGAGTGTGGAAGCTCACTCCTACAATTTCAGGTCTTGATCTATTTCACATCTGCTAGCTCCCATGAATATATCACAATTATAATGATTTATCCCTAATATTATCTCCACATAGTTATCCCTAAAGCTCCAGCTACCGGAGTCATGTGTATCTTACAAAATCAAAGCAGTTCATTAAGAACAGAAAGTGAGTTTGCGGTCCTCACTAAAAAAAAAAGCTTGCAAAAATCAACTGTGAAAGGAGAAATGAAAAGCATGCCAAGTCAGTTATTTTCCATTCCTTTTCATGGTGTTCTTCCGAGGCTTGACTCATGGTTTCTGAATGCTTGGGGAGGAGAAGATCAAGAAAAAAGAGAAAGCGATGATACCTCAAATGGGAGGTCATCTTCCTCCAATCTGGTGCCACATTTGCAAACAAATCCCATCACAATGTCTCCTGTGCATTCCCTCAGACTTAACAGCATTCACACAACTCACACAAAGTGAGGTCACTTTGTTCCAGCAAATGTCTCATTAAAAATTGCCTTTGTCACAAAGGCTGCAAAGGACCTGACAATACCTACACTGCAGGCAGTGCTGGAAGTGGAGGCATAAAATTCCGAAAGTTAAGAAGCATAACTGCTAGCCTTTTCTCCCCCAAAGTGTGGAGAATTAGAAAGGAAAAGAAGATCTATAGCTTTCACACATCTGACACTGCAAACAATTATTTGAGTTTTTTAAGAATTAGAAAAATGGTAAACATATTTCAACTAGTACATATAAAGTATCATTAGTATATTTACAAACTAAATTAGTACAAACCTTTTCTTGTGAATAACAGCATGCAGGAGTACCAAGTTTCTAATGGGAGAGAGGGGTTTAGCTAGTGATAGAGTTCAAAAACAGGAAGAGTGGAGTACCAAAACCAAAACCCATCAATCTTGCTTACATGAAATCTGAAAGGAAGATTACATCCATGAACTCAGACATCTAGAATGGGATTCGTTTGTCCAAAAGACTGACTGCGAAGTGAGCCAGGGTCACTAGCTCAGGCACAGACATTTGCACCGCAGACAGCTGGAGTGAGATGGGATGCATCCCACTCCTAATGTTCTAGTACAGATAGAGGAACATCTGTTTTTAAAGAGTTTGGAAAGTCACCATAGCTGTCCAATACTTATCGAATGTAACAAACTGGGATATTATGTAATAACAACATATTTACCTTAGAGCACACTAGAATCATAAGGGACTGATACTGTCTGGAACCAGAAACTTTGTCTGCAATACTTATTCAGTATAGAAACTGTTTTGAAGGACTGAAGTGCAGCAATAAGAGCATGATTCTCTCATTGTCTTCTGGGGTAAAAATTTAGTGGGAGAACTTTGGGTTTTTTCCTCTGCATTTATAATTGATGGGAGGAAACTCTAGAAATGCTCATATTGCCTTTCCAGCTCTGCCTACAACAGTCAGCTGTCTCCCCAGCCAACACGGTCCTTCTGCTTCCTCTTCCTCAGGATAAATACCTTGCCTCCAAACACAAGCTCACTAGAGCAGGAAATTTCTCTTTTCTTGCATTGCAAAGTCCAGCTTAGAAGAGGTGCTTTGCTAACTGTTCCCATCCTGCTGCAACACTCTTCTAAGCACGGCCTGTGACACATCCACATCTCCCCTGGCACTGTAGTGGCCGGTCCTGGCCAGGTCTGAACTTGCTCACAGCTGGAGCATGACCCACACATCCTTCTCTGGGAGGAGGTTTGGGGAAGAAAGCTCCCATCTTGTGCTAAACGAGGTACCTATGACAGCATCACTACGTCAATGCGGGGTCCTTGCAGGATGCCATACTTTTAAGGCAGCACACAACAGGCTGGTTGCAAGCTCACAGATCACAAACTACTCAACTTAGATTAAAAAATGAAGCACATTGGTTGGCAAACATGACGACCAGCAGTTTCTGACAAGCTAACTCAAACTCTGCAGCTGTGTGCAACCTACCTCAATGTGCTCTGTCAACTCTGATGGCGTAACCAGGACATAGGTTTAACTGGTGGCAGACAGTAAGGAATGACTGGTATGGCTATGAGAGAAGGTTTTGAGACCTAATACTATGGCAGACACTTCATATTAGCATGTTTTTTAACACTAAAACCCCATGTGGAAAATACACATTATTGCATACAAAGTTCTATTTGCAAGGGTGGAGACACATACCTCAAATGTCACAAGAATCCTTGGTATCTTAATTTACTCAGTCTGTGGACTCAACTGACCACAGTACTTGCTTGTATTGTGTGTATAATGTTAGTCCTGTATCATCTACAATATATGGAAGTTATAAGTTTATTGCCAAATGCTTGTAGAGGAGTCAGATATATCTACCACTTATCAGCAAGCGTCTCAATAATTCATATAGCAATGCCAGCAATAGCGGTGCCACAATTTACACAAAAGATTTGCAGAAACTCTTTCTGGCTGCTACGTCCTATGTTTTTAGTAAGGATGCCAGTCGTTTTTCATTTGACATTTGTTCAATCTGAATTAAAAAGATATTAAATAAAATTTTAAAGCTGCACAGATACAATTCTAGGTGCATGGAGTGGAGAAGCACAAACAAGGCCTCTCACTATTTTTCATTTGTCTCCACATAGTGATTTTGTTGCTTTCATCCAAGACCGGGAAAGGCACTTTCACTCAATAAACAATCTTGAGTGTCACTCTTAAGTAGTTAAATTCTTTACAAACAAAAAACCTACACCTGGTGTTTGCCTAAAGCTACTCTGGTTTTGGGGTCCCTCAGACCTTTCTTCTCCCAAGGCTGAAATACAAATTTTTGTTCTAATATGGGCCTGGCAGAGAGCAATGAGCAAGCATGGATAAATTTTACAGTCCAGGTATACTGGATCTATCACTTCCAGGATAGATCCGATTCATACAGCCTTTTCCACAAAGACTGCCTGCATGCATGCAACATATCTGATGTTCCCCAAATACTGTCCACTTACTAGGCAGCATATGCGCAAGTATTTCTGTCCAGGAAGTGTGCTAGGTTCCCTCTTGTTATAAAATGCAGTTCCCACCCTTTGATTAGTTTTCTCTATGCCCCACATCACTTCAGCACCTCACTGCATGATTAGACAAGGAATTCAAATACCAAAAGCAAATGCATTTTCTTGGTATCAGAACTATGGTCATCATTTAGTCCAACCTGGATATGGAGAGATCAAGCGAACTGTCAACACTCCTTGATTTCAGAGACCGAAGAGGTTAAACTCAGTAGACCTCTAAACTACAGGCAACTGTTCAAAAGCCAGTGCATTGCTAGAGTATTGTATGTTCAATGGGCGGGTTAAAAAGCAATCAAGAAAAATGCAGAGGCAATTCTGCCTCTAGGATGAATTAATTCAGGGAAGGGAAAACAGTGCTGTTAAATAAGAAATGACACAAACTTTTATTTGAACTTGAAACAAATCAGATCACAGACCTTTGGGGAAGTGTAAAAGATTGTATTTGAATGTTTTCCATTTCTTACCCTTATTTTCTCTAATTGTGATCAAGATAGGAAGGGCCAGTGCTGAAATACAAAGGAAGATAACGATAGATAACGTTCTTAAAAGTGTTCTCACTGTGACAGGCTAAAGCATCAAAAACATAGGGAAATGCCTTTATTAGATATGTAAAGCTATTGCAAATAAAGGCTTAAGTGCTTCATTGCACTTGAAATAGTCTTTTACTTCCCAGATAAGATGAAACAGAATACAGAAAGAGAAAGAGGAGTTGCTTTGAGTCCCCTGTTGCACATCTGGTAGCGCAGTGCGGGGTTTTGGCAGCGCCGAGCACAATGCCTGGTGGCTGGTGGTCCTACCTGCAGGGAGCCAGCACGGCGGAGGAAAGGGGGGTAAGGCACCATCACCCCAGCCTGGAACACTGGCTTTCACCACCCAAATAATTCAGTGGGCCAGGAGGCAGGTAAAAAGGCAAACCAGACGTTGCAGTGCTCAACTCTGCCTTTCCCCCCTTGCTCTCTAAAGAACGCTAACGATGGTCTCATCTTCACCCTCGGGGAAGCACAGGAGCCCACTAAAAGGGCTCCCTCAGGCTGCCTGCCTTGGGTCAGCCTTTGCGATGGGGCTCCTATGCTCTCGCACAGCCCCACACTGCTTCCAGACCCTTCTGACACTGCTCAGCCCCTGCCATGTGTTCCTGTTATGGGAACAAATCACTGGTTAATCACTCGTGCTCTTTCCACCTCCTGCAAAACAGCCTCAGCTGGAAGCCTGAGCACAGAATGTTTGATAACTGCCCCCGAATGTTTCTTGGGAAGATGCTTATCCAGATCCACGAGTCTATTTCCTGCTTGCTGATCCAGTATGCCCCTGTTCAGCTGGGGTAACGTCTACATGCAGGGAAATTTTGTGTCTCAGCAGAATGATACTGTATTTTGTCTCACAGATAAGATTACATACGGGATTCCCAAAATTGTGATATATCAGTATTTTAAGTGATTGCACAGCAGCTCCATGTGTGCTACATGCCTCACTAGCAGACAGGGTACTTTCTAGTCCTAAAGGCAAAACAAATCACCTGTGTTTTAATTCAAAAAGCCTTGAGAGGCAGTGAAGTCTTAAAGCCTGCAAGCACAGACAGACCCACCAGCACCTATCTGCTTCAGAAATTGGACAAGAAATCTTTATCCAAAGCTCACCTACCTATTTGAAGGGTAGGGAGATAATGCATAACCCTTAGCCTGTTGCACTTACCTCTTCAATAGTTTTAATACATATCACCTCCCTTATAAGATCTCCTGAGCA
Source organism: Falco biarmicus (assembly GCF_023638135.1). Classification (NCBI taxonomy): domain Eukaryota; kingdom Metazoa; phylum Chordata; class Aves; order Falconiformes; family Falconidae; genus Falco; species Falco biarmicus. The sequence goes on from NC_079291.1 coordinate 20,455,044, forward strand.
CCCCACAACCTCTAATAGATTTATCCTTATGCACTATTATTTTTCTAAGGCAGGTGGACAACAAAGTCTCAGAGAAGATAAATGGCCTGCTCCAGACCACTCGGGAAGTCTGGAGCAGGGCAAGACTTTGCATATCATCCTTCTCAGGCCCATCATCTTCCCACCCCTTCTGAAAGACAGAGAATTACATTTTTGAAGGATCAGAAATAAAACCTATACAAAAGCAAATTGCCCACACCTGACCATCCCCCAAAAAAATATTTCATGAATAATTTTGCATAACATGTTCCTGTTATGGCAGGATATTGCACCCCTTCAGCTCCTGTCTGCTTCAGGTTTGGAATACTTAGCATTGCTGAAAATTTGGGGCATCTGTCTGCAAACTAGATTTTACATGTGTAAATCAGCAGGCACTACTGATAGCATGGGAGCACCCCTCACCATAGCTGTGGACAGATGAAGCTGTGCATGCTTTGGCATTCAGCATGTAAACCACTTGCTTAGTACTAAGTGGATATATTTTCTCCAAGGCAAATAAACCCATTTCAACTTCTGCCTATGACTTCACAGGAGATTTGAAAAATCAAGCAAACTCATTAAGGCAATTAAATGATCTTTAAAAAGTGAATCAACTCAGCTTTGGTTTCCTGGATTTTAAGGGAGGGAGGCAACAACAGAATTCTCTAATCTAATCATGACTTGAAAGTAAATAAAAATGAGAAAAACTGAAATAGTTGCTGACTCTCACAAGAAGGAACAGTGACAGACAAGTACTGTGTCACTTCAGGGACAGAAGGATTATGTTTCTCTGCTTCTACATAATTGTCTCTAGCTGGACAGATTTCCAATCGTGTTATCTACACCAAGGGAAGCATTACCAGATTAATTACTATAGTCTACAAGGTAGTCAGTGACCCTAGTATCTAAACATATTCAGCACGGATTATGACATTTAAATCAGGGAGGGAAGAACCTGTAAGACTTTGAGGGGTGCAAGGCTTTTCAGATATTTTGGAAGTACGAGCCTTTATACCATCTTTCCACAGTGTGTCATACCCTCACATACTTCCTAGTAAACAGTCCTTTACATACACAAACGCCTGCAACAGAGGTAACCAGGTACTAACTTGTTGCAGCTGTTTTTATCTAGGAAAAACAAATCTGTGAATGTTGTGCATCTAATAGTCCAAAAGACTTTAGCAAGGTTCCTGAAGCCTGTGGTATTAGGGCACTTCAGAAGGAAGATGCTCTGGCATTTTCAGTTGCATTTTAAAAATCCAACCTCATCTAAGAGTTCTGCTTTCCTAGATTCCCCTAAAGATTACTGGTATTTTTATAATGAAACAAAAAAAGTTCACAGTAAAGTAATAGTTTTGCAAAACCAAGGCAATTTTAATCTACAATTGTTTTTTGTATAATAGCAAGTTGCACTTTCTTATTTTTCTGTCTCGCTTTTAAGAGTCCAGAAAACTCCAGCCAAACTTAGGATTTTCATTCCAGTCAAAAAGCAGTTGCTTATAAAAAGAGATATTTTTTTTTTTAAAAAAAAAGATACTTCTGTGACCACTGACACTGACACTAGACCACTGGATTGCACACAGCTCTGTGCCTTTAATTTCAAACGGCAAAAGACTGTGGTGCTGCCCACCGAGGTCAGACCCACTGATGAAGGAAGCAGCTTGTATAACAGTCACAGGATCTGGGACTAGCAAAGTGCTTCTCAATATCTGAGGGTGACAATGTGCTTTTTTGGCAACAATCCAGCCAAATTAATCCAGCCTTTACAGGTAAAACAGAATACACTGACAGAAGCCCAGTTCCATTAGCATAAAACACCATCAACTACACCTTGCAAAACTACACATGCCATAGATTACTCCTTGCACTGCCTATCCATGGCAGCTACACCTCTGCTAATAAAAATGTGTGGCATAGACTGACACTGCCCCAGTCATTGACATTCACTGACATTATCAGCCAGTTTTGCTTGCTGAGAAATAACTAGCTGGAGACAGCAGCACTTGGGAAGTCACAGACAATAAGGAATATGCATTACCTGTCTGCCTGCAAGCGGCCATCCTGAAACAAGGGAGGGTGCAAATCCATGCTTCAGAATCAGCACCCTGTGGAGGGGAAGAAGCTGCAGCACATTCCTGGAGACAAGGGAAGAAATGGCCCTAAATAAGACCTACAGCCAGCTGAGGTGGTCTAGCTGCAAAGGCCACACAACTGATTGCTCTCAGGGATCCTTCTGGAGGAAAACTGCAAGTCAGGCTGCAGCCTGAGCTCAGTGGCCTCCCTAGCTAAGTCTCATGCATGAATGTGAGGGCAACAACAGTGGTCCAGGAAGCCCTTCAGGCTCAATTTAAATTTTAACACAACCATAAGTTTGAAACATCATTTCTTTTTAATCAAAATAATTTTCAGAATGCAAGTGCTCAGCCAGGGGTGAGTAATACTGGTGTGGAACATGCAGTGTACGCGATAGAGAATCCCCCAAACGCTTCACTGGCACTAGCCAATGCCTTGTGCACTGCATTTTTCCTTTAATAAGAATTTTTCTTCCTAGTCTTTGCCACTGTTTTATGGTTTCGCAAGAAAGAAGAGAGCTCGAGCCAATGCTTTGAATCATGATGCCCAGTTTCAGGCCTTATATAAATGGATAGCAGTGACACTAAACAGTCTTGCATCTGTTTTTACCAGTTCTGAATCTTACAAACAATTTTAGGTTCAAAAGCCATTTTCTCATTCTTCATATAGTCATAAAGACATTTATATTCTGGAACCAGTTTCCTTTCCTTTTTGCACAGCCATTAATACATTTTTTCTTTTTTGTTTCATAGCTGCCAAGTCTTGCACAGCTCCATGTGTGAATTTATGCAAATTTCAGAATGCGCTAATTCACATATTTGCAAATTGGCAAGTGATTGGCAAACATGTAAATGAGCTCATTTAGTCATTTTCCTCTTCCCTTAAACTTCAGCTTGAGATCAGTGCACCTTCCCCCAAGTTATGGCAATGAGGGGTGCTCATGCAACTGCCCCAAACCTGGCTGGTCTAGGAGCGGTTTGGGCTAGTTTACTCATGTGGCTGGCTGAGTATGGAAGGATGCTAAAAACCAGCATAGGCTGCTAATGTGCTATGGAGATCTCCAGATGTGGTAAGAAGACATAGGGGGAGTAAACAAGGCTGCAGAGGTATCAGCAGTAAATGGATGTGGATGTGGTCATGTTTAGCACAGTCAGGCCAGGGCTGGGGGCTGAGATATCTGACGGCGTGAAGAAATTCTGGCTGTGAGGGGAGCTGAAGGGCTGGTTTCACTGGAGGGGGCAGCAGTCTGGAAGTCTGGACCACAGCCAGCATCCCTGGATGAAGGAAAGATGGTTTGACAGAAGAAGGTTGTGGATCAGCAGGTATGGTGGAAAAAAACAATCTCTTGATTCTTCTGGTAGAGCCTAAGATTTTGCTGTAAAATGGGCAAGCAGTACATGGAGCCGAATGGAGATGTCCCAGCATCAGGCTTCCACGTGTTCTTCCCCCTCCAGACTATGCAGCCCCATGGGCACCCATCACCCAGGAGCTCCAAGCAGCAGCTCCTGCAGTGCCTGCAAGTGGCTGCTGGCAGCAAGGGTATGACATAGCTGCATAGGGGTGAGCCATTCCAGATGCGAGGTGGTAGGCAACCCTCTGAATTTTCCCTCTCACCCACAGCAGCATTCTGGTTTTTTTATGAAGGGCAATAGCTCATGGAGAAATAAACATGTGTCTCCAGTTTTCCCATTGCTCACAGACCAGCAATGCTGGGTGCAAAATATGTCCTGTTGAGCTACGTCATACGAGCACTTCTAAGGTTTAGGGCAACCTCTGGTCTTCTCCATTTATTTACCTGAGCCAGAAAATGTCAGAAGTTCTATCACACTATCTGCTGCCTCATACTTTGTGAGCTGAGGAGATCTCAGTGACTGCTTATTCCATCCAGCACCAGTAGTGTTGCTTCCCCTCAAAAACAATGTATTTGTAACAAGCTGTATCACCTCTAAAAATGATAGAAACTTCGTAAAGCGCCAGTAGTTTTGGGTGACCAAATTAGCAGAAAGTAGCTTCAAAAGGTTAAACAAACCATGACTAAGAAACTCAGGTAAACCAAAAGGAAAAAAAAAAAAAAAAAAAAAAGGCCAGAGAAAACATACAATTCATCTTCAAGTTATCTAGGGCAGCTTGCCTTAGAATTAGCTTAATTAGCTTCATTACCTTGTTTCATATGGAAATATTGTAGGAACAGTATTCTTTCTGTGGCACTCAGGTAGTTAAATCCTCACAATTTGCTTTTTGAAGCTTGGATTCTGCTGACTTTATTTCAAGCAATCAAAAGTATCTAATTTGCATTCACATTCACATTAGTGGTCCATATGTTAGCCCTGTTTAAAAGCTATATGCTGCATTCATTATGAAATACTTGGCTTCCTAGCTTTATCCTTTTGCTTTGAAATTATTGTGATAATATTGCAACTCTTCTATTTAGCCTATTCTCAAATACAAGGGTTTTTGAGTGATTTGATTCTTTTTCAAAGTCTTCCAAGGGTAGGGCTTTTTAATTTTTGTTTACAGTGTTATGGGAACTTGCAAATTGGCAAAATAACTCACTACAGTCATTTAATATGACAGTGTATTATTCCTCATACCTAAAGATTCATTAAAATATCAGGATTTCAATCTGTCTCTGCATAAGATTTCAGACCACACACAGCGTCATGAAGTACATGCCCTTCAGAGTTCATCATGCTACTTGCTGAACTGAGTCAGCCTCTTCAAATGATAAAATTTAGTTACATTACATTATTGTTCTGCAAGTTTCTTTCCCATTGTGGAGCACAGAGTAAGGCATTTCCTTCTTACAGTGTTCATAATCCAAATGAAACAAAATTAAATTGATAGAATTAAGAAAACTGAGTCACTGTCACATAAAAAGACTGTGACAGAGACATCAAGGTCTTCCCGGATATCTTCCCCTGCCTGGGATAGAAGACCACATACCATATACTATTACCTACTTCATCAGGTCATTGCTTTGTCAGAACCTGCTATAATGCATGCGTAAAAGCCATCACCAAAGTATTACTTCCAGAATGTAGTGTATATGACAGGTTTTATTCACTGGCTTAGATATTGCACATTTAATGCCCATAGTTTGGGAAAAGAATACTATTTCTTTCCATAGAAAACTCTAATAAATGATTTCCCCTTGGAGACTGATGGTCAATACCCCTGAAAACTTGGAAGAGCAAGTGCTTTCTCACCTGCATGTTCACTGTGCCTTCTGACACTTGGAAAATCCTTTCCCACTTTAGTGTTTGGAAGCTCTCTGGACACCCTAAAAGGTGAAGAATAATGAGCTGTCTGCTATAAAATGAACATCACGAAAGGGTATCTGCTGAGTATGAGACAAATATCCTGAGGTAAACACCTCAAAAAAAGAAAAAAAATTAGAAAAACTCCATTAAAAAGCCAGTGATCTGGAAAAACATTATATCTGTCATTGATCTTAAGTTTTTACATGAAAACTGTTTAAGCAAGAGTTTCTTGGATAGGTGGAAGAGAAGTGGCAGGTTTACTTGGATTGTTCTGAGGTGTGGAGTTTTAAATCATTAGTTTTGTTGTTTGGTGACATCTCAACCTGACTCCACCAACAAATTTACATGGTAACCCTGAGAATGAATTGTCATTAATGGGCAGTGAGTTAATTTACAATTAATTCCCAAGTGCAGGAGCTACATCTTTCATAACAAAGCCTGTGTATGGGAGAAACATGAACAAAAGCCATTGGGTTATGATGGTATCCAGCATGAAATCAGAAATGCAAAGAACAAGCTCCAAATCCCATTGTTTATTAAGAAATTTAAGAAAAGACCCTGAGCATCCTATTCTGATCACACATAGAATGGAAAGGAACAGAATCAAATGGAATTGAATAAAATAGGAGTAGAATAGCATAGAACAGAATAGAATAGAGGAAAGAAAATTAAACCATGAAATGTGAGACATCCAAGCATGAAACCTGTGGTACATAAAAGAGTACAAAATCACTACAGAGCATTTCTGATCGTTGTGGGCACATCTCTGGCACATAACTCTTTGCACTAAATAGGAAATACTGCCTTTATTGGTGGACTACTTCTCTGCATTTTTTAAAAAATGGAGCTCTTTACAACACCTGAGTAGTATAATAACACACAGTAAATTGCAGCTCTCTTTCTAGAGGACTCTGAGTGAGGTAATCACAAATAATGATCCACAACTCACAAGTGAGTTTTTCAACAGTTCTTTCTGTGGTATTAGTTTAAACACATCATGCCAAGCTTTATGTAGAGTGAAAAAAAGCTAGGAAAAACTCAATGTGCATAATAAATAGACTGACTTTTTCTGAAGTCCAAGAGAATTCAGATCAGCACTTAGTATTGCTAGACATTATGTTGAACCCTCCCCTCCCTGCAAAAGCCCAACAGTTTAGAGAATATAGGCAGAAAGCCAAAACTTTAGTGTTAAAATCAAACAAGCTCCTTAAGTCAAAGACTATTAACCCTCAAGTAGTTACAAAAGAGCAATATGCCAGGAAAAAAGAACAAAAGTATACATTGATGCGTCAAAAAATTACCCTATCTGCATTCCATCTCCACCTATATAATACCTCCTTGGGTTACAGCTATACTAGCCATACTGTGTGTGATCACTCTTGAGAGCCAGTCCCTTTGGAGGAACAAGAGAAGTTTCGGTAACACAAGTGAAAAGGCACAGATACACCATGTGCAAGATGCTTCCCACTGCGCTGACTCACTGGCAGTAAGTACAGCTCTGAACATCGTGAAATAATTTGTCCATAAGACAGTGGGGCCCCATCCTTGGTTATGGTAAGTCACAGAGAGCAATGACTACAGCTGCTGTAGGTGCTCTGAGGGTAGCAGAGCAACACTGACTCAGTCCGGCTGCAGTTCTGGGTCAACTGGTCCAGTTTTCTGGGCAGGTGTAAACGAAACCTGGTAAGAAAATCAATAGGGCTGAATATTTGCTATGGTTGGGGTCATGCTTTTCTTTTAGCATGTGCTTGCAAGTCCCATATGAAATAAAAATTGAAACCTTGATGTCTGAGGGGAAAAAAAACCCAGAAAGTTGAAAGCTTCTTCTCTCCACCCTACACACTCATTGGCTCTATCCAGTTGTCTTAGCCAGAGGCAATGTCAATGTACAGGGAGAAGAAATTAATATTTAGGTTAGGGGAACCACTCACACGCAGTAAGAATTTTTTTTTTTTTTCAGAGACAGGTGTAATGGGGGGTGGGTGGGGAAGAGAAGCATATGCAAATCAGCATGTAAATTAATCTTCACTAACAATGAAGCCATGCCTGGTTCCAAACTTCCAGTGTTTCATTCATGTGGCAACAGGAATATCCCAGCTATGGACATCAGACCAGCTCAGGTCATAAAAATACTGACAATCAATTTCAATTAAATCCATATTTAGCCTTCTATGAGCCTTGAAAAAATTCATGCAATCATTTAATTCTCTGGACGCCTGTGAGTACATATTGCTTTACTCCCTTGAAGTGCAAATACTAATGCGTTTCTGTTTTTTCCCCTCTGTGGTACTTCCAGTTCAGAGGAAATCAAGAAGAATAGGTTACTGGTTAAAATGGTGTTAACATGAAAGTAAGGTGAATGCTCCAGGTTTGGACTGTCTCAAAGAAATTCCCACCTGGATGTTTAAATTTTTCTTGCCATTTTAAGCCACAAAATTGGGTTCACTGGGAAAGTACAGAGTTTTCTTTGATGGACTGAGTATCCTCATGACCTCAGCTAGTCTGATTTTTTTATCACATAACTTCCGTACCATGTATGCTATCCTCTGCTGTCTGTGGTCTTCAGAACAATGCAAATATCTACATCTGCCTTGGGAATAATGTAAGGGGTACCCATAAAGCAGGACCCTCTCCATTCAGTCCTTAAGCCAGGATTTTCCTACTTTCTTCCATACCTCCCGGGTCGAGTTTCAGTAGATAACAGTGTGTGCCCCATTGCTTTCTCTTATCTTATGAATTAGGCTGCATGATTCTCCCCTGCTCAATGAACACATCAGATGAATCACTTTGTTGTTGCCAGTTGGCAGGTAATAAATATGCAGGTTGGGAGTGTTAATGATTTAAAAGGTCCAGTACTGCTCCTGTTGCTTGCAACCTCTTCCCAACGAAACAGAGCTCAAACTGACAGTGAAAAGCTAGATTGCGTGACAGCTCCTGCCATTTTCTACTAGGAAATTTCATGTAGCTTCATACTGCGCTGAGTCTCAAATCTTCTCTCTTTCTTTTCTAACAAATGTGGAAAGCATGCACCATGCTATCGCTCTCATTAAAAAGTCTGTAGCCATAAAGACAGAGACAAATCTGGCCCATAGGTTTTAGATGCTGACTGGACAGTATGGAAGAGCTAGTTCTGCATTTTAATTGATCCTTTCTCCATAAAGCAATGAAACTTTAAAGGAAGAAACTGAAGTTATGGCATATATATCTGTGTATCACCACATGATGTCAGAATTTACCTGCAGTACCCCTTTGCTTCAGCACTGAACCACACTCCAGCAGGGTACTCAGCAGCATCAGTGTAGGGAGCTTGTAGAGAAACCAAACTGAGAGTCTCATAAAGTCTGAGGAAGAATGATCCAGCATAACTCTTCCACATAAGCCCAGAGCACACCAAGTAGGGGACTGTAGTTAAAATCTTTTTCCAGGAGCGGCTAAGTGCTATGGTGTGTACACCCATTTTCCATCGGAAGTGTGCATCTTTGCCCATACTTTATTGTAGATAGGGATCATTTTTCCTCATTACCTGGGATGATTCTTATGTGTCTATTGGCAACTTTGGAATCAGTTTCAACCACCAAGTCAAACCATCATTGTTAGAAAGCTATCCTGGGGAACCGGTGATCCTGTCAGCCACTGCCACAGGAATTAGGAGAAGAGCAAACTTATCTACTGGTGACTAGCCAGTTCAATGAAGACAAGCAACTTAAAGCAGCCTTCAATGTGCACCAACTCTAGGACTAAGGAAGTTCAAATTTAGCTTAAAATCAGCTTCAGATACTCACCTTTCTTGAGCTTGAATTCTTTTAGGTGAAGTGCAGGGTCTAGTTTCTGGTGCCCACAAAGGTCTAATGTCTAGATTCTCCACAGTATTGGGTGCGTTGGGTGAGTGGATTGACTCATTGATTTTCTGCCTGTCCTGCAGCTGTGGTAAACTGTGTCAACTGGAAAACATCCATTAGGAACCATCCACTAACTTCCATGTGCCCTAGGTCCTTCCTAAGTCCCCTCCATCTACATCACCTTCCCTGGAAAAGGACCAGGTGAGCTCTGAGGGATTCCCGTGGCCAGGGCTACTCTCCAAGCAGCAAGAACTAGATACCTCATATGGGACAGGAAAGGTGTAAAATGGGTTGGTGGGTGTAAAGCCTGAACTCTTACCTTTTGCAGTTCCTCACTTGGTATTTTAACCGTGTACATAGACTTACATCCTTTAGGTACTTAACAGTATAAATCAATTCATTCTGTCATCACATCAACTTGTATAATATCTGTATATTATAATATACAATCCTCAGCTCACATTCAAATAAATAAACATTGACTTAATATAAATTGTTCTCTTACCATATCAGAACATTGTGTAATTAAATCATCTCACTGGTAGTGTGTACAGATGGCTTAATTTTCTGTAATACCCACTAAAGCTCAATTGACTTAAAGGGGACTACTAATCTATTTAAAGTTAAACCCACAGTGGATAAATTTGTAGCTCAAAAAGGATTTGCCTCTCTAGTAGACTACCATTTTCTTAAATGTTTGGGGAAAACAAAAGAATTTGCCATTTAGAATTACTAGTCACTTTAAAAAAAATAAAATAAGAAAAACCCAACCCTGTGGCCATTAACCAAGTCATAAGACTAGCAGATGATCTCTCTCCCTCTCGATAATCTTTCACTGTGAAACATTTCTGTCAGACTGGAAGCCAGCACCGAGAGCAGAAGCAAAGCTCAGTCTTCTTTCAGAAACTGCTGCATATTTCTACACTTTCATATCACAAGAGATGAAAAAAAAAAAAAAAAAAGAATATATAACCAAATGAAGTGAATTACAAGCCTACATGTTGAATGAAGGTTTACAGCTTCTTTGTAAAGTGAAATTTAACATCTCCAGAACCTGTGCACTGAGTTTGTTTTCTATTTTTATTGTGTTGCAGCTTTAAAAAATTGCCAATTAAGTCAAATTAAGCTGTTGTGCAGTCGGCTTCTATAATTACTAGCAATAGTTTATGGTAGGTTCAAGCAAATAGAGGGTTTGGGTTTTTGGTTTTTGTTTTGTCCTTTTTTTTTCCTTCTTTCTTTCTTTTTTTTTTTTTCTTTTTTCTTTTTTTTTTTCCAGAGTAGTAGTTTCTTTTTGTAGAAACAATTATCATGGTAGTGCTTCCCAGCAAAGAAAAACATAGCCCGCAGCCATCCTATATTTCATTTTCAGTCCAGCAGTTTTAGAGAGGCTTTTTGCTTTTCTAGCGAATGTACAATAGGAGGAAAACAATCCAAGGTGACGAATAAAATGCGGGGCATCATAAACCAGGCAGAGAGGCAAACAAGGCAGAATGGAAAGGAATCTGCGCTGGTCTAGATGGCTCCTTCCGCTCCTGCTCAGACTTGGAGTGGTGGTAAGTATCTGCTGTATCACTCAGCACCAGGACTATTATATATCCCCAGCCACTGTGGCGATGTTATTGCCACACCTGAAATAATTGCAATGCAAGCCCACGGATGACAGCCTCGTCACAAAGGGCAAACCAAAGACACATGTATAGCATTCTATGTATCCAGAATGTACTGATCTCATGCAACTCCATTCGTCCCTCCTTTAAAAGAATCCAGTGGAACTGAAAAAGGAATTGTGGCAAGGGTGGTCAAGAGTAGGATACCGGTTGTATATGACGCTTTGTAAGAGGAATGGCTAAATAAACTGAGGCTCTTTCACCCTGGCATGTTGCGGGTATCTAAAGGGATCTATAAAACCATGAGCACCACTGTGATGCAGGGAATGATCTTCTGCTGTGTCTTCTTATGTAAGAAGCAGGGCATATGAATAAAACTAGCAACGGCCGGTTCAAAATAAACTGAAAGAAATACTTCTTCACACAGGATGTGGTTAGGCTACGGGTCTCTGTGTCAAGGGGCGCTGGAGTTGCTGCAAGACTGCATGAGTCCAAAAAGGGACTGGAAAAATTCAAAGAAATAAAAAAACCCCGCAGCCACATTAAGATCAGTAATCTGTACTACTTTGTTGGAGCTGAGACAAGGGAATGACTGCCCTAGCCTCGTTACAGCCCTGGCATCTCCAGACTTATGTCCAGTATGCCTTTTACTCCAGCACTGGACACCTTTGTCTAGCCTACCATGTCAAGGTGAAACAGGTCCTGTATTAGGGAGAAAATGACAAGAGCCTCAACATTGTTCAGCAGAGCAGAGAGTAGTATAAAACTATTTTACATAAGGCGCAAGTCAAATGTAAATACAATGGATGCAAGGCATTGGTAACACCTAGCCCAATAAAATTTCATAGTGCTTTACAAACCTTCACAGAGCCTCCCAACACCTTTCATGTTGGCATTAAGATACTATTACACAGGCCAGCACCAGAGAAAACTCCGACATCCATGAGCAGAGAGATTAGCCTTCTTTTACAGAAGGAGAAAGCAAAATACACAGATGTTAAGTACCTAGCCCAAAGTGATCTATCAGCATAGCCAAGACAGCAACCATTCCAGCTACCTCCCAGTCCTATGCTTAAGCCTCTTGACTGATCTGCTCTCCAGCTGACAAGCTCTACATGGATCTCCGCACCACACTTCCAAGCAGTGCTTGCTAAGTGGCATATCCATCACCACCAAAGAGGTGCAGAGAAGGAATGCAGCATCAGAGTCAGCGGCTGCCTCGACTACAGCTCCGGGCAGCCCGTTCATCGTGTGCCTTACAGATTTTCCACACTATAAAGGATGAATAATTTGTTCAAGCACAGAATACAAAAGCCGGTGCCAGATAAGGCAGTGTCACTTTAGGGGTTATTTCAATGAACATAGGTAGCCTGAGTCCTCCACAAAGCATGGGGTGCTGTGAGGACCTGTAGAATAGTACTGTGTCCCTGGGAGGCGAGCTAAAGGAAATGGCTTCTGCCCCATAATCCTATTGCTGGCCAGGAGGATGCTTTGGCTTGGACCTGTATGCAATGTCTGCCACAATTTGACCTTTATGCTTTGAGAGATTGACCAAAGGATCATGAAGGGTTTCTCCCTCCTTCCAGCATTTTTTTTTAAAACTATCTGAAGAAATTACTAACTCCAGATTAATTGCAAGGGGGTAGGGAGAGGAACAACAAGAAGTCCATTTTTATTCTCCTCGAATTAGAAACATGAATTTTCTTCCCCTCCCACTGATTCACCGCTCAGCATTGAGCTAAGATGATCGCCGAAAAAGGAAAAGCAAATGAACAGTGATGTTTCTTAGGGTATGAAATACTTTACAATTAAATAAGGTGCTGCGGAGTATTGCACTGATCACCAGTGATTGGTAGCTCTCTGCTAAGCTGCAAATGAATTCAGCACAGGACAGCATTCCAAATTGCTCTTACAAGCTTTCCTTTATTATTTTTATTTGGTTATGCTCTGACTCTCATCCAGAATTGTACTTAATGCCCTCGTCTGAAGTTGTTGAAATGGCACCCCATGGCATAGTGTGACAGTGAAAGGATATTGCCTTTGGAAGCTGCTAATGGTCCATGAAAAGAAAACAGCAGAAAACGAGAGAGCAGTTGTTCCAAAATAATAAGAACAAAAATCTTTACATTTTTAGCTCATCGTCTTCCCATTGTCGGAGGATTGAGAATGGGCAGAACATAGTTTGCAGCTACTGAGGAGCTGCAGATCCAGATGGGTTGCAAGTCAAAGATATAAGTAATGAAAAAAATAGTGCACTGTATGTAGCAAAATAGTATAATAAATAAAATAATAAAATAATATTTAATCTTCCACCTGCCACTCAAGACTAATGTTTGCTATGTAACGTTACCCACATATTATTCCCTGGGGTAGGAGAGATGAACCAATAAAGCGTCATTAGAAATGAGCAGCAAGGGTTGCAAAGGTCAGGCCCAGCAACAAAAGCTTCAGTCCCGGTAACTCTGTCCAAGGCAAAGGTGACCCCTAAGCACAAGGCCACACCGAGGCCAAAAGGAGCTCTCTATCTCATTTTTTCTAAACTAAGGAGTACAAAACACAGCTGGAAAAGCCTAATTCCTCAGTGACTTCACCCTAGACTTACCTGCACATTGCTCCAGCAGAAGCATTAAGAAGATGAAGCAACGATCTCTTGACCAAAATAGTGCCAACGGGCAACTGTTGAACACACTTGTATAGGTGGAAACAAACACAAGAGAATGAAAGTAACAATAACGCTGGCTCATTCCCTTAACAACTCTCTCCCTACTCACAAGACCTTTTCCTCCATCCTTAGGTTATTTCTATGGTTGTAACAGCCTCAGCATAAGCCTTGGCGCCTGCCTCTGCGTCCCACAGACTGCAACAGTAATGAGGCGCTAGCCAGACCCCTTCATGTCCTCTACCAGGCTACTGACCTACTCGCTGTAGGAAGGCAAGGAGCTGCCAACTTCTTCATCACAGCATGGCAACATCAAAGTGGAGTCCATGTGTCCTAAGTTACTTTAGCAGCTGTCTAACTTACAGTGCATTTCACCCCAAAGTAAAGCACTACGCTTTTTTTCAATATAACCATTACTTAAATGACTTACCACCATAAAAATTGCCTTTTTTTCTTCCCCTCTCCAAACAACAGTATAATAAAATAATAATAATAATAATTAGAAGGAAAAAAACATTGCCCTAAGAGACAGTTATGTTTACTGTGTAGTGATTTCCCAATAGAAATTAATTCAAAACAAATTTACATTCTACATTTAAAGAAGATATAAATAATTCATGTTCTCATATCATGAGCACTCTGCATGTCATACACTGGGGTACCTGCAATTTTTCAGTTTATCCATTTAAAATTTTCATTCAGGAACTCATTATCATGTTTTTTGTGCTTCTATTCCACTGTGGTAATTTAATAGTCTTCAATAGAATTATGTTCAATTAAAATGTATTCAGTTTTACCATTCCAAATCTTTTTAGCTTTTAATTTAATTGCTGTAGGCTTCAATTTTACTTATGTACTATTAACTCACCTTGTTCACTGATTCTGCTCTCAGAAATATGAAAAGACCAACCCCATAAAGGCTGCGAAGCAGTTTCACTCCACTTAAACCACTTCTGCATAAATGTCACTCGATCTCTTTCAGGCCAATGATACCCATAATCTCTGAGAGCAGTGCCAGCACCCGTTGCTTCATTTTTTAGCAAACATTCTTCTTCCACTTAAACACAGTGGTCTCCTTTGCCTGCTAGTGCACCCTGTTGTTCTCTGATGGGCCATTCCCCCACCAGCATGGGGTCCTGTGAGTTTCTGCTTGCCCAGCTCCTGCCCACGATCATCGATCATCGTATGTGTGAGCTCGTACAAGAACCCCCAGGTCACTGATGTGCTCAAAGCCAAGCAGTAAGTAAATGCTTCCCTGGAGAGGGCAGGAAAATGCTTCACTTCTTGCAGGATCAGTAACATGACATGGAATGGACCTTCCTTCAGTCACTGAAGTTTTGATGTCTCAAAATGACAGTGAAAAGGAATGAGTGACCCATGGAAAGATAAAAAATGGTAATTCAGGCTTTCTCCTAGATTTATACAACTTTGTACACCCACAGGCGTAGGGATGGTATATCAGGAAGACACACATAGTTTCTGAGTCTCTCTTGCCAAAAGCAGGTTCCCTACACTGTGATGCATATAAGCACTAGATCCTTATGAATGTAATACAAGCACTGTCTGGGAAAAAAAAAAAAAAAAAAAAAAAAAAAAGAGAGAGAGAGAAAAATAGCTCTGCATCTTCTGTATGGTCCCATCTGATCCTATGCTGCAAGTGATGAGACACCAGTGATGCATCCAGTGACATTATCAGGTTCACATTGTTCTGTAACTGTAACTGTTGGACACAGCTCTGTAGTCCAACCTTTACAGGTACTAACATTTAATCTATTTTTGAGCTACTATTGCATACTGACCAGTTCTGACAGGTGTTCGGTGGTATTTTGCCCCAAGATAACTTGTAACCTCCAAAATGAGTGGGCTATTTCAAATTCTTCCTTCATTTTCCCAAGATAAATGACTTGCATTTATCAGCTTTCCATTTCCTATGTCATTAGTTTAGGTGCTGTTGTCTCCTTCTGAATTTCCTTATGACTTTTGACGGGCTTAAATGACTACAAAATTTTCTACCTGAGAGTTTATTACCTTGTTCTCAAATGTCAGTCAGTACTTCTCCAAATGAAAAAACTTCAAGTGCTCCTTTTCTCCTGGACTGAAAGAACTAATTTTTTTCTTTGTTTCTAACTAAAGGAACCCTTTTCATGGGTATCTCATAGACACAGAAATTTTCATTTAATAAACAGTCTCTCATTTTTTTAATGTGCAAAGGCACTTTGAAGGGCGAATATAAATAAAACCAGGAGAAAATTTTTGTTAGAAGACACATTCCAGTTATCTGAAACTACTAAATTTATGGTAAAGATCTCAGAAAAGCATGCTTCAAAAATGGCTTAAAATCTATCAGGTACAGAGTTTACTGAAAAAAAAGCTAGGTAGTATTGTCCAGCAATGTAATCTTGCTGCACAGGTATTTGTTGAACCCAGGTGTGCAAGTTGTGCTAGACTCAAACTTTATGTATCCTCAGGTTACAGTAGGCTTGACTTCCTTCTCCCATGTACGTGTGCATGCTGTTATCAAAATATCAAATATCTACCCAAATCTAACTGGCCGATCAGATTATTATGATCAGCTTTCTCTAGTCAGTGGCATGGGAACAGACAACGTGCTCAGCAACACACTTGGCTTGCTTCAGAAACCATTTACACATAAATAACCGTAGATGAGATATTCATTAAGGTCTACAGCCGAGTCTAGACTCACACCATTGGCACCGTATCAGGACTCTATTGAAGAGTCGCTATGCTGTAGAGTAGAGGTGACAGCTCACGCTTGGATCAGACCAAATGTTCAGCTAGCTGACATCCCTGTCTCCACCAAGGGTCCAGCTGCAGGGCCTGTATCATGGCCCCTCCACAAAGAGCAGGAGACTTCTATTTGGGATGGGCAACACAGGCAAAACCTGCCAGGAAAAGAATTATTTTTTCCTTTGTGTGCAGTGGTGTATGTATGTGCGCCTAGAACTCATCAGGCCTATGATACCATTTTTTCCCCGCAGTCAGCAGTAACTAATTCCCATTAAGAATTAACACCAGCAACATTTCATTTTTAATATTAGAAAGACACTGAGCTCTTCAATCACTGCACAAAGAAACGATAGAAGGAACCACCAAGTGTAGTGTCCGAAAGCAACTGGAATGTAGAAAAACAGTTTTGCGGTTTAAGTTTCAAGCAGCACTGAAGTTTAGCTGAGATTTTGCATGCCAAGTTTCAGCTTAGAGGGAATTTTTTGGCTACAGTATAAGCCCCGGAGAATAGGATGCATTCTAGAGGAAGCATCAAATCACACTTAACTACTGTATGGCAGAGCAAGTGGCTGTGTTACAACACAATCACTCAATAAGATAATTTCTTATGTTAGCATTTTAATTAAAATAAAGAATACTTGCCTCCATCTTACACTCTACAATTCTCTCTTCAAATTACACAGACAGACAAAATGTACAAAGCAAACAGAAAATAGGATCACAAATCCTAGCAGACTTGAAGGCATGACTCAGAAGCTTTGCGAGAAATATGGCCAATAAAACCAAAGTTAATGATTCTATAAACATTTATTTCAAGGAAATATTAACAGCGGTCCCTAAAATGTTTCTGGGCAATAAAGGATAAATAACACCTATTATTAATGTAATGGTAAAAAATGTCATTTACCACACATTTGCAGTACTCTAGCTAAATACATTATTAAACAGCATCCCAGTATGGATTAACACTGAACAGAAGCTCCAGATGTAGAGATGTTTCCCTGTGGTTTTATCAGCAGCAACATGGTTGGTGCTGGCCCAATCCTGATCCCAGTGTGGACAGGGCCCTTGGCTTGCTCTGTTTGTTTTTTGGATGAATAATAATACTTGTGCAGAATTCGTGCTGGGCTTGGTACTTTGATCAAAGCACTTTCCAGGGGGTACAAAATCTGCCTCTAATGTTTGCACCTAAGCTTTCATTTTAAAGTAAATCACTGGGGTGAGACCCTGTCAATCCATCCTTGCGTACCGCTCTCTCCAGCCAAACGGTTGCACAGATTGTTCCCTATAGAGTCTTGCACCGGGAGAAAACCAGCTCTTCTCCCACCCGTGCCAAGAAACGGTCCAGGAGCCTTCACTGCACCTCCTTCCCTCACTGGCTTCCCCTGATCAGCATCTTAGCTCTGCCCAAAGGCAACGGTGGGGGAAGAGACAGTTATTGGGCAGCATGCAGCAAGAGCAGATAACACGTGCCAGTCTACATCTGACAGCAGAGCAGCCTCCCCGAGGAGAGACGGGGCTTTCTACATTGACCTGCTACTTTTCCACCCAGCCATATTGCTCTGGGATGGGAAATGGTGTAATGGCCGGCAGCTTTCTTGAGAAAGATGAGCTGAAGATGTGGTCAAAGCCTTTTCTGCTCGCTTCTCGCTGGCACCCAGGTCAGACATGTTTTATGGAAAGGCATTGCTCGTGCTATCCCGGAGGATCAGGAAGGTCCATGAAGGCTCCTTTCACTCTCTCCAATCCCCACAGTCCCCAGATGCTTAACAAACCAGGAGCCTTTCACTTGGACAGTAGCGCTCCAGCCTGGTTGACATCTGCCTCCCCGCAATGGGAATTTTTATCACCGATCTCTTCGGGTGGTAGACGTGCTCGAGGTTATACGAGATCATGTCTCCCTCTAGTGACTAAAAGTCTATATTTCTGAAAGTCGTGACCCCAGCTTTAAAGACATAATTTTCAAAGGGGCTGTAAAGTACACATCTACCTATCTATCCACAGATTAAACTCTGTTTTCTTTCACTCCTGATTGTGTGCCAGGGCATGAATTGAATTTTACTTAAAACTATACAATTATTAACAGAGTCATAGGACTTCTCAGTAGGCATTGTGTCTCTGTTATACTGGGCTGTTAAACAAAAAGGCAGTATCTGACCAGGAGGAATGATAGATCTTGATTAAACATTCATGCTATTTATTTTGTACTGGCAGCTAATCTTTGTCCAAACATTTAAATCCAGACAGTGATATTTAACAGCAACTCTACTAAAACTATCACTTGTGCTTGCTACAGATATGAGGATCACTCTTATTTGGCAAACTAGAAGACATATACTTATCCTCACCAACAAAACAGTAGCCCAATTTGTTTTTAAAAGACATAGAAAAAAAGAGAAAACCGTGTTCAAATTTTCATTAGCTGGAGATAAGAGTGAAGAGAAGATAATCAAAGAAGAGCCTGGAAGCCTGAAGCTTCACAAAAGGCCTGCCACGCTGGCTTCTTCTCTGGCTTATCCCACAGTCAATAATACACTTGACACTGATAATAGGAAGGAACAACACACAAAGCGTCAGATAGGGAGGATGTCCTCCTTAGAGTGATATGAGGCATAGTACAAAGCATGGTATGTACAGATCAACAAACAAACAGAAGTAGAACATAGAGCATAAGAGTGACCAAAAAATAGTGCCATGGTACATGCCAGGGACGAGCACTAGGAAACAAGGAAAGGCAACAGAAAATCTCACATTCGTCACACAAGGGCAGAAGGAGACAGTAAAGAAAAAATGACAATCTACTGGAGCTATGCTGGAAAAAATACGCATTGCAAAATAATTTTTAAAACTCTGCTGGAAGCTGCTAAAGAAGCGGCATAGCACACAGTCAACTTTAGACTCATGTTTCCACTGAAAAATTTTGAGCCATTATTATTATAATAAATATAATTGAAAAAGGAGGTGAAATTAATATTTTTCTGTATGTTTTCTTTGTTGAGTGAGTTTCCTACATATAAAATCAATTTAATTTTACGTCTGGCATCCCTTTTGTTTTCATTTTCAGTGGCACTGAGCTTGCCTAAATCTACATATAACCTGTGGGAACACTCAGAGATCAAGAATTTCAATATTTCTTCTGACTGGGAAACCAGGGCCTGGTTCTCAACTGCCAATATGTTTGGCATCAAATATTATAGGGTCTTTACAGGGTCCCACAAAGTTGAAGCAAGAAACCTCTCTACCAACTCTTATCGTGATCTGAGTTTCACATTAACTGGCTGGATCCCCTAGATCTCTCATCAAAAAGAAGGTAAGACAATGTGATTTAAAATCTACAGAAACTAATAAAGCCAGGGCTAGATGTCAAGCCCATGGGATTTCCTAGTTGTAAAAGAGTGGGTTATAGCAGTATTTCGTATGGTCTGAAATATTTAATTATTTTTTAAAAAAAAATAGTAATAACAAGCATAATAGGACTGTGAAGCTGGAGAAAAGTCCTTGAAAATTTTCTTGATAACTCAGTGTGCCTCTAGTCTTGTTTCAAGGATGGTTTTGGTTTTCCTACTTAGTCAACTCTAGTTCAGCCTCTTCTCTCAGCTCTATCCTGGTCCTTTTGCAAAGGAGTAACTAAACTTAAGTCCATGATCCTCATGTGAAATAATAGGTTGTTGTTCTTTTTTGTCCCTTGAAGGAAACCATTTTGTATGGTATTTCCCTTTCAAACATCTACCTACCCAAGCTTTATGTCACCAGCTAGAGCAATAGTATGGCCATACTAGAAAAACCTGGGAAGGATAAAGAAATAACAACCCTTGCAAACAGTACAACCACCCACCCCTGCCGCCAAAATCTAGGGGCTATTCCTGTGCTCCGCATCAGCAGAGCAGCCCGCGGCCCCACCGGTCACTTTTCTGGTACCTATAGGTGGCACTAGTTATGTCTGTAACACCCCAGCCCATCCTCGCCGTCCTTTCTGCGGACCTTGGCTGTAGCTTCTCATTTCTCCCTTGCTGTTGATAGAGTTGTTAACCACAAACTTTATATACATCCAGAAGCAGCTTCAGACAAAGTAAGGATGCATTAACAAAGCGTAAACCAAACTCTCCCACTATGTGCCGGTTTACACACCTCCACCGCGCAGGCGAATAGCCATGTCGTCTGGGTGTCCTCAGATGTTGAGGCCAAAAGGTGGTAATACCACCCTGAATCATACTTCTCAGGAAAGGTGGCTTTAGAAATGTTAGGGCACATTTAACATCATTCTCCCAGACCTGTGTCTGTGGAAGAGAAGCAGCACACCCACTAGGCTCCCAAGGAAAGCAGCATCAATCCACAGTTCGTAAAGTTCACCCAAACTGGATGTGCAACATTGACTATTATTTAAGCCACAGACCTTTCTAGATTTTAACCATTAAGCTAAGGCACAAATGCTTTTCCCGTCACATGAGAAATTTCAGAATCCTGGTAAAAAGCCAAAAACCTGAAAAGTAATGCTGTTCAAGAAGACAGATGAATAGAAATCCCTAAGATTAAATTATTAAAATATTTCATGTAAATAGTATTCTTATATTTTCTTTTTTTTTTTTGTTAAATTTAAACTATAAATTTAAACTCTAAATTAACTGAAATACTGTGATGAAAGCATTGGTTTGAATTATAAAACAGTAAACTCCTCTTCTGGAAAATATCAAAAGAGAACATTTAAAGAAAACATTTTTTTTCCACAGAAATGCTTCAGATTAGATCAGAACATTCAAAATGGAACCTTTCTCACAAGAAGGTTTTATTGTTGTTTCAATGAACCTACATTTTCCAAAAGAGAAAACAAAAAATTAAAATTAAAATGTTAAACTGATTTTTTGTCCTGTTTCTTTTTCTTGTGATTGGCTAATTTAGTCTTCTGTTGCCTTCCATTTTGCGTTTCAGGTTTTGTTATTTTGCTTTAATTCTGAGAGTCAAAATGTTAAAATGTTGGAGAATAGATGTATAGTTAGACCTTTTTTTTTTTTTTTTTCCTCCCCCAAAACATTAGTGTTTGGTCCTGGCCTTTAGAAAAGGAGGTTACCCTTAACACTCTGCCCCATCCAGAGACAATGGCAAAGACAACCTTAGCCCAGGAAGTGCCTCAGCTTGCTCTGTCCAGCTGTACAGCCAGCATATGAAAAGAAGCAGAGAAAAGATGGATGAGTTTTATACCTATTGAGAGAAGAACTCATTTCACCTAATTTTAGCCATCTAAAAATGGAGACATTCAGTTGAAACCACCCATGCAGGGTCTCTCAATACTGTGTGGAGAGTGACGATCCATCTCAGCCTGAACATTTACTGTAGGATGAGTTGTCCTCCAGAAATGTCTCTCGAGTGCCCACTAAAGCAGCCTGCAGAGCTGCCTTGTACTGAGCGTGTCTCATTTAGCTGGCCTGGTTGACCTGAGGGCAAGGACCCACATGCATGTACCCTGAATGCAAAGGCTGCTT
Source organism: Falco biarmicus (assembly GCF_023638135.1). Classification (NCBI taxonomy): domain Eukaryota; kingdom Metazoa; phylum Chordata; class Aves; order Falconiformes; family Falconidae; genus Falco; species Falco biarmicus. The sequence goes on from NC_079291.1 coordinate 20,476,725, forward strand.
TTGGGAACAGTGCACGCAGAGGTGGCTGCGTGTCTCCTTCCCCTCTACTCTCACCAGCCTGTCACCATCTGCATGACTGTTTTTGAACCTCAGGCCATCTTCACACTGTTGTTGGATGCCGCCCTGCCCTGCCCTTTACTCTTCCCCTTAGCCCCCCAAGCAAAGATAAATATTATGTACTGCAATTACCAGGTTTTTCTTTATAAAAACAGAGCAAGAAATATTCTAAATATAAAACACTATATTATACCCTAACACACTCACAAAGGCTAAAGAATTATAATTCATCCCTTTTGTAACATTATCTTAGTCCACTTTCCAGTTGTTTCCTTTAAATCATTAGTTATTGTGCAACTTACTTTTCTCAAAAAAAAAACCCAAAACAAAAACCTGTTTTAACACATTTCAGCTCTGCTAAACTACCTTTTACACATGAATTAGTGTGAATTTTTATTGCTGTGTTTCCCCAACTTATTAAAAGGGCTGTACTTCACAAATAAAACTGCAGGATGGATTTATTATTTACAGTCCTAGTCTTAGCCTTCATATCTACTTAATATGTGTAAAGTGTTTAGTTTTCCAATGTAGTCCAGCTGCATCACTGGAATCAAACTTGTAATTGCCTCTTTGGGATTTAAAACCATTATAGTTGTGCTTTTATGTTCTCTTTTGTTTTGCTTGAATCACTTTTTCAGGTCTATGAAGTACAGCTGGCACAATAAAAGTTTGATCAATGCATAACCAATGCAGTGTATATTTCTTCCAGATATATAAAACCCAGGTGAAAAATGTTAATCTATGAAAATTATCTTTGTCAGCTACTTATTCTTGGAATTTAAATCGGTTTCAATCTTGAGGTATATGGTTTGGCCTGGGGTTTTCCAGTCTGGGTTTTTCAACAGTTTCTTGTAATGTGTACATTTGACATATTAAAATGAATGATTGCCTGATGTAAAGTTTCAATTACCAGGGCAGATTTTTTTTCCCATACTGTGATACCTGAATAAAATTATCCTGGTACCACAGGAGTTAGCACTGGAAAAAACCTACACAAACAGCATTTATTTCCTTACCAATTTAGGATCTTCTCACGCATCATTGACATCGATGCTATTGGATCATCTACTCTAATCCTTCAGGCCTCAAAGTTGTGCTTTGGGTGTGCAGGAAGTCACCAAATCCCTGCCAAGAAACTGAAAAATTAAACTGTTCAGTTCTGGCAACATGAACTGGTCTTCAGGTTCTGGGGTACATTAACCTGGTAGACAATTAATTCTCATTCCCTCCCACATTTAGTGGCCTTCTCTACCTAAACCCTGACTCTTCTGGAATTGCTGGTGGAGCAAGGTGTCATTCAGCATAAGCCAGGATTCAGACCCTGGCCTTCAGAAAACATTTATGATACAATACCATTTTAAAGTAAAATGTAAAATAAAGTGGAAATCAGAGGAAATGTCAGTATATTCCTTTGTGGTGGTAGGTTTTTTAAATAGCAGTGTACAAAAACATTGTAGGTGTATTAACACAAAACTGCAGAGCCAGCTTAAAGGTGTTGTTGCCAAAGCTCACGGTTTCAGCAAGTTTCACAATATTTGATGTTTGTCTCTGAAAGCTCTATTTCAGGATTTAAATGATTACATTAGCCTCAGAAGCAAGACCACAAATAAAATGGACAAGATTTGTAAATACATTTTGAAGCCAACTTCACTGTTAGTAACTTAGACCTGGGACTGCTCCTTTCTGTTCATGTCTTCTGTAATACATCACATAGCCCTGCGTGGTTCCAGAACATGACTGACTTTGTCATCAGGCACGGTCAGGCAGGTAAGCTGTTCCATACACCCTAGAAGAAAGCCTCTTTCAGCCACACTAAACTATTAAGGAATAAACCCAGTTTAAAAAGGTGTCACAGATTCAGTGGCGAGCAAGTCTGGACTTCCTACACTGCCTACACAATAAGTTTGGTCCAACTATGGGTGCAAGACAGAGTTTCTTTGTGGCGGCATGCATGAAGACAGAGCCTCTAGTAGTTATAAGAAGGCTGTCCTAGACATTCTTCAGATAGGTATTATAAACATGTCTATGAGAACAGAACTTTCATCCAAACATAAATGCAATTTGACTGAAAGTGTGAGGGGAAACAGCTACTTCTTCAGTAGACTTGACTTGTCTGATTACAGTGGAGGCTGTCACACTATCCAGAACCAGAGCAATTCTCTAGACAATATTCAAATTTCTTCACCCTGTCTAAATAAACATAATTATGAGATTCAGGTTTCCAGAGCTTATATTTATAAAGTCAAGATTCAAGTTCTGCTAACATGTTGAAATAAATAGTTAACATCGATAAAAATGCCAAGCCTTCCTCACTGTACTTTTTGCCATACAATGAAGGTATTTTGTATGTGCAAACATAGTCATATAAATTTTGATTAATACTCACCAGAATGATTTTGCAGTTCTCTTGTACCCTGTCATCAGAAACGGGTGCAGCAGGAACATATTCACAAGTGCCATATGTCCCATCTATTTTCTAGAACAAAGACTACACACAAGGTAATCATGATCATAATTCCAGTGAAGATGCCATTTACTAATGCCCCTAAACTAAGAAAAAGCTCTCAGATATGTTCTGAGATATTAATTTTCAACATATATTAAATAGACAGCTTCTTATTTACTGTGCAACAGACATTTCTGACAAATCTTCTGTGCTATATACTGCGTGGAGCTCTTCTTCTAGATTGTCCCTTGAATTAAGACACTCACTGTGTTCAGATAACTCTGGAATACCTGACTCTACCATGAATATCTACAACAAACCAGCCATGTGATCAGGATAAGTTCTGAAGAGGATTTCACTCTTCCTTTTTCCTTTAAATCATCACGTATTTGTCACCTTTGTCCCTGTTTCTGTTTGTTCTCCTGCCTCTTTGCTCATTCTTCATCTGTTCTTTGGTTCAGTCACTAGCAGTGACTTTCCCAAAATATCTCACTGACTGAAGAAGTTACTCTGGCATGATTTGACAGAGCTCACAGAGATTTCCAAAAACACCTCATTTTTTTACTTTTACTGATTGGAAACATAGCTGATTGCAGGGGATCATTTTCTGACCGTCCTCTACAGACAGACAGCTTAGCATGGCTGCTCTTGCTCTCAACTGACTGTATACAGAGCTCAGACCTGGTGATTTCGAACAGCAAGTGCTTATCTGTTTCTGGTGTTTAGGCCATAATAGCTCACCTCAAAACAGCCCTCAGACAATTTTGGAAATCTAATGAGGGGTCTTCTTGCATTGTTTTCTACTTAAGTTGTGGGAAAAAAGACCCAAATATGCCATCTTAGTAAAACCTCTCCCTTCTTGAAAGTCAATGGGCCTTAGGGTCCTGCATTCCTGCCAGTCTTGAAAGTTGAACTTTGCATTTTGAAAGCGCAGGTCCATGCTATGAATCCTTCTCTATCAGACCTGGCTCAAAAAGAGGTTTTCTGTACCTCCCCAAGAAGCTCCCATTCCCACTATTTCCCTGTCAAAGACTACAGTCTTAACGTTGTGACAATACTTGTGTGTTTATACTCAAGATGACCTTTTTTAATTTCCTTCAAAAAATAAAAAGATTGCTTCACCTAAATGAAAGGATGGTACTAGTACAGTGAAGAACTGGAGCCAGGATAGAAAGGAAATTTCCTAAAATTATTTTTGCAAAAAAAAAAATTTACCAAGTTGCATTTAAAACTATTTAGGGCCTTGTAGTGTTCAATGACCAGCAATGTGTGCTTCTCCTACCCTCAGACCTCATACCACCATCACATCCCAGCGTGGGAGGATGGGAGCTAGAGAATCAAATGCTTTTGCTCTGACATATCTCATCCTCTTCCTAAAACATCCTTATCCCATCTAGCTCTTGCTATCATACTGAGACTTCATTTGTCAAGGTTTAGGCCAAATCAAGGATTTTCAAAACAGTTCCCTATTTTTGACTGTAGAGATTATGATGTGAAAAACAAACTTCAGCAACAGAACTGCAGGCACAACTGCTGCTGTAATTTGGATGGTGTGAGGTGTCTGGGAAGCTTAGTTCATCCTTCTAATGCAATGTTTCAGGTAGGGTAGCTGCACTACATTCCAAATTGTGCTATTTTAAAGTAAATTATTTTTCTGTCACAGCACCATAATTGTTAACTGTGAATCTTTGCAGCCACTACAGGGGTACACATAGGAGGCAGAGTAACGAAAGACTTGTTAATTTATTTTACCAGTGGGATATAATAGTTCCTCAGCACTTCTCTTCTATCCTAGAAGAGAGAGGCACGAGGAAAAGATGTAATTTGTGTCTTTCAGACTCTCCCTTTCTGTCATCACTGAAATGAGATACTTGTATATAGACATACAGCATCATTTGTAATGCTGCACTCTCTAGAACTGCTGCTGTAATCACATGTAATACACCCAACAAGATGTACAAAGCAGGAAGGAAGATACATGTCCAACCATACTTTACCTGATACCCCTTGACTCTCATGAGAAAGACCAGAGTGGCAGGTTCTGGCAGCTGGAAGTCAAATGCTTAACCATCAGAAATGCTGTATGGAGATTCATGTTCCATATACCTGCCCATCTAAACCACCACAAAGCTTTCCCCACCAACAGCCACCATCAAAAAGGAGAAGACAGTTCAACCTCCGTTCTCATTCCAATTTAAACATCTGTACTGAAGCAACCGCAAAAGAAGACCTTTAAAGCCAATGGTGGCCATAATTGTTGTTTGGCCAGATCTTCCACTAACTAGGAACTCAGCTCCCACAGGATGCCAAACCACCACCAGATGGTTCTCTGAAACTTTTTTTGCCAAGCTCACAGTATGATTTGGATGAAGATGCAAACGTTGTGTTAGAAAGCCTCTTTCTGCCGCTACCAGTATTTCTGGACCCCTCAACCTTTTTATCTCCTGCACATTCCACCCATGCATGGGAGGTGTGGCTCTGGCACGCTCAGCCATGGCAGGCATGTTAAGACATGCTGGCGTGACACAAAGAGAAAGCACACTTCCAGTCCAAGCTCCTTGAAATGACACCCCCATCCCTCTATTTTGTCATGGTCTCTTTCCCACGGAGGCTCCATATACCGTGTCTCATCCGTAGATGATGGATCAGGAGGGAAACCACAAGGCTGTACTGCAGATGCATGAGAAGACCTAATTAGGAGAGAACGAGAGGCGGAAGTTGATTGTGTAAGACCTGCACAAAACACACGAGCCTTGGCTACTCGTGCTCTTCTCTGTGAGCTCGGCTTTGCATTCAGATGTCTGCTTTCTCTCACGAACCACGCTGGTGCTGTTTGGTGCTGTGGTTGAAAGGAAATTTCTTGGGGTTTTCCCTTCGCTGGAAGTCCCCTGGTTAAGGCTGCTGTTGCTGGGGAACTCTGTGCAGCCCTTCCTCTGGTGGAGGGCTGCACCTTGTAGTCTTAATCTTTAATTAGCTTTCCCTTGACCCCTCTGCAAGGCTTGCCATGGGAAGGCTTCTCCCTGGGGTGAGGAAGACACCTGCTTGCGTAAGTAAGACATTTTGATGAATCTCTTTAGAAGTGCTCAGGCTGCGAGCTGCCAGGACCTGCAGAGCACTCTGTCTCGGCTTCATGATGATGGGTTTTTCTGCAGAATACGGCGAAGTGGCCACCAATTAAGGTCATTTCAGCTTTAACCCTTTTTTCTCACTGACATTGCCTAGGTTCAGGCCATTCCCAAACATGAAGAGTTTACACGAGAGAGAAGAAAACAAGAAGGGCTGGTTTACTAAGTCTTTTCACAAGCAAACGATGCAAAGACACAGTAGGAAGGGTTATCATGACACCTACAATGAGGCAGCTTCCTGCAGAGCACCCACCTCAGAGCTGAACTCCCCAGGTCCCTCCGCAGTCAGCAATGGGACACAGGCACCATCAGAGAATGGCATAGTCTGGGACCCTACTGCAAACGCTCAGGGCTGCCCTCTGAAAAAATTCCTCTCTCTCTTCATAGACTATAGATGATACCTTCCTCAGAAGAGGAGGCTACCGTTTGGCAGTACAGAAAGCCGGGTGGCTGTACACACACTGGTAATGTCATTGACTGATCATGTTTACAGGGGTTATAGCTGCATTAGTCTCTTTCCTCTTCTTGCCGGGCTTTTGCAATTGCTACTAGCAATCTCACTCACGGCTTCTGCATCGCAGCCTGAGTTTTCATTATCAGAAGCAGTTGCACTAATATTAGCAACTCCCTGGAGCCTGCAGCTTCACTTAAATAACTACTTTTTCAAACTGAATGTTTTGCATTTCACCTGGGAGACTACCACATCAGCCTAATGCTGTCCAATAGGGTTTTCCTCTGTTAGAAAGGAGGTTTTCTTCCACCTTATGGTCTTTAGTCACAGGAGGATTTCCTCTTCCTTCCTCTGCCCAGGAAGTTGTATTAATCTGCTGAACTTTCCAGCGCTGGGCCATGAGATGGGCAACACCTTCACAGCTGGAGTCAGGGGAAAACCTCATCAGGTATGTTGAAGTCTCTCAGCTGTCTGAGGAAACAGTGGCTCTTCTTCAGTCACCTGGACTAGCTGCCCCAGCGATGGCATGGCATGCAAACCATCAGTTGTTCGTGCATCAGACACCCATTCTCCAAAATCTTCAAGAGTCTTCAGGAAAAATTTATTTTCTGCTTTATGAGACTAATTTGGTGGTAGTATGGTACCTTACCTATTAGCCTTGCTTTCCTTCAAGTGGACTCAAAATTGTTGTCTTCACTCATTATCAGATAGGTTTTCCTCTGTGCCAGAGGAGACCAGCTGCTGCCTCACTTTTCTAGGTCTATCACTTACGCTCAAAGGTTCCCTGCAGCAACAGCCCTGCCACACGGAGCCAGCCTGTGATTTTGTGCATTAGCATGGTGTTATCAGTACACAGATGTTGACTGGGAGGATGTGTCTCCAAATCATATTTTGGACAGTGCTATATGAAGGTGTCTGCTGGGGGTACTTTTTGCTAGCTCTGGCCACAGCTTCTTTGGGCTCAATTTACTAGACTTTCCATAATTCTCTTCATTTTCTCGCCAGGGCAAAAGGAATTTACTGTTGTACAGACCCTCTTGCCACGATCTCTTCTTTCAAAAGACTGAATTCATCATCACTTTCTGTTTCTTTCCTAGCAAATGCTGCTGCAGCACAGACATCTTCTCCTTTAATGTTTCTTCCTCTTTTACAACATGCTGCCTGATACAACTAGAGTCAAGAAAAATCTCCTAAAGGAATTTTCCTGCTGGGCTTGCGTGTTGCTTTCAAGGAGCACAGCTTAAAAGTGCTGCAATGAACATGCTAGAGGTTTGGTAGGAATGTCCTCTGGGGGCCTGTGATATGTTTCAGTGGTAATAGCACAGCTATATATGTGCTGACTAAGCTCCTGATACCCAGGGACAGCAATAATTCTTTTTTTTTTTTCCCATCTGAACATTATTTTGCTGTGCTGACATCTGTAATCTCAATCCTTCCACTGTGGAGCTTCTTCTTGCACTAGTGCTTGCTTGTTAAGGACTTCCTTGTGATGGGACTTCCCTTGTTTTCATAAAGTATTTTGTTTCTTTCCCAAGGCAACAGTGTCCTTCATGTTCCAGATTGTTGTCCCATCCCGGCTGTTATGGAGGCCCTGTGACTTCTGCTGATCTTGGTACCCAATATGAATCGGTAAGTAGTTACCCAACACATGGCTTCCAGTTTCTTAGGGGAGGTTGTTTCATGGCATTCACTTCATGCACGGTGCCTGAAGTCCTTCATTCGCTATGCAGTGATTTGCATTCTGCTGTGATCCGGGTTTAGTTTATGCTTCCCGAATTTTGGCTGAGTGGTGGTATTCCCTCTTGCCTTGGTCGCATACCTCTAAGTTGTCATGTATGTTTTCACCTCCTGTCAACATTCATGCATCGTGCGCCCTTTTCCCAGGAAATCTCGTGTGCCAGTAACAGGCCAGCAGGTGTTTCCTACCAAATGTTGTGGCTGCTGCTCTCTTCTTCCAGTCTCACCTGCCTCACCCAGGATGGGCAGGCTATATTCAGAATATGCTGCAGAGTGTCTTGATAAATAATAGCCGATAGCATAGGGAGCCTATAGTCTCCCTGAAATGCTGAGCTGCTTTTTTTTTTCAGTTATTTGTACGTATCCAGACTGTCATTTTCTTCCTTGTTGTACCCATTTTAGAGGTTTGGCTACTTTAATCATACCCTTGTGTCAGACACTGAGATTCTTTTACCTCTTTGTACCTCACTTGTGGAAGTGGCTGCTGAAATACCTGAGCTGTTGGCACCAGAACCTTGAGAGGAGATTTATTTTTGCAGTTTCCCGGACATAGCCCATGTTTGCAGGCAAAAAAAAAAAAATATCTTAGTTGTTCAAAAAGTCCCATTTTACTTGTCACTGCTATGAAATGGATTGCACAGATAACAAGTTTTTTATCAAGTGAAACCATCTTCTGTCTCGGGACTCATTTGCCAGCATGTCAACCACATAGAAAGAGAGATTCTGACCTTTCTCTTTGCATCTGTATTTTTCCAATATTTGGGGTGGAAGACCTCCATTTTTCGTTAGTCCTACTGATGCAGGCAATGTTAGAGTCCAAATGAAAGCTGGCTTTTGCCCATCTTCCGTCTCATGAATACATATTACTTTTCCCTCAGTTATCAGTTTTGAATGTCACAGGTTTTCCTTTGGCCCTCCACAGCTAATTAGACCTAGGAAGCTAGCTGCATTGTGATCCTTCTCTTTGTACTGTACTGTAGCCAAGAAGAGTGCTGTGTCACTGCTGCCACTCGAGTCTCTTTGGGGGTGCTCTCCAACTGCAGGCATCGTACGCCCTGTACTTTTCTGTTTGCTTATGCGTCATGCTTCTGCAAAATGGTTTACTTTGTGGTTGGAATCAAACAGCCTTATCAAAATGCAACTCTTCAATAAAGCTGAAATGAAACATTTGGACCTCATGAAAACAGAATGTTTTGCTATTTTGCACGGGGGAGTTTAGGAAGAAGGTGAACAGCTTCTCAGTTGTTGAATCAGCATTTCAGGGGGGTGAGGAGGGAAAGGATCTCCCTAAATGGCCAGAGCATTATTTTCTCTTAGCACAGTTTTGACGGTCGGAATTGGAGACAAAGTCAGAACACGGAGCTGCAAATATGGGAAAATGATATTACAATTTAGATCCAAAAGCAAATTCACAGCTGTCTGTAAATTAAAACAAAGAACAGCTCAGTGACTTGGGAGCTTGCAGACATGTAGAGCCATGCATCTGCCTGCACTTCAGGCTGATGGGGGTACCAAGCAGAATAGCCGTTTGTGTGTGATGCTGAGGCCCGATAACATGCCTTGATAACAGGCAGCATGTCCTACATCAGGGCAAACACCTCCATAGCGTGGTGCCACGGCTCCCACGCCAGGGCTGCCTCATGTACATACATGTATTCACACCTGAAATGTCTCTCACCCGCCTACAGGGCCAGATTTTTAAAGAGTGCTAAAGGATGCAGACAGAGAAACTGATGGGAGTGAGGCACTGAAAACAGCAGTGGAAAGCAATTTGCCTCTATAGGTCCTGAATGTGCCTGGAAATCCGGTTCCATCTCAAGTATAGTAATGACTTTGGTCAAAAGTAAATTTAGTTATTTGGTCCTACAGATTGTTCAATTTTTACCTGAGATGACATTCACAAAGGACAAATTTTATTTTTGCTCATATCTTCTCCTAATTTTTTATGATGCAACAGAGTGTGAAAGAACTTTTGAAAAATAATCTTATTAAAAGAATGACTGTAAAACCTGTATCTTCATCTGTAGTGGTAGAAAGATTCTTTTAAGTAACATTCTTTACCCATATTAGTGCTTTCTTCATCAAATGTTCATTCACAAATTCTGTCTTACTAGTTCTGCATTTAATAATTGAAACAGTATTGCAGAAATAATATCAATAGAAAGCAGTATTTTCTCATCTTGTAATTATTTTCAAATGCTCATAGAATTTATTAATTTTTTGTGGTAAATGTATAATTGAAATTTACTGATTGGTAGGGGAAAAAAAGTAATTTTGCTTGTAATCCCCACACAGACATTATAATAACAATTTATCCTACCTGGATGTAGGTGTATGAAGGAAAAACAGGAGTTGCCTCCTTTCATAGGGATGATTATGTTTTGAATTATCTTGTATACATCTAATATGCTGGGGGCATCTTGGGAGCTAATCAACACCTACAAATCCCACAAAAATTAATGGATTCAAGTTTATAAAATATTCCTGTTGACTTAGGCCCAGTTTGCACTCAGATTTTACAATGTAATGAAGTTATACCAGAGGAGACAGTTTATGCCTGCAAAGTGCATGTTGGCTTAAACTCATTCTTTGAACAAAATAGAAATAGACTTTATTGAAAGTATAACTGCATCTATACTATAGCTCTAACTGCTATAGCTAAATTTTTAAACTCAGTAGCAAATTTAAAAAAAAAATCAAAAAAGAAGGAGCTAAATGACTTGCTGTGATACAGCAGAGGAACTAGAGGAAGCTGCTACAAGTCTTGAACTCCACCACACTGTAAATGCACAGTGATGGCAAGTGATGGGCAATATGCATTTGCATCTTCCACAGCATCCACACGTGTCAAAGGGGCACCAATGGTTAAAATCTGATCAAAGCTTTTGGACAAGGACCCAGTGAGCTTTCAGAGGACTGTTCTGGGGCCAGTCCCTGCTCATTGCCCATTCCTAAGCATAGTAGTCTTCAAGAGGAGGTAATCAGTCTCGCTGTGGGAGGACTGGAGTTTTCCTCCAGCTGTAGTGAAGGCAGCAATGTAAGGTGCCCCAAAGAGATACCAGGGCTCCCTCCACTGACCCCTATGGAAAACCAGCTCTGCTGTGGCACCCTGAGAAAAGCACTAGTAGTCACCTTACAGATACTATGGCATCTGGATGTATTACCCCATGGGCACATCTCTCTTTAATGGTCTCTCAAACCTCACTAAAGCCTCATTAAAACTTGGGACAATGGCTGTCCAGGCATACAAAGTCCAGGTACGGAAAGCAGAAGGACTGTTTAGGTGTGTACAAAAAGGCACACCCACAAGGGTGTCTACAGAGGAAAAGATGATGGCACAGCAACCTGGAAAGCTAATCACTTATCCCAGGTTTTTATGGGCTCCGCCGATCTTGACCTCTCAGCGTTAGCAATTGGTTCGACAATGTAACTAGGAAGAGTGGAAATATCCCTGCCCCATCTATCACATGGCAAGGAGGCTCCTTACAGCTCCCCTTCGGCACCTAAATCAGATCTGCAGCAGCCATCCTCCCTTAAAGATCTGACTGTTCAGAAGAACCAGTGAGTTTCACGGTTGCAGCCGCACATTGCAGGAAGTAAATTAATGGGAAAAAACAGCTGAAAAGGTGATTAAAAGGCAAAAAATAATAAAAAAAAAATTTAAAAAAATAGCAGTCTTAGTATCTTAGACCACATATTTGCACTCCGTTCTTCTAACAAAAGACATGATGAGCTTGCGCGCGCACGCACACGCTCATGCTTATTCTATGCTTTTTCGCCTCATCTGGCAGCCGCTTTCCGGTCCAGCAGACACTAACATCTAATGAGTCAAACTTCCCATTTTCAGACTAATCAGTCGGCTGCACTAATTGCAAATGCAAATATGCAAATTTATATTAATTAATTACTCTGCTAATTAGTTCTGCGGTCTTTTTGGGGTAATAAATCATTGTGCAGTGGAAGGGAAACACGTCCTGTCCCGTTTCACTCCACATAAAAATTTAATGTACTCGTTGAAGAAAATATATAAACCCCCCCCCGATTCTGATAGCTCTGCTTCTACTGATGAGTCCCCTACAGAAAGGTATGATTGTAAGAAGGCTTTCACATCTCCAGTAAATGCCATCACTAAGGTGCCTGTTAGCAATTTAATTATCACATTATGAGCTCCAGGAAAAGCCAGTTTGCTGTGCTGCAGGCTGTGACTCCGAGCTCCGTAGTTCACACATTTTGCAGCAAATGCTGTTTATACATACATGAAAGATAATCTGGAGGAAAGCAGAAAGTACCTGAACGGACTGCTAAAGCTTGCACTCAAATCCTGGGAAGCTCGATCTGCTAAAACCATCATGACTACACACGCTTTAGTTCCCCAGCCTCACTGGATCACATTTGAATGTGTTGTCAGTAGAAATGAAGAGTAGCTGAAGACGAAACTGCTTGCAGAGCCCTTCTCTGGCCTTGTGTTTTGCTTTGGTTTTGATCTATTTCAACAGGGAACTTCCATCTCCCCGGTCAGTGCCACTTCTCCCTCACACTCCTCACCTTCCCCGTGCACCCCAGGAACAGGGAGGGTCATTCCACTGCCCCCCTCCCCCAGTGATCTGCCCAGCGTCAGGGGATCCATGGCCTGCATTCCCCATCCCAACATCTGGAAGGTGTGATGAGTTCCCCACACTGTCTTCATGCCCCAGCACAGTGAGGGTGTGGAGGTCCACCATGTCAGATGGCAAGGGCTTATTCTACCCCTTCTTCCTTTTAGGAAAGGAGAGAAACGGCCCCATAGCATAACAAACCAAATGGTACCTGGCTGTCACCGAGGGTCACCGAGTCCCCTCATCCTACACAGGAGCTACACCGACTCACAGCAGCACTGTGGTGCAGCGTTCATCACAGGCAGTCTAGGAGCCAAAGGCTTCTAAGAGGTTTAGAAAGGCGTTAAGCAGAGGGCATCCTCTAGTCTCACACAAGTTAACGCTAACTAGAAGTGCAGCACCTCGCACAGCTCTCAGAAGGTGTCTTCATCCTCCACTTGCTTACTTTTCACTGCTCTATACCATTGTTTCAAATGTGAAACATTGACAGAGCATTTTCTTGAGTTTCAATGTGATACAGTGGGTTAATCCACCTCATAGACGTAGGCTGAAAATCAGATAAAGATGTTATAAAAGTCAACAGAGCTCTTCTATCTCTGAGATCGGCATCTCTCATGTAAAGTCTCCCAATTAAAAAAAAAAAAAAAAAAAAAAAAAGAGCATGAGCAAATGTTTTGCTTTATGCTTTAAATTATTTGGTTTAAATTGAAACAATAAATGAGGTTCACAGGTAATTAAATTCCAAGAGCCTTTACTATGGTAGGTTTAACCAGAACTTAAGCTGTGTATTTTTCTGGTAGTTTGGAACCTTAGGATAGCTTCTTTCTTATTTATTTTTCTTTCCTATCCAAACACTGGAACAAAATACTGTTGAACTGGTAATACAAAGTCCTGTGACTTAGGTTCTGGGAAACAGAGAAAATTTAAAAAAGCTAAAACAAGTTAAATTGAGTAGTTTATGGAACGGTCAAAGATAAAATTTATTTTGAAAAATTTGCCACCTTTGCTTGAAATATTAATAAGTACTAATGGCTATGCTATTTAACATCCTACAAATTAAAATATTTGTTTTAAAAAAAACCCACCTCTGTGATCTTTGTAAGTTTGCAGGATACTGGAGTCACACGGGATCCTATATTGTATTGGAGTACAGTCCTCCCCACCTGCTGTGGGTTTTGCCTGATATTTAAAAAAGCTTTTTTTTTTTTTTAACCCTACAAGTTTTTAGAGACTAATACGCAAAGATTTTCCCCAAACTCCACAGGTAACTCTTTAATAATGAATAGGTATGAGCTGCTAATGGGACTTTTTTCTGGTTGTTTGTAGTGTTTTTTAAAGAGTCACATTTAAATTGTAATTGCACTGGGATGTGAGATATAACTTAAGACATTTGACAAAATCTCTAGACCCTTTGATGGGTTAGCTTCAATTAGAAAGCTTCCACAGCACATGCATCTTTTGCAAATTGCAGTAGGCTTCCTCACGGCAGGCACTGTGAACAAAATTCTCTCTTTTTTTCTTTTTCTAAAAAAATTGCATTCATAAAATAGCAAAGAAAGTTTTGCCGATACTTCTTTCTCAAGAATATTGTCTTGATTCAGAATACTTACATATAGTGAGAAAAGAGTGATGCTAATAAAAATTCCATCATGATAGTCTCTGTTTATTCCCTTTCTGTTACTTCTGGCTGATATTTATTCTCCTGTCAGGGCTGTGAAATTAAGACTTTTCTTAACATATAGGGCAGCAAGACCCATTTGGCATCCAAGATGAAACCCAGATGAGTGTTAAGATTGACAGTGTTTTCACCCTTATAATTAGCTATTCACACAAATGGGGTTTTAGTTTGCACTTATGCTTGGAACATGGCACTTCATACAGAGAGCAGCATTCACATGTTAACATTTTCACTTTTGTTTTTTGTTGGCAAGTAAACCAGTGTACTTGCTATTGACTTCTGTTAGCATTTCACTATATATTATTCACTATTTATTAGTGCCCTATTTAAAAAAGAACCCAATGTGAGCAAAGCGCGAACAAGAACTGCAGCGATGCCTTTCCTTTTGCCTTGCTCTGAAGGAGCAGGTCACCTACCTAGAGTCACTCTGCTGCTTCCAGGTGAATGCTTTCCACATGCATAGGGCTGGGGCACTGCTTTCCAGCACCTTTTTCTTTTTTTTTTTAAGCGTTAAAGACCCCCCCTCCCTTGCTGAGGGAAGGACTGGTGGCCCCAGTACAACAGAATGCGTACTGCGCCGAGCTAATTTGCAGCCTTGTCCTCAGTTGCGCACTGACTCAGTGATGTCTGGAGGAAGGGCACAGAAGTAGGAAACCTTATGGCAGTACAGCAACTATTGCCAGAAATTCATCAAGGATTGTGATGGGTTCTGAACAAGGTCCTGTTCATTCTAAATCAAGGAAGAAAAGGCTCAGTGATGGAAAAGAAGGCAAAAGGACAGCTGAAATGTTGCTGTTTCACTAGATCTGAGATGTAACTGATTTGCTCATACACGTTAAAGAGTTTTAAGCAGAGAAAAACAAAACAAAGCATCCTAAATGGACTGCACTCAATACGTACTTAGTCTAGAGAGCTCACTGCCACAAAAAGTGGATTTCAGAAATGTATGTTTGCAAAAAGGAATTGATATGCATATCAGTTACCATAATTAATTACAATAACGTTTTTGGGTCATGCTTCAGGGCTCACAGAATTCAGCAACTGTTAGAGAACGGGCTGAGACTTAACAAGGGTAATATCTTTTTAACCTTCATGTACACACTTTAGGGGTCTTTCTTTGGCGATGGTTATTGCCAGAAAATAATGATGAGATGAAACCGATCTTAGGTCTAAATAAACAGGAAAAATCCTGTGCCCTCAGCTGTGGATTACATCCCCACATGGTCCTTCCTGTTATGGGAATGGATGGCTTTTGGCAGTTGATTTAATCTCTTACCTAATTCTTTATAAGGCTGGAATAAAACAGGGAGAGAAAATAAGGAAAACTTTATCACTCGAGCAAAAGAGGTGGCACAATACACAAGGTCTTTTGCACCAAAGAAATTAATTAATATTGTTCATCTTTTTAGAAACAATTGCATCTACAACGGACAAGAGGACAACTATCAGGCTAGATTAAAATAAAGATTACATAAAAAATCACTGGGGGAAAAAAAGGAGAACAGACTAATGGTGGAGAAAAGGCACAGAGAAGCCCTAAAGGCAAACAATAGAATGAATAAGTATGGTAACTGCAAACCACCTAAGCAAAAATAAAAATAATGATTGGGGAAATAGCAGTAAAATGGGAAAATCATTTGTCTATACTGAAGCTCCACAACTGCAGCTCTTTGCCTCCAGGCACTCCAAGCACAAGGATGCCATCTCACCCAAGTGGTAAGACATCCAGAGAAGCAAACGAGACTGCTGCTCATCTCAGAGGAGCAGAGCGATGCCTCTCTCTGCTCCCACACTGATGCAGCATCACCACCGTAGCTCAGAGAGGGCAATTGCATCAGGAACCAGACATGAGGCCAGGCCAGGGGGATATAGCTAAACACAGGGGGATATAGCGAAACACAGCAACAGCAGGAGCCCAGGGCTTGGGTGCCACAGTGGTAGCTGCCCAGGAAGGCAGCAACAAGCATCTCTGATGCAAATCAAGGGGTGAAGCAGGTCAGTGCTTCAGGGACAGGGACTTCCAGGTCATAAAAGTGGAGCTGAACCACCACAGCCCTACCAGAGACTGGCTTAACTTTCTTTTATGTTTTTTCTTGTTTTAGACTTGTTATTCCAAGTCCAAAAGACTTGGAAGTCCTTTGCTCACCTTTGTCGGGGGATATTTTGCTGTACTACACTGAGGTAGAAACACTGGGCCTGCCACATGACAGGTTAAAATGGAGTTGTGGCTGCAAGGTACCTTGAGACAGTGAAAGATAAACCAAAAATAGAGCATTCTTCCTGTGAGTTACCCCAAAATGTCTGTGTTTTCGATCCCAGCCATTACAAAAGGTTGCAATATTTGGTTGAGAGACTCCCTAACAGTATTTTCAACTGAAAAACTATATTTACATTTCAGAAGGTGAACCTTTTCAGCTTTGATGTACAAAGTAGGAAACAGTAGCTCATTACCAGACACTTAGAGGAATGCCTATTTCTCCAGTGGCACTTGGTATCATGGAGGTTTTCCCCAGGAGCAGGCAGCCCCTTGCAAACCCGGCTTCTTGCCCCAGCTGCACATCAGGGCGTGGACCGATGGTCATTCAGAGGCAGGATGGCACCATGCCTGGGAAATCACCTTATGGCTACAGAACAAAAGCCATGAAGAAGAACTGAGCCCCACACCACAGCTCCTATGACCCAGTGTGTCATCTGGGACAGGACAGATTGACATTTAACTGACTAAAGAAATATACATCTTGGGGCAGCCCAGCAGGTTATTCCCATTGGGATTTATTGACCCCGCAAAGGACTGGTTTTGGCTTTCTGAGCAGATAGCCAACAGACTTCAGTAATGATGAAACACACCCAAGAAAATTCTGATTTGTAAGAACAACTTTATCATAAGGAAATTGCCTGGCAAAGGATCTCCAGCCAGGTCTAGTCCTGACCCTGCAAAGACTTACAGTGGAATTAATTTTATTTAACATCACCCACCAAAAAAATTGTCTGCCCTCAGCTAGTTGTCAAACACACAGAGTTAGTGGAAAGGAGTGGAAGGTGACTCACTGCACTTAATTTAGACATCCCAGGAGAAGACGGTGCCTCTTTCCATTCTCTAAAAGCAAGCTGAGACAGTTGGCTTTCACTCAAGGCAGCTACTGAGCAGTAAGCTGGGGGGATGCGAGTCCTTGCACAGCTTCGTGTGTACCTGCAGGGCTGTTACTCATCACCCACCTAAGATGATGCTGAGTGAAATCCGCCGGGACCTGAGCTCAGTGAAAAACTCCTACCACCCTCACTGTCATCCTGTGGTTGCACGTGTCTGCTGGGACAAAATGGCAATAACAATGTTTTGGGTTCTGTAAGACCGATGTTATGGCATGAAATATGTGGCTGAGAGCAAATGTTGCAGCAGCCTAAGATGACAGGAATCTCTTTTCATTCCCTAATCAGAAAAACTCTCAATGAAAATAGAACTGACAGATTGGGAGTAAACTTTTGATGGGATTTTAAGTGTCCTAGTGATCTCAGGTTGGCTTGACCACATTGCTTACAGTGTTTAGGCAGCTCAAAACTAAAGCCTTGAAATGAGTGTGCTAGTACTTAAATAAAGAAAAAAGACCTACAGTCAATAAAAATCCCTAAAAAAATTTAAAAATAAATCAACTAGGGTATTTGGGAGGATTCTTACACTTTTAAAACAGTTTGCCTTGGGAGAAAAGTTTTTTTTTTGTTGTTGTTAACTAATTACAAATTTTTAGTTCCTCTTTTAATTTTTCTTTTGAATTACCTTCTTATGTAAAAAGCGGAGAACAAAATGGTTTTGTATATAATTCTTTAACATTGACTACCTAGCTTACTTAGTGAAAAACTGAATTAAACTGCTGGCTTTCAGTTAAATGTTTTTTTCATCAGTTAATTTCTTTTATTGTATTTTAATTATTTTTCTTTCTCAGTTTTTGACTTATCCAGGATCAAATCTTAGCTTTGAGCAGTAACATGATAGGAACTATGAAGGTTAAGTTTGTAGTTGATTCTTAAATCCTTTTTCCTAAATAAAGCATATAAATTGACACCTTTCTTTTCTGCAAGAACTGCCACCATCTCATATTTGACTACAGCTTTATATAACCAGAGGTTAAATGAAGCATTAATGTACAAGATGCCATTTGACCAAGGCAAAGCTTTCTTGACCATATACTTATAAGATGCAATTTAAACATCTAATTTCCTTGAAAATTAATTATTCATTTTCTCTGGAATAGAAAAGACAGCACAGGCAGGTCTAGATGAATTTTATCAGACTGTGGGCTAGCTGTGCTGTAAATAGAGAAATGGCTAGGTCAGTCTGGAGAGGAACAGAAAAATATTTACGCTGTGCTGCATTACCAAGAGGAAATTTGTGTGCTCCATAGACAAGTGTCACTGAACTTTCTTTTTTCTGCTCTGCTCTCAGTCTATCCTCTTCTAGCTCACACCACCGTTGCCCCAGACAAATAATAATCAGTAGCATCACTTTTGCCTATATCTATCATGGGTAAGAGATTTCAGAAGGCAATCATCTCAGCTGGAGAAAACATCAAAGTGGAAAATGTATTTGTACCTAGGAAACGTTATGTTTGTGCTTGAGACCTGGACACATCAGGCTCTTGCGTGCTTCTCTAGCCACCTGAGCACCCTTTTTTCCTAATCGCTTGCAGATATAAATTGGGCTCTCTGAGCGTGGTAGTGGTGTACATGGAATTCACAGCAATATTCACAGCTTCCACCTCTGGGAACTTGTCCCTTATGGTTTCAGTCAGGAACAGATGTTTTAAGTACATAGATTGAATAGAAGTTTCATTATTTTCCTTTGATGATGAAAAATTAAAATCGGTTTGCTCCACGACCTTCCCACCACTTAAAAGTTAAAACTAGGTTCATGGGCAGGGCACATGTACACGTGGGTTAGATCCAGAGACCGAAAGTTGCTGAGCTCTCAGTGTATTTCCCACTGTACGTCTGACTCACCATGGGAACTTGAGCGATAGCCCCTCCATCTATGAAACACTGATACAAACTCACTGAACCAGCAGGCGCTGAAGCTTAATTTCAGTATGTACAGTGCTGTGAGAACTCTATTTGCCATGTGCTGCAAGAAGCAAAAAGTAACTTTCACAGTACCAAAAGTAAAAAAGGAAGTGCAGTGGATTTTTGTTGCACATTTCTGATAAGTCCTTGGTGATTTGAGTATCTTTTCCAGCCACTGGTAGGATGTCACTATTTTAATAGTGGCACACACACACACAAAAGTCCCAAGTTTTTATTCCTCAATGCTACTTTTGTACATAAACAGTTATTAACTTTGCATCAACGTCTCCATGGATTAAACAGTCCCTAAGTACACATTGACAGCACAGATCGTTATGGTTATGGACCCTTAACATTTAAAATGGGAGGGGAGGGAGGTTGTGTGTGTGTGTATTCATCTCCTTACTCCCTCTCTTTCACAAACTATAAGGTTTAATAGCGATTAACACTAGACCACAGCACTTCTAAATTAACGATAGCCCTGCCAATTCTAATTGGTATTCTAATTAGTCTGACAATTCCACTAATTAAGAACATTAAACTTTTTAACAAAGGCTATCTTTTTTGTGTTGTCTTTGGCAAAATGGAATTGAGGGTATAAGGGGGCCTGAACTGCTACTTCAGAGAATTGCTGATGATTAAAGAAGAAGAAAAAAAAAAGATCTGAGGAGCATGTAGAAACATTACTATATGGTAGTTAAACAACAAGAATCAGCTATCTGAATTACAGGATACAGTAAATGACAGAGAAATGGATTAATGAAGTGAAAACTGCAAATCCAGAATTCATGACTGAAAGAGGTTTGCCTTTTGGAAATACTGATTTCGCCCAGGTGCTATACGGATTTCGGTACAGTAGGCAAACTGAGGCATTCCTTTGTTTGGAGAAAGCTCACAGTTCTAAATTAACTTTCCTTCAGACGTGAAACAAAAGCAAAGAAAAAAAAAAGTGTTCCACAATGCAAAATTTTCAGTAAATATTTTCTTGATATCAATTGAAATGTCTCATTTTGAAAAAAAAAAAAACACAACGAACAAACCTGCTCTGGTTTTGATATTATGTATAATATGTTATTTTGAAAAGAAGTATCCTTCTGAATCCCTTTGAAATGAATTCAAGACCTTACTTTTCCTAAACATCTTATTCTCAGGATGAAATTTCATTTTATTGCACTTAATACCCAAAGTTTTATGCTGAAAAGCATACAGAGTCTTCTGAAAGAAAATGTTCCATTTTCTGCCACTTTATGTTACAAAATCAAACTGCAATATCTTGTTCATAATTCAGATTTCTGTTTCCACGGGAGTCAGAGCATTTGTACAGTCTTTGCAAAAAAACTCATTGATGTTAGTTGGTGCTGCAAGAGGCAAATGAATAACAGACTGAATGGAAAGCAATGAAAAGCACTATTTACTCCAAACCCCACCAACCTGAACCTCACAGATTTTACTTTTCTAACACCCAGCTTTCAAGGCATAGTGCAGGAGCTCTGAATTCCTCAGGATTTCACCGCATGTATTTCCTCCATCACTTCACCAAACCGTTATTGCACTGCCTGTTCAAGGGCTTAGAGGTACGGGGAGAGACGGCTATTCCATTCACCATCTGCTGGTGACAGCAAATGTTCTCCACACGGCTGTCTTCAAAATTCACAGCAAAGTACCCTTTCGAGATAAATTTTACCTAGATGGCTTTCCACAGCAAGATGCCTTACAGGTCCAAATGCAGAATGCAGAAGCCAACATGCCTCTCTAGGCGGAAAGTGCACTTCAGATTTCAACCCAAACCATGCATAAAACTCCTAAACAGAAGCATGAGGCCCTGAACATATTACAGTATGCTCTTCAGAGTGCATGTCTTTGAATACTTTGCAAAAGTGTATGGTTTTGCTCTCCTGGCTCACACCGCAGTAATAATCAATCAAACTGCAGTATTTCTCCAAAAATAGCAATTGAATTAAAGATGATCACAAAGAAACCAAAATAAGGCCAGATACATACTGGCCGACACATGAACAATACCACGGAGGGGGGTGGGTGGGGGTGGGGGTGGAATGGAAAAAAGGATAAAAACGTGTGCATATTCAGTACTATTTCTGCTGATCAGTGAAATCTATGCCCAGTATGACATTTACCCAGTACTTCAAGAGCTGAAAGAGTCAGGCCCCCAGTAAGGCCATGCAAGCCAGGTAGACAGTCAACTTACACAGCAGCTAGCACAACAGAAGGAAAATGCAAGCAGGATTCTGGCTTAGCAAGCCATGCTCCCTTCTTAGGAAAGGGAAATTGGCCAGAAAAGAAGGCTTTTTGCCAAACTTCCAGGTGCATTCTGGCCATGGCTGCTTTAAACTATTTGGGGATTCAAACCAGTCCTCAGCCAGCCCAAAGACTGAAATGAAAACTCCGGGCTGCCAAAAGATACTACTCGCTTTCCTTTCACACCCTGCAAGGTGAGACCGCTCTGCAGAGTGGTTACCTCCAAAAACAACACTGAGAACTCAAGGCTGTGGCGTGAAGCACTGATTTTCACCATGCCTGGTGGCTGAGGAAGCTGGCAAGCTGTAGGGCTTACACAACTCCTTAGAGACTATGCAGACGTAAGAGATGGAAAGGGATGGAAATCACTGAAATTACTGTTTACTTCAGCTTGTACTTAAATACCCGATAACCTCACCTCTCTTTATGGCAGATCATAACTTCACGTTGATTTTGGCAAATTTTATTGACTGTTAGATGATGTTCCTTCTGAGGGGATGTCCACAGATCTTACCAAAAATATCTATGCGGCTGTAAGCAAAATCTTCTCCTGAGACCTACTTCTTTCAATTGTATTTTTGAATAGACAAGAAGCATCATTATATTCTTTATCTTCTCCTCTTTACTCTATTCTAGGAAAGTCATGAGGCTTGCAATGGCAATATAAGAAATTTACAGCTTACATCAACATGTCCACTTGCCCAGGGAAGTTGGTGAAAAACACATTAAAATGGGGTTTCATAAAGATGAGAAGTATCAGTTACTCTAAAAGTAGCTCTGCAGTTAGAAGTAATAGAGTTGTTCATTCATCACTGAAAATTTTTCCTTTAAACATCAATTTTCCAAAATGATTTTGGAAAAAGATCATTACATCCCAATCTGAATTCAGCACTACTTTACATCTAAGCCAAAATTGGCTGTGCCTTTCACTTTCTCAGAAGCTTGGGGACTGAATCCAGAAAACAGTTTTATAAAACCCTGTTCTATTTGCGGTCAAATTCTCCCACTGAACCTCCAGTACTGTCAGGGGAAAATTGATCCTGTGGGTAAAACACCCCAAAGGATCCAGCCTGCACTCTCAGCTGTGACAAACTTTCTATGTCTTGAGGTAAAATGGGATGGCCAAAATTTTCCACAGTATATTACTGTCCATCTCCCACTGCCTTTGAATCAGTGAGGATACATATAGTTTTGTGTAATGGGAAAGAGCAGAAAGACTAGAGGATCCAGGGACTACACATCATCTAATCTGCTTCCAAAAAGATTTCTGGAGTGTTTATCAAATAGACATTGGGTTCTTGATTACTCTTCATGTTTTTACTGAGCATATTAAATCAGTGGAACAAGTTCAGGATCTCTGCCATTAAGGTCCTGGTACCTCCCTTTTCCTCCTGGAAAGCAGCACTTCCTTGCTTCATAGGTGTGTTATAAAGATAAATACTGAATGCTTAGGTTGGGTTGGTTTGGTTTATTTTAACCCAAAGTTACCTTTCTTTTTGCTAAGGAAAGATCTCCAGTAAGGTTTTGAAGTACACGCATTATCACGTGTTGCAGATGCTGGCTGGCAATTGCAGATGCTAGGAGGAGTCAAAAGTGTAACACAAATTTGAGAAATGTAAAGGGAGGCTGTAGTTCATTAACAGCTTGGGATGTCTGATTGCAGAGTTTTCCTGGTTTTTTGAACAGAAAATTTACTTATCTTCACCAGACCACTATCTTGGGAGGAGCCCTGTCCAAGGAGGGTTATAAATTCAGATAATAGAAGGCAAACCAACAGGAGCAGATATTCCTGCTACAGTAAGTCTGAGTCATCCTGCCCCACACAATATTATTTCATAAAAACAGTCATTTCAGCTGAGCTGTGCTGTTAAGAAACTACCTGCATATTTGTACATAAAGAGAGAGAACAGAGGTTTCATAGGCAACTGTAGCTGTGGCATTTCCTCCTGTCAGCCACTCAACTTCTCATCTTTAATAATGTGCTTTCAAAATGGGTTTAGAAGAATTGTTATTTTTAAGGTCTTTGTTTTGTTTTTTTTTTTTTTTCCTAAGGTGTTCAGGTATTATTTCAGCATGCTGCTAAAATTTGCCTGAGGAGTGCACGCCAGAGAAAGGAACTGATTATTCTTAGTTAGGAGCTTACAGCTCACCTGAACCTGGATAAAATTTCATGGGGGTAAAGAAAAGTCATTTCTTTAGCCTGCGGGCTTTCTCCCTGCTGAGTTTCAAAGGTCTGCTGCAAATAATGGAAATGTCAGAGTTTCTCATAAACTTTGCAAGGATCTTTTTCAAAGTTCCCCTTAAAAAACATCCTATATTTTCCTGGGAGGGAACTGTCCACTAGAAGTTGGTGTTACCCTTCGGGTTTATTTTGCACTTCCTTCAAGTCAGTGTTAATTCAACTTCTCTGTTTCCTTGCATCTCACGTTTAATTTAGGGCATGCTGTGTAGTCCTGAGTAAACTGCTCGTCTCAGCACATGCTTTTTCTAAGGCTGTTCTGCTCTCCTGAGTTGGTGGTGGCACCCAGAGCTCCCACCGCTTCCCAGAGGGGCTTTGCCCCAGTGCCACCTTGCTGCTTAGGGCTCTGCACGTTGTCCCTCCTGGCACACCAGGTAACCCCCTCACAGCGAGAAGGCTGTGGGAAGGGAGGAAAAGTATCGGGAACATCCACACAGGTGATCCAAGGAGAATATCCCATCAGGCGCCTCTTGCTGGGGAAATTTTCAGGGAGGAAAGCAGCCTATCGTCCTCCAAGATTTTGCACGGAAGGAGTGCCCCAGCTTTATGGAAGAAAAGGCACGCACCACAGCCCTGGGGTCTGCTTGGGGAAGGGGAAGCAGTGCAGGGCGCTTCTGGGGTCATGCACACCCATGCTACCTCTTCTAGAAGGGACTGGCTGCAAGGTCCATCCCAAAAAACACACTTTCAGGGGGAAAGAGACATTCTCAAAATGGAAACACGGAGGAAGCGTGCTTGTGAATCACTGTAGGCACCGGCAGAAGAAAGAGAGGAGAAAAACAGCATCACTAACTAGCTGTTTGACAGAGATTGCCATTAAAGAGTAGATGCCGATCGGCAGCATCAGGGTGTGCGCTACAGCCAAGTGTCCCTGCTGCAGCCTCTCAAGGCTGCCAAACTTACAGATCGCAGGACATCCTCAAGGCAGGGTAGCAGAGAGTGCAATAACCACAGTCACCAAAGTATGGATGAAAAAATTAAGAACAGTTTCTCAGATGTAGCATAGGGTTGCTTCACACCACAAAGCAATAGGAATGATCTTAACCCCCTGCATTTTCAAGAAGCAACACAGCTACGTGACTGGTCTGACTAGAGCATTTTCCCCTGGGAAGAAGTACATTCGATCCCATATTGCTGCAAGGTACATATCACCTTTCAATCTGGAAATAAAAATTTCAGGCTATACTGTACCATTACTGTTCTAGGCGGAACACATTTTATTAATTTAAATTTTTTTTTTCCACTTTAAGATTTTTTGGTCCCACCCTCTCTCAATTCATTTACATTAGAATAAGCCAGGAGCAGCTCAAAATTAATAGGATTATGCCAAACGTATGTAATATCTAAATCAGACCCATTCTAGTTGTCTTTCAGAAATTTTAGAGCAATTTCTGGTCACAAACTAATTTTTGGTTAACCATAAGCAATTAGTATCAGAAACCATTTTCAGATTCTAAATTAATGTTTTGCCCAAGCGACTCCCACTAAAATAGAGTAAATTACCCCTTCACAGCTCTTTCATATTTGTCCCTATCAGCCTATTCAAGACATAAAACCAAGGATGTCTGATTAGAGCAAGACGTACATCTTCATTACAGGGGGCTTAGATAGTGCAAAGCACATTTATAATATTTTGTGGCATTAGCAGATGTGTTAAAATCACATTTTCAGACTGAACCAAATCCTCTTGAGCTAATGTAGGTTATTTCTCTGAAGCTGAGGGTCCCCATTAGTGTTTTCTTTAATCTCTCCTGGGAGAAGGACATATCCCTGAACATCATCTTAGCACTGGTGGGAGAGGGCTTAGCCAACTTGATGGGAACAGTGAGTTTCCTCACAAAACCGGCTGTAGTCTTTGGCAGCGTGCTGGGGATGCAGAGAGGCAGAAAAGGGCCCCCGGACAGGGACGCACATCATTTCAGTCCCACAGCATGCTAGCTGCACATAGGATAGGCAGCTGGCATGCAACATGTACATCGCAAATCGCTCTGGTTCCTCCTCCAGCAGCTGCTTCTGCAGGGTAGGGACAGAGTCCTGTTTTCATCAGAGGGTCCCAGTCCTGACCAGTCTGACACTCACTGGGGCTGGCAGACCAGAGTCCCTGCCTATGACACCACCTCTATTACCCTACTTTCATTTAAAAAAAAAAACCACAAAAAAACCCCAAAACCAAAAAACAACCAACAAAAAACCCAAACAAAAATATTTTTAAAAAACCCACACAAAGCCCTCAAAGAGGTATTCCTACCTCCTCCTGACCTCTGAACTCAACAGGACACTGGAGATAGGGGCCACAGTTTTTCATACTGTCACCCACGTACTTGCCCCTCGTGGTCTGGCTTTGCAGGTTCGGATGCACTACACACACATCCCCCAGTCTCACTCCCAGGGCAACAGGGGTCCCTGCCGATGGCAATGGAGGGTCCAACCCTGCTGCAGGCATGCAGCCAGGTTCTGGCACAGGCATCAAATGCTGAAGCCTGCCCATGGCGGGGTCGGAGCGGGTGTTTCTAGTCCTGCCCAAGTGCCTGGGCTGTGCATACAGGTGCTGGGGCAGGACGGTAAACTCATGGCCAGGTTGTGAGCAAGGAAGAGGGAGTTTGGCACTGCAGGATTGTCACCGCTACTTTACACTCATGAGGAGCAGAGTTACTGTGACATTCAGTGTCTGCATTGGAAAGATGAACAAACAAAAAAGGATTTAGCTAACTCTCCCTTCTGAAGAGTCCCTTGCTGCCCACAAGGTCCCATTGCAACCAGTGCAAGACCCAGAGTACCACACACCAAACTGTTCCTGAGCAAACATTAGAGTTCTGTAATTCTGATGAGATTCTCCTGTTTCAGTGAAACTAGGAGATATGGGCCAGCTGGGAGGAGATGATGGAAAAAAAAAAAAAGAAGGAAAAAAAATTTAAAAAAATAATAAAAAAGAAAGGAGTAGAGACATCCCCCGGGGTTCCGGTGATAGCATATTGAAGTTACTGGAAGGACTCCCATTGATTGCGGCATAGTTTGGGTCAGTCCCCCTGATGCACCATGGAGATTCTGCAGTCCTTTGAACTCAGTACTATTTCAGTGAATCTATTAATGTTTGACTGTGTTAAATGTATTATTACAATATCGCATTTGAAATAGAGTCACTTATAATTCAAGACTATACAGCCTGGGCACAGGAAAAAAAAAATTGTGGTATGTGTTCAGTAACATATTTGGTGCTGTGCAACCGTTCTATAGAGTGCATTTAACTGTGTTTTGTGTATTATTCTTAACATGCATTCACAGTAGACAGCAAAGCAGCAGTTATGGGGTATGCTGTGAATGCATATTAACAGCAGTACACATTTGCATATCATGGATCCATAATACAAAATGCGTAGTAAAATCCTTATGAAAAGTTATTATGCATGCACAGTAGAGGCTTTTTAAACCTTGATATCTCAGCTATTTTGTTTCTCCACTATTTATTTGAAAATATTAAAAAGGTCAAATGATGGATTAAGAATCTGCAAAAATGTAATGATACAACTACAGAGGGAATCCTTCAACACAAACTAATTCATTTATTTTGTTTTTAGTAGCAGTATAAAAGCCACTCAAAAATGGATTTTAGAATAATATTTGAGTAGTTAAAAAAAAAACCTACCTACTTCAGCAATAAAAAAGGACAGAGAAAATATTTTTGTAAAAGTGTATTTTGGAGCCTGGGTGATATAACTGGAAATTTTGATGGTCCTTCCCGTAACACAAAGCCACTACAATGTCGACCTTTCCTTCAATTTCTCGTAGTATTTTTAGTATGCATTGAAACAGGGCTTGGTTTCTCAGGACTTTGCATATTTAGATTATCGTGCATTGTATAATACTCTGAATATGCAAAATCCTTGAAAAGGTTGACAACCCTTAGGACCTTCCACAATATAAATCTTAATACATAAATTCCTATTGAGAATAACGGGATTCTACCCTCTTCTCTGTTACACACATTGTAGTATTTGGGATAAAATGAAATGAATGTTAGGAATAGTACAGCTCTTGCCCCTTTTGAACAGTTGCCACTTAAGTTTTAACACCTTTGTCGCTTCAAATACATTTGCCTAAAAAATAAAATAAAATAAAAAAGAGGCCTGAGCTCTGTGAAGAATGAACAACCCAGTGTCTCACTTTTGTAAAAAAAATGCAGAGTTTGGGGTGAGGTCTTTTTTTCTTTTTTCTTTTTTTTTTACTGAAAAGCTCTAAAATCATTGAGCACGTACATGTACGTGTACATAACACGCTTTCCACACACACACGTTGTTCTGCTGCTGCCTTATTTTTTGTCCCCCTCTCTAATAAAAAAATGCCCAAACAGATTTAAATGAAACTTTGTGAAAACAAAATAATTGGATCGGGGCTGGGAACATTAATGCCAAGCTTGGGCCCAACGTGAATTAAAGCAGATGAGTTATAAACCCTTCAAAAACAGGATTTATAATGGAAACACTGACACGGACCCATAAACAATAGCAGCTCTTCCAGGGATTATTTTAATACTAAAAGCATACTCAGTCGCTCACTTTTTTTAAAATAGAGATTACTTAGTCACTAAAAAGCGGTGATACGCGGTTATAATGAAAGCAAACTTTAAAAAAAAAAAAAAATGCTTCTAAGATGACACATCGTTCCCCCTGTAACTCTCTTGATATCGCTTATATGTGACATGCCACTCCTTAAATATAAAAAAAACCCACAAGCCCCAAACACACCAAGGTGGAGTTTGCCATAAGCTCCATGGCAAGGCTGAGCTGAGAGGCTTTGTCAGCTTCATTTAACAGTTTCTTGCCTGTCGAAAGAGACAAAAGGGTTAAGGGAGGAAGAGCAGGGAGTACAGGAGAGGCAGCTGACAGGAGAAACAAGGGCACCAAGGAGAAAGCAGCAGCCAGGGAGGCAAATGGAAGAGCAGGGGGAGATTTTTAGGAGGAGGAAGAGCGTGCTTCCAAAGGAAGGAACTCAGTTTTTAAAGACATTTCGGGGAAGCGTTTGCAAAAAGGCCAGGCAGGCAGACAAAATTTGGCAGGGGGGCAAACCCTGCGAGCCCCCCCCAGTTACACCAGTGAGCGTCTTGCCCTGCCAGGAGCAGGTGCCCCCCAGTCACAGAGCACAGCAGCGGGGCAAAACGGGGACCCACGAGCCCTGCCACACACTGCCGGAAAAAGGCATCGTTTGTACTTTGTACGTCCAGTTTCCCACGAATGGCTCTTTATGCCTCTCTTCTTTCGGGAAGGTCAAAAACCACCCAGGGATGCAAGGGGAGGATTTCTTACAGCCGGCAGAAGGTTTGCTCCTGTTATCCTGTGCTCTGGGGCAACACGCTGCACTCAGAAAAAAACAACCCTGAACCCCAAAAACAGCCGCCAGCAGCTTCACATGAAAACTACTTTTTGTGACTGTGCTATGTGTTAGAGCACGGCATTACTTCCCCATTCCTGCCTTCCCTTCCTTGCTTTTTTTTTTTTTTTTTTTTCCTGGGTACCAGGCGCACCAGAGGGACTCGGATCAATACAAGACAGCACTTTTAGTATAAACAATACCGTATTAACAACCACAGGGCAGCCGTACCTGTAGGCAGGGATAGCACCAAATGTTGGCACATCTATCCGTGCAGCTAGACTGCTAAAAAGAAGCAGCTCCAGTGGAAATGCACCTACTGTATGTGAAATGCTGGTGCAGATTTTTTTTTTCTTTTTTTCTTTTTTTTTTTTCTATCAGTCTAACCTTCTGTGTTGATACATGAATGCTGGTACCCACTTACAGGGATGCCAGATGATCAGTGCAGAATGAAGGTCCCAGGAGAAAGGCTCACGTGGTTTTCTCTGCCCCGTGACGTCACTAGCAGATGGCATGGGTACCAGCTCTGGCAGTTGGCATCAATGTCACTTTTTAGAGATCAATGAGATAGTGCAGATATACACAGATCTAGACTCCAGGAGACGATGCGACATTCAGACTGAAAAGATTTGGAAGGCAAAAAATGAAAACTGATTGTTGAATGAAATAAAAAGATAAGGTAATACAAATAAAGATATATTTCAGTTGGTGCTGGGTGTGCATGCAAGTGTTTAAAGATACAGTATCATTGTCTTGTATTTTATGTATGCTATTTACTGTCTAATAACTCCTCCTAACATTTTATTCTTCTGATGCAATTGCATACTTTCATTGGTGTTATGTAATATTGCAAGTGTGTAGACAATACTGATAGAGTTAGTCTTTGACTGGGGGTTTTGTTTAGTTTTGTTCTATTAAAAAAAGTCCCTGCCTTCGTTTTGCTTGTCTCTTTGAGGATTGGGGGATCCAAGCTTTTGCTGCTCCCAAACTGCAAACAAAAGCAAAATAATTGGGAAAAGGGAATTATTTTTCCATTCCAGGCTGGATTCTGAGCACACGTGCAGGATTGCAGTCAGAATCTACAGACCGCTCCTGTCAGCTACGAGCTGGAGGGAGACATCTGAGCCTTGCAGAACATAAACACTGCTATAGCGTGCAGGGAATTTTTCACCTCCTCCCCCCCAACAATTGATGGGGGTGAGGAAAAAAAAAAAAAAAAGGAGGAAAGAAAAAAGAGAAAAAGGAAATAAGTTGATTCTAACTAAGCAGATATTATCAATTAGAATTTTTTTCTGGGAAAAAGGAGAAAAATAAAGGTAGGGGGATTTTATTTCCTAACTAATCTGAATACGTTTAGGGTTAAATCATTCTGATTTTTGTCTTAATATGAAATAAGTAATATGTGATTTTCATACAGATCATTAGAAATAAAATTTCTTCATTTTTAATTCTGTTATTAGCTGAGTGATGGGGGGGGGGGGGAACGTTCCATTAATTTTTGTTCTCGCCCACTCTAACTTGCTAGAGTTTAATATCTTGATTCATAAGGGAAGAAACATGGAGGGAAAAACCCAAAACTTTGAAATGTAAGTCAAAAAGTGATTTTAAAATATTTAACCATCAGTTAGTAGAGATATGGCACTTTTCAATTTTAAGGCTGCTCTCGCTCTCCTCATTTTTTTACCCAGGGGAATTTGGATTAATGAAATTTCTGTATTGCTTTATCATGTTTTGCATTTCTTTGAATTCCACGGTGGCAAGGGTTTGAAGGGCTTGTTTAAAAATAAGATAAATGAGCCGGGAGATAATTGTACATTTTAGATACTGATCTACCCTATACTTATCTGTGGGAAATGTGGGGTTTCAGTTGCAAGATCCTGAATGTTTTGAGTGATTTTAAAATTCTGGATGGCTCTTATTTTTTAAAAAGCGAGCATTCGCAACTGGCATTTTGTGCAAAAAAATGTAATTGTGCATTTATATATACACACGTACTCATATACACAGTGTGTGCACGCAGACGCACAAAAGGTGTGTGAGGATGTGTATGTAAGTCGGCAAACTTTAAAAAATGGAAATATTTAAATATTGTGCTGGCATTCTTTCAGGTAACTTAAGATTATAGAACCATGTTAACACTACCGTTTGATGAGTCTGTTGTAATGCCAGAATCCCAGATGTGTAGAAAGTTTTCCAGAGAAAGTGATGACCAAAAGCAAATGAAGAACCCAGAGAGCTTTTCGAAGCAGATAGTGCTCCGAGGAAAGAATATTAAAAGATCCCCTGGAGAAGACACAGAAAAAGAGGAGGAGGAGGAAGAGAGAGAAGAGGAGGATGAGAATGGCTTGCCCAGGCGAAGGGGCCTTCGGAAAAAAAAGACGAGCAAGATCAGGATGGAAAGGATCAAATTCAGGCGACAAGAAGCCAACGCTAGAGAGAGGAACAGGATGCACGGCCTTAACGACGCCCTGGACAATTTAAGAAAAGTGGTCCCTTGTTATTCTAAAACACAAAAACTGTCCAAAATAGAAACTTTAAGACTAGCTAAGAACTACATTTGGGCTCTTTCTGAAATCCTGCGAATTGGCAAGAGACCCGACCTGCTCACCTTCGTCCAAAACTTGTGCAAGGGTCTGTCCCAGCCAACTACAAACTTGGTGGCGGGATGCCTGCAACTGAATGCCAGAAGTTTCCTGATGGGCCAGGCGGGTGAAGGCGCCCATCACACCCGCTCGCCCTACTCCACCTTCTACCCCCCTTACCACAGCCCCGAGCTCGGCACCCCCCCGGGGCATGGGACTCTAGACAACTCCAAGTCCATGAAACCTTACAATTACTGCAGTGCTTACGAGTCCTTCTATGAAAGCACTTCCCCAGAGTGCGCCAGCCCACAGTTTGAAGGTCCCTTAAGTCCTCCCCCAATTAACTATAATGGGATATTTTCCCTGAAGCAAGAAGAAAGCTTGGACTATGGCAAAAATTACAATTACGGCATGCATTACTGTGCAGTGCCACCCAGGGGTCCCCTTGGGCAGAGCTCTATGTTCAGGTTGCCTACAGAGAGCCACTTCCCTTACGACTTACATCTGCGCAGCCAGTCTCTCACCATGCAAGATGAATTAAATGCAGTTTTTCATAATTAATGAGGAAAATGAAAATAAACAGTGGTCATTCACCTCCCCATCTAATTAAGAGCAAGCAGATGCTTGGGCACTGCGTAATTGGCACAACTCTATTTAACGTGTTTACTAGTTCCTAAAGTGTGTTTCAACTATTGTGGGGATTTTCTATGTATTAATAAACCCTTTTTCTGATAAGTATTTTTCCTTTTGTTTTTTTGTCTGTAAACACTGTGAGATTCTGTTTCTTCCCAGAGGTTATTTCCCCCTCCTCCTTTTTTTCTTTTTATTTCCCTCTTTGCTTGATTTGTTGAGCAGTGTGTCTGAACAATATCGCTGAAATAAAAGCATACACACTGTGTAAAGTCAATGTCTATTTTGATTGTACAGTAATTATACAAATGCATGTTATTGAAATCAGATTAATAAAAATGATGTATTTATAATTGGTAGAAAATATATATAATGTATTTGAGGAGAACTGGATTAAAAATATTCAGAACTTTAAAGAAATTATCTCAGAACCGAGATGGGCTTGCAATATGCAGAGGTGAGAGTGCAGCAATATCGAAAGCTATGCAAAAAAAAAAAAAAAAAAAAAAAGGCAAACAAAAAATCAAACCAGTTTTTTGGGTGGTTGTTTTTGGGAAAGCTAAGGAAAACCAGTGATTGTCACTGACATTATTCAGCTTGACCTTTAGAGTGTTGCTGGCAGAGGCCACATGCTAATATTTTAGAAGATGTTGTCGAAATTTTGCCTCAGTTATTTTGACCATATATAATCAGCACTTTTTTTGTATTATTCTGACTTCAGATGTAAAGGTTTGTTATAACAATGTATAACTGTGGTTTCTCACTGCGTACTTTAAATGCAATTAAACATAGATGTTTCCACTTTTAAAATACATCGATTAGCTGTGATACTGTATTTTGCCTGCTACTTATTATTTCACAGTATACAGCTGCCTTTGGTCTTACCTACACAGCTTTCTTCCTCACACCCTCGCAGTGCTTGAGCCTGGGGATGGAAATCATGAATTATCAGGGTGAACCTTGTGCTATTTTCAGAAGGATCTATTAGTGACACAGCAAAAGCAGACCCAAAATATCACAGAAACAGCTGTGCGCTAAACAAGGCACAGGTTAGAGGAAAGAAGGTAACTTTACATCTCAACAAAATACCGAATTTCACATGGGAAAGGGCCCTGAGCAGGCGAAGAGGCCGCTGGCTGCCCCTCCAGCTCTGGCTCGTGCAGGGGTGCAGGCGCCCAGGAAGGATAAAAACTGCAGAGAGGAGTACTCCCCCAACATTGCTAAACTTAGTCGTGGCTAATAAAGAGCACCAGTAAACCACAGAAGTTTCTGCAACCCGCATCAGGTCAGCCCCTTGGAGCTTAACAGGATCGAGCTCTGTTGAGCCTCAGTCATTTTGCAGCTGCTCAGAGCTATTTCTCAGTAAGCGACATGAGTGAAAAAACAAATGAACAGTTGAGCTAAAAGCCAACAGCCTTCACACCTGTGAGTGAGAGAGACCTCTTGATGGTGGGGGATAAAGAGCAGCTACATGCCAGGCATTTACCTGCAGTACCAAAACGCTATTTTATGAATGAGCAGGGAATTTTTTTTTAAAAAAACTATATAAAAAGTGCAAATTGGACCTGCAAGTTAGAGGCCCCTGGCTGAATCACAGCCTGGGTCGCAGTTTGTTAACGGCACATCAATCTCAGACCCTCACGTGAGTACGCAGCTTGACAAAGATGGGCTGGGCCAATTTTTTCTGATAATTTGCCCAATATCACAAGCGGGACTTGTTGTAAACGGTCTGCCCCATCAAGCATTGCAGCTCCTTGAGGACAACAGCAGCCTGACATTCATCTCTTCTAAATAAGACCAGGTTATCCCAACTGCTGGAGAGGGGTAACAAGTCCCAAAGTTCGGATCAGGGTCTAAATGCTTCTGAGCTTGCAGAGGGAGGGGGACAGACATGGGGTTTTGCTTAACTAACATCCTCCTAAACACAAATATCAGGCCCAAACCAGAGCTTTTTGGAAGAAGAGACTTGAGTCATGGTTCAGGGGGTTTGCCTCAGGATGATCCCACTTTTCATCAGGGTCAGGAACTGCAGAAGGTGCAGGCAGCAGCTTTCTGCCTTGGATGAAAGGTGGTGGTGACGCCAGTCAGCTCAAAACCATCCCCAGGTGTTTTGTCCCCAGTGTAGAAGGGCTTTGGGGAAAGAGAATAGGGTAAAATAGATTGCTTTTGCTGTTATTCAGAATTCGCTGATATTCAGCAAAGCAGGGAAAGGTGACAGAGGAGAAAAGAAGGGGGAAGAAGCCAGTCAAGAGAAGAAAGCGTGCAGTCCTGGGCACGGATTTGCATGAGGAGACACTGAGGTAAACTAATATATCACAGGGAACTATATGGGAGAGCAGGCACAGAAACGTGGCGTCCTTTGGAGGGGAGTCAGCTGCCCTCCCAGTGAGAGGCGGCAGGAAACTTATTTAACCAAGTTTTGTGTGAGGAGCTTCCTTCAGGAGGCTGCGAGTCCGCTGAGCACCCGGGAGCAGCGTGGCTGCGCTGGGTAAGGGGGTGTTTGCCTAAGTTGGGAGCAAAGCGAGGAGGCAGCTGTGAAGTCCTGCACCAAGGGAAGGAAACGCCTGCCGCGATGCATTCAGTGGGCACCCGAGGGGCATTGGGAGTTCAGGCTCTGCAATCTGGGGGTCTCCAGCTCTGTGGTTCTATATTAACTCAATAACTCATGGGCCAGTTCCACTTTCCCCTTTTGGCAGCAGAAGCAAAGGGAAAGGCGGGGGGGGGGGGGGGGGAAATATCCCTGCCAGTTCGGATCTTTCTCGCTCACTCCATGACAGATGGGGAGGCAATTCGCAGCCAGATTCCCCCTCTGGTAGCTCAAGGCGGGCACCACACTTGCTCAGGGCATTGCAAATTGGAAAGCCAGTCTAGAATAAATAATGGAGTAAGTAACAGAAAAATATTGAGAGAGTATAAAAAAAACCAACCCTGACATTCCCTGTCTAGGAAGGAATGGATTATTTAGAGATATGGAGGTAGGGGGATTCCCTTGAGAGCAGGCTCTCTCACATACCTTCTCTTTCACGCACACGACAAACATTTCTGTGCTCCTTCACCGGCCAGTCACAGAACATAAGGTGCTCCAAGCTCTGACGTGATTTATAAAAGCCTTTGAAGTTGTCTTATTTTAGGGAATAAATCTGAGTGTCGAGAAAGTTCTGGTGCTTTAAACTCACAGGAATAAAAGCCAGCAATTTTTTATTTTACCTATAGTCTCTGCTTTGTAAGGTTTGTCTCCTTTCAACCCCATTCATACAGCAAAACAAAGCTGCTCATTTCTGCCTGCCTCGTTCTCCTCTTAACTGCCTTCACTTCCTCAAGGATAAAAATATGTAAAATAGCAACTGCTCCAGAAAAATTAGGTGAGAAGTTTCTATTCTACCCTGTCCTCTAGCACAAAAGTAATAAAGCCTTCTGTCAATTTTAGAGGTGGCAACTCCAAAGCTGGCGGAACAAAAGCTATTTCACATGTGGTTTTGTTACATGGTGGAACTCTTTGCCATTTATTATTTCCCAGGCTAACATTTGATGTGATTTTTGAAAAGCACTATATGTTTTTATGGTATCAAAATACACTGATTATTTAAGAATGGCTGTACAGGTTCAGATTAAACATCCATCTGACCTAGTATCCTGTTTCCCACATAAGGGCATAAAAAAAGATGACCAAAGATGTCAGAACAGGGCGAGGGGAAAAAGATATATTTGCTTTACTAATGAAAATGTTGGAAAAGAAACTAAACATCATGTTCCAGGATTTTAGCCAGCCCTGTCAAAGACAGGGATGTGCTTGAATTGGAAAAAAAAGGGTGGGAGGCATGACAGCGTACCGCAAGGTTTGCACCCTTTCCTCTGCAACACTGGGCTCACTGTTAATCACCAAGCAGGATGGACTGTAGCACTAGGCTCTATCTCTGAACGCAGTCTCAAAGAACCCCACCTCATCAGGAGTAACATTTAAACCCAGTGGCTCCAGCCCTGCAGTCCTACCAAATCCCAGTGTGACTATAAGGAGAGAGGGAGGGGTAACCACTGCTTTGCCAGAGCTCGGAGGAGATCTCAGAGCTCCTCTGCATTACAGTAGGAATATGCTGGTTTGAGGACGACAGATCCTGGGTGTGCTCCCTTTGGGACTGTCTGCGTTCTTTCGCTTCATAGCTATCTGCACAAAGATTTTTAAAATGTATAGAGACTGCACAGGCACAAACGTGACGGCAGGTTTTTTCTATACTAGCAATTCCCTCTCCCATCTTTAGCCCTACTTTTCTCTTCTCCCCTTTGCCTGTAGGGCTCTCAAATGGCAGCAAATTAAGTGAAATGCCATCAATAAAGATGAATGAAATCCCAGTGAAACACATGGCAGAATCTTTTCTTACAAAAGCAAAGGGTACTTGTCTAAATTAAAAAGTAGCTGCACAGTTTTGTTTTTCAGGTTGTGAACCCAGCTTAAGTCAAGTCTATGGTTTTATGGTCCATCCTCCAGGTCAAAGCAGGTTTAACCCCGCTACCAAAATCCTAAGAGCTTTTGATGTACAAGTGGCAGAGATGGTACTGCTTTGGGCTGAATCATCATGAAGTCAGCTCCCCTCACAAAATTTCAGCCATTAAATTAAAAGCAAGAACAAACAAATAAAAAATTCAAACAAAAAAAACCAACAACAACCAACCCTCAACAATGTGGCTGTGGGTCTGACCCAGAGCTGAACCACGGCAGCAGGTTGTGATTTTGCTCTGGAGAGACACAGATCAGCGTGGCGAACAGCTGGCACCGTGCCACCGCAGAATCTCAAGGGCAGACCTGTCGTGTCTCACTGATACAAATCTAACTACCGTACACGGGGCTGCCGTGCAGAATTGCACTCCCAAGCCCTCTCCGTTGCACCATCAGACCTGAGCAAGTCATCTCACGTTTTGCCAAACGGATGGCCTATTTTCCTGCAGAGCCTCCCACCTTACACCAGAGGATGTGCAAGAATGAGCTAGGAAAAGGGAAAGGAAAGCCAAATCCACAGGCAAATGAGCTCTGGGGAAAAGAAATAAAAAAGTTTCTTTTTTTTGTAATGCCTGCAGTGTGGCATCCCTTTGACTTGCAACTGGGTTTGCATTGGCATCACCCACAAAGGTTGTTACAGAGTTGTAAAGAGGTTGCCTCCCCCTTTTCTCCCAAAACATTGTTTTCTCTAGACTGTTTTCCTATGTCACTAGCTCCTTAGACTTCCATATTTATCCTTATAACTGTGTTACTTGCACTAGTGAATTCTAGGACACCATGTATGTAAAATATACCTTACAGAAACAAGCCAGATCTAGCTGTAGCTGAAATGCTGAACTACTTCAGGAAGTAAAAAAAAAAAAAAAGAAAGAAAGAAAAAAAAAAAAAAAAAAGAAATTGGAACAGAAAGGCAACCTTTATGATTTACCATTTCTTAAGGATATTCAGTGTATCCCCAGCCCAGCCTAATGAACATTGTACTTTCTGATATTCTGAGAGGGGTTTTTTTGCATTTCTCTAGAGCATGACTAAACAGGTTTGGGTTTTTTTCTTAGCTTTTTTTTAAATTTATTTTTGTATTGGAGTTGTTTAATATGTGAAATAGTATTTCTGAGACTGATGAAATTTCCTGTCTATAAGTATACCCACATGTAAAAGGTTATAAATTCTGAAGTGCTTGGACATTCTGTTTGCAAATGAAAATGAGAATAATCAACTGAATTGGAGGTCCTTGTACGGACAGAGAATTCAGGCTAAATCAGAGATTATAACATAAATTTGGTACTGTTGAAAGCAGGAACGTGAGGGCTTGGGTCTGCTCTTATTCCATGGGAGTTCAGCAGATACCAGATTGGATTCTAAATCACACGGGAAGCTAAACGTAGCCTTATCCACTACGTTATTTATTTACAGCCACATGAGCAGATGCATAATGTTTAGATGCAACCGAAATGCCATTTCTGTTGTGCAGACAGCTTGCAAACAAAGAAACTATGATGGGATCTTCCTCAAGATCCAGGGGGAAGCCCACATGAATACTAGTGGATATTTGCCCCGCACCAGGAGAAGCGCATGTGGGAAAGAAAAGCATTGTCCAGACACAGAGAACAGCAGGAGCAGGACTCTTGCTAATTTTAATAATTAAGCAATTGAGATTCCATCCCCAAATTCTGAGGGAGAGTTCATGTCAGTCACGATGCAAAGCCCTTTCCCCCTGGATTTACAGAGAGCTGTTCTTGTGCTCAGCATCTTTGTCTTGGTAACAGGCATTACTTTAGAAAAGTAAATATATTCCCCACAATAGATCTCCTAGCCATTTTGGTTCACTTCACACCCATCAGTGTACGTACAGAGGCACGCCTATACCCACTGGGATGCAGATTTTGCAGGTCCCCAGCAGAAAGCATGGCAATTATTTGACTGAATGCACGTAGTTATACTAATTTTGATGCCAAAAGGGCACAATGTTTAGAAGTATGGCAAGGCAGTGAGTGAATAGCCAGTCAGTGTGGCAAGCCACCAGCTCCCAGGTGTTCAGCTACCCAGACTTTCAGCCCATGGATTCAAATTAGTCATAACCACCATGTTGCCTCAACTTCTGAATTTTCATATATTCTTACTCTTTATACACTCTTACTCAACAAAATAACAGAAGACTAGACAAAATGATAACCCTGTCCCTGTGCCTCATCTCATTCTCTTTTTAGGAGAGCCTTAAGATAACGAAACCTAAAAGTCAGACTGACAAATACTGTGACCACAGAAACAGACCCCCAACTTCATAAGTGACACGGGATGCAAATAAATGCCACCAGAAGTGTGGCCACAGCTTCCCGTGTGGGTGGACTCATCCAGTGCAGGGTGCGCCACAGCACGCGGTGGAAACACAGGTAGGGGGGTGCTTGGCTTCTGCAGGGAAAAAGCAACTTTGTGGTTGCAAATTCAGATAATTACGTCCTCAGAGACAGGTACGTTAAACTGAGCTGGGGTGCCGGCGTGCTCTGTCTGGACAGCAAGCGTGTCCCAGCGACAACTCTATCCCCATTTTGAATGACGCAGTTGCTTTGCACAGCAGGTCATCTACCCCATAACAGTTACTTCAGCCTTCATGCTGGATTAACAGGCACTTCACAACAGCTGAGCCTGCAAAAGATGCCCTAGAGGAGATATGTTGCTGTACAATACATCCACATCTTACTTAATCACGGGTTCCCCATACCCTCAGGTACTCACACAGATGTCAGCGCGTTCTGTAAGATGGTGACTCTGCCATGAGTAATGGCCTCTACCACAGGCACAGCCTTATGGAAAAGCTCTTCAGTGGTTCATTTAAGCTGTGCCTAGTGGCCTTCATGAGAGACTAACAGTACAAGCTGCCTGAGCACAATATCTCACCGCTGCTGTGGTCATATACCCTATACTCTTTTTCCTATCCATGTGTTGAGACG
The DNA here is from genome assembly GCF_023638135.1 of Falco biarmicus. Lineage (NCBI taxonomy): Eukaryota > Metazoa > Chordata > Aves > Falconiformes > Falconidae > Falco > Falco biarmicus. The sequence continues at coordinate 20,516,377 of NC_079291.1, forward strand.
TGCCCTACCTTCAAATTCAGCACCGTTCCAGACAAAAACAGCACCAACAGCACTAATATATTAAATATGTTATGAATGGACCAAGGCATAAAAGAAGATATTTTATAGAGGACCACACACATTTCTAGCAACCCCAGACTGCAAGCATATACTCGTCATCACCCTTTGCCTTCTTACAGTCACTGATGAGATGTCTGGGAAGCAACTCCTCCTGCAAAACAGGGTAAGTTATTGGCAAGGAAGGACTGCACAGGGAGAGGGATAACTTCTGTGCTCAGGTATCCTAGGTCAGTGTTATACCTGTCCCTTCTCTCCTGCAGGCCGGTATGTGCAGAGGTAGCAGTAGGCAACACAGAGTCTTTGCACAGTTTACCCATTTCACCTGTGTTTTACCCCAGCTCCTACATCATGTATCAGTAACTTGGTCTCCAGGTCATTCAATTGCTATGTGACATTTTACTTTGAAACATTTAGAGAATTATTAAATAAACTCAGTCTCAAATGATAATCTAGCACTAACTTTTTTAAAGAAAAAAAACCCTCAGATTTGTTCCTAAATGTATTTAAATCTTACCAGTGAACATGATGCTGGTTATTAAAAAGTAATTCTGGAGAAATTAGCTTGCAGCTACAAAATTAATATAATTCATTTATTACTTGCAGCCACAAATCAAAATGCTGTTAACACTGCTGCATGCAATTTAATATGCACAGTAAGCTTCCATATGGCTTCAATTTCAGGTTCCCTGGTCACTACAGAGGCTCATTTGCCGAATGGTCTGTAGGCATGTGAAGTCAGCTTGTGCTTCCTGGCAGAAAAGCTGTTCTAGATAGTTCCTACATAGGCACAACAGCCCAAACAGGTTCAAACCCACTAACACCACCTGGGATTATTGTACCCTACATAAGACTGAGGAGTATCTACATGCATTCATAGAACCACAGATATGACCAGTGTTTACAAGAAAGGCATCCATAGCCAGGCTGCTATTACCAGTTCAGCCTCCTGACCACAAAGACACATTTTTAAAAACACTGAGCGTCCAATACCTCTTTTGGAGCCAAAAGGAGCAAAACATAGCATGATACAACATCAGAATCGACTACAAAGCTTAAAAACAGCCAAAGAGCCTACATTTTGACAGTGACATAGAGGCTGCTGTTACTGGAGTACTGCTGAGTTCTTGCATCACGTACCCTGAGTTGTGCATACACTGTGACAAGTTTGAACACATCAGCTAGGTAAAGGCAGTATGCTGCACATACATTTAATTTTCAGTAGGCTTGTTGCAGAACTTTGTCATGTCTGAATGAGCGACAGTGCTTGGTCAGTTGGTTCTTCAAGCACTAAGATCACACCAACCTCCAGCAACATCAGGCTCATCGTTGCCTAACAAAGCCCACTGAAGAGTGATTAAAGCAGATTTATGCCCCTAGATTTAAGTTTGACTGATTGATAGCTTGACCGAAAGCAAGAGCGATAAACCAAACCCTTTCCAAATAAAAGCAGGCCACCAACACTTGGCATCCCACGCCACAGCTCTAGTCACTAGGCTGCAAGCCCACACAGGTCACAGCAATACTCGTTCTGTCCCTCTTCCCCCTCCTCCAAAAAACCCACTGAATGAATGAAGTCTCTTTCATAACTGAAACAAGATAGTTCAAAGCACTTTTGCTTTGCCAGGCGTTTTCTGACCAGCTTTACTGATAAAATTGTCAGAGATCCCCAGCCTTCTGTATCTGTTGCTTCAAACAGGCAACTAGCATCAGCTGCGGCATGGTGGTCAGCACCAGGTCAGCAGCAAATAAGGCCAAAATCATAGGCAAAAAATTATCTTTCTTTCATCAGCAGCACTTGCGATTGAACCCTTGCTGCTTGTGTGGTAAGTCCACAGCTGGTTTGGTTCAGCTGTGCTTGGGTTCCACTTATAGCTGGGAAACCACTTCAGGCACAGCCCCAGTCATATCCAAACTCAGAACAAGAGGGCATGGGGCTGGGGAAGAAAAAAAAAAAGAGCCTTTCACATCCTGAGACCACAGTATATCAAGTAACAGCCTGAAAACACCTAACAAAGGCATGAACACTGCCCAGAACTAGGATGTCAGGCTTACCAAATACCCTCGGGGCTAGCCAAAAAGAATGAGAAGGGGACGGTGTTGATGAATGTTATTTTTCAGAGGCACCTTTGAGGCATCATTAGCTGTTGGTTGTTCAGAGCAGTTGATGTCAACACAGCCCCTCACCTGGAAAACATCTTTCCCAGATCTTTCCTGGGCAGCAAAGGCATCAGCATACCATTGCAGCCCAGCTAACCACAGATGGGAAAAACCTTCAGAGATCAAAGCACCAACAATGCTGAAGCCCTGATTCTGAGGAGGTTCAGCGAAACAAGTCTCTGATCTAACCTCTTCTAGGATTTCAGGTTGTTTTGACTGATTTCAAACTGCTGCTTTTGGGAGAACCCCAGGCTAAATTACTGTGAAAGAAGGGAGACAGATGGAGGGAAGAACAATAGAAGCAGGCAGCCTATTATAACTTAAGTCCTACTCTCTCTCGTACTCCTGACATCAAGAAGTGCTGTCCACCAGAAAGGCACCATGATGGAAAGTGGGCTCACAGAAATATTTCACTGCATTTACACAATGATTCCTGAGATGGGAGGGAGCGGGGGAGCTGCCTTCTTTATTTTAGTACTGTCAACTGTTAGTACAGCAAGTCTCTCTCTGGTGTGTTATGTTCTCGTGAGCTGGCAGACCTGTTGGGAATATAATGAGGTCTGTGCATGCACCTCCTGGTGTGATGTTTAAAAACTCCATTTCTAACAACTTATTCCTCAGATGCTCTCCTGATTTTCTTGAGGCGTAAGGACCAGTTGACTATGCAAATGAAAGAAGAGAATGCAGGAAATGAGTTAGACACAAAGGGAGTTGCTGGCAAATGCCATTGCTTCCTCGGGGCATAATGGTAAGAGACAGCTGCTACTGCCAGCCCAGAAGCGGTAGCTGAGGGGGTTAGCACAGCTCTGCTGAAAATCTTTAGTCTGATGAATAACTAGGCAGAGGCTGCCTGTGCTTGTGAGGCAGGACCTCAAACCAAGATCTTTGATTTTTGCTCCGCTGTTCCCAGTTATCATCCACTGTAAAGGCACACAGGAGCGGTATCAGATGATTTTCGTAGCAGTTTGCAAGTTTATTGTCTGAGAGTCTTTTGTAACAGGAGGGGTGAGACAGGGAGCTGACTGTGAGCACGCCGGCAGCATTGTCCTTTGCAACTTCTAAAGGTGTTATTGTAAGAATGCAGTGACCATTTTTGCAGCTAGACATTGATTTTCTGGACCAAATATTTTGGAATACGAAGCACCTTCATGACTGTAGAATAAATAATTCCACAACTATTTAATTGCTGTACACTACACTATGGTTTTATTTTTAATTTTCATTATGGAGTGGTTCCCTCAAGTAATTATCACGGCAATCATAACTCCGATACATGTATTTTGTCGTTCTGCTCAATAAATGGTAGCAGAGTACTGTAACCGATGTGCATACATAAATATTTCAGGACTTTGTGCTTCTTAAATTGTTTGGAAATACTAATGGCAATCGGTAAATACTGGTGCTTTTCTTTCGCCTCTAAAAGAATCTGTCACTTGGAGAACTGGCACGATGTTTAGAGTACCACTTTATGGAAATAATAGCACAAATTTTATTGGTAGTATTAAAGGAAGCGCTGGGTGTTTTTTTTAGTTCTGAGCAGAATAGCTGGAGTGCCACATGTTATGATCACCAGACAAAGACAGGCTAAAAATCCAAAATCCTTCCACAGGGCAACACCCTCATTTCAAACAAGGGAGAAACCAAACCTCTCAATATTAAATGGTTTAAAACCGTAGCATGTTTAAAAAAGACGGACGCTTGTGCACTTTTCCTGGGAGGATAGGGGCACCCGATACTTTTCAAAACACCCAAAGGGAGTAAGTGGTAAGCAAAAAGCACATTTCCTGATCGTTCTGTTCTTCCCTCAGCACTTCCCAGGAACTGTGATAAGTCTCAGCTGAGGTTATGTGTGCTCACCAACAGAAGGCTGGCTCCCTATGGCAAGATTCTGCCCTCGTTTATACCAGTAAAACCTCTTTAAACACATTGAATTTACTCAGATATTAATGAGGACAAACATGAAAACTTTGCATTAAACTCAGCCAGAGTTCAACATACTCCACACTTATACCCAGCAACAAATAGAAACACTCTGTTCTTACAGCATCACCCCCACCCCCACCTTTCTTTTCCCCTTTCTCCTCTCTCCCAAAGCACTTTGCCATGGTAAGTTGCACCGTTACTACTGCTATACATGTGAGAAAAAACAAGATTAAATCGTTGCCTCCAGAAGTCACAAAACGAGCAGAAGCCTGGTGACCCACCTCCTGAGCTGAGCCCAGATTCCTTAAACCAGATTTCAGACCTATGACTGAGCTACCTTGCCTTAACTGCTGCCGTGCATCAGTTGAGCCCCAGTGAAAATACTTTAAATTAGCGTGTGCTAACCTACATTTGCAACAGCTCGGCTGCTATGCAAGAGCTCATTAAGCTCTGGTAACTTGCTCGAGTATCTAAGACCTCAGTCTGATGCTTTATCCAGTGGCCCACAGAACTGCCCAAATCCTGTTCTCCGCCTCCATGCCAATAAACACCCTGAGCCCATCTCTCACAAAGTAAGGATGTGTCCAAGAAAACAAGCTCGATAAAATTTTCCAGTAAGATGCTTCAGAAGATTTGTTCAGATAAGGAAAGAATCCTCAAGGATGCTTTTATTTCTTCTCTCCCTGTCCTAGAATCTCTCCAGTTCAGATAAACTCCATGGACAGTACCAGATTATCTTCATATCCTGTCTTTACCTTCTCTTTCATATACAAGGTTTTTCTTCTTCAGCCCAACAACAAGGATTAAGCTATTTATTCCCCTTACCTTAGCTCTTGTAATTTCTTCTCCTTATGATCTCCTCAAGACCTACTTCACCAGAATGCTTCAAGCAACTGCTTTTTCCTAGGGGAGAAAAGAAAAAAAGGATTTTTTTTTTTAAATCAACCATATAACACTATTTTCATTAAACTCTGCTGACGACTCCTTCATTTAAAAAATCCAGTTCCAAACTGTCTCTATCCTTCTCTTTTCCTCTCTAAACCATCTGTTCATCTATTGTCTACCAGAAATGTAGTGCAGGAAACTTCACTTCAGCTGGTGTGGTGTGAAATGCACATCCTGATCCTTGAGCCATATCCCTCTTTATGGAAAGTGGGCCCCTATTCAGTCTTGCTTGCTGTTTTATCTCTATTTGGGGGTATTATAAATGTATCATTTAACTCTATTAAACATTTTAGGATTCAGATTGCATTAAATTGTTACACAAACTTAAGTTACATTTTATTACCCTGCATTGGTTTCTTGTGATTTTGCAACCTGTAACATCTATCAAGAGAAATATCTGTGAAGATAACTAAATTGTATTAATGCAGAGCCAAAGTGAATATCCCTATGTTCCTGACCCAGCGTGGCTCAGTATCTCAAGTTTTCTAAGTCATTAGTTTAAACCTTGAGTCAAGTATTACCTCACTATTATGTTTACCTGTAAACAAAATTGGACTGATCCAAGAAATTTTGGGCATCTATGAAATTGCCGTGACAGGATTTGAAATTTTGCATGGAAGAGCAAGTCAATTTATACAACCACAAAGTCATGTTTTGGAGGGGGCAAATGCAGGGAGAGCAGTCACCCTCTGATGCCAGAAACTTACCAAAACAGCTCAAGAAAAAGCAGCCTAGTCTTCCCCTTTTTGACGACGATTATTATCATCGCAATTCCAGCAGGTAAATATGATTTTAACTTCGTGCTGTAGCACAAAAGCATTGATTATCTGTGAGTTACCCCTAAACATAGTACTATGCTTTCCCTAGACTTGTGACTCTTGAGCTTGCCAGCAGGTAAAGTCAGGCTTGGCTTCAGGATACCTCCTGGGCTGATAGCTGTGCTGTGCTAGCACAGGGTCTGCTAAGAAGGGCAATTTCCTGGCTAAGAGAAGAATTAGGAAAGGGAGGATTGCTCTAGTTGTTTTCACCTGGCTGGGCTGAGACCTTGCGGCTTGCTCAGCCCAGCCCCACCAGCTGTGAAATAACGGGACCTTAAAGGATCCATTGCCATTACCATTCTTCACTTGTTCCCTCAGTTCTCTGAGGTGATGCCACGGATTTTAGGGTCAGCCTGTCTACTAGGGTGTTGTGCAACCTCTCTGCTAGCCTACAGGAGAGCCGAGAGGCAGCTGTCAACAGTCTCAAACTGGGCAGCAATGGTCAGGGAAGGGCTGGCCTCAGGCTTGCTTGGTATAGACTCCAAATGGCCTTCCCTGGTGGCAATTTGTTCAGATCATTGGCAGGTTTTAAAGCTGTGTATTCACAGGAAAACCTCTGGGAAAAGACAATGAAAATTTTGTTCTTTGGCATCTCCGTGAGGGAATCTGTACTTTAGCTCAATCAGCAGCTACTAGAGTGATGAAGGAAATGAGATGCGAATCTCTTTCAGCAAGGGGGAAAGGGTATCTGTCCCCAAGTGCTTATATCTAGATTCCGTGCCAGGAGCAGAAAAGCAAACAAATGAAAACAAACATGCTTTATAATAAAAAAATGGCAAATAGGGAACGTTCCCCAAAACTAGGAAGAATAGACTAGCTCAGCACACTAAAAAATTGCTGGAGACAAAACCAAATGCATCCTATTGCATTTTCCCAGAGCTAGGAAGAAAGTAACTAGTTCATAAATTCCATCAGGAGCTTGGGGATTTTTGATGTAATGAGTTTTACAGTTTCAGAGGAGACTGCTTTGCTAATAATTATGTAACAGTAATTAAATCTGAAAAAGGCTGTACTCTAACTATGTTGATTTATTGCAGCTCCAACAAAGTACTCCTAGAGTGTGCTTTGGAGCGTGCACCTCCTCCCTCCAGTTTTCTTTAAATTCTCACAGAGCACTGGGTCACAGATGGTCTGAGATGCGATATTTTCCCTATTAAATTCCTAATAATCTTTTTCTGAGGCTGAGTCATGGAAGCCTGGGGATTTCTCATTTTAATTAGAAGGTTTAAGGAGCTAACTCTGTTTGAAATTTCCTCCTAGGAGATATGGGTGCAGGTGATCCCATTCAGAAGAATGACACAATATCAAGGCCAACATCTCATTTCCATATTAGATTACAGCTAGTTTGGCATAACTCCTGATCTGGATGCTGATGATGTGCCGCCTGAGCAGGAGGCACAAACTTTTACCATTTGAAAACAGGATTATTTTAGGATTATGTCTGAAGACATTTTAGGCTCTAGCTGGATGTTTCCTACCTTACCACAACACTCCATCACCCTGTGTAGAAACCATTTAGAAATGTGAATTATTTATTAGTCTGATTGAAACAATAAGTCTATATCATTTGGAAAGCAGTGCTGTTAAGGATGCTCGTACAAGGAGATTTACCATATTGTCCAAAGGGCTGATCCTCACGGTATTAAAGATATTAGTGTTTCAGATGGATTTTGTCTGCAAATATTATAAGCCATATAAACAGAGCATTCATCCAGCAAAACGGTTTATGTATGGCTTTAGCATTTGCAGTACGCGAAGAGCGACGTCCCACCCCTGCCATCCAAAGGAGGTTATTCTTAGGAGCTCATAGCTGAGTTTGATCATTTGTAAGAATGCCTGTTGTTTAAGAGTTAGTCTGGTGTACTATTCACATGTCCCTTGATAGTCTATTGTGAAAAAACCCCTGCTTCTTAGAAGACAGCTGTTGAAGTTTCATCAGCCTACACTGTACAGCCAATTCCTGTGCTTTAGGAAAATAATGAGCATCTCTTATTCTTCCAGCGTGGCACGCAGTTGTCAAGAAGTCAGACGAGACATTATTTGCCTTTTGTAACACTAGGTAGCTTCTCAGTTTCTGAAAGACAGAAGAGACTGTATTTTGGGAAAATAAAAAATTGCACCCACTCTAAGCTGCACCACTTAAACACGCTAAAAATAAGATTTTATTGGAAGTAGTACTGCAGCATATAGACTTGGCTGTGAATAGAAGAAATAACCTTTTCCACATTAAATCCTGCTGGTTGTGCCATCTCCGTGAATGGGTTTTGATAAGCCTGAAGTTTTCACTTTGTTATGCATTTTAAAAATACTCTGCATGTAATTGTTCAAAAGCTTAAGTTATCATAAATCATTTAAAAGGTTTAATTTCTATATATAATCCATCCATTTGTACATGCAATTTTTATGCTCTTTTTTGCTGAAATGCTCTGAAGATTTGGGATTTAACTTAATGGCAGGTATTTGTCTCGTGCGCCACAGAAATGAGAAAAACCAAAACCACAGAATAGTGCATTAGACTCTTTTCCAAAGATCAAATCCATCCTTATGGTCACATCACGGTCTGCAAATGCCCCACAAATAGGGTTACTCCCTGTAAAGTGCTACATCACCTGAGAAAGAGGAAGCAGCCATACTAGCAATGAGTAAGAAAAGCCAACACGTGCCTGGGATATAGCGAGACAGAAGAATTTGACCCAGCCCTAGGTCGCACGTAGTATTTTGTGTATGAAACGTCAGTGTGTGAACTGAAAATCCAGCCATTCTTTTGAACGCCCCAAGCATGACTGATGCTGTGGATTTGGCCACTTGTTTCCCAACGCCTTTGGTGAAGCCCAGGAGGGAGGTGGCTAGCACTAGCCGCCTTGCCAAGGCACTCACGTGGAAGCAGGCTTCCCTCTGCGGGTACGTTTATAATACCGTTTCTTGCAATAAGAAGGAAAGTACACCCAGCGCTATACTTGTATGGAAAATCCAATTGTGTTAATTTCCCCAAAACTGATGTAGGGAAAAGCAAGTACTGCTTTTCAGGCCCTGTTCACTTAACGGCTGAGGTGCAACGTGAACTCCTCAGTGGAGGTCCGCAGCAAACATGGGCAACAGCACCTGTCCCCAGAGCAATTGGACTTCCAGCTCTGTCCTCCCCCTTGAAGGCCCACAACATGAAAACACAAGGAAAGGCAGATTCAATATGCTCTGTAAAGCAAAGAGTTAAAGTGGCAGATGAAATCAGGTTCTGTAATGAGTTAAAGGGAAAATGTCTCCGAGTTCTGATTAATGACCAGGGACACCTAGAGCTGCTTTGCCTGTCTCAGCAGTACATGACTGGTGCAGCAGGGTAATGTCTAATAACTAATCTTTGACACTGGAATTAAGTCATTTTGCAAGAAAGCAGGTCATTAGAAGCTAAATTGAATTATAAGTAATACTATCTCTATGGAGGATTGTAAATTAATTGGTTTTTAACAATAACATTTCTGTATTTTATTAAAGCAGTGTAAGAATTCAGCGAAGAAAAGAATGTAGCAGATAAACAGGGCAGGTGTTGATGATGCAAATGAAATAGATGACAGATGGTTAGTAGCACGATCACTCACTGTGTGTGTATAATGGATAGAGGTAATCAAATTCCTTTGTGAATTGGTGACTTTCTTTACATCAAGAACTTTAACTGTGCTGTGCTTATACAGCTTCTCCTTAAAAATTAACTCCACTCCTTGTCATTATCTGGAGGTGCAGGACACTCGTATTTGCATACTGTCACAAACAAAAGCCAGGCGTACAAATAAAACCCCACCTGGGCAACGAGCTACCTTTGCAAAGTGGTTGTGAGACTCTGAAGAAGCCTCTGCCATCAGAGAGCAGCCCACGTGACCCCAGTGTAAGTGCTTTTCTCCAGCCCTGTGGATGACCCGCTGGGCTGAATGCGATCCCAGAACATGGGTGCTGCCCCCCAAACCCCAGTTCACAGTTCTGCCTCACAGGGATGAGACAAGGTAATGCCACAGCAGAATAACACGACTGTTGCTTGCTGATGGGTGCCAAGCTTGGCTCACTCCATGACCGGTATACTGATTTTTGAGGAAGATTTATTTTGTGGCACCACACAGCTATGCATGATGATTTGACATAGACTGCAAAAGAAAAATTACCAGGCTCTAGATGAGATGCAGAGATATCACATCATTATATATCCACCACACACACATGCAAACACATCCAGGGAAAAAACAGAGAATGCTTGAGCCAGCACTTACTTTACAGAAACCTGTCCTTGTTCTGAGCCAAAAAAAATGAGCAAAAATAATTTATCAAGGACTGCAGACACAATATCAGGAGCCAATCTATTAGCAGAGCGGTTTCCAGGATGAGGACAGAATGGGCTGCTGGCGGGGTAGATGGGAAATACTACCTACACACAACACTTTGTTAGCACTGTATTTCATCAAAACAAAGCCATGCTTTGCCCATGGAAGTACTATGCATACAGCGACGCTAGCGGAACCCCTGCAAGATATTTCTAGGATGGCTGGTGAGGCCAGGTTGACGTTGCCTCAGTCCTTGCTCTTACGATTACAACCGTAGCATCGCTACACCACGGCAGCCTCCAGCTCTTTAGCAGAGTGGTGTTGTCAGGTGTCGTAGGGGTGGCATAGAAGGGCAATGGTCTTGGTTTTGTGGTCTAGCAAAGTAGTCCTGTAAGGATCTGTTCTGCTTGAAGCACCTGCATTGCACACCCCTTCCTTACCCTCAAGGAACAGAGGGTATGCCTGCAAGGGCAGCAAAGGATGTCGGGATGCTCTTCAGCATCCCTCTGCCATGGCCAATCCTACTGTAACAGCCCAAACCTCTTCTCAACTCTAAAAGCACTCAGCAGAAGGCTTTGTTCGTTCTAAGCCACTACGTCAGCTGCTTGTACCCTCTGTCACCAGAAGCCTGATCTGGATAAATGCAGATCACTCACCATGCTCATGGAGAGCTTCACAATACAATGATTTCTGTCCAAGTGCTAAAATATTTTGGTGATGGGTGTCCTGCTGCACACAGCATTGGAAATCTGGACAATATATTTGATTATTTGCTTAAAGCACGTAATATCTGTTACATTTTACCGAGGCATGTAACTCTTTCGTATTTTGAATATTTGTTCTTGAAACCTTGAATGTGGGAAATAAAACATTAAATCAGCTGACAAAGGACCAGAGAAAGGTTTTCCTATTTTACCTCCTTTGTAGCAGTAACATACTTAGCCAGTTTCTCTTACCAGCTGTACCCTACCTAAAGTTAAGGTAATTAATCCATGCAACTGCATTGGTTTATGAGTCAACATGGAAAAGTAAGACAGCCTCCTTTCAGTAGAAACAAATAAAGTTTCTTTGGCTGTTAAGAAAGCCATTGCAGCATCAAGAAAAACATAAACATGGTGCACAATAAATACTGAGCTTGAAGCTAGATGTTAAGAATTATAGCAAGCTTCTGTGGTGAGAGTACAGATATGCAAGGTTGCTAAGAAAGTTTACTGCAATCTATATTAGGGAAACATAATACTTCTCTCTGTTAGATGAGAGAGCACATTAATGAATTATCTTTTGCAATATATCAAGAACAGAGTTCTCAACACTCTTTTGGAGCAGAATATTTGTTCCCCAGAAAAACTACATGTACTCCCTATTAAAATGAAATTGTAGCAGATTGCTGTACCATTAGAACAGGGGAGATATTGCATGCACAGTCCAGAGATTACCATATGAAACAAAAGACTGGAGCTACATTCAAGACCCCTTGATGTTTCAGTTTATTCATGCTGTATTTCTGGTTTATGATTCTTTAATATTATACAACCATTATTTGGTTTATTCATGTCTATACTTATGACTGACACCTGCAAACAATTTAACAAAGTTATTAGGGAATTTTATTATTTTTCCCATGGGAAAACTGCATATTTCACAAAGGGAAGAATATGTGATGTTATTATTTATTTTAGGGAAGGAAAAACACAGAACCTTCATGCTGTTAAAGAAACTATGCATAAATCCTTTGATATCATAAGCATTTTAAATGAAGATAATAATTGTTACTGAATAAAAAAAAAAGAAAGAAAAAGAAGCCATTTAGAAAATATTTTATCACTGTCTTTAAGTTATAACTGCTTATGCATCAAATCTTTGTTGCTGCTGTTGTTGCTTCTGCTCTTTGCCTGCCCTGCAGAGACAAAACAGCAAGGAACGAGCTTGGTTATTTCTTTTTAGGAAGCAGCATTGACAATTAATTCCAAAATACACAGGCAGTGTCTTAACCCTAACCTTGTGTTAAGCATAACCTTGAATGAAAAGCTGTGCAGAGGAAACAACAGCCTGTTGCATTTTTGCTGCTGGTGGTGCTTAAGAACTAGAGAAAGTGGTATCTGGACGCTCAGATGACAAGCTGAGCTTAAAGAATACTTCTTACTAAAAAAAAAATATTTCAATATAACACGCACAATACAGAAATGAACAAGGAAAAAACCTGCATGTAGGAAACATGCACACACTATTTTTATGATCAAGTGTCTGAGCTGGACTACTTTAAAATGAATGAGGTTATATGCCATACAGAGGTATTTAACTGTCTTGTGCTTAACTTGATGCTCACAGGCAAATAGGAACTAAGGTACCAAAACAAATAAATACAGTGTGTGACCCAGGGTTTCTATATGGCTGTTAAAAGACAAACAAAAGTTATAAAATATCCCTATGACAAGATTGGGTCCAGGTGTGCACTCCAGGCTAGGGTCCTAGCTCATCAGGAGCCACGACAATAAAGCATTTGACTGTCGCAGATGTTAAAAGAGCATTTTACCAACACTGTTTTGACAAACTGCTACATGGTTGTTTTATACAGATGAGAGACCTTAGAAACACTGCCCACCAGGGTAAGGGTCCTCTTCTGCAGGGACGGAACTGTGTCCATGCTGGTCAGAAGCTCCTTTAGGAGGCCACACAGTCAGCTCTGCATCATCCAGGGTTCACCTTTCTGCCTTGGCACCTAAGATTTAACAGGAATAAGAATGTGAATATTCATTGATTTTTAGCTTCCCTCCCTTCCCCCCTTCCCCTAGGTAATTTTGACAAATAGTTACAAATTCAAAAGCTGACAACATACTGCAGGAGACCTCAGTCATGCATTTCAGATGTATTTTAGCAGCTCTAGTACAGTCTCTCAACTCTATTCCCATACTTCTTTGAGACCACCACAGAAAAACTTGTATTGATATGTCATGTCTCACTCACCACTGTTGCAGGTGTTGGGGAAGAGAGGAAATAATCATATGTAGCTTAACTAAATTAAGATAGACTTCGGGTGAGTAACCCCTATTTATCCCTCTGTATGTTGTGGTAAGTGGGTCTTTGGAAGAATAGCAGAAATGCCAGGTTAAATTTACCTTTTTGGAATACAAATCTCCTCTGGAATTACTGATGGTGGCAAGCTGAAATACAGAGGAAAGTTAACAAGGAGGAGAAACACCCTTACAGCATTTTTGTTTCTTAACTTTTCAATATTCCTGCTTTCTCCAAAAGATCCAAAGAGAATCTTGGAGAAATAGTGTAATCATCAGTTGCTTATTCATCAAAAACCTTATTCTGTGGGGAGGTGGGAATAACAGAAAACAGAGAAGAAATAATAAAAGGATACCTTTAATTTCACTGATTTGAGGAATCCAAAACATCAAAAGGATCACTGTTTATTTTATAAATTACATAGGTCTTTGCTTGAGCAATTTTGGAAGACCCAAGAGCTCTCTGGGCTTAAAGTAATGCTCTCCATTCAGAGAGCTGGATGTATCCCTATTCCAGCACCAAACCAACAGCATAACTTGCATTTATACTATGCACTAGTTGCAAGAATGAGTAATTCTGCATCACTTCTCTAGCGTGCTCCCTTCGATGACAATTAAGCATCTGTGAGATGAAAAAGCACTAAACTGCCACTTTTTCACCTTGACCCCTGCCATGCCAATGGGACTGGCCCCCACACTAAAGCATTACCATCACAGTGGTCTTCACCTTCTCATTAGCAGTAGGCAGGAGCTCCTGTGTTTTGAGATGAGAGCAGCAAATACACGCTTGGGTCAAAGGCTTGTCCAGGGAGTTTTTGACTGCCCGTGAACTTCGGAGGGAGGAGATAGAAGGCGTGTGCCTGTGGGCTGGGAGAGCGCCAGCCACAGAGCAAGGGCTGGATGCTGGGCGACAGAACGAGCGCAGCTCTGCAACCTGCTGCAAGGGAATTGGACAGAAAGAGCCTTTAATCCAGGCTCTTGGGATCTCCTGAAGCAGATATCAGATTGCTGGAGACAACTTAAAAATTTCCAAGTAGGATTTACTATTAAAAGCTGTTACTGAGAAGTAAGTAGCTTTTAATTTCATTTATTTTTTCTTAACCTTACCTTGTGGCTGTTACATTAGGTATGTTAGGTAATGAACTTCCCATGTTTATCTTTAACTGGAATTTTGAAATAGGAAACCAACCTTGAAGAGCTATGTTATAAGGATCAAACATCACCTCTTCTGTGTGGGTCAAAAGACACGACAGCTGCCTTAAAACTGCTGAGGGATTTCAGACCGCAAGTAGCATTCGCTGTAGGTCACAGAGCTCCTCAGGGTTTCACTGGGAAAGGACCGAAAGAAACAGCTGCCATGGCTTTACGGGAAAGCAAATTGCCAAGAAAGGGGAATTGTTACAGTAAAGGAGTCCATTCTTCCCACAGAGAAGAAAAAACCCTCTCCCTAGACATGTGGGAGGCTTTATTGAATAAACAAAGGTCAAGGATATGGAAAAATGGACACAAAAGATTTGTCATGAGCTAGACCTAAACCATTTCCAGCAAAAACTGGCAAAGTAGCCAGCTGAAAAGATTGTGTCTGCCTCTCAGTAACCACGTGGCACCAAAGGTGAAGTTGGAGCTGCAGAAGCTACAGAGAAGCTCAGCTGTTCCTAAGAAAATCTGCAATCTAAAATTAGCAGTAGACAGCACAATCCAGTGATATGGCGTGCATATGTGATCCATGATATCCGTAATGCAGTCAGTCAACTCTCTGATGGAAGGATTTTAAGTTGCTTTCACAGGAGCTTGACTGTTGCGGAGGAGACAGCGGAAGAGGGAGCCGGCATAGCCATTGCCACAGGGAGCTGCACAGGAGATAGAACGAAGAAGGTGTTGTGGGAAAGACCCAGACAGCAGCTGGGCAAGAGGCACATGATAAGCCTGAGCAGAAAAAATACCTAAAGCATCTGCACTGAAGCACAATCATAAGCATTTCAGCCTCTGCACTTGTCGATAATGAATAAGGGGAAGTTGCATGATCCTTGCACTGTTCAGAAATGACTTGAAGCAAAGCAGCTCCTTGCAGGCTGTATCATGGGGCACGTGAGCTTCTCTCTAACACTGGGTCTAATGCTTTCATGGCAGAGTATCACAAGGGACACTTCCCCACAACTTTCTCCCTGTCAAACTTAAAAAGAACACTGATTGATCAATACAAACACAATAAACATCTGCAGTTGCTCAGCAGCAACCTGCTGGCTCAAGCAGAAACATTGGGTTGTGGTGACACATGGACCTCCACAAACACACATGACTTTTGGGAGGCAACAATGAGAAGTGCTCAGTCTACCTCCCTACGCTGGGGCTCAGCTCTCACAGGCATCTTTGCTTCTGCTTAATCTTAGGGTCCCTTGATAGAAACAACTGATATGGTGCTCTCGCTGCCCTGGTGTTCTGAGGAGCTGCCACATATTTTTCCACAAGACCCACAGTTGGTGGGAAGGGAAGCTTCGTGCAGCTGGAGGGCTACCTCATGCGGTATCCCCATCGTATGCACACAACATCGCTCCTTGGAGAAATGATACCCAGGTGGTCAAATCCTACCAAGTGCCTGTTTTTCTGATCTTTATTCTTTCCAAATCTCTACATCTCAACTGAGCCTGACATCAGTGTCTAACCGTGCAGGCATTGTGCTCTGCAGCCGTCAGTTGAGCAAAATGTCAGCAGGTGATGATTCATGCTTCATTGGTGCTGCTCTATAATTTAACAGCAGTATATACAAATTAGGTCTGCCTCCACTACCTTTTTTTGAGACGTTATTTTGATGCTATTTTCCAGCAAAGCCCTTGCGAGTGGTTAATGGAGAGCAGCAGTTACTGGTAAAAATCTTTACTTGAAATGAAGGGCTCATGCTTGTGATAATGCATTTGTGGAAGTTACTATGCCAGATATAAAATGTATAAGAAATAGAATCAATATGAATAAATATCTAGCTATGAGTACTCTTAGTAAGAACATCTTGGGAAAGAGAGAGCATGAAATTAGGAAAAATACTCAGTTTTCCCCTTCTAACTTAGATAAATGTATGACTGTTCTGTTCCATGAAGATGTATGTCTAGTTTGCTTTTTTTCACCCCCCTATCACAAGGTTCATAATTTTTTCTATATTAAGCTATATTTCTGGTCTCGTCCACAACTTCCAACATTTATTTTTTGTGAGGTCAGTATAAAAGAACTCTGTTATACCATTTACATTTTTCAATTTCTAAGTCACCTTCATTACACCATTTAAGAAGACTAAGAGTCACCTTCCCGGTACCTTTAAGAAAAACTTCCATTTTGTACTGAGATATTTTTTGAAACTAATAAGAGGAGCAGGGAACATGCTGTTATGCCCAGTATGTTTTATAAGTGTTATGATGTTTTGCTGGGTCTCCTCCCAATGCTGGACAGCTGCAACCCATGTGGCAACCAAGGCTAGAGTTTTACAGAAAAGTATTTTAATAGTTTCTCTTGGGACTTTGCTTCATCACGTTCTTTTCAAAAGCTGAACATGACATATTTGCAGTCACTATACGTCTCCCAGATTTTTATCTATTTACAATTATAGCTGGGGGGGGGGGGGGGGGGGGGGAGGGGGGGAAGTCTTGTACCGTTGCAGGGAGATAGGGAGAAAAGAGGCAGAAATAAAAATGCCAAGCAAGGGATGGCTGATTTTTCAGAGTCAGTTTCAGCCAAAGCTGATTCCTCATAAACAACAAGACGCATTTTTTTTGCACCTGGTTACCTCTGGAGATTAGCATTTACTGACACCCGCTCCAGTTTTCACATCAACCTAGTAAGATCTAAACCTCTTCTGCTTCAGCATGCTGGTAATCCACCTTGCCAGCCCCAACAATAAGCTACAAACCTCCCGTTCTGATCGCAGTGCTGTACAAGAGCAGTAATAATAGCCTGAGAAGTGACAATGAGCAACTCTGTCTCGGAAATACTTTGACAGTAAGCATCAACTTACTTTGTTGACTGCTTCAGCCACTCAAGCACTCAGTTTACAATTACTCACCATAACTGGTTTTAAATACCTCACTCAAGGTTGTTGGAACAGGTAGCTAAGGAAGATGCTTAATTCCTCCACCACACGTGGTGTGTATTTTAAGTCTCCATATTTGTCATTATTTACATAACAGTTCATGTAAATCTGGAAAATATTAATAACTCTAGCCTTTTAGGACGACTCTCCAGATACAGAAGACAGAATTTTTTAAATCCAAAAAAACCATAAAGCTAAAATAAACTTGTTCCTAAGGACTAAGAAAACCCCCAATGTCTTTGAAAATGCCGGTCTGTCTCTCTTTCAGCTTGTTACCAAAGAAGAGCAGATTTTGAATGATTAGCCCCAATGAGTGAATTGCCTGCTGGGGTTTATAACACTAAAATACGTTTCATTTATAAATGAAATGGTTTTTCAGCTTGCTGTCTCAAAGCAATCCCCATGCTCTACTGTCTTATGAAGTATCAAATTTTAACATGGTGCTGATGTTTTACACATACTGACAGTCTTGTTTACTAAATACACATATTGCCAATTGTGTTATCCCTAACCCATTATAATCTCTATTGCCACTAAGCATTATCAGTATTAATAACATCCACTAAAGCATGGAAAATACAGCAAATGTTTACTCAGCTGAAGGTCATGCTCTCTGTTGACCTGCTCCCCACTTTATGTCACTGAATTTAGGGCAGCGTAAATGGACAAGTGCAAGACAAGAGTGAATTTGCAGCCGATTTTCTACTGTGCCACTTCTCCAAGTCCTGTCCTGCTTCAATCACAGGCAGCTTCACGCACAAAGGATTTACATGCAACTCCATTGCAAGCAAAGATCTACTCCAGTTTGACCCAAAGCCCACTGCAGTCAAAGAAGGTCCATCCTGACACTGTACCAAGCCTTCACTGTCCATAGCACATTTATAATTATTAACCAGCAGCAGTATCAGCTAAAGCTGTTTGAGTAACAAACCCCTAGATTTTCATAGATAAGAGTCCTTTCTATTAAAAAAAAAAAATAATCAGAGAAATTAGGTTCCCTGCTATACTTTGTGGGATGCTTAAAATAAGCTACAAAAATGGTACCATTCTTTATTAAATGTTAAGTGGTTCTGAAAGAGTAGTTTCTAGGGGGGCCCCGTTTAATTTCTAAACAGTCCCACTGGGTTTCATCTGTTCTGAATTCCATGGGGAAAGAAGAGATAGAAATTGCATTAAAAAAAAAAAAACAAAACAAAAATAATCTGACAGTGAGAGGGGAAAATATCTTGCAAGCACTGTTCCCTCCCCAGGAAAAAAAAAATTAAAAAGGATGATTTAAACAAAAATTAAGGACAACTCGCATTTGAATATTATATCTTTGGGCACAAAGCCAAATGCAGATGCATCTAGCCATGTTTTGGACCGAGGCCAAATTCTCTCAGTCCCAGTTGTTCAATTTTATAGCGAGTGAACAAAAGGGGGGGGTTTGATATAATATGGTCGTTTGGTAACCAATGTTTGGGGGCTTGTTAAGGTGCAAGTGAGGGTGTTTATGTGAAAGGAGAGCATAAAATTAACACTGTGTTCTTCAAACCAAAGGATGATCTGTGTCATGTAGCGCTGTATTTTGCGATTATTTCTGATAGCAGCAGGGCAGCTTAGCACAATGATTTACAAGCGAAGACGTCGTGTCAATCCACTAGGTTTCACTTCAGAACCATCTTGAGAAAAATCAAATCTGGACACAATACGCAGTGACAAACCCCAATATACTGCAGCAATTGTCTTTCTACCTAAAAACCAAATGCCTAAACCAATGTTTTTGTTCTTCTCTCATAGTACTGCTAAAATAAGTCGAACCGTTAGCAAATCCCAATGTCTGGGAGCATCACCGTGTTAATAGTGGGGTTTTGCTCCAAACTGTGATGTGGTCACTGGGTGCCCCTGATCCAGGGGATGAGAAGGGAACCCGATGGCTCTGGATTGGGGTGGAGCAGAAGAGGTGATTACCAGCGACATGAGGGACACACACCCTCCCTCTCCCCTCCAGCCACGCTAATGTGTTTCACGGTGTGGAGGATCACTGAGTGGGGAAGTGACAGCTGCAGAGGCAGTACCAGCCACTACAGACCCATGGGATATTAGCAGGTACGTTAAGGCTGATCCCGTCAGCATTAATTTCCTGGCTGTCCTCTCTGCAATGGGAGACTCTCCCTGGAAGGGTTTTGGGGCAGCAGAGGGGACGCTGTATGTTCTGGCAGGTACCCAGAGTGACTGGGATCAACTGAGGCAACAAAATGCCTCTGTGCCACCAGCCCGGACCCCCATCGCAGTGACAGTTTGGGGTAGCTGCTCCTCCAAGGGTGGAAAAGAAACCCTCCCTCTCAATGCCTACTGGGAAACTAGTGAGCAGCTCAGTTAAGTGAGTAATAGTAATGATTAATAATCCTGGGGATTTGTAGCTGGAGGAAGTTAGTAGACTAGCTGGCCGGAGGGAGAACACAGAATCTTTTTGATGCTTGGTGTACTTACTTGGCCAAAAAACCCCCAAATTTTACAAGGGGAAACATGGAGTCCCAACTTCCGCAGTTGCTCTTTGGCCAACCAGAGAAGCAACATGACAGCCAGAGGGTAAGGGTGGGCATTGGAGCATGAGCAGAAGCAAGCCCGCCCCATTACCCAGGGCTGGCTCTAACTCCAAATCACCCCCCTGTGAAGGAGGGGAAGGGCCAGGCCAGCCCATCCATCACTGCCACGGCCGGCCCCAGTGGCTCAGCAACGCCTGCAACACATCCCTGCTCCCAGGCGGAGACAAACAGGTCTTGGAGGACCATTTTGAGAGCTCTCCAGGCTGTTCTCAGGCACACTTCTCTAAGCCTAAATTCAGCCTGAGTACAGGCGGCTGCCTCACAGTTGAAGTCAATGAAGCTGCATCCACCTACACCGGATCTGAATTGACTCTATGAATAGATATGTACAGGCTAGGATATTCAAATTCTGTGGTTGCCAAAACTAGACATCTGTGTCAAAGCATTTGACAAGTGCACTGATATATGTCAGCAAATTGCCTGAGGTACTTGCTAAAAAACTACAGTAACTTTCTCATCCTGAAATACTTCATCTGCACAATGATTAGAAAATGGCTACAAAGACAAAATGCTAATAACTCCTGCCTGAGAATTTAACTGTGTGCTCGTATTCAAGAAATGAGGCTGCAACTTACATTGTTATGTTAAAAAAAAAAACAAAAAAACAAAAAAACAAAAATCAAAAAACCAAGGTTCAAATACAGGACCTTCAAAAGCAGCTTTATATGTCAAGGATCTCAGTGGGATCTGATGGTAAAGAAATACTTCTGCAACTTACCAACTCAGCCTGTAACCACTCCAGGAAACTCGAGACTCTCACGATCATCAATTCCAGGGAGCAATGTCTGTGCAAAGTAACATTGACGGGTCAAGTGCCCTGTCCTGTCCTCTGGCTTAATAACAGAGTTGTGCACCAGATTGGTGCTTGAGGAATCCATATGCTGACATTCTGCCTCACTTGCCTCAGCCCAGGCTGCACTGCTCATCGCTGGCATGTCTGGACACCACATTCGAGCGAGGAAAAAAAGCCAAATTCAAAAAGACGAAATCTCGTTCTGTCTCATTTTATTATCAAGGGAGCTCAGAGCTTCTAAGGCATGGGAAGGACCACAAGCAAATTCTGTGGAAAGGAAAACTCGAGCCAGAAGGATAGCACCTCTGGTTTTTCAAGGGGAGGGGGGATGTAGCTTGGATTCCAGCAAGACACACATTATATATGTTCCATTTTGAAATGAAGTTGGCTTTACTTCTAAGTATATGTCAATAAATGTGAGCTGTTAGAGAACACCAAACCAACCCAATACAGGTTTTTGATCATTAGGATTTGTACTATGAATATATATTTTTATTTTTTCTCTGGGGGAAAAAAAAATAAATCTTAACTCGGAATTGCTGCAAAACATCAGTTCTGGGCTTTTCTTATGCATTCACTGCTTCAACATTCAAGAAAAAAAACCAAACACCAAAGCCAAAGAAAAACCAGCAGATATTTTGAACCCAGCCTGAATAATTAAACAAATTATGTAAAAATAAAAATGAGAAGGTAGTGACAGGGAATAATTAATAACAGGAACATATTTTATATAACAACTGAGACAAGGTAGGTCTCCAAAACCAAGCCCACAAGAAAAACAGTTTTCCTAACAATATGAACCCAGCTTGAAGAAAACTTGTTAGAGAGCCTTTAACAACCCTGAGAAAAGAAAATTGCCCCATTGCTCTGCAGTTGTGACATGGCTGTATCCATTCTGAATAACAGGTACTATCTCTTCACAGCACAGGCAGCTTATTTAGAGCTGTATTGCTCAGGATAGCTGTATTTCAGAATTTACAGTAGCTTAAACTATGTTGCTCTGATAGCTGCAAGATTTAGTTGAGTAATTTTATGCAATTGGCAAATAGGCAGAAACAGTATAATTTAACATTTATGAATTGCCAATCTCCTCATATAAATCCTGTAAGGAACGCTGCAATTATCAAATTATCTAAAGAAAGCAAATTGCGATTTGGGATGCTGCTTATTTGTTAAAGTGATTTATAAATGAACAGAAGCGCATCAACTTAAAGAGTTTAATCCAGCAACTCAACAAAAAAGTTACTTTGTCTAGCATAGGTGGGTTTGTAATTGTGATACATTAGGAAATTTCACTGTGTTTAATGGCCCTCAAACTCACCTTTTCTCTGGAAAATGAACCATTGAGATCTCTGATGGAGAAGTGCCTAGGAGCCCTTTCTGGAGCCCAAGGTGTAATGCAATCATCAGCCACATACATATATACATGCCAGCTACACCCTGTTTGGCTGACTCACGTTCCACTGAAGTTTCACACAACCCAAATTCAGCAACCTGGTGTTTGTGATTTGCCCATTCAAATGACTCTTATCAAACACCTAACGCTCACTACAAGGTAAAGAAAGCCTTTAACCACCTTCCTTTCTCTTGCCTATAGGCAACAGCACCTCCTCTTGCCCCATCTCACTGCCAGGGCTGCTCAGAAGTGCTTGATCGGGCAGCAGATGTAGGACACCAGAGCAGAGGTGCAGGCAAAGTTAGTCCTAGTTAACGCACAGGGAGAGAAGTTTCTGCATATGAGAGGAACTGTGTGAGGAGAAGCCACTTGCTCCCTAAAATTTGACATGTGATTGCTTAAATATTGGATCAAGGCCACAGTTTGGAATGAATCAACATGCAGAAAAGCCCAAAACTTCTTTGAGCCACAGATACACAGAAATATATGTACTGATGAAACGTATATAAATGCTAAATGTATACAATAAGGTGGAAAGTACCTAATGTAATAAAGAATGTATATAAGCACACATAAATAACTGCATTTCCTGTGCTAGCAGAAATACTTTACCTACAAGGACAAGCTAAGAATTTCAGTGGAATGCACTTGCACATTGTCACCTATTGTTTAGTTACGTAAAAGCTTTTCTTGGAGAACTATATGTGGGGATCCATGTATCTCATTTGGACATGATCCCAGAAAAAAAAGCAGTAAGAATCTGACAGTTTAGAAAAATTACTTCCATGCAGTCTCTTGCATTGCGTTCATCGCTATAGCATCAGAACCTTCCAGTAGAGCAGTAAGCAACATGGCTAGTGTGTCACACATTAGTCCTTTCTTCCTCTCCCCCAAGGTGAAAATTGCATGTGGTGTTTTCCTTTTGCTTTGTCTTGCACACACAGACTGCTAGGATTCATTTGTATTGGGGAACCTAGGGTGAAAGACTCATGTAAACATCAAAGATTATAAACTTTGTGATGGTACTGCATCTTTGCGCAAAAACTTTATAAACCCAGGCAGAAATTAACTTCGTCCTTTGAGTAAAATTATCTTTTTGCTTCATATACAAAGTTCTTCTCTCTTGTTGACCTACCCTAAGTACTTACTGCAGAGAGCACCTGACAAAGGCTGAGTCATCAGCATTGTAAGTAATACAGATTATTGGTGAAAACATGGTCACATCCATGCACTAGAATTCTTAAGAGTCTAAGCTGGACTCTTTTCCGTTAGCAGACACGCTAATTTACTTAATGAAATATTGAAACCACTTACACCCTAAGAAGAGCTTGTCAACATTTTCCCAACAAAACTCTTCCAACAGAAAAACTGGTGTTCTGACTAAAATTAAATTTTTTACAAAAAGTATCTACTTTCTAAGGAAATTTTGCCTGCTTCTCGAAAAAAATAAAAACATGAAAACTTTGTGAAGCCCATTCTCTGAAAAGTTCTAGTCACAGGCATAAACTTAGCTTCTTTTCACACATCTTGACAATGTTTAGATCTGTTGACAGTGTTGTTATCAAGAAATGCCGAGGGGACACGGACAGAAATCTGTTTCATGTAGCTCATTTAAGTTAATACCTTCTCCTACCGTTTGCTATCCCAGCACAGCCAGTATGTCCAGAAATAGATGGAAACAACCGTGTGCAAAGGGTGGCTGGTGATAAATCCATCAAAATTAAAATTCAAGGTTCGAAAACCTTGACAACAGGAGGGATCCAGATTTGAATCTGACAGTAAAATAAAAAGAGCAAAATTCTCGTGATAAGCACTTCCATGGCGCTCTGAGGGATTTAATCCTGGACAGCTGTGTCACAACCAGGTGCAGGTGGTCACTGCTCTCCAAGAGGACCAAGGGGCTTGCTGTCACCTGTGGGGAGTCACTCCCATTAGGCTAGCAACACCCTGCTCCTGCAGCCCGAGGCCAGAAACAATAGGACAACACCTACATACAGAAGACTGGACCAGTGTTGAAGCCTGGAAATTTATTTTGGCCTTTTCTCTTTAGTGTCTAAACAATCTCCGCATTTCTTTGTTAAGGTCTTAGATTCAAAGTCCACCTCTAATTTAATCAGCATCGACCTGCCGTATTTATTCTAACTTAATAGTGCCCCAAAAAAGCTCATTTTTTTGTTGAATTTGCCTGTTCATTTGTATCATAATAGTCTCTTTTCAATTGCTTATAAAAATATAAAACCAACAGCAACAAAAACCCACAAAAACTCACCACAAACAACAATAAAAAAGCTTTATCTTACTCTAAGTCTTCCATGCTAAATGACCCTTCTGAGACTCACCCTCCTGGAATTTTCAGGCAAACAGCCCCTACGATTCCAAAGTCCAGGTATCTGGAGAAGAGGCAGGAGCCCTGTCTCCACAGAGATGGTCACACCACAGGATCCAGGATGCTAGCCACAAAACAAAAAAAGGTGAAGTCAGAGTCTTATGGAGTCTTATCCCCTTCTTTTCAACCTTCTATCACCTCTCCTCCCAGCTGTCCCTGTCAGGTGTATCAGTTCTTCAATCAGGTTGCTCGGGTTTGGGGCTAACTGAGTTCTCAGGCTCTCCTTAACTTTTTTACCCCACCGTGATGTTAGCTCTGCCCAAATGAGGTGTAGTCTTACAAGAGCTCCCAAGGGCTCTAAACACAGGGCTGTTCCTACAGTCTCCTTTCTGGAGGTGTAAATGATTTCTTTAGAAATGAAAGGTTAACAACTGAGCGTCTTGAATACAAGGGGTCAAGAATTGAGACTAATTTGCTTTTCATTGAGTCACCTGGCTTGGAAGATGCAGAGCATCCACACGATTCTCTTATTTAAATATGTTCCACTGTTGTTGTCTTGCTGGTGGATTCCTGAATAAGAGACCATATTGTATATTCACACTGTGCTCTGTCAAAAAGGACAGAAATATGTTGAAGTAAGGACTGGCCAACACATACAGATGCCAAGCAGAAATGTTAAACGCCAATACTGAAAAATGAAGTTATGTGAAACCTCTCCAAGAAAACTCTACAAACATTCATAAGTCACGCAGCTTCCCAAACATCGCTTCAGTCAACACCATCCTAAAGCAGTGGGTCACCACAGAAGCAAATGCCAGGCCCTGTGCAGTGCAAGGCAATTGAGGGCTTTACCTGTCACCCGCATATGTCTGTTGGCTGAGTTTATTTTGCCTTACATTTTGTTAATACCTCCATATGGAGATTGTGCAGGAGAAAACTCATGTCCTCATGGGACACCAGTGCACCCTCCACTGTTTTTGGAGTGCATCCTGTGGAGAGAACCTGGAGCCAGGATTGATGTACTCAAAATAAGTTTCCTCAGTGCTGGGTTGCATTAATCCAGGTTTCGAAGGAGGACTGAATGCACAGTTTCCTGACAAAAGCTTTGCGTGTTTTGGCCATGAGCAGCACCGGATTTTCAAATCCTTCCTTCTCATCAGCCAGGGAAGAGCAGACTCATATACTTGATATTTTGAGTACAAGCTCTTGAAGCAAACCCTGAAACTGCATGTGAGTAAATGTATTAAGCCCCAGGAATGCAGATAGGGAAGTGAAGACATCAGTTCTGTGATTTTTTATATCTGCACTCCTGTCAGCATGAATGCTGAAATCTCTGGAGGTAAAAGTCTGGAGTATTTCACCATCATTGCCAACAAGGTATCAGTAAACTCCATTATGAACCCTCTGGGGGCACAGTAAATGAACAAAAATGTATGTTAGCCTTGGCTGTTTTCTATTGTTAGATGAATGAATTAAATCAAACATGTCTGATCTGAGGGACCGCTTGGGTTTTAAAGTTTGAAGGGATGATAAATGAAGTGTAGCCTTTCTTTCTCTCTTCTCTGATTTTGTGATGAGCCCAGTTGCTTGCTGAGAGAAGGGAGGCAAAGGGAGAGACAAGGAACAGACTCACGCTGGGTTTGCAGTGTCTTCTGCTTGGGTGTCTGTGATAAAAACTGCATCATATGTGTCATCTCTGAGAAGTCCATGTATTGTTTGGTGGCAGGTAATCGTGCATTTATCCTAATGGGTTTTTCTGGGATAAGTAATATAATGTTCTTCAATCAACTGTATCAAATCATTTCCAAGCCTCGATGTTCACACTTAAAAATGCATACACATGTAAGACAGGTCTGACTCTGGCACCTTAGCTACATTCTTTCACTGAATATCCCTGTGAAAGAGCCTCCCTCTGTCCCAGTCATGGATGGATCTTACAAGACCATCTTCCTAATTGTGTCAGTAAGTTAGGGTTCCTAATTGCAATTTCCTGTGCATTTTCTTCTATCACTTCTCTTGAATGCACTCAGGTTTATCAATAGCATCTTTGGAAAAACAAACTCCTGCAACAACTTCTGAAGAGGAGCCTTCCCCTTATGCTGGTACCCAAGGAGAGCTGCTAGACTCCCCAGCTTTCTGGGGAGAGGAGTAACGGTGGTAGCTGAAGACAGCAAAGTCTAGCGAGTCTGAAACTGGTCAGGAATGCAGGAAGTCTGGATTTTATTTCAAACCTGTCACGGAGTGTTGTGTGAGTGACCTTAGGCAAATCTTTTTTACCTCTCATTATCTCCTTTTCTCTCCCACTCATTTTCTATCTTATCTCTTCATGCTGTAAACCCTTTGAGATAGGAGCTGCCACTCTTTACATGCAGAAAACCGGGAGACCTAAGATGGCCATTGCATAATTAAACAAAAAATACAGCACTTCAGTTCTTTGGTATGTGCATGCAACTTTTAAACATGTTACAAACAACTAGTTAAATCTGCTTTTACAGAGCAGTAAACTGACACAGGACACTCAAGTGACTAGCCTTAACTGCTGAGAATTGGTGGCAAACTGTGGACTACAGCCTTGAAATCCTGGCTGCTAACCACTTGATACAGTCCTTGTTCTCTTTGTATGGAGTCTGCTAAGTTGGAATTACTCTGTCCTTTCCAGTCATATACATCCAAAGCACTCAATTAAAAAAAAAAAAAAAAAACAAACCAAAAAACAAAAAACAAAACAAAACAAAAAAAAGAACACGAAAAAAACCCTAAACTTATATAACAAATGCACAAATGTATTTTAGCTCAGAAGTATTATGGATCCAGAGTTGTCTTTACATGTCACAATCACATTTTCTTACCCATGCTTTTACCATGTGTTGTAAGCATATGGCATGTTGGCAATGCATGACAAGAATGCACAAAGTATGGTGTAAAAAAAAAAACCAACAAAAAACCCTACCAAGAAGTTTGAGAAGCTGCCTACTACTCTATTTGCTCTTCAGTAAGTCAGACATCTTCTAAAGTACCCATTTTCTTGTAACCTGAAAACTCTCCCTACTGTTGCCAGAGGCTTTTATTTTCATACTAAATAGAAACATGCAGCTCTGGAAGGAGCTTGCTATTCTAGTCTCTTGCTGACAATAGGAAAAGGTTAAATCACCTGATGGTTTACACCAGTGGAGAGTGTAGGCCATCTAATCTATCAGACTTCCACGTGTTTTCCTCGTAGGCACAGGAATCCTGAGTTTGACTGACTGTGTGCAACACCAAAGCTCTGCTTCTACTCTTCGGGGGCTAGCATCTCCTGTTTTCATTATTCAGTGGATTAAACAGACGATTAAGGTGCTTCTTAGCCCACACTACTAAACTAAATAGTGCAATGGAAACTTTCCTGCCACCAAAAGTTGAACGTGTAATTCTCAGAACAGTCTGCAGCCCAGTTTTGGCCCAGGCCAACCACCATCTCCTCCACTGTTCCTCAGCATGGTTCAACGTATTAATAATGTGGATGTGGGCTTCGCCGTGCCAGATGGGAATAGTCATGTCATTACTAGAGACATAGCCAGTATGAAAGAGCTGGTGACATCTGATCTGAAATCTTAAAATCTAATCAAAGACTTTTGACAGTGAACGAGGCTCCATACCTCTTGGTCAGTCAGTGAAAACAACAGGCATGCAAAAAATCCCATCACTGCTTTAAAGAAAACCGGGGCTATTCCCTCTATGAAAGACTGCAATGAAGTGTAAGGCTAATTCCCTCCTCTTCTCAAGCCCCACCCGTCACACCCACCCCACCAACCCCCAAATTACACGCTCAACCCCTACTCCAAATCGTGCTCTGTCCTGTAGTGAAAAGCCCAACTGCTCAAGCTGACCCTTAAATGTTCCTCCTAGGTGAGCCTCCAATTTTTTGACAGCAGTAGGAAGGCAATTGCAGTAAGAAGCAGCCAACAGTCAAGATGGTGCTACCTCACAGTCACACTTCCCAGCCAAATCCTGGGTAAATACTATTTAAAGCAATTGAGAAACGGGCCCTGAGCTGCAGAACCTGAAGGAGGGCTGCAGCTATCACATTGAAGAATTGCTTTCTAATGACTAAAGTGTCTATTCATTACATATTAAAACTTCCTGATAACCATGCAGGATGCTAGAAACAATATTTAAACAGACCAAGGAATGTTCAGCTCATTTACTAGATCAAGTGAGTGACTTTAGTACTGACTGCCCAAGAGGACAGTAAAAAGGGTAAACTTCTTTCAGCTATCGAAACACCCAATAACACGCCGGCAGGTATTGGGTAGACAGGACACGTCCAGCTAAAATCACTGAAAGACAGTGTGGAAAGGAGCAAGCTCAGTGATGAACTGTGGTGTGCTTGCAAAGGCTGTGCTATCGCTAGTGATAAGCAGTGTATCCTGGCAGCTCAGGAGACAAGGAATCAATGGCACAAACCATTCGCAGCTGTGCACCAGAGAAGTTGTTAAGATTGTTTTAGTAGAAGTCAGATAAATAAAAGCCCTGTAGCAAGGCTGCTTAGCATTGTCAGATCGACATCCTAATGGTAAAATGGGCAATACTAAAAATACCCACAATAGTAATGTTGGATACCCATAGCCCTGCTCATCTCCAGGGTTTGTTATCATAACAGTGCCACATCCCACAGCTGTAAGTACAAGTGATGTGGTTGTGATCAGCATAGCATCTGACCCACTCATGAAAACAGACCTGTAATCTCTATTTGAGAGCACCTTGGGCTAAACACAAACAGCCAGTCACACACCTACATGTGTACCCAAAATTTCCTCACTATTAGAAATGACATATTAGTTGTTAACTGACTCCTCTCTAATAGAGAGGCAAATTCAGACAATCATGTGCGTACAAAATAAAGCATCAACTGACACCATGTAGAGGATGCAAAGTAACTCCCTTTTCTTCTCTCACATAAAATTCGCAGGCATGATCTCTACTAGTCTTTCTTGCTTCCTAATAAAATTACGCTACATGCTTTAGAAAACCCAAACATTATTCTACAAAACATGATGTGCTGGACAAATGAAACTCTTAAAAAGTTAATTTTATTAAGTGAATAGGAAGATGAAGTCATTAGTAGTGATGAAGTGGAATTTTTAATTAACTAGAAAATAAAAGGAAAATCCTTTAGTAGACATAGGGCAGCAAAGGAATTAATATTGAACGAGATCAGGGGCAAAACTCTTCTTTCAGATCCATGGGAGTCCGTACTCCAGTACTATTTGCTCCCTTGTTGCCCCCAACTCTCTTGTTGACCTCAGTGTGTGGAGAGGGAGCAGAGCATCAAAGACATGCAGAGTCTCATCTCTGCTTGGAACATCTTTCAGCAGCTCTTCTTGGCCTTTCTCCTTGCCCTCACCTATCCCTGATGCCTCCTGTGCTTAAGAGAAGGCGGGCAGCAGTGCTGCATAACTTGGTCTCATAGTCAAGTGCACTTTGCAGCCTCAGGCCTGGTAGATATTTGTGGATTTTAACCCATAGGGTGTAAAACGAGAGATCTATTTTTCTCTTGTGCAAGTAAAGGAGAAGGAAAGCTGGAGTCTTGGATCTGTAGTGTGCTGGCGGGACGAGAAGTGGAGAAATTCTGAGCTCCAGCCCAGTCCCTGGGCTAGCTCCCACTCTTGTGTTGGGCAGGGCTGCCAGCCTCAGCCTTGGACCTGGGGATTTTGTTTCTCTGAATAGAAAATATGTCAAAACCACAGCTTGGGAACCATTATAAAACTCCACAGAACCCTACGAACAGTCACACTGAAGCCCACGAAGAATCTCAGCTGACAAAAGGTTGGATTTTTTTCCCTGAGAATTTGAAACGCTTGCTTTAAAATTTCAGTGCAAAATGTTTTGATTGTTCTTTTAACCAACATTTTAAAGTAACTTAACTTTTAAATATTTTTGGTTTTTGAGAACCGTTACAGAGTTCCAAAATAAGAATGGTAAATTTTATATAAATATTTGACCAGTGTTTTTATTTCAGTTTAGTCACTGAAAGTTCAAATTAATGTAAGAAGGTAAAATTACAAATAAATAAAACATTTTAAATTGTTCCATTTATCCGTAAAATACATGGTACAAATCCATGTGATCAATTTAGCAAAATAAGAATTCAAGTTCGATCACTCAAAAGAAATAAACGCACCTTGCCCCAAAACGATACTTGTGGTATCTTTTTGTTACAACTCAGATTGATTATTTCTTCAAGGAAATTTTTTTTGATCGCAGGACTGAGATGGGGTTCTTACAATGCCTTAGCCTTGAGCATTGCATATATCCCAGTGTCTCTGCCCTTGAATGTTTCCTACTCTGACCCTTCCTCAGTTCTCTCTACTGCTGCTGCCTCAACCTGAGGATGGAAAAGCAGCAGTGTTGTGAGAGCTTTCAAATCGTCCGTCTCCACGTAGCAATGTAATCACAAAGGGCAGCGACAAATGGACCAAGCCACTGCCTCACGACACATGCAGTTTCCCTGAAGCCAGTGAAATCAGTAGAACTGTTGCAAGCAAATTAAGGTCGTTGGAAATGTGGTTCTTGGCAGAATTATTCATATTATATAGGCTCTATTTAAGAGTTATAAAAACTGTTGACCAAGTCACATCTATAGCCTATAATAATCATCACAATTAGAAAAAATAAATGTTAATAACTTTGCTTAATTACAAACTACTTTCTTCAAACACAGCCTAAACACAAAATTTGAATTATCTTTACATGAAAAGTTTTAAATGACTGTTATGCTGTTGCGATCATTTGGGACAGAGGAAAGACTGACACAGGTGCTAAATTTTGTAAATGACCCGGTTTAAAACCAATTTTAACTGACAAACTAACGAATGGCTTTATACAAAAGTCTTTGGAAACTCATCCAGTCCTCGTAAAGGAAGAACTCAAAGTCTGGTGAGGATATGCTGGGCTGTTCAGAGGTAACAAAAAAAAAAAAAAAAAAGAGATGAATGTATTTTCTATAAGCCAAACAATATCAAGCTGTAACTTTTGGTTGGTGCCTCCATGTTAAGTGTTACTTGTTTTATGGACCTGAATGGACCATAAATAGCCTAGAAAATTAAGACATTTTGATTTTAAACATTTTCTAACTCACTCTTATACTTGGATGGAGGAATTGATCTCCACCAACCAAGTCAGTGCAGTTTACGTTCTTGAAAGAGGTCTTACCTTCATAACTTTATTGGTTTTATGTAGATAAACTTTAAGTATTTAAGCATAAATCCAGAGTTACTCCAGCAGAAAAGGTTCAGAGATGTCTTCATCTCCTGCCAAAACACTCTACAAGCAGTGGGTTAGAGCACTTGCTTGAGTAACAGTGGGTATGAATTCCATCAGAGTGTGAAGTTTGGTTGCCCCAGGTTGCACAAGATGTAGCAGCACCAGTATTTCAGAAGGAAATGGCCAAACCAGTGTTTCCTGAAAGGTCCAATCCTGTTGCTATTCGTGAGGCACACCCACAACATACCTGCTGCCCGAAGCTACTGAAGGGGCTGAAATAGCGGGATATGGAGGTTTCTGGACCCTCCTGGTACTTACATCAGCTGTAAATCAGTATTGCCTTGCTCGGAGGCAGAGGGGTGGTGCAGGGTGCGAGCGCACTTCCAGGCACATGAGCATCTCAGGAGTGATGGGGAGGCACACCGAGGCTGACAGCTTTAGGAGTTTACACCTCTGGACCACTGTCTTTACCTTCCGTATCCATTCTGCATTTGGTCCCCCATTTTTTTACCAGTGACCCTTTTAACCAGCCATCGGGGAAGATGTTTTTACTGTGTTACAGGTTCTGAGGAAAATAGCTAATACAGCACCATTGCGCAGCCCGAAACACACTTACCACAGCGTGTGCAAATTGTCATTTGATGCAAAACACCCAGATACCACTACTTACAAGTTAGCTTCAGTTATAACATGGCTTGCATTTGCACCTGATATTAGTTGTAAGCACTGTGGGGACTTAATACCGCATGGTTGAGGTGTTTGGTTTAAAACAAGGCAACAAAAAGGCTGGTAAATGGCCTAGTTGCATTTAGAAATGCCCATCCACATCTAAAAAGAAAATGGTGCTAAAATAGTCACACCAGCCTGAAATCAATCGATTAAATTTTATTTGCAAATGATTGTAAAACTGGGGTAAAAAGTGTAAATGGAGCTGAAATGCAACACTATTAACCAACTATGTTCTAGAGGCCTCCATTTACTTTTTTTTTTAATCTAAGGGGGAAAAAAAACCAAGGTACTGCTGTTGGTACATTATTTCTGCTTAATGCACAAGATCAGTAATTAAATATATTTCTGCTGGTCTTGTGGCCATATGCCTGCAATATGTAAAAATATATTTGCTGCTTTTTTTTTTTTTTTAAATTCCTTTTGTTCCCAGTACTGACTGCCTGTCAGAGTGAACCCTCCAGATTCCTGTGTGCTGGTATCCATGGGCTCTTTCTTGCCAAGCTGCCAGTCTGGAGCGTCACACCTTACTGCCTTTAAAGATTGCCCTGCAGAGATAGAGGAAAATGGCAATTTTTACATGATGCAGTCTGGCAGCCCAGGAGATTTGAAGTCAGAACTGGTGCCAAGATTTACCCAGGAGAGCAAGCAGAGGCAAAACAGAGAACCTGGGCCAAAGAAAAAAAAAAAAAAAAAAAAAAAAAAAGGAAAAAAAATAAAGCAAAGGAAGAGGGGAGTGAAAGGGAGGAAAGCGTGGCAGAGTGGGAGCAGGTTTTCTGATAAAGGGTGGAACATGGGGCTGAGCAATGGACACTACATGTTGTTTGCATGTGTTTATTAAGAGGGTCAGGGTCCTAAAGAAAGTCAAAGGGAAGAGGTCGGCTTTTTTTGCATGCCCCAAATTGTAGTAGATTGCAGAATGTAAATGAGACAATTATTACACCAATGCTCATCAAGCTGTGCTGGAAAGACTTCAATAGCCTGATGAATATGCATGCAAATTTGTTAATTAAGTTAATTATTCTGCTGAAAATTCATTTGTCTTCCAAGGACATTTTCCCAATGATTTTAACATGCTTGTGCCATTAGTCATGCTCCATGCTATTTAACGTTACTTTTTGTCCACTTTTTCTTTTTTCCTTCCTTCCTTCTTGCTTTTCTGGTCTATTCCATTTGGATTTTTGTTTGGGTTTGGGGGTTTTTTTATTATTATTAAAGCTTTAAAACCAGATGATTGGTTCTCTTAATTGACCCCTGCAACACTGGAAGACACTAGCAACCAGCTCCACAGGAATCCCCTAAAACCAGATTTCATTCAAATACTTGCTCCGTATATAAAAAGTCCCTCAAATGTCACCTAGGAAAGAGGGGGTGCCAGGGGGTCTGGAGGCGGGGGGAGCAAACCTAATTGGCATCATTAGAGCTGGAGTCTGAATGAGTCCGCGCAGAGATGGGGAGGGATAAATCTGTCCCTGCTGCAGGCTATGTCCTCGGCGCAGCCCGGTTTGGCACGGGGAGTTACCTTGCTCTGAAGGTGCGATCTCCTCACACCTCCCTTCCCTCTGCCTGCACAGCCGTACACAGAAACATATGCGTTCAAAGAGGAGCAAGAACTGAGATACTTTTCTGTCACCATGAGGGCCAAAACCCGTTGCCATGGCAACAAAAGGGAATCGTGAGTTTAAAAATCATGTCTAAATGGCAAAATGAGATACTTTAAAGAAACAGAAGGATTTTTTTTTCCTCTTCCTCTTCTGTGAAAGAGAAGCACGGTATTGTTACAACTTCGCTTGGTTACACTCTCAAAAAACGGGACCTTTCTCTACCCATTCTCAAATCCCCATCATTTGAAAATGTGTCAGAGTGCACAATGACTACTTTACATTTCTAATACGCTTTAGGCTTTTTCTATAACTCCCCAGCATTTAGCTGCTGGTTCCTCTTAAGTTCACTTATTCTTACTCTATTATTCACTTACTCTGTTCTGTTGCACGTGAAAAATAAAACATCTGTTTTTTCAGCAAACAGGAGAGGTCCCAATATGACCATGGGGTGTTTTGTGCCTTCCTACAGCAACAAGAACACCAAGACAAGCTTAACAGAAAAGGGATTATAAGGAAGGGAAAATTGCAGATAATGGAGTTTAAGAAAATTAATTGGCAAGATTTCTCTTTTGTGCAGTCCTTATACATTACACAGTCTGAATGGCACTGTAGTGTCACATAGATCGTAAACCAATTAGGATGATATTTTAAACCCTGTAATTTCTGTAATTCCATCTGCTTTAGATGGTTTAATTAGTGAAAGTTACAAAAGCCAAATATATTTGAATATTTTGAAATCAAGCCCAAAGGCAAGAAATAAGAGTTACCGAAAACACTTGATGTGCAAGTGGGCATATTGCGTGAGTATATGAAAAAGAGGAGGGGAAAGCTTTTTCTTTTATAATTTTTAAATTTTATTTTTTAAAATAGAAGATGGGTTAAATAATGTTAGCGGTGAAATCCCACTCGTACAGAAGACAGTGGCAAAATTGCCATGAACTCCCAAAGGGTAAGAGTTCATCCCAAAAGAAGACAATCTTTAGTCCTGAGCTATTTTTCTAGAAGGGACATAACTACTTTCTTAATTACCTAGACCCCATTCTGCTCCTTCTGAAATCAAATGCAAACTCCTCACTGGGGACTCTGACCAAACCCTTCATTTGCAGTATGTAGTTGGGGGACTCTACAATACTTCTAACTTTAAGATGCTGGAAGGAAGGCTGGTCAATGGGTACAGCCCTTTATTTCCAGAAGCTCTGTCCTGAAGCAACTGTCCCTACTGTTTTATATCCCTAACCTTTGCCCACTTAACTGGTGAATACTTTGATTAAAAACTACTTCTCACTTAGCTGGGTGATGATAGACAACATATCCCTGCTCTCACCTTTTTAATGTTTACCATGGACTTGATTGTGAGAAAATTAAACCCAGCATTTTCTGGTGTATTTCCAATTGCTACCAGTAATCATCACAACATGGAGAGCCACCATGCTGGCATCTTTGCTCCTGCAAATAGTCCCAGAGAAGTCCACAAGAAAGCTGATTTGCATGGAAGAGGGTTACACAAACAACCCATGAAATAACCTTAATGTACTGGAAAGAAGAATAATCTCTTTTTTTAAAAAGGAATTTATCTGAACCTTAAGGATGCCTAAAACCAATTAAATGATTCGCACCGCACCGTGTTTGTTTAGCGATGGCATTTCTCCTGCACAGCAGCTGTGCATTATTATGGGCCACGAATAGCTTCAGTCACCAGTGACTGACAGCAGCATACTGAAGACAGGGTGTATGCTATTGCAATGTCTGTCACCCTCTGATTGAGACACCGTAGGTGTCCAGGGCTGTCCTTGCTCACTCTGAAATATTCCAAGGTAAAATTGTTACTCATAAAAAAGATGACTTGTCTTTCCACTTAACAGGAACACAATAATAGAAATGAGCTGTTAATTCATGGTACCTCCTACAGTTTAAACAAATCACTTTTGTTCTAGCTGTTGTGAGAAATGTCAAGTCAATGAAAATATCTAACATAACAACAATTGTCAAACAGTGACAATGGAATGGAAAAATTAAGGGGAAGTAACAATTATATAGCAGTGTTAAAAAAAAAAAAAAAAAGGACTTATAAAATACTTGTGTCATTATAGGGCAACAGCTGTTTTCTGTACCCATCAGGAAAGGTTTCACTAATAAAAATCAGGCGCCTACTACTCTCTTGCATATTTGATTCTGTAACCACTTCCAATGTGGTACCTGTAATTAAAAGCAGAGGAGAAATGAAAAAAACTTTTCCCTATCCAAAACCTGCACCCTTGGCTTCAATCAGAGTATTCGAAGCAGCTGCAAAGATGGACACCTACTGCCTCTGGGGTTACCCAGCTCCCTGGCTCTTGCTCTGTATAACGCAGGCAGCCAGCTTGCTTCCTTTTCCATAGCCTAAATGTTGCATCCAAATGTCCTCGTGACAGCTGACAATTGCCACTGTAGGTGTGCCGTGAACATGCACCTTTCCTCCCAGTTCACAACCCACTGGTGAGGGGTGGCCTGAGCTTGCACTCAGAGTTGCTGAGAGCAACTGAGTCTTTCACTAATGGCTCCATTACCCATAAGGTGTAAACCTGGCAGAGCATGGACAATAGTTTGGTCAAACACCACCAAAGTCCAGAAGCACCGGTTTTTCAAGTCATCTCTTTGAGGCAACCTATTCGTGGTTGTACACTCTAGGAAATTAGAAAATTTTGGTGAACCATGATTGACATCACTGATATGATTGACATGATTGATGATTTACATCATTGATAGCAAATTTTAGAAGAAGAAAGCACTAGTGCTTAGCAGCTAAGAGCCCCCTTCCACTGGGCATTCCTGTGCCCTTGCTTCATATTGCTCCTCTGCGCCTGGCTGGCACACTTTGGGATTAGTTGCCAGCTCTTTGGCACTCCATGGTTCCACTACAAAAGCATCAAGGATTTAGCCATACTGACAATGTTAGGCAACCCAGGAGCAACAGATGATCAAAATAAACATTTTTGCAAAGCAGAGGTAAAATAAAGAAGATCAAAAAGTCCAGAACTAGGGACAAAAAGGAAAGAACTAAAGATAGAAAGTTATTCAGCAGACACTACTGTCCCACAAGGGTTAAAATGCCATCCACAAGTACATCCACAACATAGAAAAATCCAGCTCATATCTCCCCACAGGCATAGCCAGTGGAATTAGAGGTCAACAAGATGCCTGATGCTCAGCGCTGGAAGGCAGTCTGTCATCTTCTGTGGAGGGACTGCGGGCGGCTCTGCACCAGCAGCCTCCCTGCTGTCCCGTGACCCCGAGGCTTAGCCGCCCATCAGATCCCACCAGCAAACGGGAAAAGAACAGCTTGTTTTCCGCAGTGTGAGGGGAGGCAAAATGGCATCTCCTTGTCCACCGCAAGGAGCAACTCCTGTGCTGCTCCTTCCTGTTGCTGGAAACCAAATCCTACCAGCCAGCTCTACATGAATTCTTGTTTCCCCTTCTGCCAGCAGCAGCACCCACCTGCGACACCTCAGGGCCCACCAACTCATCGCGAAGGGGCTATCAGCATCTCCTCCTTCCCATGTGAGCTACAGTCTCTTGCCAGGTCTGCAAGGTCTGGCCCACCACATAGGACACACGTGTTCTGCAGAGCTGCAGTGCTCTTTGGGCTCTGGACCAGCTCCTGAAGGAGGCCTGTGGCCTCCTGGCCATGGACAGCAGAAGCAGTTTCACCATGTGATGGAGAGGATATTGAGCCCCTGGTGTTTTTCACAAGCCACCATAGCAGCGAGAACGTTTCCATTTGTTTCTTACACCATGTGAAATCATGGGCAGAGCGTGGTTTGCTGCCCTGACTGAACATACTATTGACCAGTAACTTTAGGCAGGAGTTGGGCCGTTACATCTCATCACTGCCTTGTCCTGCTTCTTTCTCCCTCCAAAAAGCACCATTCAAGTTGCGGTCAACTGTCACTGACTCTGAGCTGCCCTGCAGTGTTTCCCACTCCATCAACCTTCAGAGAAGTACTTAATACATCATGAGGGACCATTTTCCTCAGGGTATTTCCCCTCAAGGACGCAGGCAACCCTTGTGCTCCTGCCTCCCAGGCTGACTTTTCCGTTGTTGTCTCCACTGCTAATCGTGGCTGTGACATGGAGGTAGCAATAGCGGCGATAAAACCTGAAGAAATAAAATATTGTTAAGTCTGAGCTTTCAATTGCAAAAGAAATTTATAAGGAGAGTTGACTCAGCACACTACTGCAGCAGTTCATTTCCTTTTCTTTAAATCCAACTCAGCCTATTTAAAAAAAAGGGGGGGGGGAAGGGGGGAAGAAATGGCAATAGACTTATCAGTGAATTAGTCATGGCAGATTTTGGCTCTTCGAAGACTGGCAAAGCTACAGAACTATACCTAATCCTGTTACAGTCTTAAAACTAATATCGTAGCCCACTCTCATTCTGTGCACTAGGGCATTCATTGTGGTTTTCCCTCTGTGGGAAAGACTGTGCTAAGCTCACAAATTGCACAAGTCAAGTCAAGGCACAATCCCGGCTGGAAATGCCCGGGCAGTCGGGAGGAGGAGAGGTTCTTGTGACAGACCTCCAAAAAAGGGGCAGAACTTTGCTAGGGGGACACGGGCTGCCAGCGCCGCAGCCGCGACCAGGCAGGAGCTCAGCGTTTCTGGCACTATTTGCTGATGGTTGCTGCTTTCTTTTCTCATTCGCTTCCCCTACGAAGGCCAACTCCATCCCATTCTGACAGCACAGCTGTGTTGGTCAGAGGTGCGATGAGATGTGTTCTCTGACAGCGTAAGCTGCCACCACGCTCTGGCACATTATTTTTCTCCAGTTATCATTAACACTTACAGTGAATAAACCTCTTAATGCAGATTGCCGCAAATCCCCATTTGTCTTCTGTTCTTTTAGGCGGAGAAACACAATATGTGTCTGCGCTGCAGTCACAACAAAGACGGCGAGTTCTGCCCACGGTCCAAGCTAGTTTTAAACCAGCAGCCGTGTGGAGGCAGAGCCACCCTACAGACGGCAAGAGACAGATCAGCTCCTGCTGAGCATCCCCCGATAGCACAAG
Source organism: Falco biarmicus (assembly GCF_023638135.1). Classification (NCBI taxonomy): domain Eukaryota; kingdom Metazoa; phylum Chordata; class Aves; order Falconiformes; family Falconidae; genus Falco; species Falco biarmicus. The sequence continues at coordinate 20,555,390 of NC_079291.1, forward strand.
TAAAGGCAGCCCAGGTACACCACAAGCGCAGCGGCCACTCTTGGGTGGATACACACTCGAGTGTGTCACAAGTCTCACCATAGAAATCACAAACGTCTTCAGCTGAAGATGCTCCTGTGAGTTTCTTGCCAATGATGAGATATTTGGGATTTCTCTTGAAATCCCAGTACTTTTGAATCATGCAATTGTGTCAGCAGTTTCAGTCTCCGGTTTATAAAAAGGAAAGCGAAAAGTAAATCTTTAGCCAGGAAAAAAGTCAGCAAGTGAGACCTTCCTTCTCAAAAAACCAAGCAGTAGATGAAAAGGCAAGCAACTCCAGAGATTTTGCGTTAAGGGGTGGACGCCCAGGGTGTTGCTCATTGTGTTTTGATTTATTCTGCACTTCTTACAAGACTTCATCTGCTGGTCTCTGCAGTGAATGCCGGTGCAAGTTTTGTCATGCTTTGTGCTTGCACTAATGTATGCTTTTCTGTACAATCAAAATTCTAGGAAATACGTGTCTCAGAGAGGCCAAAACCCAGCTACACCAACAATTTAGATGGCAGGGTTTTTTCGGTTTACTTCAGCAACAGAGCATTTTAAGCTAACACATGCTGAGCGAACATCAGGTTCTTATCCCACGACTCCTCGTTGTGATATTACTCCATTACCCAGTCCAAAGGAACAGGCACATGATGTGTTTGAGCTTATGGGATAAAGAAAAAACAGACATACTGGGACGGAGGGCTTCCTGCCCGGCTCACGGAAGAACCATGTGTACACCCGAAGTGCTGGCAGGAGGCGCCACGTGGAGGTGGAGAAAGAAAAAATAGGGAAAAAAACTAAAGAAGCAGACAACCAACAAACCATTGCGTACTTTCGCGCCATGGGTCACCACAAAACGTAATGGGAAGGGGTGCAACAGCATCTGCAAATGAGCACATCACTAGGATAACTTAGGGGCGATGAGTAACTACGTGGGGATTGTCACACTTTGAATTCAAACCTTACCTTTAAGTCCATCAGATCCTGACCTAAATCATCTTGACCCCAGAGCAGACCAGGGTTAACTTTCGGTGGATTTTATGACTTTGCTTCCAAAGGGGAAAAGGGAAAAAGACAGATGCCGAAGACATACTACAGTTAACAATGAAATGCCAGTTAAAAAACAATTCACTGGCAGGAATTTATTTTCATTATTATATTTTCCATCATGTCGTGTGAGTTATCCCCTTTCAGCTTTTTTGAAATGACTCAGAGAAATCCAGACTTCTTTGCAAAAAAAGTAAAGAGGGCACCGTGATTTCAGCTTTTCCTTTCCTCCTTCCCCTCGCCTTTCCCTTCTGCTCCCTTACTGCCACCCCCCATCCCCTGTTTACAATTTCAACTGTATTTACTGATCATCAGCAAAAGTGTAAACGATGTAGCTGAGATGGTTAACATTCTCTTTAGCCAAGATCTTCAACCTTGAGCCTGCAAATGTTACAGTGAACACTGGTGTCTAAAGACAGAGGTTTTCAATTAGAGCCATGCAAGTGCTTAATGTGTGCATCTGTTCAGCAGAAAGGCTAAACATCTTTAAAATTTTAACACAAGCGCACTGACATTGCAAAAGGAAAATCAAATGTCATTGAGAAGCGAATAGTTAAAAAGGTTGCTGAGGATCTTATTTGCATTTTTTGGATGGATAATTAGGTCACAAGGGTTAATATGTTAAAGAATGGTCTGTCTATTGTTATGTTGGCTGTCAGAGCCTATCTCAATCAAGCATAACTACAGATTACTGGGCAGCTGCCTTTGATCAGAACCTGAGTCCTTGTTCAGTCTTGGTTCAAAATGGAAAGCCTAACACTTAATATTTTAAAATATTGCATAGCCTAAGCACCATTGTGAGTAAAAGTCCCCCTTGAGGAAAACGAAAGCTTCCTTATGAAAAAAACAGGGAACTTCTCACAAATTTGTCAGCCTGATGCCTTGTGCTAGAATAAGGTATGGCAATGTTGGCATAATATTTTTTTTTCCTCCAAAACAAACAAGAACTAGTCCAGTACCACCCTCTTTCAGGAACTTTCTCAATCTGAGCAACATTTGCTGAGAACTTGTGTCCCTTCAATACATTGAAGGGAAACAAAACCACCATTACAATGGGCACATTCCCCCATTATAGTGAACAATTACTCGGCAGTCTAGGTTATTTTAATGGACATATCAGTTTAAACTAAGCTTTCACATCTGTTCTGCCCTCTAATTACAAATGCAAAAAGAACATAATTCACAATTGCATCATAAAAAAGGGAGCTGTAAGTGATCTAAATGCATGTGTATGTTCTTTAGTAAGCACAACATACAATCTGCTATGGTTTTCTCATGTACTGGGAACAAATCAGATGGAAACCTGCTGTACTGACCAGAGATCTCTCTTTCTCTCTCCCTTTTTTTCCCTAGTAGAAGAAAGATTTCACTGTATGAATGAGTCTGTTGAAGAAGCAAACTGGTAGAACACTCAAGTACATTCTCCTGCTTCCTTCTTATACAGCAGAGGACTGAATAAAGCTGAGCAAGTACTTCACAGTTCTTAATTTATTTAACAAATTTCGATGTCTTCTGTCTGCAATATGTCACTGAGTGACACTTTTTTTTTTTAGTTATTCTTAAAGAATTAGCTAAAAATGGCACACAGGTTTTTTTATCCCCTCTTTTTGGTCAATACTACATTATTATTTTTTTAATCATTTTCTACCCACTTTTGATATTTTTCTCTGTTGCAGTTACTGCAATACTAGAAGAATTTTGCTGCCATTTTTGTTCCCAACCAAACATGGCTCATGATCAATTTTGAGCAGCCATCTGATATGCCAGTTTGGGCAGATTCAACTAGTTATTACTGGAACACAAGTTACTTGTTTCATGTCTGCCTTTCACAGTGGTTCTCAGAAGTAGGAAGCCAGTGAATGACTGCATTTAAAGGTTTCATTTTTCCTCGTACTATTAACTTCATATTCACAGTTCCTATAAATATGCCCAATAGGAAACTCTTATATGAAGTCTGTTTATGAATATGTAAATAATCAGTAAGATCATTTTGACGTCTACTCATTATAACACTACTCCCTATAACACTAGGGAGCATGAAAGGTACAGCCAAGAAATCATTTTCTCGAGCCTGTCGGCTATACTGCTTGCTTTTCCAGCCGTTCCCGCCAGGTTAGGTGGATGACATGCTTGCTGTGGTTTCCTCACACACTTCTACAGCCCCACGTATGCTTCGGAAGAGTGGGCTGCAGGACCTCGCTCCACAAGTCGATGCTCTTATCTAGCAATGAGCCTTACAGAACAGCTACTGTAGGAGTTGGTATTGTGTTTTTTCCCCCAACTATATACACTATCACAGGTCAGGAGAAGACATCAGGAGAAATGCTGATGTGTCTGGAAGTTTTTACCATTTTTTTCCCCAGCTATGCCTGGCATAAGCCATCCTCTCGCCTCCATTTCTCTTCTCATTTAGTTTGCCCCATAAGTTTATGGGAGGGATGGTATAACAGAGAATTGAGCTTTTCAGCTGAATCCTGAGATCCCTTGATGTGATGAGGTCTCCAAAGGTATTTGGAAGGAGACCATCACCTACCTACTAGTGATCTGCAATGGTTACAGGGTATTATCCCCACATTCAGGGCTTCAGCTGATCACCTAAGAGACCAGAAAAAACTCAGTTTTCTTAATTACAGCCCCATCTTTGGACATATAGCGTGGTTTCTGGGACATTGTTTCACTTTCTTCCATTGAAACTATGAAGACTGGCCACAGCTATGAGCAGAATGGACCATTGCCCACTTTTTATAGTACTGGGAGAATCTCACATGGTAATACCTGTTGAAAGGACCAGACCCCCAAACCTTTAATTTCCCCTTATTTTCATGGTTGTCGGTCTTCTGCTACTTGTTTTGAGCTTGTAACTGTGTCTCAGAAGGGTTCGGTGGTGTGTGACAATGCATGGAGTTCCCTGTTGATCCTCCATCCCTCAGAACACCTGATATTGTGGCTAAACAGCTGGAGAACAGCAGCACCCACATGCTCCCGTCACTGCTCTGTGTCAGGGTCAGGTCTAGTTAGTGAATCATGAGCAAGGCTTTAAGCTTAATGATGTAAAGCTTTGGGGGAAAACCTGGATCTGCACATTGCACTGACGTCTGCCTAAAACAGAATTTGCATGGCAGCTTGGCAAGCCCTGGCCAAAAAGCGCGCTCTGCCATAGGCGCTCTCCTGCACTCGGGGTCATTCTGCAGCAGAGGTGTGATCCCACACAACCTGCGGCACTAACATCCCGGAGGGAAACAAATGGGAATTCTTTGGTAGATCTGAGCACTCCGCTCAGTGAGACAGAGACCGAGGATTGGTTCGGCATCATATGCAAAGCCTGCCACAGAGGCAAGGGCAAGGGTAAGGGCAGGCAGCCCACAGCCCCGCCAAGCGCTTGCACGGATCCTCTCAGCGTGTCACTGAGCCGCGACCCAGCCAGAGCTATGGGCTGGGGAAGGTCTGCCTTGCTTTCCATCTGACAAGCCCACACCGACTCCCTCAAAGAACACAAACTCCGCAGCAGGGTAAAATTTAGACAGAAAAATCAGATTACAGGCAACATGGGCCACGGTTCTCCTTTCCTCACGTCTCTCCCCAGCTAGTAACTGCTGAGAAGCAGCTACCCGGGCCGTGGCAGAGGGCACAGCGGGGCTGCAGGCTGGGCAGTACCGCTGCAGCATCCCGGCCCGGGTGTGCGCTCCCGGCCCTTGCCGCCGCCGTCCCTGGCCGCAGCTGGCACGGCAAATGGCCGCTTTCTCACCACAGCAGTTGGCTTCCATTGTTTCTATCGGGCATCAATAGGCCTCTGCCGCGCTGTTTTATCCCCGTAACAGCAAGCGTCGCAGCAAGCTGCTGCGCTGTTTGTCTCTGCTGGTCCCCGGGGACCGTGGCAGAGGCTGCGTTTTTTTCTAAAGAAATGGCAGGTGCCTGCTCTTTGACAAGGTGAATTTAAGTCTAGCACAGCAGACATGCTGGGAAGAAAACAATCCTCACCTGGATTGTGCCTGTGGCATGAAAGGCAGGCATTTTCACTTGGTCGTTCCCCTCTGTTCTGGGCAGTTTGGTGCCCTCCCGTTGGGTGGGAAGGGAAGGTACAACATCAGAGGGAAGCGATGCTGAGCCCGTAAGCAGCACAGGCAGGACTGCCCCCCTCCCTTCCCCCTTCCCTCGGCTCTTCCGTCTCCTTGCTCTTTCTCCCTGTCTTTGGACTCTCCAGTGCTGTTTGCCCTGTGCAAGGAGCCGAGCTGGGTCTGCACACCTCGCTTTCCCCTCACTTCATTTTTGTTCTGTTTGCTCTCCACCCTTCTTGCCAATTCTGCCTCCTCCTCCCTGCCTCACAGCAGTAAAATCACCATTTTAAACAGACCCAGGGCTGGCACTGCTGTGGTGTCCTAGAAGCAGGGTCTCATGGGCAGCCAGGTCACCGCTCTCCTCTCTGCTACTCACTGCAGCAGCCACCAGAAACACCCGTTTCTCTGTTCTGTTCTGGCCCCTGAGAGCATCCCCTGTTGCTGGTCCTGCTGGACCACAACCCTCAGGGCAGCTGTCCATCTCCTCTTACAGCTCCTGAGGACTACTACCCTATTGCTTTTTGCGGGAGCATCCTTCTTATGTCCCTAATTACAGCAGAAACCTCAAAAGTCCCAAATGAGACACAAGGAAGCACAGTCTGGGGCAGAGGAGCTAGTGCTGCTGGTCCTGCTGGTGGGAGCTAGTTGAGAAATGATGAAACCCTCCCATTTGATGTTTTTCTCTCCCTTTCAACGTCCTACTTCTGGAGCACTGTGAGCCTGCCAGGAAGTAGGCTGACCTAGAGAGAGGAACAGATACATTTTTGGTGATGAGAAGGGAGCAAGAAATGGGAGGGTTTCTCACTGGTAAGAAATATCCTTCACAGAACTGCATCAAATTTGGCAGCTCTGAGAAATCTCTCTGGATCTCCTCGCCCCATCATATGTCACGGCTAAATGATAAAACACACTGTTCTCTCGCTAAACAAGAGCAGAAAAATTCAGAAAGTAGGACATTGCTTTCTCCCGGGTGGTACCACCTCGCAGTCAAAGGCCAGGCGTGCTGCGGGAAGACTTTTGCCACCAATACTAAAAAATGATACGGTCTCATCCTCCGTCGTAACAGTTGTGAGCAAAAACAGTGGCAAAGTAATGCAGACAGTTGATAAATCAACACTACAGGAAAGAGCAGGGGTCTGTCACGCAGAGAAAACCCATCTCACAAAAAGTAAAGCTTTCCATGCTGAAGGAAAACCGAACGACTGAGCTGCATAGCTTTTCAGATACTTTCCAGACATTTCACATTTCAACAGGGTTTTAATGATCTTTTGTAGGGCCAAATTGCCAAACATTTAAGCAGCCACAAGTAAAGAAGATTTTTAAAAAATTGAAATGGAAAACGAAAATGCAAAAAATAAGGATTAAAAGAAAGTTCTGCTTAGAACTTTGATTCTTGGTATAACTTCACGTATTAGCAAAATACCCACGTAGGTTCCCACATACTGTGTATGAATACAGACATTTTTGACTTTTCCAGCTGCCTGGCTGCTGTGGCCTCCCCTGGCAGAGGGTTCTTGTGGCTCTGCCTCAGGACACTGCAGCGCTGCAGCCTTTGCAGCCCGCTACTTCCACTGTGGCCAGCCCAGGTCATTAGGTTCCCCCAGCTGGAGCTGCCTAGAAAGTCTTTACTAGAGGATGCCCCATTCTATTCAACTCAACCAACCTCTAAAATTCACATTTTTTTCCCATCATTCCCTTTTTCGTAAGAAACAGAAGGTGATCGGAGCCAACATTATCACCTCTTCCTCCTCCCCCCCCCCCCCCTAAGTTCTTACACCCCATTAAGTGTTATACATATACCCTACCCACCCCCAACATACACAACTCATTTTAGGAACCTAGAAAAGGTCAGTTTCTGTATTTATATCTTTATTTAAGTGAGCTATGGCAGTGGCATTTCTCCTGTTTTTCCATGTAACTATGTAATACCTCACAATATGTCTTCTTTACACCACTGTGATATTTTATCACAGCTATTTGGTCAGATAGCAGATATTTCGGTAACCAAATGCCTGCATTTCCTATAATTCAAATACTGTCCAAATAGGATAATCCAGTTTGTCTTAATAACTGGTCATTCCCACACAACATCGCTTACTAGTGTAGCTATGCTGAATATTGGGCACATTAGGAAATCAAAATGTAGAGAGTTTAAATGGCTTGCTAAAGGGCTTACCAAGAGTCGGTAGCAAAGCCAGGCAAAAAAAAATAAATAAAAAATGCACAGCATCCTTTCTGGATTTGTGATTTCTCCTCCAAGCGCTAGGCCAGTCCAAAACAAATGAGCATAGGATTATCACCAGAATGGATAGTATTAGATAGCTGATGCTACTTGAAAAGTCATTTCAGATAAAGGAAACTGTAACAGCCAGGTTTTGCAAATACGGCAGGTTCCCAGGAGAGGGCTGTGGCTGCTGATGCCACAACAGTTCATCAACTGGATAAGCATATACTTCTGTCTCTGCTAACAAGTCATAGAGCAGAATCAAGGCTGACATGTTTAACTACTTTTAATCTCTTTTCTAATAGGATTAAATCCATTATTCATAGGAATTTGCATATTTTGCAGTATGATGCAAAGGTGGGGTTCTGCTCTATTCAATTACAATGCATGTCATATAGAAGGGACCATAGCCTACCCAGCTCCACAAATACGCTGCTTTCTAGCCATGGATATTTTTCCATGTTTAAAGTTTTCTATGGAGGATTTTTTGGCCAACTGTTCTTTCACTTGTTCTGGCTAGATATACTTGCTTTACTGTAGAACTTTGGCAAATTTCTGTGGGCAGAATATGATCACAATATTGTGAAAAGTCAGAAAAGATATTTCTTCACATTTTGCTATATCTCTATTTTTCTAGATTTGAGACAAAGAAGCTTACATTTCAAGGTGTTTCAAAAATTTTCAGCAGACCTGGAAAAGCCTGAAAAAGAGTGATTTGGAGTGGGACAGTCTGGTATCTTGCCCCCACCAAATTAAAACACTAGCCTGCAGTTCATGAGAATGCTACTGACAGCCTAACTCCAGCCATCCTTGAGTTGTTCTAAAAGGCAAAACAAAACTAAAAGTGTGAAGAAGTCTTTGTACAAAATCCTTGCAAAAGTAGCATGCAGCTTTTGAACCAGCCCGCATAATACTGAACCTCAGCGCTACCGACAATCTGCATCAAAACTGAAGAGTTAACTCGAAAAAAAATCTGGAATCATATGCTTAAGAAACGGGAGATACTGGTAAGTCGTGCCAGAACGTTAAATCAGATGCAGCCTAAATTGTGCAGCGCAGTAACATTCACTCCTATGAGGAATTTACACTGAAGAGCCCAGAACTCATCTTCACCTGCCGAAGGTGATTTTTCTACTGAATTTAAAATAATTAACAACGAATTGACGATATTTATCCTTCATTTTCCCAAGTGTCAAGGAAGAAGAGAGAAGAAAAGAGGAAGAAAAAACAAACAACCCTACCCAGCCAACGGAACTCAACCCATTTTATTTGGAGAAAAAAAAAAAAAAAAGAAAAAAAAAAGAAAAAAAAAAAGAAAAAAAGCCGACTACCTGCTGGTTCCTAGCGGCAAGCCTTAAACCCCAGAAAGAGAAAAAGGAATGGGAAGAGGAAAAGGAAAGAGGGATGGGGAAAGGCTCTTTGGCGAGTTCGGGGCAGCGCATTGTCCCCCGCAGCCGCCGCGCACCGGACGGGCGCGCCCGAATCCCAGGGTCGCAGCGACCTCTAGGGGTGAGTGGCACCGCTGCAGGGCTGCCCCGCTCCGCAGGGAGCGTCCTCTTCCCTCGGCACAAAAGGGGTCTCCTGAGGATTTATTTCTGGTGTCAGCCAAAAATCCTCCCCGAGGAGCTGGCCAGTGCATCCATATATCGTAAACTGTGAATAAAGCTTTCAAAAAATGAACCTGACACAAAAAAGGTTGCTTCTCAGAAGGCAGATTAATGTCACCAACTAAGAACACTATCTCAGAGTGGAAAAAAAATTTATTTTTTTTTTTTACAGTCAGACCCCCTGCCTGTTGAACGCAGTGGAAAAACTCACACTCACCTTAGTGAGCAAAGGGCGTGATGGGTGACTGCTTCCAGATCATTTATTACTACCCAAAGGAGCTCCAGCTACAGTCCTGCGAGAAAAAGAATGCTTTAAAAAAATAAAACAGCAATTCCTGGCACCTAAAAGCAGATCACGTGAGAGTGTTGCTTTGTGAGAGCCCATTTCCAATTTAAAACATTGGAAATCTGATTACCGTTTACTCAGAGACTCCTTTCTCTGGCCAGAGAGCACCAAAGGTCCGTACAGCAGAGTGCTGTGTTTGCTGGCAGGTTAGGGGTTAGCACGCTCCCCGCTGCATGAGGAATTAAAAGCTCAGTCCCTGTTATTTGTAAAAGTTGTGTAATTAATTTGTAGCACGCATTTCAAAAGCTCTGGGGAGCTGGAATGGATTAAATTAGTAATTTTACTATTGTTCAACCAAGCTATGCTGCAATTCTCAGGGAGAAGTTGGGGGACTATAAACCGGGAGGTTGTAACCTCTAAATCCTGCTTCCAGTCTTATGGCAGCTGCCACTAAGGTCCAAATTCCAACCTTCTGGCTGTTTGCAGGCTTGTCCCCAGAAGTGGCCTGGCCCATACAGGTATTTCAGGGGTGAATGTTCATAGGGAGAGGGGTTACACACAGGGAAACAATTTTATGTTCTTTTCACTGGGTGTGGAGGACTTTCTACCACTAGCACAGGTGGAACGTAGCTGCACGTCTACACACCCTGGCAGAACCTGAGGGGTCTTCACCACAGGGTTGTCCATGGTGCCTGAAGACACAACTTACAAAGTCTTACAAAGTGTGGATCTTAGATGTTTGGATCTGAGGTGTGAGACGAGGGGAGAAGGTCCCTAGCGGGCCCAGGGATAAGATGGAAAGCGTGGTGCTCCATCCACTCAGCTGCCAAGAGGCGAGCGGGCTTCCACCGTCGATGACCATTGTACATTCAGAGGTATTTAGGCGACTGACCTGGTTATTTCCCTAACGTAATTTTACTGCTATTAAAGATTCAAATAATATGAATCCCTCTGGAGGAAAAAAACTCCAAACAACCAAACAAAAGAGCAGCTACACAGAAAAGTAATGTGATTGGCTTTCTTGGACACAAGGCCACAGACAGGGGAAATACTATTTGGTATATAAAAAAAAAAAAAATAATTAAAAATGGCCCAATGCTTCTTTAAGCAAAGAATCAGAGCAAAACAGCCTTGCAAATCAATCATCCATTACAAACCAGAACATATTGGCATCTCAGTCTGCAGTCACTCAGGATGGGGGCGAAGTCTCCTGATGCAAGCATTGCTCCAGGCTTTCTGAGACATCTGGTCATTTCACTGAAAGGTGAAGACTCTGAACAGAAGTGAATATACATGAAAATTAATTTAAAAGAGGGGGGAAATCCTCTCGCTAGTGCTGTCGGGATGATTTCAGGGAAAAAAAAAAAAAAAAAAGGGAGTCAGTGCAATGCAGCCCATTGAGAGAGCAACCAGCACGAGGGGCGAAAGTGTAACTGAGCTTGCTGCAGAGAGCAAAAGCAGCCCCCGGAGCGAGCTGGCGGTATTGGCGTAACCTTGCTGGAAGCCGGGCAGAGGGAACAGGCCGCGCCAGCAGGAGTTACCCGGCGTGACGCGAGAGGTCGCTCGAGAACAGGATTTTCCCACCGACAGCTCCCGTGGGTCCCGCGCGCTGACAAAGCCCCAGCGAGCGCAGCTACCTTGTCGTGCAAGAAAGTTACACCAGACTGCAACCTGGGTTGGCTTTCCCTCCCCCCCCCCCCCGCGTGCAGCTTTTTCAAACATCCATCATGTTTCTACATCCACCGGCAAAACTGCTATTATAGTTTTTTCCTCTTCTCGCACCGATACTCAAAAAAAATCTGTTGGAACTGGACTTGAGCTAACAGCAACGTACCAGGGTGGGACTAACTCCCGCAGGAGGAAAGGGAGGCACCTTCACCAGCTGTGTTCATTTGCTGGGAGAAATATTATCACGCACAATAAGTAGTGCAGCTTCCCTTCACATACAGGGGTTTATATGATATGGGGGGATCAGCAAATAACCAAAAAATGAAGAGCAATCAACAGAAGATAACCAAATCTAGGTACAGTATCCCACAGTGAGGTCAACTGATGTCCCCTGAGTGTCTTTACTCTGTCTTCAGTAGCTTTAAATCTGCCTTTGCAAATGAAATCTCCTCAGCCATGGTTACTTTTCTTCTACTGGATTCCCATGTACACGAGGAATTGAGTTATTGCCTGTTTTCTAGTATGTGGAATGATGCCGCCTTCGTTAAACATTGGCTCTCAGCTCTTTCCTCAAATTTATGATGCTTCCTGCAGCATATGACTTGCTTTCATTGAAAGAAAGCTTGTCATTTTGTTAATAAAATTCACATTTTCAAAGAAAGAAACTGAAACCTCTCTTCTAATTGCCTACACTCATATAAACTAACGATGCTAGGTTGGTAATGAATATGACAAATTCCTGTGGTAATTTGTGCTTCACGCTGGCTCTGTGTGGGCTTGCAATAACATTTGCTACACTAAAAACATGAGGTGAAATCTTGGCCTCATTTGAATCAATGGGTATTTGGGTTTTTTTCTTCTCTCTCAGCCTCCGCAGGGCTGTGCTGCGATGGTGCCTACTGAATTCAGTGGCATTATCTGTTTGATTGCTGTGAACACGGCCATATGGACACATCCTTTGCCACATGGCATCACAAATGAATAGCTGATTTTTATTTTTTTTTTTCCCCCCAAGAATTATAAGATGTTATGCTATGTGATGGTACCATAAAATATTTAAGTTACGCCCCTGCTCCCGCCAAAATCAACAACAAAGGATTGCGGTGAGCTCAAGGGGAGAGGATTTCACCCTACAACAGGCAGACCGGCAGCTCTCTAGTGGGGGGGCATGGGGGACTTGCTTCGCTTTGGGTCCTGGAAGCAGCTCTGGTACCACAGGACTGCATTTTCATTCACACAGCTACACAGATAGTGCATTGCCCTTCTGCTGCTCTTTCCCAGCTTTTGACTGCTTTTCAACACAAGCGTTTTCTCCTTTTTTGCCACACAAATGTAAAATTTACTTCCCCCCCTCCCCGCCCCCCCCCTTCCCCTAAAGTAACGGGTGTCCATCGATTCGGTGACAGCTAGGTAATACCGAGCAGCTTATGATAAGACATGGATCGGGCATGGCTGTCTTGCCTCCATAAGGTGAATCACTTATGGCTTTAGCAACATTTCTTGAGGAAAGGGGTAAGCACTCCTTATTTTCTGCATCCTGTTAATTTATTCAGGATTTTGTTGTTAGAGTAATTACAACAATATATGAGAAAAAGGGAAGTAGAATAACAAATATAGAGAAAGAAGGAGTATGGGAGGGAGAAGGAAACATATTGGTGTGAGAACACCACACACAGCTGAGGGGTGTCTCGGACATACTGCGCTTCAGTCAGTGCTGGGGCAGTGTTCATTCAGCATTAAGAGGTATGTCTCAGTTGCATCCCCTCCGAGATGTGGACTGTGTAACTATCACAGAAAAATTTCACACGTAGCACTTCTTTTAAAGATAAACCTTGTTGGGCCAGTTTAGCCAAGGACCTAAATGATGCCGAGCTTTTCCCTGACTTTTCCGCTCTCCCCCCAGCCCTTAGGCACACCTCACCCATTGCCCTCCTTCAGCCACCCCTGTTGCCTTCAGCTCCAAAGCAGCTCTCTTAAGGATGGGGACTCCATAGGAATCAGCATCTCCTGGATCCCTGCCCGAGCCTCACAGTCCCAAAGCTTTCAGCTTTATTCCAGGCATATCTTTGGGAAAGCACACTGCAAAGCCAGTGAGGCTGATTCCGATTTCACCCTCGTAACCCTGGGCTTTGCACACCAGCACGGCCAGTGCTCTATGGGCTGCAAGCCGGGGGGGCACCTGGGGCAGCAGCCGGGGGCAAGCTCCAGACCAGGGAGCAGTGGGTCCCCCTTTGCCGCCGGCAGCACTTGCACGGAGCTGCTGCGGGGAAGATGCAAAATATTCTGTGGTAGTGTGTGACAGCACAGGCGTCTGGCACGAATTACAGAAATCTCTGTTTAGTGCCTTTAGAAAACTCAGTAAAAAGACAGCTTTTCAACAACCCTGGGTTTCTCTTAATGCACTTTTTGAAGTCCACACAAAGACAATAAATTCCTCAAACATGCAACCAACCCAAAATCTCAGCAGCTGCCAGTGCAGAAGTCCTGCCCAGGCTTTTGCATGTAACCTCTAGTGCTGTGGCCGTGCTACTTTATATAATGGGGCCCGCTATAAGTTAACATGATAAAGTGGTGTATGAAAGAACTAAAACGGGCAGAACTAATCCTGGGGGGAGCTGTGGACAGCTAATGGCGTAAAAGTAGTTTAGTCAGAATAATGGACACAGCAGAGCTGAAAAAAAGGAGCGCAACAAATCTTTGTTTCAGCATCATTTTGGCAACAAAAAAATTAATCGAAGGGGAGTGAGTTTCTTGATGCAATGCTAAACGTAACAGGGAAATTGGACTGCTGCTTACACACCAAGATATCTTTTCAAGTCACTTGGTCTTATACCTGCTGTGCAGAGGCTACTTGCCTCCTACAGACCGTAAAAATCATAATTTCTGTTAAGAGGTCATCACAGCTTTTTAACAATAAAGCAGTCATGACAGCAGAAATCATTTGTTTTTTCTACTTACTGTTCAAGATCTGCTCACTAACAGTGAGTAGCTCTCTGTACACAGAGACTTGGCTTTTTTTGAGTTTATATGGTGTCAGTTTTGCCTCCAATGTTTCATTTGGCATGTAGTGCTTGACAGTGCTAGCACTGGGCTGCAAAATAAATAAAGTAAGATTTTGTGGAGAGAAAATGTTCACTCAGAGATTCCATGGCTGAATATTGCAAAAACCTAGGAAAGGAATATTTAAGACAAGCCAGTGGGCAATCTTCATTCCTTTCCACTTCCAGCATCCTTTCCAACTTCTTTCTTTCCTCAACCACTTTAACTCCCAATAAAAAATAAATATGTTAAATTTAAAAAAAAGAAAATCTTCAATCCCTAAAGGACTTTGTCAAAAAATGTCACCAGGGTCTCCTTGAACGCTGTTGGCTGAAGCTGCAAGGCTAATGTTCATGTCCATTAGTGAACATTAGAGTTAGTCTGATCTCTAATTTTACAGTCATCTTGCCTTCAATAGCCTGTAGGTTTTCTTTGGCAGGCTGCTTGTAATGATAATGAATTGATCACTGCTGGATTGCTCGAGAGCTACATGAGCTTTATAGACAGTCGGCTTAATCCTCCTCAGATTTACATTCACTTGGCTGTTCCAATTACCTCCACTGGGGCTGTGCTGGAAGTGCTTGCCATAAAGAAATGAAAACACCTAAACTGAACAAGATGTTTTTTTAGCAACCAAATGTTGGGTTCCCCCCCCCCCCCCCCCCCATCTTGGACTCAAGGCCTATCCAGGTTTCAAGTAGTCTGAGGTTTGTTGTATCCATAATATAATGTTTGAAGTCACAGACTGAACTGAGGACATGCCAAATAGCGAAAAAAAGATCCCTGCCCCATCACTTCTGCAGTTTCTATAAAATGACTGGATTCAGGAAAGCAGGATAGGATGCAGCAGAAAGACACAGGGTGTTACAGTAAGTAACACAGCAGGATGCTGTTGTGGTATTGTTGTAGGCATCATGAGACTCAAGCAATTTAAGGAGATGCTCCTAATTATCCAAGGTGGCTTTGAATACATCAGTGATTCAAATTCAGGACAAATGAGGAGAGTATTCACATTAGAGGATATGACCTATATTTTCTTAACTCAGCCTACAGCTTTAAGACTATTGTAGCATACCACTGTTTGAGCAGGGCATAGACTCATTGGTTGTCAAAGTTAGGTAGTCAAATTTTTAGTAATTGAGGTCAGACCAGTAAATATAAAATACAATGAACACTTGAGTGATATCAAAATTTATGCTACTCTAAAATTGCAGCTATCTTTCAACGTGTGTCCAGAAGTGACAAAGAGAATACTACATCATACTAGAACACCTTGCTTTTAAATTGTAGGGCCAGCACCACTTTTTCTAAAAACCAAAATTTTGTGTTTCATTCTCCTTTCACACTCCTTGTGTTGACCGTGGAGTTTTCAATGTCTGGCAGATTTGTATGTCATCGGGATCAATCAACAGGATAAAGATCAAAATCCTGTAGGGTCTTCGGACACCACAGAACTATGGAGCCTTTCTTTTGTTTCGTGCAACAGGATCTGGAGCTTGGAGCGACTGGGCACTAGTGTGACATAAATGTACAAACAATGGCTCAGGGGACAGGTAGCAGAGCCTGCTGTTATTCAGCTTTAAAAGTACATATTCAACATTACCCAGTAGTTAATTTAATTTGACATGTGTTAGTGGTCTACATGAAATGAGTTTTTGATGTCTGCCTAGTCCCTGGTAAAAAATTGCCAGCACTAAACTGATTATGACTTTAGTTAGAACTTCTCTGAGCCATATCTGCTGTCACAGGCTCTGTCAAGGACTACGACTGATTCTGCTGAACAGCATGTGCATGCCCGCATTACCACCGACAGTTCCACTGAAATTTTACTCACAAGTAAAATTAGGATCCAGCTTCATATTCCCACACAGCATCTCTTGTAATTTCAGTATTCAAATGCTTGCTATGGCAATGCTCATCACAACGCTGGTGGTGCTTCGAGGCCCTACCTGCTCCCAAGGGAGAGGACTCTGTCCTTCTGAGCTTTCATCCTGCCACCTCTCAAGGCGCTACATCTCTGCTGGAAAAAAAAAAAAAAAAAAAAGAGCAGAGAAACAAGCATAAACATTTATTAGCACTTCACGTTACGCTGCAACACAAAGACGTGGAAGAAGCATCACCTGCTCTTCAGAGACTCAAGTCACAGTTCAAATTACAGCCCTTCAATATTCTTTAGGTGAACACCTTTAACTTTCAGTCATGTTCCTGTCTAGCCTTTAGCAGCAATTTGGCTTTTAGGGTGAGCTAAGCAAAGTAGAAGTCAATTCATTGTCATTATTAATGCTGTTGATTGGCATCTGAATGACAGTTTTCCTCTGGGAACAATCTGAAATGTTTTGCTGCAGTAACATATGTTCCGGGTGGCAGGGAGAAGGTATTTACTATTGGACATATGATGGGAGAATGCTAGATAGTAAAAAGTATTATAAAGAGCTATACCAGAAGGAGTGAAAACTTTAAATGATGGAAACAGCCTATTTAGGTATCACTGGTGAGGTTCGAGGTGTCTCAATCACATAGGGAACTTGGAGGTTTAGAGCATTAGATACAAGATACTTGGGATATTTGATATTGGGAGCCTCTTGTAGGTTTAGTCTGAAATATTAATTTCCTTCAGAAGTAGTCTTTTGGGAAGGTGAAGGAGCTGTTGAAATAATTCACTCTCCAACTGCAAGACACAAAGGTCAAGATTAAAAAACCACCAAAGTGGTCTCCTCAGCCTTCCTTATTCTTTTACTATGTTCTATTACTCTAAGACAGAGGACAGCTGACTTACACGGGAGTGGGGATGTTTTTTCCTATTTATATGGAAACAGGATATTTTTGTTGTTGTTATTGCAACCACTGAAACAAAACAAAGAGAGTTCCCTTAGGAAACCAGAGGAGTTCTCTGGTGCCATAGCTCATCTGAAGAATTCCCCTTGCTGATGGAGGCCACTTCAAAGCCATAAGAATGTATAAATGCCTGATCTGCACCAGATCTAAGGTCCATCTTGTCCAGCATCCTGTCTCCAATGCTGGCTGGGGGTGGACGCAGAAAAAAGAGCAGGTCAAGTGGGGACTGACATTTCCCAAGCACACTCGTCGGGCTCCCAGCGCAGGAATCTCTAGGATTTCCTGAGCCAGAGGTGATCTATTTCCTTTTAATAACCATTAGTGGATTTTTCTTCTACATGTCAGTAGGTCTCTGACTATTTTCCTGTTTATTCTCCGTATCCCAGAAATGTCTCAATTTAAATACACACGCCCTAATCCCTGAGGGCAGACCCACTCTGCCAGTATAAAGGTGCATGCACCACTGCTTCATGAGAACGGTAGGATTCTGTCCCATTATAAAAGCAGTTTAATCCTTCTAGAATTCTCCACACTAGGCATTACGGAAATATCTCTAAAAATTGTACAGCTACACATTTAATAAATATATAAATGCAAAGCTGCATTTAAATCACAACCATAAAGGTCTTAGTTAATCGAAAAGTGATTGAACTAGAACAGAACGGTTCAGGTGGAAGGAACTTACAGTGATCATCTAGTCCAACTGAGTTAGTAAATATTACTTAAGCAGTCTCCAAAGCCTTAGCCCAAGCTCAATGCTACACTGCCAAGGAATAAGGACATCCAGAGTTACCTAGTGAAAAAAATCACACCAGAAAGGGGTAACTCCAGATTCTTTCATGGCACTTAACCTACCATCATTCTTTCCTTCGAAAATATGTGAGCTTTAGGACCCATTTACACTGTGACCATTTTATTTCTCATTTTATTGAAGAAAAGATTATTCCAAACAGAAATGTTTGATAACTAACAGTGCCCCTTTCACAGTATATGTCAGCTTTTGTTACCTGTTGCCAAAAAAAGTCATTATTTTTAAAACACTGCTAAGAATTCATCACCCTGTTGCAAGACTATGTTCTCTGCAGGGTATATCAAGACTCAGAAGTATGCGACAGGTATTCTAGTCAGAAAAATAACCAAATAAATAAATTAAAATGACATTTCCAGTGCATACTAAGGTAAATTAGCCTGCACTCAGAGAGAGAAAGAGGACAATGATCATTCAACAAGCGATGTGCTCATATGCCAACAAAAACCCCGCTGCACAGAAAAAAAAAAAAAAAAAAGGGCCATCATAAATGAGGTGACTTTGGCACATCAAGTACCAAATACCTGTGTGGTTACAAACTTTCACATACTCATCATCTAGGGAGATACTTATCTTGTTAAATAAAACATGCACCTGGCCCCTTAATTGTCAGCTATAATTGACAACCTCACCAGCTCAGAGCACTTTTTTTCCACCCATACCTCGTTGATGAAAGTAATCAGACAATGATTAATGGTGCTTTAAGTGCATGATATCTTGGGAAAGACTCCAAGCATATATAAGACCAATGGGTGTTTTGGTCATCTAGCATGAGGTCAACACTAGTTGGGAATTTTCTGATTAAAAAAACCACCGAAGTCAAACCACTTTATGCATTTATATATCCATTTCAGTTAATTTCTGTTAAAATACAACCAAAGCCTCCCATGGAGAATTTCTCTGATTCCATTTCAGCTCACCTAGCAGGAAGGCATCATACTCCAAATGTCTACAGCTCCAGACGCAGCCATGGGATGGTTCTCTTCATCTCATAACAGCCTTCTCCATGGGGCACGTACAATATTTGGGTTCCAGACTCCACAAAAGGGTAGATTAAAAGCTCTTGAGAAAGGTTGTTTGTGCTAGAGTTTTCAATGTCCTTCATCACTCAAGACATCTCATAGAGAGCTGGTAACCTTCATGGAGCCAGGAGAGCCAGTCTTACGTACAGGTGATGTACAAGGCATTGAACAAGGAACTTGGTACCTCATCTGGAAGAAAGTGTCATCTTCTGGTCACTGGTATTCAGGAAAGATCAATTCAGAACAGGAAGGAAGGAAGGGAACCATCTAAATTAAAAGACCTTGCTGGCAAGAGAACAAATTTGGATTAAAATCACTATTAACAGCACCATCAAAACGAGGTGCTAGAATAGTCTTTTAGCAAGAATAATAAGGAAAAGGAATTTAACTGGTTCAACTGGACTTTGTTCAGTTAGTTCATGAAAGGAAACACAAGGAGTAGTTGCCAATGAAAATAGGAGACTGGACTTGAGGACTTTCCAATCCCATGCTCCTAACTGCATTTCAGAATTTCCAAACAAAATGTTTACGTTATTCTGAAGGGCTGAGGCTTTGGCAGATTTGGTCTTTTTATATGATTTGTCCACTTCCAAAATAAGTTTCAGTCATATGCATGTATATCTATCTATCACACATCTATCTGTCTGTCTGTCTGTTTCAGATTTCACATTCATTAGCGTTTTGACAAGGTACGCTTCAACCTGGCTAATGGGTTAGATGAAAAAGCAGCTGAGGAAAGGACCACAGTACCTGACACGGCCGCCCACAGGCCCCAGAACTACTGATGTCGTTGGGAAAACTGCCAAGTTTTCAGGACAAATCTTTCTTTGGATCTGAAACAAAAGTGATATATTTCAAACTAAGTGCAAGTTGGGAAAACACGCTTACATTTAAGTTAGCCTTTTTATTCAGACAAATAGAGGGAAAAGAGTAATAACACCTATGAAGCAAAGGAAAAACTTAAGAAGAGACCAGGTGAAAAAGTCGGTAATGTCTGTAAGATGAGAATGAGAGTGGGACAAGCACAGCTGAGCAGGCAGTGGAGTACGAGACAAGGTTATTGCAGGGTGACATGTGCCACCTGGTCAAGATGAAGCATGGGTCTCTCCTTTGATGAAGCCATGTCATGGACACAGTCTTGATCTAAGAAACAGGGCAACACGCTACCTTGATGTTAGCATTTGGCAATCTTACACAAAACGTGTATTTTCTTACACCGTTAGATACAGTCTCTCACCTCCCACCTTGAAAATTAAAATGGAGAAAAGTATTTTACCCCATTTCTACCATCTTCTACCCAACCCTACACATAGACTTCATTGATTAAATACTGAGCAGGTATTCTGATCTCTTACTGGGTAATCACCTTATTGCCAGCTTCTTATTCTGTGCCATTCTCCTAAAATCAACACAGCAAAATACATAACAGGAATTTTAGCCGTCGGCCTGATTATCCAGGTTAGACAAAGGTAAGGGGGCAGATCACGTCCAGTTCTCATGTGCCCCATCTCCACTGAGAGGCTGATGTAGGACAGAATATATCCTTACTATGAAGTGGTCTCTCTGCTGGATAAAGTGATCACTTTTTTACTATTACTTTTCTCTTTCTGAATATAACACGGAGCAGCATCATTAGGATTGAATTACACAGCTCTCAGATAGCAAACCCAGAGGAATACTGTTTAAATGACAGAAATTACTGTACATTGCCACTTATGCAGATTAGTGCAAAGCTCATCTCATGATGTGTGTCCTTCAGCTTCAAGGGAGCCTGTTTGAGTCCCTTCTCACTTGTGTTAGCATAAATCTAGAATAATTTCATGAAAGTCAATACATCATATCTGAATACATGTCTGCAGCAGGGAAATCTCTGCTCAGGGTTACTACTTCGTTAATTTCTGATTCTTTACAGCTCTTGAACTGCTGGTTAACTTACCAAAACATTGCACATCTAGAAGTCCAGGCATGAAAACAACACTAACTACATCAAAAGCAAAGAAGAAACGAACAGGAAATCCATGAATTAATCCTTTCCAACAGTCACATGAAATTATAGCATGGCTGTGACATGAAAAATGGATTTCCATTGCTCTTTTGTTAAGATGATTAATTTCTCCACTATCACGCTTTATTTCTGTCAAAACCACTTGCAAATAAAATCTCCGTTTGCAGCCATTTAAAATGTTAAAACCTGGGATGTGCAGGAGTGGGCAGTCATACAACTTTAAATCTATTTGTGCATCTTAGTCTTCATAAAATAGCTGCTTTTGTTGTATTTTAATTCTGGTAGCAAGCCAACTGGGGCAGAGGCCCAGAAGATCTACTTTGCACCTTTAATGACTCCCACGACCCTGTCTTTAGTCATTCTGGGACTCAACTACTTGGCGTGTTACAGACACTCAGAACTTTAAACACATCAAAACAACTTACCTGGGACTAATCAGGTCAGTATCCACCCTGCTAGACCCCAGAGGTGTGGGAAAAGTCACGTCTCTCTTTCTCATGGGGTATTTTACTACTAAACGGAAAAGATCTAGCAGAGGAGCTACCGTTATGCCCAGTCCTGGGAGCAGCCCAACGGCCAGCGTAGCGAGCCAAGGTGTCCAGGCTGAGCCAGCAGCATGGTTTTTTCTGTAGTAAAAGAACATGTCCCTTTTCTCAAATTTGACCTGGTTTTGAAACTGGAAGAAATCTGCAAAAGGTTTTGTTTTCTAAAACAAAGCCACTTTGTCATGGAAGTCCTCAGAGGTTCTAAATGCCGCTTAGGGGGAGGGCAGCACACAAAATCCTGCAACCTACAGGCTGCTGTTCTTTGCTCAGGACCAGAAGACAGGCGAGTGAGCCCCACAGAGGGCACTGTTAGCTCAGCTGTCCTCGTCCCCTCCGCCTGCTCCCCCACACACACTCCCACCATAAAAGAAAGGTATTATTAGTAGATCTAACACTTTCTGATTATTATTTTACCTGCTGCTCCACGAAAGCTTCCACTCATCTCCAAAAGCAAACAGTACATTGCACTCCTCTCGGCAGCATCCTCCTCCTCCAGCTTTTGCCAAGGTTTTCTTTCCGCTGAAGAATGCTTTCTTGACCAAGAACATTTATTTATACCTCGGAGGGTGCCAGCTATGCCAGGACCCACATCTACTCACAGGTCTCCTACCGCCTCTGGCTTTGGGGTATGTAGAGCCGTGGTCTTCCACCGGTACAGATGTGCTCTGAGGCACAGGTTAGGTCCTGACTCTGCCCAGCCTTTCTGAGATACTTAGCCAACAGCCTAATGTGGAGAAAGCACAGTTTCTGTATGGCTGGAGAACATTTAAAGACTTACACAGAGTGTCTCCACAACAAGCAGGGAACAGAGCCGAAGATGAGGAAAGGGAGAGCCTGAAATTTCACGTCCAGTTCTTAGATTTCATTTTAGAAGCAAGGTTCAGGTCAGTTCGTATTTTACCACAGAGGTTTTACCCATCCTCAAAATGAGGAGAAAACTTTGATGTGACCTCTAACGGGTATTAAATAGAAAGAGGTACACCACAGCCACACGTGTCAATCAGCTTTCTTTACTGCTTCCATCCAGCTTCTACTCCCTTTGACAAAGTAAGCATGGGGATGTATGGAGTAAAAAAAAATAAAAATCTTTCAAATGTATTATTTAGCTACCCATGGAATATAAAGCCTTGCAGAAAAAATACACGAAGCTGAATAACTTGACTTCCAGTCAAATTCATATAAATTGAAACAGAACTTAAGTTACACAGGTTGACACTTATCATAAGGCAGTTATCACCACCATTGGGGGTTTATTTGATGTTGATAGAGCAATACTGTTGAAATATAAATAATTCCAACGGCTATTATTTTATTTCCATGGTTTTACAATATTGTAGTCAAGCTACTTTTACTCTTACTCTCCAAATAGCTTGATTTTATACAAGTCACAGAATTATGACAAAAGATGTCCATTATCCACACACAGATAAACACATGCACATACCATTTAATTCAAACATACTGAGAATATGTCTCACCCAATTAATGGAAAAATACTTCAGCTGGACAAGGAAATTAAGTGACAAAATGATATTATTAGGATAATTTTGCAGCCACTTTTTATTCCAAAAAGTTGTATTTTTGTAAACCTGACATTTCCAAAACAGTGCAAGTGAATTAGAATACAGGTGAACACAAGCTTCTAAATACAGGTGACATCAATAAGAGTGAACACATTCTTCCAACCACAAGTTCACAAAAAGAAACACACAATTTTACAATACATAGGAGTGACATTCTAAGAAAAAGGAGTGACGATGTTGCAGGTGCCCTACTGCATATGCAAACCATGCTCCAAAAGCATTTATAGTCTTCATGCCAGTTTAATCAATGTACACTAAATGAACGAAAACCTACTTTCCAAGAAACCTTAGCAAGCGGATGAACTTGGACAAAGGTAGAAATTAGTTCCATAACTCCTTTATTCCTTTACTGAAAGCAATATTATATATTCCCACGCCACACGGATACTATGCTTGGATGCTTGAAACTTGTGCAAGACTCCAAAAAGTGCCCATAATAAGATGACATTCGAGAAAGTCAATGCTAAATATTGCCCAAGACAATCTTTGCGCCACTGTTGCTTTCAGCAAGCCGAGCTACCTGCGCATCACTGACTCGTACGTACGATCCTTCCCACTCATGTGTCATATCAGCTGTCCTCGCTGGTATGCTTGGCATTGCAAAAGCCTTTGCCACTTTGAGATGAAAGGATCGCTTAAGTGGTTTACAGGCCTGGGGTTCACATCAAGAAAAAATTCTCTCTCAGATAATCCAAGTGATTTGCGAGGCGATTTCGATGCAGAGACTGCTCCAGTGTTTTCTACAGTTTGCTGACTTCCTCCTTGTAATTGAGCAAATTAAAAACTAGGTTTCTTCAGAAAAACATAGCTAGTATTTTCATTAGCTACGATGGCCAAGTACCAGAGTATACCATTGGCACAGTCTCAGAGTACACCACCCCTGCTCTTGCAGGGGTGAACTGATGGAAATTCACCTCCAAGTAGACGCTTGGTTTTCAAATGGAATGGTCACAAAACACACTGTGAAAGGTGGCAAACGTTTTCAGCTCTCAGGTATTGAAATTAATCCCTGTGCTGTGGGCCACAAAACTCCGCAGTGACTGTGATCTTGATATCAAGATGGAAATTAAGTAGGGCTGCAACAGCATGGGCTATGCGTTAAATGAATTTTCCTCTAATATTTTTTCCCCTTTCTTCCTGATCATATTTTACTGAGATTGTTTCCTTCCTACCCTAAAAGCAACTTCAAGGGTACTATCTGTAAGAAGCCACCCTGCGAGCTTCAGGGGTCAAACAAAAGATCTCTCAGGTGCCAGATGACGCATTTGAAAATGTTACAGCCCCACTTCCAAGCTTCCATCTGCATAGCTCAGAGCCAGTGCAAAGTCAGACCGCTGCAAAAAGAACACGATGCCAATTCAGCAAACCTTTCAATCAAATTTGTCCAAGGCAATTGATGGCTTTGTCCTGAAATGGATTAACCAGAGAGAACCAGTACAACGACTTGCCCCAGCTCTGCCTGCACAAGCAGTACAGCACAACAAAACTCACAAGCAGCTGACAGATGGGAACTTCCAGAGCCCTGGAAGCAATTTCCAAAGTAACCATGTCTCTAGTTTTTGATACCATTACATTTATTATGATTTCTTAATTAAAAAAAAAAAAAAAACCCAACAAAAATCAACCAGCAGATCTATAGCCCAGCTATTTCCTACACATTCTTGGAGTATATTAAGTTTTCATAAGATTTTTGCGTTAGAAACTAATTGCAACCAACTGATGTTAGTGGGGTGTTTTTGTTAGGTTTGTTCGGTTACTTTTTAAAGAGTGGAACAGTGCATCTACAGGACTTTAATACTAAGCACTGGTATGTTTCATTGTCAAATCTGACTATCCTAACTGGAACCAAGCAAGAGCGACAATGGAATTTGACACCAAAAAAAAAAAAAATAATGAAGAGTATACACGTAAAAACAAAAGCATCTGTGACAACAGAACTACTGAGTACCTAACAGCGACACTACTAAGAATTTATGGATTATTTCAAGAATATGTCACTAATCTGGCCAACAACTACATTTTCACTGTGTGACAACTTGTGCTGGATCAAGAGTAGACAATTCAAGTCAGAGAGCAAAAAATTCCAGTGTGGGCAATATCAAGTGGGATTTACATTTATTTGTTTTTTACTATAACCAAGTAAGAAAAACATTCCTTGCTTTGAGTAAAAAAAAATTAAAAATTGTCCACCACAATATAAAATGCTAAATGGGCATTTTACCTTTTTAAAGTCTTTTCTTCATATACTTTAAAAAGATGTTCCAAAGGAGTAAATGATCTTGAATTTTAAAATATTGCATTTTGGCAGATGTGAAAGTAAATTTCTGTTTAGAAAGTGGAAATGAGGCATTAAAACTTTTCAAAGTGAAATTTCTCTATTTTTGGATAGAAACTTTCAAATTCAGTTAAATTCACAACTAGTTTCACTTGTCCCCTGAACTATTTTTTCGGCAAATTTACTTTTTGATAATTTGGGGATGGTAGTAGTTTTAAAGAGAGCAGATACTGAAAATTCCTTCTAAATAAATGGACTTTTTTTTTTTCAGCAAGTATTTTAAGTAATTTCTTATTCAATTCAGAGTTGTGAATCAATCTCATGTCCAACTTCTGTCAGTCTTACGGCTTTTTCAAAACCAAAAAAATAGATACATTAGGTTTAAATACTAGCAAAGCTAAGTGATGTCAGAAATATCATTCTGTGAGGAAATCAATAGCCTCTAA
Source organism: Falco biarmicus (assembly GCF_023638135.1). NCBI lineage: Eukaryota > Metazoa > Chordata > Aves > Falconiformes > Falconidae > Falco > Falco biarmicus. The sequence goes on from NC_079291.1 coordinate 20,580,859, forward strand.
TACAACAGTCAAAGGCCATCAGCCTTTTGGTTTTGCATTCTGATGAGAAATCTGCAGTCCATTACACGTGGTTATAACAGGATTTTGCCTCAGCAGGTTTTTTTTTTTCAGATTCTGGCTTAAATATTCATTTGTCATACAAAACCTGTCAAATCACCCATGATTGTTTTAAGGAAGATAACTGAATAGAGTAATAGCTTTTCTTGTCAAACGTTGAATCAATACACTTCATTCATTCATTTAAAAACCATCTTCTGCCTAATGGGTGCAGATAGTTAAGTTAATAAATATTGATCAATACTATAGTAATAGCAGGCACTTAATGCCAGTGGGGGGAAAACAGCAAACAGGAATACGGATGTGTTTGTTTTTTTTTTTTTTAAATGTGAAGCTGTAATGAATTTGGCAAGGAAGAGTAAGAATAAGACCTGTTCTCAAGCATATTTCTTGTATGTTCTCTGCATTCAAGTTTCCAAACTTCCAGCAGTTCTTTTACCTTACCCTCATGGAAGGAGACATCCTGCAACCATTCATTCCTGTTTCTCCTCCACTTGCTACCACAGAGCTCAACCCTTCTTTCCCTTACGTGGATTTTATGCCAACCAGACATTTGCTTCTTATTTACACAAGGTGCAAAGTACAAGTAGAATCTAAACCCAAGTCTTACAGAGTTCTACTATTCCTATTCAGAAATACAAGGGCTTTTTGAAAAAACGTGATTGAATTAATTACAACTAAGTTTCTTCTAATGCAGCAAATGTTCTACTAAGGAATTACCAGTGAACAAAGTGGCAATCTGAGATCCAGTAACATCTGCACCTTGACTAAACTTCCTTCTTAACGCTTGAGGAAGGATGACATTCAGTACTTGGAACATACAGATAGGGAATCTCAAGACCGAAAGATTCCAACATTTTAACCCTTGCATCTACTTATCTCTCTTTAAAATCACCATATAAACAAACTCAAGACTCCTGTGTAAAACTCACAAGGCAGTCATAACACTTGTAGCTTGTAGCAATTTATCATTTGCTTTGATAGCAACAGATCACAATCATTAACAGTAGCGTCATTTCATTATTGTTTTTTAATTCCAAGGAATTTATCAATGCCATAGTGGTTGGCCCAATTACATCCCTCTGGTATCTCAACTGCACAGTCCTAGACCATTATCAAGTACTAGGGACTGCAAGAGAAACTTCCCAAAGGAAAACATTCTGTGATGCTCTTTCTTCAGTGAGCCAAAGCAAGCTACAAGTCTTGCTACGTGCCACCGAGGAAGCATTTTCATCCTCTCCCATTCAGGCCAGTAAAGGATAAACTCAGATACAGAACATCACATCTGTGTCATACTTTAGGTTCTATAGTTTATAAACCAAACACCGAATTCAACTCAAAAAGAGAGATAGAGAAAAGACTTTGGCTTATTGCCATTAAACGGTCTATATACAGCATTACCAAGCCTTGCAAATTAAGTGTATGAGGATTTCAGCTATTTTTATCTGCAAATCTCTCTTTTTCTCTCTTGTGTTGAAGTTTAAAAGTACAATAGGATTTTTATATATACATATATGTATTTCCAAGGATTTAGCCAGATATCAGTGCTTGAGTGAACTATATAGCTATTCAATAGAAACTATAAAACATTGATACAAATATAAAGACATAATCAATATAAAAAGCTTATATTTATAAAAAATATTTTTAGGTAACAGTCTTCCCCTGAGGGTATACCACATAGTTGGATTCATAAATATTGCTCTGCACTGCAGCTTGGTTACCAAAGTTCAAAGTTCAGCTCTTAAATGAAGTGTAAATCGCTCCAGTCACCTGACATGGCTGCAGTGGTTGCCTCAGGATATGTTCCCTAGCTTGTTGGAGTGATAAAGACACAGCGTCAGTGGGGTCTCCGAAAAATCTGGAGAAGATTCCTTCTTCCACATATGGAAGATACGAGAGCAGGACCTACAGGCTAGCAAGCGCGTGTCACATGACTGGGCTTTAGTTTTCGTGGGCAGTTCACTGATTTTTCTGGACCCAGTCCCAACTATCTTCATTCTCCTTTCTGCTCTTTTCAGCTTCAATAATCTCTTTGTACCTCCGGCGGAAGAAGCCCATCTGCAAATCAAGAAGAGATGACAGCGGTAAGTAACAGTATTGTTAAGTTGAAGCTTACTTTGTCAGAAAACGGTGTGCAGGAAAAAAAAAAAAAAGCACAGGTGTTCATATCTAATTTCTCCTAGTGGTAATCTGGAATCACAGCTCCTTGTTTACATCAATATGAATGAGATCAAACTGGGTCCCAAATCCTCACAGGTACTCTGCTCCTTATTGATGAACTACTCTGAGGGAAGAGCCCTCTTATATGAAACACATTTTAAAAAAAATATTATATGAAGTATTTCTAATAAACACAGACCAGAAGAGGTGAATACAGGTTTATTGGTTTCACATACAGACTAACGCATAATCTGGATCTGAACCTAAAGCCAGGCTAGCACCTGGGTCCTGAGTAAATGCTGCCAGAGCTTTATGAACTGTACTCTCAGTGTCCACAATGGCACAAAACAACAGATCAGAGGAATACAGTGCACCCACCTCCCAGCACCCAAATTCCAACTATCAGCCTTTCTTGTAAGAAACTCTTCCAGAAAAGCCAGCACGGTCTATTGTCTATCACAGGTGCCCCACCACCGTTCTGAAGAGCTCTGCTGCCATTTGGCGTACCTGTCTCCAGAAGTATCAGCCCACTGCTGTGTGCAACCACAGGTACCTCTTCTCCTGCCAGTAACCACTCTAAGTTCAGGTCTCAAATTCTCTATCTAAGGATCATTTATCTTTAGATGCTTTGGAGGAAACCGATAGCTACAGGCTCTTCTTTTTGCTAAACAGCTTCCCTCATTTCGGTGTTACCAGTTGCGTAATCTACAGCTCGGAAGGCAAAATACGAGCCTGATCCTACAAAATTTGGAGCATCAACAATAACTCCTCCACAAGCTTTCAAGATGCTGCAGGGCAGATAATCACTTTTGCATATCTCCTTGTTTCATAAACCTTTGTACTTAGTTAAAGAAATGCAAGTAGTTTTCATTTCAGTTTGGATAAAAACTTCTCGTATCCTTGGCTTTTTAAGTCTTTCAAATAAACAAAAATGATTTTAATAACAGACTTTGGTAAGCATGCAAGAATAACTCCTCAAGCTTAGCAGTGCACTATTGAGAACATTGAATCAATATTTTGTTCATCATAATTAAACATTTATGTAACTCCTACCACTCTAAACCTGTTTTCTTACTCCTGCTGTGTAAAACATGATGCTTTAGTCTTCCTTTATCAACCAGTTATTGCCATTCTTTATTCCCAAATTGGCTATATGTATGAATATTTTGTGCAGTTTTGTCACTGCTAAGTTTCTGTTAAGTTGGGCTTTTCAGTTTCAGTTCTTTAGCAACTTTAATTTTCTTCAAGTACATTTTAATTCAGAGAGGTCTGAAAGACAGCTTGTTCAAAGTGCTGAGGGTGCTTCTCCAGCAGAGCTTCCTAAAGCCCAGGTCCATGCCAGTGCCCCCAGATACACCCTGAAGGCACAGCAACATACGACCAGACACACACCGTCCTCTCACCACCCCACGCCTCTGCCGCTTGGCTTCCGTGCAATGGACAAAGAAGCTCTGCAGTGTGGCCTAACAAGCCCCTTGTTTGGGTAACCGTGGACCACAGCCCTGGGGCATGCTGTTAATCTAGAGACAGGTGCACCCTGCTGAGTGCATAGATGTACATTACACACACACCTACAACCACTTTAAAAATACACAATACGTAGAAATACACATAAATGCCTATGATCTCAATTTTACAGAGGTCCCATGACCTTCTGGAGGTCCCCACTAATAACCGGAATTAGACTGTAAAAGCCCAATTCTCCAGGAACAAATGTTCATAGTCTTGTGTACAGACTACAGACATTGTCTCTTTCCCATCTATCATAAGCAAAGCTTTATCTGCTGCTCAAGACATGCAAATGCATGGATAATGGTGGTTCTGTTCTGAAAAACCACCTCACAAAAGGGACACTGTTGAATTTTGGAGGGCCACATCTCCTTCACCTCCCAGCATCTTTCAGAACACTGTATGCAAGGATTCAGAAAAAGAAAATTAAAGAAGAATTTCCCTGGTTCCCTGTTTTTCAAATGTGCTCCAGAAGTCAGATCAAGTTCTTTCTTTAGCAGAAAAATATTGCTACTAGTAATTTTTGTACTTGTACCTACAAGCTGTACCAGTGCAAAGGATGTATTTTGAGATGTCCTCAAGACAGCACCATCATAAAATCCCAGTGAAATTTCACCATTGATGCCAACATTCTTTGGTTCAATAGAAACTTAGAGCAAATAGCACGTTCCCCTAAATTTTCATAGTCTAAAATGAAGGTGAATTATTTTATTGATAATGGGGAAAAAAAAAAAAAAAAGCATAAGAACCTACTCCTTCGTTGTTCTGCCCCAGTAGGATTAATCATAGGTACTTCTTTTAGTCACAGGAATCTACAGATACTCCTTATATATGCTCAGGGAGCAGATGTGTTGAAGAAGTGGGTGCCATTTTTGTATTGGCAGTTTTTATAACAGACCTACATGCTCTGCACATTAGAAAAGAAAACTGCCACAGGACTTTGTTTCCTAAGATTAACAAGAGAAGTTCAATTTGTAGCTTTTAAAAACAGGTTTTAAACCCTTAAGGTTTCCATTCTTCATGCAACCACATCCTTGATACAATAAAATCCTCTCTTGAAGTTATAATCAAAATTATAGAAAGGCTTTTTAATTTCCTTGAGGGCCAAACAAACAAAAGCAAACTCCTTCCCACTGTTATTTTAATAAAAATTGTCTGTTTGTGAACATCTGCTTTAGGAATTATCTTTAAAAGTTGGTTATGATAGTATTGGTATTTTAGTGTTTTGTTTCTGGATACAGAATGTTTTTGTATAACTTTCCAGTAGGGCAAAAAAGTGAGCTGAAGACTATAATAAATATTAATGAAGCACAAAACCCTACATCTAGAGGTGACTCCACTACAAATCTATATAAGTTTACTTGCTGTAAATGATGTGGATAATCTAAAATTATGTAGAGGACTTAAATTAAGTGCAAGCAAAAAGAGAAACTGGACCTTAAAGGATTTTTTATTTTTTACCCTTTTCTTTTAAATAGTTATCAGGGATTAGATGTATTTCCCATCCCTGGAAGGCAAGGATGTGCTTTGTTACGGGATACTGTTCCTTAGTGTTAACGCTGTATATTTCCACTTAACACAGTAGGGTCCCTATCATCACCAGAAAGGGGTTTTCTTTGTAATGGCTGTGAAGAAATCACAACATAGTCATTGTCTCACCAGAGAACACACAACCCACATGTTCATCTCCTTACAATAAAGTGATTTCATAAAAAATGATAGCAGTATTAACCCATATGGTGAGGGCAGATCAGTGCCTGTGGCAAGCTGGAGAGAACAAGGGAATTTAAAAGACAGTGAGGAGATCCAGGGGTAACGAGGAGGAGGACACTTGGACTAAAGCAGGAGAACTGATGCAACATGGGACCAAGTATACACTGGCTCTTTTGTCACTGGGGCAGAAGTGACACCAGAGGATCCTTCTTCTGTGGCTAATGCAAAGCCCTTAAGAGGACTCATAAAACCCAGCGAGGACAGCAGTGCGGGGACTCAGTCCTGGATTTCATGCAGGGAGGAGAGGTCCTCAGCTTTAACAGGAGCATTGCTGTAATGTCACTTATGGAATGGCTGTTTACAGGGGGGAAATAGTCTCCAAGTCATGTTTCTTGGGCAATGAGTCTCTAACATTGCTCAACATTCCCAGACTTTGCTTTCCATATATACAGACATATGCATGTGTGTGCATGTACACATACTGATGTATGGAAACGGCAAAGGAATGCCCAAGTCCAGAGCTGTGATCCCATCACACAGTCTGTGAGTTCGCACCACCACATCCAAGGAACAGGCTGATGACAATATTTTGGTGGGTAAACATCCGACTGGGGAAGGCACTCATGAGAGGAAGAGCAATAGCAGAACACGTAGGAGGCAAGGAAAGGGTACTGTGGGAAGCTGAAGGGTTACAATGGAAGAAGAGGCATCAGCCACCAACGACAATGCAGGAAATGAAAAAAAGCGAACGACAGCCAACATTTCAGAGTTGGGTGAAAATTATTTGAGAACACTGAGAAGGCCCTCAAGTTACGGGCCTTTTGGGTCAGTGTGGCTGAAAGAAAGGTCTTGGGAGCAGGACACTGCTCAGCATGCACCGTGCTTTACTCTTAACCCTGGCAGACTTCACCAGAGGGGAATTGCTGTGCCAAGGGCACCATGTCCTACTTTGTTTCTTCTGTGTGCAAACACAAAGGAGAAAGAGGGCCATGGAAGACTTTGGGGATATAGGGATAGTCCCAAAATTCTGGAGCTATCAGTGTCACTCACAATGTGTTCCTACCCCATGCCAGGGAAAGGAGAGAGCATTTGAATTGTCTGTGAATCCACAGAAGTGTTTCACATCTGCCATGATAAGCAGCAAAGATGTCTGCTTGCTTTTAAACAAATCCAAACAAATTCAGGCAGAACCAAACAAAAAGGAATGACAAAGCTGACCTGGTCATTATCGGAAGTTACAAAGAGCAACCCATCCTTTCTGGAGGTTCTTCAAGTAAGTATAAGCTGCTGTAAATAGGTGGCTTAGATTCAAAACCTGAAACCATCCATAGGTTTTACACACATCCTTTAGTTTAGTTATTCCAGCCCATGTACCCTTTTCTAGCATAACCTTACTGCCATCTACAGTATATGCTGAGCAGAAAGCATGCTCCTGGCAAAACTGAACAATAAAGCAACAAAAAAATCCGTGTTACTCGTAGGCTGGGAATTTACACCTGTTATTGTGAAGTTATTTCTTGCCATGCGACAGCACTGTCAAGTCCTCTATTTCATCTTGAGTATCTAAAGCCTCTTTCACTAGCACACACAACTCCTTCTAGCTGTCAATGTCAGGTTTAAATCCCTTAAAAATCACAGAAAAGTCACATCTAACAAAGTTGCATAAAATTGCATTCTTCAAGCACTCACAGAAACTGTAAGCTTCCATCAAAGTGATTTCAAAGTGTTGAATTAACATCACAATAAATTGTCTTTTTTTCTGCTGCTATCTTCTGCACATCTGAAGATTGATCACTGAATTACTGGACATTTTATATTTTTGACGTTTAGAAAAATATACATTTAGCCAACATTTCCTGTAGTACCATCCTGTGACTATCTCTCTAGGGTGCCAGTTTTAAGTATGTTTGAAGAATGATGATATTACAAAATAAAATTTAATCCGTAATTGGGAAGAAACCCAAATCTGATCAGAGGGCAAGCAATATCACTGCCTTTCTTATATTCACTGTTGGGTAAATGTCTAAAGCATCTTTATCATGCCCAATGAGGTTTATTCTCCCAATCAAAATAGAAAGAGAAATAGTTTGAGACATGGGCCATAGAAGAACGGTTATGGTTTGTATTTTTTTAAAAGTCTTTTTCCCATTAACGTAATCCATTAAGAAAAAAAAAATTGATAAGAATAGTTATACACTGCTATACAAAGAAATTATACCTTGATTTACAGTAGTGTTCTGAGACTCTAACTGAGCTAGGAATAGAGGTTTGTGAAATGTAATGTTCAAACAGAATCCAAAACTACATCAGATTTTTGCCACTTTGTACAATTTTTTAATTCTCTAGTGTATATGGAGGTACTAAGCTGCACACATAAATTATTGATTTTTATCAATATGATTCTGCTGACAAATGCCTTCTAATAGAGGATATTGACCATAGCACAAACCAACAAGTAAGAAGGAAAGAGTGAAGTAAGCACTGACACAGGTATAACAAAGAAACAAAAATTTAAGAATCACTGAAGAAATCTCCCATTGAACTAGGTTTTGACAAGATATTTTGGGCTTACTGCCTTAATGACAAGATGTCTTTTCTCTATTATACAGTTTTTTCATATACTGCAAGCACTATCCAGCCATACCTGATGAACAGTCTAGGCTTATATCATCAATCTTTGACTGCTGCACCTCTTTAATCTAGGCAGAGGTCCCAAGCTATTCACCTTGTGGCCCTTCAGAAAGAATTAGCTTACTCTTCTGTCCGTGCCCCTTGGGCACTTCTCTCTTCTCATAAACAGTACCACAGCTAGAAAAATAGGCAGCTTATCATGGTTCAAAGATAATCCAGGAACCTCACCCCAAGCAAGATGTCACCTGTTGGCAAAGCAGCAACACCCCCAATCTCTGCAAAGCAGTGCTGCTGGGATTGGAAGCATGGAGTGTTTACCCATGCAGAGACTGATCACTGGTTAAGTGCATCTCACTTTACTACCACCAAGAAGGCAGGAAAAAGTACTTTTCACTTGGGTTTGCATGGCCCTGGATAATTCTGGCAAGTCACGAGCTCCAAGAGGATGCACTATTTCCTTCCTCCCAATCAAGGAACCCTGGCCACAGTACGAGGGGTCACAAACAGATAATGTGTATCAGCTTTTCAAAAGGAGACTGGCAAACTGCCACTGCCTAGGCCCCCCTGTGAGGAAAAGGAATGTTTGGAAAGCAGCCACAGGTCCTGCCTTTAGTTATAGCAGAAACTGTATATGTAATATAGGAAGAAGGATGATAGTGTAGCTAAGGTAAGTTCATGAGTACTCCAGGGGTCTGGCTTTGATTATTGTCATTCATTGACTTTGAGATGCAAATCCCTTAACTTTCCTGTCATGTAGGTCCTCATTTCCTCAGTGGAACATGTACCTGTACACGTTTCATGTACATGAAACACGTACAAGAAAATAAATACATGTGCTTCAAACATCACCATTCCACAAGTGGCTGGTGGGGGTGTGTGTGTGTGTATACACACACACAATACATACTTTGTACATACACACAATGCGATACGTACTTACTATATGGGGAACTAGGCAAAGAAGTCCAGCAGCTTGCACAAAGAGGCGGTTTCCTCTACAAACATTTTGCTAAGCTACTATGGAAGAATTTGGTACCTAGCATCTGTATCTGTTCCCAATGTATTACAACAGAAAGACATTGCTATGGCAGAAAAGAAATAGCAATGTACACAAAATTGTACTGGATTTTCAAGTTACTTTCATATAGCTTGGCTAACTGACTTAAGATATTACTGTTGACACCTAGGGGGAAAAACTGTAGTCCTGCATAGATTTTAGGAAGAAATTTATTTTACATGCTGAAGTAGTAAAACAAGCAGTTTTTAAACACACAGTTTTAGGCAGTTACTTTGTAATGTTGAAATAATAAGAAAAGTGCTCTTTTTTTGCTAAGAACAGTCAATCATTTCTTAAACTTAGCTCAAGCAGTCATTAAACAAACTATTAATTTAACCAAATGCTTTATGTCTGTCTCGAAGGCCAAATTTTCAAAAGCCAGTCACTAAGGCTAGGTACCTCAAGGCAGATACACAATTCTCACTAGCAGCATACATGGAAAAGATGCATTTAGATGTGTGTCTGCACACAGAGACAGACGCCAGTACATACAATTGCATTTAGTAGTTTGGCTTTTTTAATGTAACATGCTTTTCTGTTGTCACTGATGCTCAAGCGTCACCCCACTCTAAACAGGAAGCCCAGTCATCAATAATTTGTCCCTCTAACCACTTCTCTGCAAGTTTTCTCCCAGGAGTTGTTTAGTTGGCTTCAATGGACCTACTTGCTAATGTGGTGAATAAAGCTAGTAGTTCTGGTGTCTACCCTTGGAATATCTTTACCACGTTAGGTAAGATATAGCCTGCCTCAGACACGACTCATTCACCTAGCATTTGGTTCATTTGTGCATACATAATATATTTTGTTAAGGACTTAGTACTTAGAGTACTTTAGAAATAAGGAGAACTCCAGTGACTGGACTTCTAAAGATCTTTCAGTGCTGAGTTCTGGTAGCTTGAGTTTAATGAAAGCATGAACTTCTTGCAGGATGGTAACACTGTACAGTCACTTGCATGACAGATGTTACCAATATGCTTATAAGTGTAATCAAAGAGCGAATTAGCCAACATTAAAACTTATAAACATTTCTAAATAGTTTAAGGATTTTTTCCTATTGCAAAATTTTACCAAGTAGTTTATTTTAAAAAGAAGTCATAGAATGAACACAACCATCATCCAAAGTTTATCTCTGATTATCAGTCTCAAAAATGAGAAAGAACATAAAGTCTAGTGCATATATGTCTGAACAAATTATTATATACTGATTTCTTAAATCTCAGCAGAGAATAGGGCAGTAATTAGATGTATACTTTCTGTAAGTGCAATTAATTTAAGACATATCTCAATCCACATTTTCCATTTCCTCTCCAAACAAAAAAAAAAGAAAAACTACTGAAATATTTCTGGCTTTGTTTAAAAACCAGAGACTAAACATTAAAGACTATTTCTGGATGCAATAAAAAGTAGCTTTAAAATCATATTTTGAAACGTTTGGCCTGCCAGAAATATTTTAATGAAAGTTCTACTACGTCCATAATTATCAGAACAAGTTACTTTCATGCGTTTAGCCTAACCAGGAGGAAATGGCTATGGATGGTGTAAGTCATAATACAGCATTTCCCACTGTGACACCAAGCCTAAAGAGAGAATTCAGACTATGCAAGTCACATTTTCACTGTTACTGGCATTTGGGTCTGAGGGATGCTAACAACTTCCAGTAAATACACATGTTGCGTTCCGGCAGTAAGGAACCTTGGAACCTTAGGTACTTATTTGCAATTTTGCAGTCTACACACGTATTCTTTTTCTGGTTTGGGCTCCTGAAAATGGTGGCTATATTTCTACTTTTCAGAAAGACGTTCTGAATCACATCACTACCTTATCTTGCCAGTGGATTCAGTTTGGTCACACTTTGCCAGGATGACAGCAACATAGCTGCAATGGCTGTGATGGTCTCAAAGTACCCTGGCATTGCACAGCTCTCATTTAGAGGACACTGAGACCAGAGAGAACACTCAGCCACAACACTGCCGTTGTATGTTTACATAGCTCATTTTATCCAGAAAGATAACAGAGGCATTTCACAAGTACTGGACACACACCACCACCGAGACGTTGCCAACCTTGCTCTTGAGGGTGGTGAACAAATATTACATGGCAGCCAGCAGACTCACTGGGGAAGGCAGTGTTTTGGCTACAACAGCAGCATTAACCGTTTACTTGTGTAGGAACAAATAAAAGATGCCCAAACGCAGCCTTCCTGTAACATTCAGCCAGAATTCAAAAAGCACAGCAAATCACCCAAATAATCTACTACGGAAAACCCAACATTTGAGTCACTGTTGCAGGAATAGACACCTTTTTGCCCTCAGGAAGCCAAGAGTCTACAAACATTTTGTGATGCACACTTTGCTACAGGAGAAGGAAATACAATGAAACACAGTTTTGACTGTTCTTTAAGAAAATAAGCAGGCTTCAAATGATCCACCTAACTTCTGCCTGGTGAAACATTTAATGGTGAAACATGAAATTTATACAGACAACCAACCACCTCCACTGCCCCATTCCTTCCTCAAGGTTTCTCAGCTGCTTTATGTAATGAAGACCTATCCATGTCTGGGAAATAATATGGGTTTGGTTTTGAATCACAGAAGTTAATTATCAACTGACTGTATCTTTATTATAACAGGATAATTTTGAAAAAGTCTAATTCTAGGCCTACTGAACCTAGAATTTGTGTCAAAAAACCAGTACCCCTAGAAGCCTACATATGAGATAGCAAGTAACAACTTACTTGAAGCAATTAGATAAGTGGGTAACAAAAGCAATAAGATGAAAAGTTTATCAGAAAAAACTCTACAGAAAGCCATGATTTGAGGGCTACAGAAAGAAGAATTTTGGAGAATACAAATGAAGTCCCAGTTTTTGCAGTTTTGATGGACAGACAGGACAGGTATGACCTGTGTAGTTACTACAGGTAGGGATCACACTTTAGTAAGTGAAACAAGCTGAAAAATCAATTAAGAGAACAAAGTTGGGCAGGAACTTGGAAGAAAGTGTGAGAAATTAGTATTGACATGGTTTTAAACTGAGGAGAGATAGTAGAGAAGAAAAAAAAAAAGAAAAAAACAAAGTAGTATAGACCTCTCAAGTTCTAAGGCACCTGGTGCATCTATCTACATCTCTACAGCGAAGACCTTTGTGAGCTGTGAAATCCATCCTTCCCATCACTCGTCACTAGTAAGTGCTCTCTCACAGCAAGTTGAGCTAATCACCTTGTTTATCTGAACTTCAATTATAGTCTGAATTTTAAAGCATCACCATAGTAAATAATGGTTTATTCTTGGAATTATATGTACAGAAAGGAAGAAGCATGCGAACTCTGAATAAGCACAACAACTTTCATTAGGGATATGAAATGTCAGTCAGTTTTAACAGATTTCTCTGTCCCTACCTCTAAAACCAACATTTGAAGCTATACAGTTGTGATAATGGCAATAATTATAATAATGTAATAAAGACTTTTTAAATTGAAAAGTGTTCTTCCTGGAAAGATTACAAACATAAATAGATTACAGATATATAGATATAGATAGGTATATGGAGAGGAGGGAGAGGAAGAAGAGAGCGGGAGGTGTAGCAAACACTTCTCCTATGCTCAAATCCGAAGAGGTTTCTTACCATAAGTGAATGTGCCTATTCAACTCTGGGGAAAAAAAAAAACAACCAACCAAAACCCACTACCAAACAAATAAACCCCTAAATACTTTTATTTCATTGCAGAGCTACTACTCCAAAACCTGGCCACCTGCAAAGAGAGTTGGTGCAAGGACTGACCAGGAGATGGTAGGTAGCCTCTGCCACCTGAGCTGTACGTAGATAAAAGGGAGAGAAAATGTTTTAAGGCTTGTAACACAGCATACAGAGCAACCGCCGGCAAAGAATAAGTGCAGAGGTTTTTGGCTGGGATTTTTTTTTTCTCTTTTTTTTTTTTCCCTCTGCTGGAAAATGGTGAGCTGTATGTAAAGAGACTTAATGTTTGAGGCCCTAAGTAAGGGAAGTGTCACCTTTCAAAAAGGGGAAAACAGCGGGTTTTGCTACATAGGTGAATTTCAAGTTAGCTTTAGCCTTTGTTAGCTTCAGATATTTTCTGAATGCTGAAACAATATGTGAGGCAATGGCAACTACTCCATGTAGGAATACAAGGTGTTCTTTAAAAGACATCTGTGCACTCACAGAAAAAAGTCATAAGGCTTCTCTAAGCAAGAAACCCAAACATACCTTTGAAAAACCTGCTTGGGTTTGTTCAGTTTTTTGGTAGTTTTGTCTGTTTGTTTGTTTGTTTTTGGTTTTTTTTTTAAGAGCTTCATATTTCATAAGGAAAGCTTTATATTTCAAAGTTTGTCCCCTAAAGCAGCGCTAGCAAGCAGTTACAGCCACACATACCATCTCTGCTTAAATGAGGACTTCGCTAGTCCAGCACTTGGTAGGATTAATGCTCCCTGTTAGAAATAACCAGTTCAAAGCCTGCACTAACTCAGCTGAGTAGACAGAAGTGTCTTCACAGTATTTCTCCTAAAAACTAAAAAGAGTCTTCAAATGCTCATTTTAAGAGAAAGGGCAAAAACATTCTGTCTAGCACATACTGAAGAGCAGGAACCCTCTGGCTAATCAAAAACCAACATACGTGGGTGCTATTCTGCTGGTCCTTCTCTCTGCAATCCCGTCAAAGATCCAGACTTTGGAGCAGAAGTGTCTTATTACATAAGGGAAAGCCAGAGATCAACTATTTACCCCAGGAATACAAAAGCTATAAAACAGTGCTAGAAACCTCATTTTAGACAAGTTGGAGCTTGGATACCAGAGACAGGCTCAGATAAAAGTCCAGCTCCTGTGTTAAACGTGCCACAAAGAAACAAAATAATGTTACTGCAATGAATATAAAAACCTTTGTTTTGCAAATCACTTCCACAACTGGCTCCACAGATCAATCAGCTGCCCAAATGTCCAGTCCGGTACTCGCTTACACATCCCCTCTTAGATATCCTCTGGGTACAAATAATTATTCTTTTTTCTTTCTGTGCACTTTATCTAAAATGCATTAATCTAATTCACCCCACAACTCAAGCCAGTTCAAACGCAGAAACTTCAATCCACCGCCTTGTAAAGCACTATTCTTATTAATAGAATATTTATTGTGTTATGATATATCACGCCTCAGTTTTTCATTTGCACGGAGTATGCCAGTTCCCCCCTGGGTTTACGCCTGCATAAATCTGCAATGACCGAAGGGGACCTTGTCCCCACACACGGCTGCAGTCCTGACATCTGAGGGAAGCGTGTGTGGGAGAGCACTCCCCAAAATAACCCAGCCACGACTGCCTTTCCCTTCTGAACTTTTGCCAGTGCTTGTGAAACCACGGGCTCGGTTAGCACATGGGTAGTTGGCCTGAAGCAAAGAGACCTCCTCCCCTGCTCCACTCTCCACAAGCATCTGGAGGCCACCAAAGAGTTGCAGGCCAATCTCCACAGTAAAAAACAAGATGTATTGCTATGGGCAACAGCATGAGAGCCCCCCCTGCTCCTCTTGCACATGGGAGACCACAGACAAGACGTGAGTGGGGAGAGCAAGCTGTGCTGCAGAGCAACCGGAAAAACTGGGAGCATGTCTCCATCGATGCCTGCACAAAGGCTTCTGGAGTGGATGAACAAGATACGAATAGCCACAAGTGTCAGGATAAAACTGGGCTATCCAACAAAATAGGCAAAAATGGGGCCAACTCTTGCCAGCCTGCCTTACACATGGCATCTCGTGGAAGTCAGGGAAAAGCTGCTCACCCCCTCTGAATCCACACACACTTAAACCAGAGGAAACACGGTGTCTACATGAAATACTAAAATAAACAGAGAAGCAAAGCCAGTTGAAAACTGATCAAGTTTACGCTAAAAAGCTCATTATGTGTGTATAAATGTGGCTGTGGTCTTGCATGTGAATAAATAAGCTTTTATTCCAGGCATTTAACATCACTTCCATTGACATGGACCCTCTAAAGCGTGGAAATTTAGATTCAAATTAGGATTTTGGGCTGGAATGTCCCCGAGATCTCACTCCTGCTAACGCCGTTCATTCTACCAGTGTGTAATGTGAAATATTTACACGTGTTCTAACATCTTCCTGCAACTTCAAGGAGCTGCTTACTCTGTTCGCAGAATACCAGCGTGTTTGAGGATTTGCCCGTTGTGTTGCACCACTCACAGTGCAGCCGTGCACACAGGAAGAGCATACCTTCCACGGCAGGCTGTCACAGCCACTGCCAGCAAGCCCTGCGCTGCTGCCACTGCTCAGTCCCCTTACCATGGGTTTGCTCCAGCTCCTGCTCTGCTTTGTGTAAACAGCTGCCTTCCAGGACCACTCTAGGTTCAGCTCTAATTAATTTCTTAATAAAAATACAATTTAGTTTATACTCTAGTCCTAAAATGTGGGTCATTTCTAGTTCTCACTAGATGCCCAAAACTCCATCTAATTCAAATCTGTTCTCTCATTCCACACTTAAAGACTAAACCACTTCTAATGTAAGTTGGTATTTTTACTGCTTCACACACAGACTTTAGGAATGACTGTAGGATATATTTGGCCAATTTTGTCTAACAAATATTTATAATCAGACAATTAAGATTCCTCTGCAGGACTGCAACTTTCCCATGTCAGTTTTATCTCAGGCAACTTTAAGATTGCCAGTAACATTAATAAATATAGCAACTACTGAGTGCAAAGTATTACTTATGTATATTTATGTTCCAGACTAAGACTTAAATAAAAATACTGGCTGATACTAGCAGCTACACACTTTTAATCAGTTTTCTTTAAAACAAAACCTGAATTTACTGGTTCCTTTAGTAATCATGCAACTCCACAGATAAAGCCCTGGAGTGCAGCTGACAAAGCCTGCCTTTTATCGCCATCTCTGCCACAGGACTCTGGAAAAAGCACCTCTCCTTCCTTTGCCTCTTTAACATGGCATGCAGAAAGGGTTATGTAAGCCTGGTGTTAGTTGTAATTATTTGTTGCTGTCACTCAGAATTTCCCTCAGTGATTTCATGCAATGAAACGGCACTTGCTTCATGGGTACTAGGATGATCCCTATAAAGTTTTAAAGAGCTCAAGTCTCAAGATAAAGCCAGGAAGCAAAGGACTGTATTAATTCTAGTGGAGACCAAGAACTGAACTTCTGTCTGATTCTCATAGAAACTCTCAGTGAAAGGTGCTATTCCTCTTAGCCTGCACATTTTCAAACAGTTAATCTAGTGCCTTTTTACCTTCAGGAAATGAAGCATATGAAATCAGTCATATAGGTATCAGTGGCAGTAACTCCTTTTTCAAAACTGTGTGCCATTGCGACATAAAACCTGGCCCTCTTCCAATTCACATTTTTCCATTCTTATGGTTATTCTGCCATCTCAACTGCACAGACTTTTTTTTTTTCCCTTCACTCTTTCTGCCACAGAAAACAAAAGCATTTCCCGCATGCCAGAAAAACAGAAGTTACAAGATATTCTAGACTGTGGTCAAACATTGTTTTCCAAATGGGAAGCACAGTCAATTTTGAGCGAGCCAGTATATGCTTAAAAATCTTCAAAACTAACTAAAAAATACTTTACATCTATAACCCATACAAAACTTATATAATATACGAAGTAAGTGTATACTCTGTAACACAGCTATACACACATCTGTATAACTTAGAATAACAACTGCACGGGCCCGTTTTTTGCCCAGGTTTGCAAATCCATTTCACAGCCTCACGACCTGCAGCGCAATGTCCTTTCACAGCACATCGGGACGGCGACCTCCAGTCCCGGCACAGCCGGTGAGCAGAGCCCGCAGCGCACATGCTGCTAAACAGTGCGAATCAGCCTGCTGGACCTCCGCCACAGGAAGCAAAATAAGGTTGGACTTGTTCCCACATGTACATTTGAGATTTACTTCTCTCAAAGACAGTCCCTGACCTTGACCGTGGCCTTTTAAATTTATGGATTGGTAACAGGGAACTGAGGAATGAAAACACTTGAAGCTCCTTACCCTTCATATTTACCACACCAGATGGCTGCTGCTAAGTGTCAGCATCAGCCCAGTTTTACCGTGTAACAGTGCCTGGGTACAAGAACTGTATCTTATCAGAGATGGTGTGAAGGCTGGCTTTTAACAGGTCCCTGATGCTTCTTGCTCTGGTAATGCATTTCACTCATCTGGAACTCTTTGTTTGAAGGATCTGAAGATTTATTGCTGGATACTCCTCTCCCCTAGGCATTTACCTTTTGAAAACAGTAGCTACCAACTGGGTTTTGCTAGGCAGGCACCCAATCTTTTAGCTGGTCAAAAAAAGTGACCTGATTTTCAGGAATCCCTGTTGAAATCAGTGAGCCTCAGACATCAGAAAACCATAGAGATATACCAAATATCTAAGTGCGAGATAACAGCAGGTTTCTAAGAGGCATCCTCACTTGTCCTGAAATGGTATCAGAGGCTTCAACTTTTAATAGAGGTCCTACAAAAAAAAAATAAAATATCCACTTTTCCACTTCTCTACAGCACGAGTGTCTCCCTGTCTCTCACAAAACCCTGGATATGAAAATATTTTTGCTGGCCAATGGCTCCTGTAATGGAGCGGACAATTATTTAGTTCCTAAAGCAAATGGATGTTAAATGCAAGGGTGAATTTATGCTTTTTTTCCTGGGACTAGCCTTGGTGTTTACATTGCATGTGTTACCTTACCTTCCATAAGAGCACAGCCAGCAACAGGAAGATGAGAATTCCCACCAGCAAACTGATGGCAATGATCCATCCGACAACATACCCACGAGGCTCCAGATTGTGCAAAGCCTCAAAGACCACCTACAAAGCAATTAGAAAAAGATCTTTTTATGATTGGAAATTGTATTGTTTTCTCATGTACTCATCTTATTAAACACATTGCATGGTGGCCTCACTGATCATGTTTTGTCTGCCAAACAAATACGGAATGTGAATTTCATGCTTTCCATTTATTTTTTGCAAGGGATTTAAAGCTTTCAAGTGGACTTTTGAGTAGGCATGCCTTGGATCCAAAGGATATCAGCTTCCACTCCAAAAAAACTCTTAACACTGCCACCCCGCCCCCCCCACCCCAGACAATGAACTTGTTCTGCTGCTGGGCCACCAAAGGTGCACAAAGGTTTGCATGAAAAACTCCATCCCTTGGATTGGCAGGAATGGCCATGACATCTCACATGGTTTGTCTTACTTATCACATTCCCAGCCTTGCCAAACAGCCCAATGCTTCACATTAACCACTCATGTACACTGAGCCTGTTAACTTTTCTCCGCAAAAAATAAGACAACACACATACAACTCTATTGAATACAAAATTGTCCCTGCTGTGATTCACCAGACACATTGTGTGAAAGAGGGAAGGGTGCGTGCAGGCATGGGTTCTTCTGGGAATGCAGAAAGCAGTCTCCTGCTGTTCTCTTCTCCCTTTTTGTATGGCGTATATGGCAGGGAAATACATCCTACAAAGAGCTTTCCTTAACAGTCTGCCTTAAGAAGAAAATGGGAGCAAATTATACTGCTTATATACGCTATGTGAACTTCCAGTCTCTTGTTTCAATCAAAACCAGTTCCTCAGTGGAAAACTCAAAACCAGTTCTCCTCAGTGAGGGCTATTTCTATCTTAAATTTTGCAATTTAATATCCAGCAAATGCAGAGAGGCAGCACAGATTTTTTTAAAGGTAATATGTTTGCTTTGTCTGGCTTTCTTTTGGAAAGCAAAGTAGTGGGTTTTCCTCCCTCCTTCACAAACCGCTTTCTTCATCTTTGCTTAAAAATATCAAAACCCTTTCACAGATACAAATTGTTAAATCAATCTTTTAAACAAAACAAAACAAAAATTGGTAGTTAAAAGTGAGAGAAAATCCGGCAGTTAGAGTCAGATACAATTATGGAACCTCAAGATATTAATCTTAAGAAGCCCGTGGAAGGCCCATGAAATACCTCCAGTCACTGGTGACACTGCTCAGACTGCATTATTTATGAGACAGCAAAGGGAACACGGCCCCACACAACCCTGTGGACATTGAAGGTGCACGTTCAGGAAAAGGCTGCAATAGGGAGGTGATGGCAGCACTGGAAGAGGGGCCAAAGAGGCTCTGGGTTCTCCATCCCTGCAGGGTTCCAAGCTTCACTCAGACAAAGCCGTGGGGATCCTGAGCCAGTGTGGGCAACAGCCCTGTTTCAAGTGGGAAATGGGAGAGGACAGCCTCCCAGGATCACACTAATGTCTTTTTCTGTAAGCATATGCAACCTCAGCGAACACCCACAAAAATTACAGGCACAGATGAGAGAAAGCAGGTGAGTAAGGCTATATTCTGTCACAGTGTTCCCACAAAGAAGTATTCAAAGATCCTTCATCTCAGTTTCACAGGCTGATTAAGACCACAGCTTTTATGGAGGAGGAAATTGAACACAGCTGATTTACACACACCGGTTTTTATCGATAAGCTATTATCAAGTATTTGATGACAAAAAGACGTGAAAACAACAAATGGACAGGAACAAAGCCATACACAGACAGCATCATCCAAATATATTCCCATAACTAGTGTCACAATGCTCAAAATACCTCTCAAACACAGATGAGTTTTTCAC
Source organism: Falco biarmicus (assembly GCF_023638135.1). Taxonomy (NCBI): domain Eukaryota; kingdom Metazoa; phylum Chordata; class Aves; order Falconiformes; family Falconidae; genus Falco; species Falco biarmicus. Next base: position 20,600,616 of record NC_079291.1, read on the forward strand.
CTGAGAAAAAGAATAGTTTTAGTGTTTCAGACATTAGCACAAAGCCTTTGTCAGACTTTTAAAGACATCTTGCTGAACAGAGAGTTTCCTAAGCAGCAGAGTTTCCCTCATAGCCAAGATGAGTGTAAGGGAAAAACCAGAAGGAGAGATCAAACACAAATCTTGTGCCTCCCTCTTATTTCTGAGCCAGCTTGGAAAGACGATCTGATGTGGCAGTCCATTTCTCACGGAGGCTATGGTTAGCATCCATCTTGCGGACACAAGTCAGATGACTATTTCTTAGATGATAAGGTACTAATGTTATTTTCCTTTCTGACTTTAAAAGAAAAAAAACCCTCCTGACATTTTAAGTATTACCAACTTCAGTGAAGAGACCTTTCAAGTAATCCCTGGATGCAAAATGAGGTGGTGCTTTCTATCCATTACTCAGAGAGTAAATGTTAACGTAACACAACCTCCAGTACAATAGACCTGTATGTCCTTCATGCTGCCAAAAAGGCAAAGCCAGGAATAGCTGCAGAGATTGAATCATACATCATCTCTACAGCAAGAGCCCCACATTTCAGGTTTGAAGCACACTGGCTGGAATAGCTTGGCTGTAGCTTTTGCAGTCACAGCTCAAGCTATAAGGGTAGAGAGCAACGGCAGCTTCTTATCCATGCAGTTTCTTCTAGCAGTCTGGATTCAACATACAAGGATAAAAAAACCCTGTTCACAGCTTTCTGGTTTTGAGAGGAGCAGAGATGTTGTGCATGTTAATGTCCTTATCCCTCTCAAGCCCTCAAAATCTGCCTGCATCAATACGCCGCCACTGCAATGAGTTTTGGTGAAGAAGTAACCAACAACAAAAACCCCAAGCCAAACCCCAATCAAACCAGACTGAGCAGAGTCAGCATACATTGCATATCAAGAGGATCAGCAAGAAGCCAGTACAGTAAGTGGCGGAAGGCCAGGAAAGCAAGGCATCCCCAGGGGGAGGTTGGAGCCAGAGGGTGATGTTACTGAAGAGAAGCGTGCCATGCGCTGCCTGCCGCTTGACCCACTGGCCATCGCGCAGCCCCTAAAAGCCAACCTCAAGCGAACCATGAGCTCCTCATCCCATCCACCCCAGCAGCACAGCCCCTGTAGGGCAGCCAACACGCTGGGGAGCACAAGGCAGTCCCCAGCCCAGCACACTTCCCACAGCCCTGACCGAAGGAGAAGACAGGAGTGATAACAGTGACTGATAAGGGGGGGTGGGAAAGCATCCCCGAGAGGGCGGCTGGAGCAGCAGCAGTCTAGCTCAGAGAAAGCACGGGCAACGGTCATAAAATATGGAGCGGATTACAGGCTTGTTTTCAGACTCTGACAAAACGCCAGGGAAAGGCAGTGAAAAACACAGTTGTCTTGACGATGTATGAGGGGGTTTAGTTTCATATTTATCTTTTGCATTTCACACTGTACTTGTGGATCTGAAAGCCAGGAAGCCCAGGAGGCAGTGTAGCTTGCCATTTACCTGTAGGTAGCTCACACATCAGTCAGGTTTTACACAGTGTAACTGCCCTTCTGTGAAATCACAGAGGTCTGCAGCCTACCACTGACTTCTGAAACGTTGAACCCACATGGACAAGGGAATTTACCAGTTCATCTTCTGCCTGTGCCAAACATTTGCTATATTCTGATAGTCTTAGTGAACAAATTGAAAAGAATCAGAATTCTGTACTTTTTTAACACTTTTAAAACACCCTATTTCAGTAAAATGTACAGGCAAGAAGTTAACAGAGTAGGAATTTTGCAAATACTTAAAGTTCATACTGTGCTGAAGTCCTTTGCAGAATAAGCACATGTTGCTGCACTGGGACTCAGAAAGACAAGAAACATACTTCAGCAAAATCTGGTTAGAAATACCTAACTGCAAAATTTTCATTTCTTTTTGCTTATGTGCACTAAATGCATTTTATGCACTTGCATCATGAACCACAGCACAATGGAAGGTGCTGGCTTATCAAAAAAATGCTGGCACCCAGAATATTTCTGGTGTTTCAAGCCACACTGCACTGCTGGCTGACTTGTCCATTCAAGTGCTGTTATACTTGGGGGACTTGCAGTAGCAACACCATTCTCCCATACATCTGTACATATATGTATATGCATCCATTTTAATATATTTATTTATTTACATACACTAAGAACAACCTTGGAAGTTCTTGAAAAATACACACCTGAGGAATCCTTGCTACCTGCTTGTCTCTATCCCTGGGAAATTAACTGTATTTTATTGCTGTCGTGTATCGCTCTGTTCCTTTACCCAAGCGTGTGTTTCTACCTGTGAGACTGCACTGTAAAGACCAGAAAAATCTATAAAGGGATTGTTACAGTAACAGATGGAAAGGCAAAATAACAAAATGAAAACCAAAACATGGTGAAAACAATAAGGGCAGCAAATAAGCCATGGGCAGGGAGGCTGCAAAGCTGTTGGAGGAAGCACATACCTGGCTCCAGCCAGGCTAGGATGTTGCACCAATCCCAGAGGTAAGCTGGAAGGAACAGGTGCCTTAAAATGCTGATTGTTTCTAAAACGCAAGAGCCGGGTGTGGGTGTGGGTTGCTGGCTGAGCGGAAGAGGTATGCATTAAAAAAGGCTGGGACATCATGAGCACTGTCTAGTACCACAGGCTGCTCCTTCCAGTGCAGACAAGGGAGAACAGACAAAGTCAGGAGCCCTCTGCACTGCAGGCAGAAGTTACCAAGCTTAGGCACATGAACATGCATTTAAACATCTCTGCATATATATATGCATATAGAGACCTCTCAGAAACATTCTGTAGGTCTTCAGAGCCATAAACGTCATTATTTTAAGTTGTTCTTTTTTGTTGTTATTTTCCTGAAATATATTTGTTTCTCATCTCAGACACAAACACATCTAAATCTGGGGTAGGGGTGGGGGATGGATAAAAAAAATAAAAATCCATGTAAGGCAACTGCCTGCCCCTGTTGAATTACAACTGGGCTGAAAATGAAAGAACAATGAACTCCACGCAAAGGAGAGAAAGGTTCAAAGGGTCGATAGAACATACCTGTGCTGAGCTGACAGCACCAGACAGCTGTACAGCAGCCTTCAGCTTTACAGGACACTTGGTTGCAGGAGCTGTGTGCATTTTATCTGGGGTTCCCTTTTCATCTATTCAGTTTTGCATTCCCTCACTCTCAAGACAGGGACACTTGGACACATTTGGCTGGTTTTGGCATAGCGAAACCCAGCCTATTCCTCCTTCCACAATGGCACTCACTGAGGGAACTCCTTCTGCGCCATAAGAGCACTCCTACTCCTGCACACAAGCATCGAGCAGAGGATGTGAATTCTTGGATCTGGTATTTGACCACCGTGGTCTCATGGAGCTTTTTCTTGGTTTTGCCTCACATGCAGAGGAGGAGGAAGCCAAACCTTCATGTAAACCCACATGCTTAAGAAAAGAAAGTATGTCTCCTGAAAATACCACACCACTGGTTTCAGCCAATATATACTCATGTTAATACAACTGTCACCACAGAGCCAAATCCAAACTCTGCTCACCTTCAAGTGATTTGTTCAACATAAGAATTCAAACAGCCTGTTGTAACTGGAGACAGAAAATATATCATTCCAAATCACATAAAACCATATCCAAATCCAGAGAAATTATTTCTGAAAATTGCATAAATGGATCTTTTTTTTTAAATAGCTTCCTTTCAAAGACAGTCTGCTATCCAGATTACCGATATTTACACAAGCTTTTGCATCTCCCTCACAAACAGTCTACTAGTGTTTCTGACAAAGCTGGTCCTGCCACCACCGGTGGCACTTACACTAGCATCACAAATGATTAGTCTTCCTTTTCTTCTTGTCTCCTTCACAGATAGTTTACACTCCGATATTGTACACTACATTGTAAAAGTGCCCAGTGAAGTAAGGGTACCCAGTTCTAAAGAAGCATTAAAGTCTAATAAGTGCTAATAAGTCTACATGTGGCTGTAGAAAGCAAAACTTTTCACATTTACCATGACAAAGTGGCTAAGAAAATAAATGTTTTCCATTGTTAGGGAACACTTTCATAAACAGATTCTAAGGAAGTCCATGCACAAGTGTTCAGAAGGAGCTGCTGTCCAAACAGATATGGTACAGCAGTCCCTGGTCAATAAAATGAACACAGGATGAGCTTTAAAAAAGAAGGAAGGAGTATGGACAAAGACATTTTATTTCTCGTGTCTCTACTTCCAGCTGAATAGCTGTGGCTTGCAATAAATAACTATTCCCTTTTGCATTCCACAAGAAAAGGGAAAGGGGGAAAAATGAATGCCTTGAGCCAAACCACATGTCTTAAATTTTTCCCTGAACATGACCCTATGCAAAACACGCAGCAATGGCGAAGCCAACGGACATATGGAAACAGCATAAAGGAGAAGCAAGTGGCACTCACATTAGAAAAGACTTGAAATCACAAATTGATACTACATGGCTACAACATGTCAAGCATGCTCCTTTACAGCTAGGGCTTCCCAGGCACTAGGAGCAAGCTCTTGTTTGAAGATTAATATAGCTTCCCAGCATACACAGTGCACTTCATAATCATTGCAAATCAAGGCTTGACAAAAGGCTTTCCGGGAACGGGAAAAGGACAATGGTTTGGGGTTTTTTTTTTTTTGTTGTTGTTGTCTTTTTTCTTTCAAGCATTAGATAACAATGAAATACAGCAGACCTTGCATTCCTAGATAAAAGCATTTCTAAATTGTGAATGTTAAATAATAGTAATCCCATGCATTTTCCATTGTGCCTATCATTCTGAGACATTCTAAAACCCTTTACAGATCAAACTATTTGTCAGAATGATCCTGGCTTCTGCCATTTCAGTTGGAGCATCGGCATACCAGTCAGGTGTTACTCTAACCATTAATGAAATTCTGCCATAAAATTGCAAAATTTGCTCTATGTAAGCTGCAGAGCTAAAGAGAGATCAAGCAATATATTAGCAATCAGGGCTGCAGGTCACTTCTAAGGCACATTCCCAGGGAAGGTTAGCTATGTTTTGCATTTCAGCTGCCAAGTCTATTTTTTAATGCTCTTAGAATGGTCCAGAAACCTGACAAAGAAAAAAATAACAGAAGGGAAAAAATGAGGTCCTGTCATATAAAAGAATTCCTTTTTCTGACACGTCTAATAAAATAGAAAGTTAAGCCTAGGGTTGCAGACATGATGGTGAAGACGGTCACTGTAGTGGCATCTCTACTTTCAGACTGAAGGTAGGAAGTAGATGCAGGATCAATTCTTCCTTTGTCTGTAGGGTTTTAAATTCAGTATGTCTGAGATGAGTGCTTTAATTTGGTCCATCAGTGCTTCCCAAAACTGTGTTGAACTCAATACTCTCACGCTCAAACCTCAATTGCACTCACTGAAATGGAACCAATGAGGGAATGGTTGCATAGGCTGTGGGTAATGACAATCACTGGGGATAAAAAGGATAACTGAGAGAGATCTACATCATGTTCCAAAAATACACAGCAAAAGGAGAAATTGAAAGTAGTCCAGATTACCTCTGATCCTCATGTGAGAGAAATAAGAAATGAAACTTCAAATGGCAAAAAGAAAGCTGAATTTGGGTGTGGCATCCTGATCAATTTTTATGCATAAATATTAGGCAACTTGGTAGTAGGACACCAAACCATTACCTCCTCTTTCTCCAGTAGATTGTACTGTACATGACCCTGTACAGTTTTGCTTACAGTCAAAACCACACCTTGAACTTTAATATTTCCCCTTCAATTTTCAATCCAGCCTGTCCTGGTTTCAGCTGGGATGGAGTTAGTTATTTTCTTGGGAGCTAGTGCAGTGCTGTGTTTTGGCTCTGTTGTGTGACTTTCCAGTTTCTCAGGCCTTGCTAGCAAAAAGGCTGGAGGGGCACGAGGAATTGGGAGGGGACACAGCCAGGTCAGCTGACCCAAACTAATCAAAAGGGTATTCCATACCATGGGACATCATGCCTGGTATAGACACCTGGGGGGGTGGCTGGGGTGGGCAGATCATTTCTGGGGGACTGGCTGGGCATCGGTCGGTGGGTGGTGAGCAGTTGCACCGTGCACCACGTGTTCCCTTCTTCCGTTCCCTCTGAATTTTATTTTTTCCTATCCCCTTTTGATTAGAAGTGTTATTGTCACCTTTGTTATCATTGTTCTTTCATTTTTATTCTGTTTCAATTATTGAATTTTTCTTATCTCAACCCTTGAGTTTTACTTCCCTTTCCAACTCTCCCCCCATCCCTCTGGGTGAGGGGGGAGTCAGCGAGCAGCTGCGTGGTACTTATTTACCAGCCAGGGTTAAATCACGACACAGACTCACACAGATCAACACAAAATGCAGTATCAGGTCGTACATGAATTCCACCAGCTCAGCACAATGGAACAGCTAAGTGGATCTCTGAAAGTTTAGACCTTCTGTCCCATTTTCACAACTCCAAAAATATCATCAATACTTCCAAATATTTCACACTGGCACATCTGAAAAGACTTTGCTGGGGTTTCAAGTCTTTGCTAGGTTTTCAAGGAAAATCTGATTAAAGCAGATGTTAACCCTAGAAAAGGAAGCTAAACCTAATTTTGGCATGAATATCTCAAAGTATTACACTTTTGGCTAGTACAACACAGATCTTCCTGCTCCACATAACATCATTCACTGTCATGGCATGGTTATCACAGAGAGCAAAACCACAGAAGCACAATGCACAGCACTGCTAGTCTAGGCAGACAAAGCCTGGGCACTTTTATGGGCTAGCCCAGCCCAAGGCCAGCCACAAATTCCAGTTTGCATAGACCACTCCATGATTTCCAGCCCACTGGGATCAGGAAACCTTTCTCTTCAGACTTATTTACTTACTGGTTTTTCTTCTGGGCTCCCGTTGGGCACCTCCACAACTCTGAGGTCAGGGTCCACCTGCACCCTCGCCCTTGTGACAAACTGGATGACTGATGAACTGTCCTGAGAAGTAAAAAGAGAAAGAATGTAATTTCAGGGCTGGGGGGGGGACGGGACACCACCACCCCCTTCAAACAAAAACATCAAACATTTGCCACTGTAATAAACATTAAACACATCTAGACAATGCTTAGTGGAGGCTGGGTTGACATTGAAGCAATATCCTGGTTTTAAAAACCCTGTCTGGAAAAGTATAACTCATACTCGTAACAGACAGACAAAACTGAGCACGTTATTTCGGATTAAAACAAAATTATGTACACTGGACTTTAAACACATCATTTGTATTTGGACTGTTAACATTTCCCACGTTTACTGCAAAAGCAAAAGACAGAATGTTGCCAATCAACACAGACAGGCTCAGTATAAACCATCAGAGAAAAGTTCCTGGTTGGTTTTCAGGTGAATAGAAAAGGGATACCTGAAACCTGGGATAAACTCAACTATATCCCAAGGTGAAAACCTCTTAATTATTTGAACCTGTGCACTGCAAATAGCTTAAATATTCAGTGTACACTTCCCCTTATTAATACATACTTTCCCTATATTTTACACAGTGAATTTTAACAGGCACATTCCAATAAGCTGCCATTTCAACTCATAGATTTGCCATTTGTATGCTGTTCACCTTGGGGAGGATGGGTGGTAGGTAGCAAATGGCATGCGGTGGTGATACTGACCCAGAGACACGGAAGCACTGCACATCTTTTAAAGGAGTGTTGCTAATGCTCATCTCGGAAAGGACCCAGCAGACAGGATGAACCCATGCCGTGACAGGGCTGAATTTCTGAGAAGCACATTTCGTGTGCACTCAGCTACTTGCTTACATGCTTCAGCATTTCTATAAGCATGTAACAAATAGCTGAAGCCTCTGGCCTTGCCTATATTTCCTGTAACAAACATTAGCAGACTGGTTGGTTTCAGCTGGAATAACTCAGGGCTATCAATTGCTTTAGTAACTGCTTTCTAATAACGGTGCTCTCTCCAATGCTTTTAATCTAGCAGCTATCATCAAAGGTAGGTTTGTGTTATCAGCTTTTTCCTTAACAATCTTACAGCATCTTGCCACAATTACAGCGTCAGCATTTTTGTAAGTAAAGGAAAATGGGGCAAGACACAGTCAATCACTAGAAATGTAAAAGAGTTGCTGTCTCATTCAGTGGCTTCAGAGAAGACAGGAATTAACTTGCAACCATTTGTTTCTTGTCACAAATGTCAAGGTCAGCATTAATATGGTCACTACGTATCTTCTTTGAATAATAATTATTTGAAGTTAAAAATTATAAAAAACTGCCACGTCTCTGTTTACACGTAGGGAATGATAGTTTGTCACAGTTTACATGCACTTACTCTACTTTTCATTTTTCAGAATGAGAACTTTGAGAAATCATTTCAACTTTCAGAAGTCTCTAGCCTTAACACCATGCATACAATTAGGGGCCTCATTCATGTTTCTCAATGTATAAATTTCTCAGTTTATTTCTGTCTTAATGGCTAATGGGTAAGAACTAGGATTAACACCTCCATACACACTGTTGATAAACAGATCTGGGTTTTTTTTACACCATGGTGTTTTTTTAACACATTAGTAAAGAGAGGAAGGAATGCAAGTTTTGAGTCCATTGGCACCCATAAGCATGCTGAAATTGGTATCTAAGACAAACTACACACGCAGCAAGTACCTTCTTCAGTATCTCAGTGTTCAGCAGCGTGTAGACACTTATATCGCAAGACTCTGCTTTGGCTAGCGAGCTTAAGTTGCAGCGTATAATTAAGCAGGACCTGCCTGGTCTTTCACAGTCCTACAGGAAATAAGAAAAAGCTGTTAGGCAAAGGAAGAAAAAATTCAGTGACAAATTGTGTGCAATTAGCAAGCACACCAGCTAAGTTACATAGCAAACTTCTAAAATACAGCACTCCTGCATTGAAATAGCAGCAACTTTCAAGACCTGAAGACAGCTAGGCAGAGACCTGCGTGAAAGCAAGCCAGATAAGATTCAGCCCTCTTGCCTGGAAAGTGCCTGGGGCCAGGGGAGCGGGGCCACTGCTGCACATCAGCCCTGTGCACAGGTCAGGTGCTGAGCATGGTGTGGGGCCCTGCTGCCTCACGTGCCTTTGGCAAAACATGGGAGCGAGGGCTCTGGTCACCGAGTGTGTGCTGCCGTGTCAGGTAACTCCCTCCCCACTGCACATCCTGAAACCTCCTATTTCCATTTAAAAGTCAGATTGTTTAAGTTGCTAGATATCCCCACAGCACATCATCGGTATTGGTACACAGGCACCAAACAGTAGCTCTATAATGAGCATCTGCTTGAGTTCTTCATGCTAAGCCACGCAAAATCTTTTGTAAGCCCCACTGTATGTTCAAGTTTGCCCTAAGTGGACTTTCTTACCAATACTTTTCTGCCAGACTTTGTGAAAAAAGCAAATATTGTGTGGAAAATATTTTCATTCTCTTGAGGAACAACGCATGGGCTGGGGTTTCTGTGAAAGGAACAGCTTCCTTTGTCCTGACCAACCTGCAAGCACAATTACAAATCACAATTATTATTCTGAATTCAATTAATGACACAAGAAGGTGGGGTCAGCCTGTCCATGAAAACACACCTACATCCGAGTTGGATGTCTGGACTCCCAATTAGTAGTAAAAAGAGACAAATAAGCATTTTGGGAGTCAAATAATCCTAAACAAAGTATCTGAAGCAAGCCAGACCAGTCATGCTCTGGATATGCTTGTGCCTCTTGACTAGGTAGGATACAAATGTATCTAACCTAGCTCACATGTAGGAGCCTGAAGATAAGAGAGGGGAGGAAAATCTCAGCAAGATCACATGGCATTTTAAGTCAACAGTGTTACCCCGTTCTTTACCTTTATTATAACTGTATTATTTGGTGCTTTGGCCAGTCTGCCTGTTTCACAGCTTACATCGGAACTAATGAGAAACAAAATCTTTGTGTAAATGCACCAGTCTGGACACTAAATCTGCTCCTTTGCCTTCAACATAAATAGTACAAAAATAAACTTTTTGTATCATTAGCTTATTCACTTGTCCAGAAAAGCAGATGCTTGAAGCAAGTGAAACTTACCAAGCTTTGATAAAATTATCTTCAGTCAAGAAACCTTGCACTAGAAAACCCTCCTCTCTTTTTACGGCTTATGAATATTCACTGAAAAAAATATCTATTGGAATTTAATACAAACTATGACAACAAAGTATCAGCAAATTCCTCCCGCTGCTACCCTTAATCATTGTAAGAGTGGGAGAGATTTTCCCACAAACCACCAAGTGACATTCTTACACATCCTGCTGTTGACCTCCCCACCACCTCTACACTGAGAAGATGAAAACTTGTACCTTATTCAAATCACAAAACCTTGAAAGAGGGAGAAAAAAAATTGCTACAAATATGAAATCAGTGCACACTCTGAGTCTGATTCTGCATTAACCAGTTTATAGCTGAGTTAACCAAAGTATTGCCAAAAAGCAAACAAACCCCAGAAGTCTATCGAGATCTTAAATGCTATTTTCCAGACAAGTGATATCTATGTCTCTTGGTAAGATACACCTTTTCTGCTTCACTAGTCTACAAGTCCTTCATATCTGTTCTTTGAAGTACGTATTCATAACCTATCTTTACATAACCTGTACTTACGTTCCCAACAGATACAGGCACAGGTAGCTACCTGCAGTTTACAGTCTCCTTGGGATCAACTAAAAACTAAGACTATGATGTTCTCCATTTGTCCAGATCACCTGGAATGAGTTTTCGTTATTTATCATGGGTAAGAGATTCACAAAGCCTGCTGACATTTATTTTCCTTTCATTCACATAGGAATTAGATCCAGATCAACCAGAAGGTTTATGTTAAATCAAGAACAGCAAAGAGTCAAGACCTATTCACTATTTCCTTTTTCTCTCTGAAAGTTTGAATTATTAGAGAGACCTGGACAGATGTCATTAGATTCATGCAAGAGATACAGAAAGGACAGTATGAGCTTCTGCACTATCCCAGCTTTTGGTGTACTCTTCAAATAGTTCTGCTTTACATCCTGTACAAACACAGAGTAAGAACAAACCAAAGAAGAAATGCCTCACAAGACTAAAATAAATTATCTGGCATGAAGCAACATAAACCTGGCCCTTTTTTCTCTAAATGATTATCTTTTCTTAAACTGAAGCTTGGCTACATCTCATCCTTTTTAAAACATTTTAGCTGAAACAAAGGCAGGCACCTTCAGAGGACTAAGTCTGAACTTGGGAATACCTTTTTCTCTCTGCCAAGTATGTAGCAATCCTACACGAGGCAATTACTAAATTCAATGCCTCAACCCATCTTAGGAGGGACACATGCAAGAACCAAGCACCTCTTGCCACCTGAGCTGCTCTGGAACAGACCAGCAGGTCACCTGTAGCCTGTTTTGGTAGCCAAAGGCAGATGCCACTTCCTAGAAGGCGGCAGACACTACTGCTTGGTCTGCAGAATTTGGGGAATTCAACCAGGCAGAAATTAGGTCATACTCATCCGTGTATCTGTGGTCGGTCAGCGTATGCAGACAGCCAGTAGGCAGGAAAGAACACCAGGCACCTGGGAAGCACTCTGTTCCCTTTAGCACTCTTTGAAACAGCAGAGCCACAGAACTAGGAAAAAAGTAACTAAAAACTTTGACACATGGGTGGATCATGCTGAGGCAGAAGGAAATTCAGCCTTTCCAAAGGACTGGTCATAGCTGTGTTTTGTTGTTGTTTTTTTTTTTTTTTAATTATTTTTGGTTGGTTGGCTGGTTTTGTTAGGGTGACTGTCAGACAGTTACATTTCACATCATCTCTTACTTTCCTCAATTTTTACAAGTTTAATGGTTCACTCAACCAGTCAGATATAACTGCGGTAATTTTTCATTAAACTTTGTTTTCAATTAAAACTTCAGCTCTAGGAAATCAACCAGCTAAATAACATCTCAGCACAGAGCTCCTGCCTGCATTATGCTGAGACTGAACCGCATCTCTGAAATACAAATCAGGATTTGGCCTCATGTGTGAGCCTCTCCTTTCAAACACAGCGCTACCCCAGCCACCTGTTTTATTCCTTGTGACCAACGCCATAATCTGGTACATAGAGAAGAACATTTCTGGCAAAGTTTAAGGGCTTTACATGAGCAAATGTTTACGATTTATAGATGCAAGAACTGCACACATCTTTTGAACGGCTCTTTGACAAAGTCTTGCAGTTTCAGGGTACGTGACATACTAGTGCTTTTTTGAAATTTCCATGTCATCTCAGCAGCCAATAAACAGAAAGGAACAACCCTCAAAGTAATCTTCCCAGGACCTGGGATCTAACATCTCACAGAAATAGCAGGAGGAGGTTTTCGGAGCAGTGCAGAGGGTGTGGAAAGAGATGTGTGTTACCTTTGTACTCAGTACAAGGACTATACAGAAACCACAGAGGAAAATCAACATCCAAATCCCAACACAAACAACCAACAACAAAACTGGGGCAGGGGGAACAGGAACGGAAGGGAAGCTCTCTTAAATCCTTTAAGACATTAAGACTGCAGCTTGAGAAATAAAAATTCTGTCCTGAGCAAGGTACCAAGCAGGAGCAGCCCTGTAGCCTCCCAAGGAGGGACTTTCAAGGAGCTGTGTCAGAGCTGTCTCTGCTGAAGTTTGTTTCATTCTGTTTTCCAGAAGGTACCTACCTGTTTTAAAGTCCTGTATACAATCATTTGCAGTGTGGTGCACTGGCAATACAATTAAGCCTCCTGTACTGGAAGCGTACCTAAAACCTGTACCCAGACAGATGTAGACAAAGTCTACAGTAGCACATAAAGTTGGTCAGACAAAAAGGTGAACCGTAGCATCCTCAGCACCTGATGTCCATATCACATACTTTCCTATGTCGCTCTGAGTCTGGTGCTGTGGCCTGCCTATGCTGCAGCCACAAGTGAGTGTTAAGTGCACTCTTTGAGTGCTCTTTTGTGTTTCTTTTGCCCCCAAAGGAATCCAGTTGGTGCACTCTGCGATGTGAACCACAACTCCCTGCGTAAGGAGGGCTGGGGATTTTGCTTTCAGAGTTCACTTTCTGGACTGAACTAAGATGTTAGTAAAGAAGCACTGTAAGGCACACCTTGGTCTTCAGCCCAGCAGAACTTCTGCAAAGGGTGATGACTCCAAACCTGCACAAAATAGACATTATGCACACTTGCTAAAAACAAGTTTTCATTTTTTTCACCCGTGAGTGTGGATATTGCATTAACTCCTATGAACAGGACTCCTGGAATTCATACGGTTTCTTAGATATTAGAACTGTTATATGTCTACATAAGCAAACCCTTCTTGAACAAAAAAGTTACAGTCAGTCTTGACTATACAGAATTCCTCCATAACTGGAAGCGATTTTTTTTTTTTGAACCTGACCTAGCAGATTTCATTGAGCAGATTTACACTGAAGAAAAAATGGCATAACAATAATTCCAAATGCCTTAAATTATTTTCTACTTTTTCTTCTTCTCTACATACAATAGTCTACACTCTCACATATAGCATTGGCTGCTACATATATAATTTTTTTTTCCAGAGTAATAGCATTTGTGACACAGAACTGAACATCAGCAACTACCGATCCCACACTTCAACTCCTGGAAAAACTTTCCAATTAAAAAAAAATAATTGTATTTTTGCAAAAAAAATTACATTTTCAGATTTTCAATTCTAAATTAAAAAATTCGTAATGGGTGATTATTCTGATGGAAACCCAAATATTTTTTTTTAAAAATCTCCACAAAAATTTATAACTTGGACTATTTATTATGATTTGTCACTGTTCTAACTAGAATGAAGCATGCTTTGACCATCTCGAACAATGTCTTCAACTTCCACACGAGGCAAACCAACATGAACAAAAGTAAGATTTTCCTATGCAAGTTTTTACTGACAATAGTTTCTTTTTACCAGGCTGTCCACATGTAGGGATGTTCCTATTCTCTAGGAACACCTTGTCATAGACTGCACAACACCTAACATCAATGCTTCAAGTGCGTTAGTTTTTTCCTAGTTTTTAATCTGAAGTTCACAGGAACTTTTATCAAACTGCTCAGCCCCAAGGCTAAGAAAGGTAAATAATAATAATAAAAAAATCACGCTAATATTCCCACTGTGGAATATCAGAGTTATTCAAGCCAGCACAGCCTGCATTCAGATCTCACCTGCACTCTTGAACGTCACTGGATGCCAAAATAGCCATCTACAATTTCCAATACAGAGATGTGATGGCTGCGTTCCTCACTGAGACACCCAACAGGCCTGCCTTCAGAAGGTGGACACGTGACGCTTCAAAAATCACCACCTTTTAGAGAGGTTTAGCTGGACATCCAACATCTAAGGGACTGAAAAATCACTACTCACTCATGAGAGAGTGTGTGTGTGTGTATATATGTATTTTTATATTGTGTTCAATGTGTGCATAGATATCTCTCTGTGTTTACGCACATTGCATATAAGCCAGAACACTTGTACTACACAGACTGTAAATGGCACCTTGCATAACAGGCTTCTAAAGGGCACCATAACTCTTGCAAAGGCTAATAACACTACTAAATCCATCATCATACAGAAAAGGGGAATATCCCTTATGCTGCCTACTCTCCCCATAAATGGCCACACGTTCAGAGACAAGTTAGTCTCTAGCTTTGTTAATTTACTGGCAGTTGTTGTTCCCTTAAAGGGCCCATAAACACACTTGAGAGACAATGTTTAAACAGGACAGCCTATATAATGGGTTACTGTGCCAACTTTTTGTTGTCAGCACAAACCACTAAGCTTCTCAGAGACAAGACGTAACCACTGGAGAAAGCAAGTGCGTTACTTCATACTTTAAAAATGCTGTGTCTGCAACAAGGAAGAAATTCCCACAGGACAACTTTAGTGGACTCTGAATATTTGAAAAGTCTTACAGAGCAGGGGCAAACCCATAAAATAGCAACAATTTTTAATCATACCGATTACACCACCCTTTAGAAAAAGTGGCAGGAGGACATTTCTGAATGAAACACTTGCATGTAAAACGTATCATGTACGCTCCATAAACATTACATCCTAAAAAAAGCTGCAGTATGTTTAATTGGGCTGTATGGGAATAGCATGCTGCATTTACTACGACCACAGGGTTCATCCTCTCTGACTTCCCAGGGTTGTCAATGAAACACTTTGAACATTTCTAATTCAGGTGAGCCATGGGTTTAGGGGGGTTGGAGTTTGTAGCAGGAATAATACACCTCACTGCCTCAGCATATCCCCCTTCTACTAGCAGCTCTGTCACCCACCTTTAGGGTACTCATTTCTGCTCATCCGTAGCTACTGTCAGAACATGGCAATTGCTAGCAAGCCTTTGGGGCCTTTAAGAAAGGCATGTTGGCATTTGTTAGCAAACATTTTAAGGGTTCAGGACACACTGCCTGTAGGATAAACTTCACAGGTAGACTGAAAGACAGCGGCCTCTTCTAGACTTAACCTCAACTCATTCAACAGGCATCAAAGGTGAGCCCCTCCATTTTTTCGGAGCCCTGTATCCTCCAAAAGATGTCAGCCTGAGAGGGAAGTTTAATAGAATTTCCAGACAGGGAGCTGGGAAGGTCAGCTGAGGACCAAGCACAGGGAAGAAGAAATTAGCAGTTGGCATAGGGTTAAGTATGTGCATGTGATAGGAATCTCTTGGAGGAATGAAACTGAAAAATAAAAGGAAACTATCTGTTGCTTCCAGTTAAGCCTTAGGTACAATCTCCCTGCTGCATGCTGCATATAAGAAACCAAAGGCTAATCCCATACTTAATGATAAGCATTTTACAAGATAAACAGGCAAGTAAATGTGTATCTTCAGCTTACTCCTTATAGACAACAATAGCTCCCATTAATGCAAAAGAATTCATCATGGTGTTAAAACTTAAGTGTCTCCAGGGTCTTCCAGTAAGCCTGATTCCCCTCTTGAACTAAATCATCACTAGCTATTATATAGTGAGAGACTGGAAGCCAGCAGAATTAAGCTGACACAAAGCAAGGTGAAGGTGGAAACCAGCTGTAAGTATGGAACCAAACCCATGTCCGATCATGGACAAAGTGTGGGGGCAAGCTCAGGGGAAGTGTCATGAGACACAAAATATTTGAAATAGTAATTTTAGCTGCAGGAAACATGCTCAAGGTCTGAACACAGGTCAGTCATTTCAGAAAATTGCTAACATTGTTCAGCTCTGAAATGGATGCCTTTCTCATCAGCCCTGGGGTATGCTGGCTCCAAACAACAGTTTGGCCATAGTCTTCTCAAAATTGCTGCCAGATAGTTTTTACATATTTCTTTTTTCTTACTAGTTTTTTTTTTTTTTGTTTTATTTTGTGTTGGTTTTTTTCTTTTTTCTTTTTTTTTTTTTACTGTTTTCTTTATGTACAAATGCCTAATCAGTGGTTCAAGTTTGCAAACTGGATAATAAATAACAGATGCACTTTTGTTTCTTTGTTACTAACCACAGCACATTCATCCTAATATTAAGGAAAAAATGTATATGTGTGCCCTGAATAAAGATACTGATTCACCCTTTAGTAGGCGAACAGAGATGAATTGGTAGGCATGGTTAACCTAACATGTCACGCTGAGAAAAAAAAAAAAGAAAAGGTACTGACAAGAAATTCCAGACAAGGTCAGACTTTCAACAGTAGACAAATAAGTTATGTAAATATGTTATCTGAGTACTTGCTCCATATGCCAAAAACGTTTAATATTCACAGATAATGAAACATGTTTGAATCAGAGCAGTTTTGTTGATTCTGGCAATAAATTTAAAAGCCACTGAAACAACAGAAAAGAAACTTTTAAATTAACCCGTTTTACACAACTCTTGAAAGACTTTGACTAAAAATAGCAATGCCACTAAGGAAAACTAGTACTCTACACATCCAATAGGTAAACTTAAACAGCATGAGGAGAGGCAAGATTTAAACAGCAAAGTAGAGATGCTAAAGCATTAAATCAGCATAGAGTACTCCACTGTAGCTCTGGCTTTTGCTCTTCCAGCGAAAAGAATACCAGATGTATGTTTGGCATAAATCTGTGCTAACCTGATTGTAACGCCTGTAGATGTTTTTCTGGTGCACTTAACCCTACAGCTCAATTAAATAACCTGTTAAGTGTGTTTGATTAGCATAATCCTGCAGCATTTGCCTGGTCTTGGCCCTGCAACCACTTTGCACATACTTAGCAGCAATCCCCAGAAGTACCACTCTCAAGAACTAGTGCTGCCTACCCAGTTTAGCAAAAAAACCTAAGATGTCTGATTTAAAGTTCCTGCCTTACAAGACAGCGGCTTCTTTTTTAGGCAGAGGGCACTGCCATATGTACACAGTGAGAAGAAAGACTGACCACTCATCTGATTTAACTGCAAGGTCCACAGAAGGTTCAGACCTCCGAATGAATGAACACCATCTTACATGGAAACCAGTTTACCTGTAACAGTCACGTGCTCCTTATACATAAGCCTTTAACAGCTGAAATCCAAGAGATTGACAGCTACATTGCCACTATGATGAGTTGTTGAAATACCTAACCAATGTATGAGGGAGCAAATAGATCTTAAGGTATGCCTCTATTTAAAAAGCCCCTGAGAGCACTTGGGGTTCCATGCTCCTTCAGCTAGGTTCCACCTGTCTCCAGCACATCCCTTTCTACAGCCTTTCCTATGGTGCATAAACCACAAATAAGCCCATAGTTTTTCTTTACTTAATTGTTTGACCTTCCTCATGGGTTGCATTGAAGTTAGGATGAAAAGTTCTGAAGATTGCAGATAAATACATTTCCTGTAGGGCTCAAACAGTTCAGGTGGGATATTTTGCTAAAGCAGATACTTGCCTGTATCAAAAAGGTACCTAAACTCAGCTTGAAGATCTAAGCTCTCTTTAGAGGCAGTGGAGAGAAGGTAGGACCTTCAAGAGGACAATTTTGCTGATCTATTGTAGACACTTGAAGATTAAATGAGTCATCTTCATTAAAACAACCCTCTTGGGGGGTGGTGTGGTAGTGTTGTATTTTAAGTTAGGTAGATGTCCTTTGTTTCCAGGACATCCTCAAAGTTCTGATTTACTGAGACTTTTGATACTACCTGGTACCCTGCAAAAGACTGGAATGCTGTACTTTCAAAGTATGGAAAGAAATATGACAAAAGATGCTGATTTCCACTGTGATACACGAACAGCGCGTAAAATCCTTCTCCCATCAAATGGGAACTAGAGTTTCTACACACAAATACCCTTCCTTTCTTGGTTTCCAAATTTACATTTAAACCACAAATCTTGTATTTTATTACAGAAGAGAAAGGCTAGTTTATGAATCGGAATAACCTTACATCATCATGTAAGCTAAAAGAATTAATCGATCAGCTCTTTCTTGAATTTCCTCCTTCATTGTTTTTTGGCAGGAACACCTTCACCAATGGGAAAATGGTGAAAGGATGCAATTCTTACATTCCTTCAAAATTTTATATATATATATATAAAATAATAATAATAGTTTGTAGGCTCTCTTCTTTCCTCATTCAGTAGTTCCTTCACCAGGAGAGGCTTCCTTCTCTGGCTGGGAAGCTACAAAAAGTCTACCATATATTTTTTTCCATACCTCAGTAAAACTCCTGATTACCGTGGTATCTACCTGCTTCCCTCATTAATTTGATAAGAGCTACTGTATATACTCAACTCACTTCATAAGACTTCTTTCTTTATCTGAAACTAACTTTTATAAAAAGGCAGATCAGCCACCTTTTTCAAATTTGAAATTGCACACAGCCAAGAAAATAGGACCTATAGGCAGTTCACAAAGTAGCAACACTTTTAGTTGATCCAAACCATTTATCAGACTGGCACATCATATCGACAGGTCATGAGAGAAGGTCATAGGGAGCGAGAGTGCTGGAAAATTTCAATAACTAAGTAATCTGACAGAGTTCACTTCTTGAGTTTAGAAGCTAATTGTGACCAGTGAACACAGCAAATGTTGCCATGGTCTGATTTAATACTTAGATCACAGTGCATTTTTTCCATGTTTTGATGGCCTTGATTTTCTTAGTACTAGCCTTTCTTGAAATATAATTTTTTTTTCTACATTCAAAATATATTTTCCACAAACATACTCTAGGATTTAAAAAAAAAATAAATCACAGCTTATGCAAATACTACAGCACTCTCCTTGCTAGAAGATTTGGTGAAAACAAATAAAAAATGTATTCAAACCCAGTTTTCAGCTAAAAATCCAAACTAGGAAGTCACAGAAAACTTTCTGCCATGTTAAGCCATTTTGCTGTATCCTCAAGGGACTATCCAGCAACGCATGAAAAGATTATTTTGAAATGCTCTAACTGCAGTGAACTCTGAACAAGGCACAGCTTTTGTATAGTGATTCAGATGGCTCCTGTAAAGCAAAAATGCCATGATTTTTTTTTTCTCCACTTTATATTTATTTTAAGGTCCCAGCTCAGGAAAGAACTTAATTTTATGGTCAGGCACCCTTTCCTGTATAACAATGAAAACTAAACGAGAGCTAAGTTCCTCTTCACTGAAAGAGCTTCAGTTTATCATGCTGACATTAGGAAGATGTTTATGAGAGCTCTTTCTGAGCTGCTCCGGGGTCCTGCTTCCCATGTCATGCCATGCTGGACCAAGGGGTATGCTTCTGCCTCCCCTCACAGCCATCCCAGAAGCAGGCAGATGCACCAGTTCAAGTGACAGGACTCCCAGGCAAAACCAGATTTAGTTGCTATCGCAGAGGTGCTCTAAACAGGAGGTGGGGGAGACACCTCCAACTGCCTAAGCAAAATGTTTTGGAATAGCCATTTAAAGAAGTAATCAAAGTGAAAGAGGCAGGAAGGTCAGCAAGTTTCTGTATAATACATTCCCTGGAATTAATAATTTCCTCCTGCAATCTAGCTATGCCTTTAAATATGGTGCCAAAATATGTGTATGTCAGCATGTGTATAACAAACACTGAAATGAAGAGACTACAGGGGGGATGACTAATACAAAGGGCTAAAATAAATCTTGCTGTAAATCCAAAATGTTCCTATACAATCCTCGTATCAACAGTGGCAACCAGCAGCAGCTTACATTGCTGCTGGAAAAAAAAATGCTACATGAAGTACTAGCAGCAAATATTTATACCTTCACATGCTGGGACTGCGTATATATGTTTTTACAGCCAAGACCTGAAACTTCAAAAGACAGAAACTAAACAATTTTAAACTGGCTGCCAACAAACAAGGGGGTTTCTACATAATGATATACAGGTTTGCTTCTGTACATGGAGTGTGCAACAGTGAGCCTGAAAATCTGAACATATGCTTCAAGGAGCACTCGTGCACTACCAGCACTTTAAAGAGCTTTGACAGCCCTCCTTTGCTTATGGTTTTAAACATCGGCAGTGCAGTAGCTGAAGCATCTTATTCTTATGCTGCAAGATAATAACCTACAGATAATAAGCAGAAATTCCACTTGAGGTTTTCAAATTGCAAAGATTTCTTTTTCGTTATACAAGTGAAGAAAAACCTCAAGCAGCCTGAGACCTTTCACAGAACAAGACAGCAAGCTTTAACTCTTCCCCTTAATGTCTTCCTGCTCCTTGCACACATTACTGTGCAAATGCCAGAAAGAAAAATGACATGAGCGCTACACAAAACTGGCCTTAAAAATGTAACCTGTCATCAGCCAGGAAAGACTTGTGGCTCTGGGACTGACTCCATTTTACTTTTTCTGCTTCAACATTCACAGGGAAAGAATAATGTTCATTTCAACAGCTTTCCTTATTGAACATGACAAACTTCTCTACAGTCCCATGCTCAGGCAGCCATTAAGTTAAAAGGCAACTTCGAAAAGGAATTATTTTCTACTCCTCCATGCTGTTAATTCATTTCCAGTTCAGCTGTTCTTTATTATTATTTTTTAAATCTAACTGATACCCAGCTTTCATAAAGGCACAATCCAGGTCTCACCTTCTCAGACAGAAGTATGGAGTGAAAATGCCAAGTAGAACAACTGGAGGACTTCTGTTTGTCCTTCCAACAAAAGCACTTGTTATTTTGCTCCCTAACCAAAAAGTGATGGGAACGCTGGACCAGAAAATAGGGGCTTGAGCTAAGTGGCACGCTCATCCTTAACGGCAGCAGGCTTCACAAGACTCAGGTTTAACCCATTTTTCAGTCTGTGGAGACAATTCTTAAAGGCTAAGCTTAGACACCTAGGGAAACTCAGGGAGACTAGAAGGCTTTTGTATTGTCAGTGGAGACTGGCAAGTGCTTCTCCAGAGTTGTTTCGATGCCTCTCTCTCTCTCTCCCCATTAATTACTAGAGTAAGAAAACATAGTAATTTTAAAATATTCTATTAGTAGTAATTACTAAAACACTAATTACTACACTTAAGATATCAAAAGCTACATGCACGGAGGGAGTTTCTCATCAGAAAATTGAGGACACTGTTTCTTTCCTTCTCCCTCCTTTCTCTGAATTCCCTTTTATTTCATTGCCTAGACTGGAAACTCTTTGAAGAGACTGTCTTGCAACACATGCATCTCACTTTACAACAAGATTATCATCTCAGCAATAACAACACAATTCTTTATATCCTCAGTATTGATTCACCTAAACAGGCTCTTGAAAAAAATAATAAATCAGCACTTGCTGGCCTGCATGATGCATGCAATAGAAGCAGCAATAGCTCCTTCCAAAACCCCACAAGTGCACATGGTACTTGCTCTGGGTTAACACCGTGTGTCTTTGATGCTGGGGACAACTGTCTGAGTGGAGTCTAAACAACCTGGCATCCCTGCAGAGTTTGGGCCCTCCAGAGGAGGGGTGACAATCATCTGCTTGCACTGCAGTTGGCTTCCAGTTCAAACAGACAAACCCTATTTCCAACTGTTCGTCCCTCGTTCATCACAATCGTGTTTACCTTTGCTGGAAACTAAATAAATAGGCAGGCAACAATCTGATCCAGTTCCATAAATCCAGCATCAGAGTAATCCCAGACATATTGCTAATTTATCAACAGCTTCAGGAAATACCCTGGCTAATTTGGTAGGAACTCCCATTGTGACAATCTTTTTGGATGCCCTGGAAAGCAGCTCCTTGGCTGGCAAGTCAAGTAGCACTTCCCTTGCCCTCCAAATTAGCTGGATACCCAAAGGAAATTACTAATCTTTCAGCTCAAAACCAAAACACACACAAGCATAATGAGCACTGTTTCCCTTTGTGGAAGAACAGATAATCAATGGCTTGAAGTGTGGAGAATATACATCTCTCTCTTAACACTAACTCCACTGCACTCTGTTTGGGTGAAGCTCTTCTGTGCCATCACCTATACTGTTCCCATCATAACACTTTTACCAACAGGCTGAGCTCTTTCATTTACTATGTTTTTAACCTGGCTTGAAACCTCTGCAAGAAAGCAATACAAAAATACATAAAAACAAACGAGTGCTAATTTGTTCTTATCTGCTTCCAAAATACCATTTACTACTGCAGAATTTCAGTATCTACTATGTAAAATCAAATGTCACTAGTGAAATTCCCTAGTTAAAATGACTTGTAAAACTTCTAGCATTTCCTTTTAGTTTGAAATTTCTGATGGGGAGGAAGTTAACTTGATTATTTTTTTTTCTAGTTTTCTATTTCTGGCTTTCACTGGTGACTTGTTTCCTTTATATATAAGGTGTTTGTTGGGGGAAGTGCTGCAGAAACTCCCAAGACCCTTTGAAGAGTGTCTGAACATCTCTAAGGCAGAACTCCAAATGCCAAAAACATCTCTGACTTGAAATTCCCGGGAAGAAAATCTTAAAGCATTTTCTGCAATAAAGCCAAAAGCTTAGAGCAACAAGAACAGAGGAAGCATGAGGACTGTCATTTCCTCTAAGAGCAGCAAGATAATAATTCCTATTAACACCTCCCAGCGATAAAGGCCATTCCAGTGGGCCATATGTGACTCTCTTCCTTTTATTATTTTTTGTGCCTGAAAGACTAGATCAGTCAACACAATATGAAGGAATTAGTTCCTGGCACTATCTTGTGTGATGTATGTGTATTTAAGACACAAACTCTACTGGTTTCACTATGCATTTTCACCCGTAAATTTCACAGCTGTACTGTATATCAGAGAAGTGGCAAAATAATTATTAACTTTAAAAAAACCCCAACCCATGATGTAATCAAATACCAATTGCTGTATCAACAGTTTCAGTCACAGATAAATGACAATTCCTAATCCCCTGTATTAATGTCAGTTATTCTGAAAGGTCCAGCAACACTGACACCTAGAATGGTTAGATTATCAGTGTAAAGGTACAATTACAGAAACACCTGCACTGTCTGAAAGGATACTACCAGCTTTACTGCAGTTTAGATTCTGGGAAGTTAAAACTAAGCAAAAGCTTGAAATATTTAATGACTATTCTTACAAAAATGCTCTTGAAAAACAGCTGTTATAACTTGTTTTCCAAAGTTCATTCCGATCTGCTGCTTGCTTTTTTTTTTTGTTTGTTTTGTTTTGTTTTGTTTGTTTCTTTAAGTATATTTGGTATGTGAAAAGATGAAGAGCTCCATGATTTTAGTTCCCTTTTCAGTCAATAAAAACTCAGTGGGAGAGAAGCAGGAGGAAAGAGAGTAGGATGCTTTTCCTGTTACAACAGCAAGACTAGGGAGACATGGGTTCAGTGCCTGGCTCTGACAGAAATTTCCTGTGTGACCTCAGGCAAACCATTTGGTGTTTCAATTATTTATCTGTAAAGCAGGGATAACCACTATCCCAAACAGGATTTGCTTGGATAACATTTATTAACATGTCAAAGGTGCTCAAAAAGTCATGTATTAGACTCCTTCTGACCACATACCCAAAACCAGTGCTTGAAATGACCCAGGGTATGCCAGTGTATCATGTAGACATCTCATAAAACCATACTTGTCTACTAGCACTCCTCTGCCTGCCATGCGAATAGGTCTCACAACAGCAGTTTGAAATTTCTACAAAGACAAACTGCAAAGTAGAAGCCAGACATGAAATAACGTGGGGGCAAATGCAACCTGTTCCTAGCAAAAAAGGATACAAACCCTGCAAATATTTATTATCACAGTGCCCAAGACCACACCACCCAGCTGGGCCTCCTTTAAGCAAGCCATCTGAGGTACAACAGCAATCAAAACCAAGTTAAGCGCAAGATTTAAGGTTTTTGCCTTGTTTTTCTAACAGCTATTCAAAACCATACAGTCCATCCCATCCTTGCCAGCGTAACTTAGTCTTTATAGAAATGATGACAAACTATGTCTGGAAATTAGCCCTTGCCTACTCAGGTGGGTAGCATATACCCCAGATAATTCAAGCATGTAGAACAGGTGTCTTGTCTAAGACAATTTGTCCAGAGTTCTGGAAGAGCCAACACAGAGAAACAAGCAATGCCTAGAAGGAGTTTATCACAGCTGAAGTTAGATGGGCTGAGTTTTCTATTCCTCTCTCAGCTACACAGGAACATATAGGATAACTGACTAGACGAGACACTGATATTTGGGCAGACAAAATCCGTTAAGGAGACTCCCACCTTTCTGCTGCTGCCCAAACACAAACACGCACCCTGTCCCACAGCACACAGAGACCAGGGAAGGGACAAGGAAACCAGTCACGATCCCTTGACAGACACTGTGTCAAAGGGAAGGTGATATTTCATACATAAGGCTGGACTAAAAAAAACATGAAAATGCAATGCCATGGAAAATGAGAAATAGGCTGGAGAATTAATTCAGTTTAGCTGGAGAACTGACTCAGTCTATACAATACTGGTGTCTCATACAGTATCCCAAAAATCTGTTTGTCAGTGATTCTGTCTTTAGTGCCCATCTGTAAGCCATTTTTGTGTATATATATATATATATATATATCTATATATATATCTTCATCTCATACCTTTCAACAGCACAAATCTTGGAAACCTGCTTAGAAAAGTCTTATTGGATCTATATTTACACAGATTCAGTGACACAGTCACCTGCACATGGAGGATGGTAATATTATTAATCCAAAAGGCTAGAAAAGTAGCTAACAATAACGAAAGTATAATACTTCTTCTCAAGAAGTCCAAAGAGCTGGTTCCATCTCACAAAGATTACTCTGAATTTCAGCAATAAATTCATCTCAGTAGTGAGGTTTCCCTCTCTTGGCCACCTCAGTATAAATGATGATATTTTATTGTTTTAACAAAAGCTTTGAAATAAATAAATATTAGAAATGAAATCTAGAATGTGTCTCCTTCACCACAATTTATTTTGATTTTCTTTGTAGTTGACAAAATCATCTTTTGAAAAACACTGTCGAAAGCATAACTTTCTCTGTTACTTACATTTGTTAAAAGAACACTCAAAAAGAGCAAATTATAACATGGACCACAGAAAAAATAGATTTTGATAATGTATTCAGACACAGCTAATGTTTTTGCAGATAGCATCTGTCCTGGTTTCAGCTGGGAAAGAGTTAATTTTCTTCCTAGTAGCTGGTACAGTGCTGTGTTTTGGATTTAGTATGAAAATAACGTTGATAACACACTGATGGTTTAGGTTATTGCTAAGTACTGTTCATACTAAGTCAAGAACTCTCCAGCTTTCCATGCCCTGCCAGCAAGGAGGCTGGGGAACACAAGAAGCCAGGAGGGGGGAGAGCCAGGAAAGCTGACCAAAACTGGCCAAAGGGATATTTTGTACTATATGACATCATGGTCAGTATATAAACTTGGGGGTGGAAATCTCTGCTCAGGGACTGGCTGGGCATCAGTCAGTGAGTGGCAAGCAATTTTTTTTTAAACAAAATTGTTTAATAACAAAAGTATTGTGCATTAGTTCATTTTTTTGGTGGTTTTTTGGGAGTTTCCTCCTTGAGTTTTATTTCTCTTGTTTTGTTTTTTTTTCTTATTTCCCTTTTCATTACAATTATTGTTATTATATTTTACTTTATTTCAATTATTAAACTGTTCCTATCTCAACCCATGGGAGATTTTATATTTTTTTCTGATTCTCCTGCCCATGACACTGTGGGGGGTGTGAGGAAGCAGCTGCATGGTACTTAGTTGCTTGCTGGTATTAAACCACAATAACCACAGGAAAAGACAGGGAACATGAGTCAGCTTGGTAACACATCCTGCTGATACTACATACACCGTTTAATCAGGGAGGGCTGATTAAGACTCAATCCTCTTTGGAGGTGTGACTCAGGGAAGTGTTCTCCACATTTCCTTCAGGATTAGCCTGACCTAGTTTTATGCTGCATTGTAAGAAACCAGGAACACACAAGCAGCTGGTTGTCCTAGGTGAGAGAAAGCAGTCAACAGCTGGAGGGGCTCAGCTACTTATGGTTATCTGGCCACAGATACAAAGAACCTTTTATTGTCTAAAAAAGCAACTGATTCATCTAGTTCTGCTGGACCTTTTTTATTTCAGTCACTGATAGTTCTCATTGCCTCTCTAGGCTCAGAACAATCACAAAGTACTCACCATCATCTGCTGAACGTGAAATATTTCAGCTCCAGTGGCAGAGAGGCGGTTTGGAAAGGAGATGTCAAGAAAAGCTCCAGGGAGAGTGCTTGGTCCAGCATTGTAAACCTATAAGACAATAAAGTATATAAATGTATAATAAATAAATAAAAATAAAATGACACCTATGTTTACTCATAAATGGGAAACTACCGTAGAACCAGAGCTGGAAGTACAGGTAGACTTGAAAAAATATAAAATACTGTGCAAGTCTTTCTATGCGTTCAGACTGAGACTTCTTTCGTAAGTATCAGGATGAAGTCAAAGGTTTAGCTTATCTAACAGTCTTTAGGCACAACTCATATATCAAGTGAGAAGCAGTTTTGCAAGATAAATACCAGTCAGCAATACAAGCAGCATGAAATTTCTACCTTATACACAGAGACACTACTAGTACGCAGAGTATTTTGATAATACCATCCAGAAGACTGTTAGAAATATCGCTCTCAGTTAACATTCTGATTTCCATCTGGTAACCACTGCATTATATTCTTTATATGTTTTCCTTATGAAGCAGAAGCCAAAGTAATGATGATTGTGACTGTCGGACTGTAGGTTTGCTGAGTGAGTTGCTTGGAAATGCATGTGAACATCTTCCATTCAAGTTCTGGCGTTTCCAATTAAACAAAACCCTTAGTGGAAAACACTGGCTTTCTATCAACCCCCCCACAAATTTTCAACAAAAACTCAAAGACTTTCCAGTCCATCACTGAAACATATCCAGTGAAAATTCCAAAATTTGTGGGTTTTTGTTGAAAAGAAACAATCCATGGAAAAAATTCAATGAAAATACATTTTCATGTCTATCTAAATTTTTTTATTAGGAAAGTTCCTGGTTGTTTCTAACAACACAAATGTAAATGCATACAGTAAAACCACCAAGCCCCTTAGAGTATTTATCCACACTAAGACACTACTGTTAAAAGATGTAGCAATTAGTTGTTAATTGTGTAAAGTACAAATATTAAAACCAACAGGTTTTCATTCTTCAAACACTGCTTATATTTGAAGAAATGCCTGAATGATAAAGAGAATCAGTTCATAATGCCAAATCCTTACAAAAACCCTGAGGCTCCAGGCAGGGGGAGAAATCCCGCTACAATGGAGCATGATAAATGCTGCATGAAATAAAAACATAACGTTTCATGTTAGACATTTTAAAAAAACTTGATTATCTGAGGTCAGATAAAAGAGTTAATGCAGAAAAGACATGTTCATTGCACATCTTGATACCCAAAAAAAGAAGCATAGATATATTTCCTTATTCACACTGGACATGGTATAGATGTTCACTTATAAAAACCACTACAAAGCCCCTTATTTTTGTCAGTCATCTCTTTTTCTTGGTTAAGAAACTATTACTTTTCTCCATCTGGAGAAGTTTAATAAATGGCAGGCAAATCATTAAAAACAATTAAGCAAACAGTGATACAAACCATGCTCTGCCCATTATGAAACTCTACCCTTCCCCTCTGACACACACAGTTATGAGGTTTACCACGTTACTGGAGAGCAGGTCTGTGACTTGTTAGAGTATAATTTTCTACTTCTATATGAAAAAAATATTAATATTGTGTCTTTAAGTGTGTGCATAAGACACAAGAGGATGGTGCAGGACAAATGGTGGCTCTGCCGACATACAGATTCTCTCTCCCTTACCTCCTTACCTCTCATCATTTTTTTTTTTAGTTGAAAAATATTCATCTAGTTAAAGCATCAGTACATCTGTTCTTTATCTGTTTTTAACCAATAACTGGCTATGGGAGGGGAGGGAGGAGGTAAGACCTATAAACCCTCAAGAATGAAATCAGAATCACAAGAATTAATAGCCTGGTTTACAAAAGCTTTAATGTCCTGAAATCCTGCTTTCACTCCTTTTCAGTAAATAGCTAAGGGCACTGCATGACAGTGGGGGCTTAATTGCTCTGGACCACAGTCTGTCCACGGGGGCAGACATGTGTTACTCATTACGAGCTAAGTGGCATTCATGCCTAGGAGAACAGAAAGGGGAAAAAAGGTGAAAGACTATTTTTTTTTACAATAAATGAGTCCCCCACCTCTGCATGATTTATCATTCCCTAGTTCCATCTAGCGGTCAAAAAGGATTTGAAGTGCTTGTAATAGTTACAGCAGCAAAATGAGTTCATTTTGGCTGTATCACAAGAGTTTGTTATAATAAATCATTCATGTATTTTGCCACATCAGGAACCCACCTAACTGCCATGTGAAGTGTAATCTATAGCTAATACTTGAATAATGCTGAGATGCTATGAGCAATTTATTGAAACCCTCTCACACCTGTCTTACTAGAGTCATAGTCTCCTCCCTGTACTGTACTGTATCAGTAATAGTATATTTTCATGCCGGGTGCATTTAGCGGGTCTGAATCGCTTGCACAGGTATACGTTTGTTCTCATGGATAAAGGCTGCCCACTCCTCCGCTCAATGACCATTCCACTAAAAAGGATTACTCCTCCTTTTTGAACCTGCAACTGCATCCAAGATGTGGCACTTCAGTAACTAGAGCTCTTTACTCAGCACGTAATGAAAGGTAAAGGAGAAACAAACGGTAGCAGCTTCATTCCTATGGAAGTGAGAGGCCCTATTTGCAATTCTAATTATAATACATTCAGATAAGGAAATGCACCATTCCTGCACGCTGTAAATATGCCATCCAATCAAGAATGCATTGCCCAGCATACTGTGATTCAGAAAAAAAAGATATACAAAACCAGAATGCTCTATCAAGCAGGAAAGCAGTCAAAATAAGGATCCGTTTTACCTGCAGTGTGAAGTTGAGAGACTGGAAAAGGCATTCATGGTTTTCCAACTGAACAAAGTTGGATGCTTCCACAGAATCACCATAGAAAAATGAAGTAGGGAAGACTTCTCTGAAAGATCAAGACATAGGTTTAGTAAGCAGTGTTTGTCAACAAAATTAACTGTATTTGTGGCAAGCTGAACTGAACCCCTTGCTTTCTGGTCATGTCAAATTCTTTGCGAGTATTTTACATTGATCTATCATTTGTGGTTTGATTTCCTTTTGACCACACTGGACTACATAAGCAACATCTCAACTGACCTGGGTTAAAATCCCATCACTGAAGCAGAATTCTTTTGACTATTTATCTCTTTTTCTCTTTTCCTGTCACAAAACCTCTTCTCCAGGATCCCCTGCCATGGATGATTTGTGCAAGCCCTATAGCTTCTCTTAACACACGAAATCATTGCACTACCAAGTTAATCTGAAGAAACAGTTACTAACAGGAATACTTCCAGTTACATAGTCAATAAAGCAACATTTCAATCTTATCTACCATTTACATCGCATTGCATGAATAAACACTTCATTAATTATCTGAGCTTCACCACCTTTATGCTTAACAGATCATTTAAGGGAAGAGTAGAGGGGGATATAACTTACTTTCAACTACAGTGGCACAGGCCAAGTCTCCTCAGCTACCCTTATCATCTTTTCACAAAAGAAAACGCAGTAGGGTTTTATTGGAAAAGACTTGGAAGCACCACACAGTACTTGGAAATCCTGCAGGAGAGGACTAGGAATGGTTTAAGCTGCCTTTGCGCCTTCTTCTAATCTCAGGCTGCTCCACTGGCTGGAAAGGGTCCTGGTGTAATTTCAGAGAGCCCTTGGTGAGGGATTGCCTAAACCTCTGCTTCCTTCCAAAGCTGTCCTTTTGGGGCAGAGTTTTTTGAGGCAGGATATTGAGCCTGTTTAGGTACATTGCCTTTTTCCCGGCCTGCCTCCTATCCCAGGGATTGCTAGGGGAAACAGGGAGAGGCAGATTTTTTTCTCTCATTTACGGCGTTGTGCCAGAAGTCTCCTCCCAAACATGGTACAAGCCCTTCCGGGCTATTTATGACCAGGGATGAAGTTTGCTCTCATAGACTCAAATGCAGGATAGCTAATAAAAATAAGCTTTAAAAAAACACTGTCCAAAACCCAGTATTATTAATATTGCCATGCCTGGGAATGTTGTGCCCTCCAACAAGCCCAACTTTTCCCTGGTAGCTGGACATTTCTGTGAACTTGAATTAACTAAACTTTGTCTATGAGAAAGAAATAATCCACGTAGCCAGTTGGGTGGGGCTTATAAATTCAGATACCTTGTATTTTAAAAAGGTACATTCCAAAGAGAAAGAAGAGAGACCAATTTTTATCATTTCTTTGGCACGCAGTATTCTGTAGGTGACAAACAGAAATCTAAATATAGAGATACAAATGCTTTCATCTGTGAAGCTATACAAAAATCCATCTGTATCAAAGCGTCAAGAAGCAAGGGATATAGAGTTAAATTTCTACGCAATCTGCAACGATGAAAGCATTCAATATTTCCAGAACATGCTCCTGAGACTGCACTCTCAATATAGAGGAGATTTTTCTCCTTGCTAGTCATCTAGTGAGGTCTGACAGCACTCTTCACTCCTCTGAGCAGGCTCAAGTGTATCTTCCACCCACTCCGACTATTGTGGCAGTAATTAAGGGGTTTTATTTCTATGCAACAAGAGAGGAAAGCAGCTTTATGTGATAAAACCCAGACTAGACCATGAATCTGAGTTTACCCAGCTTTACACACAAATCACATGTCAGTGCAGGTAACTTTGCTCCTACACATGTAGCATGCTGGTCAAGGGAATCTTTGACTTCTGCTGATGCCAACCTGCACTGGTCATTTAGACAGTATGTATTCCCTGATGGTTGCCATAAACGGCAGCTAAAACAGACACTGACCTCTTGGGGACACTGCTGATGAGTTTTTGCTTCCCCAGTTCAGGAATGAATGTCAACTTCCTTACTCTACATGGATGCTAATTCACCTCGAGCGCCGGGTCCCCCAGTTTAAATTCGAGCACTGCCTATGCTAAAGGACAGTCTGTCTGTTGGGACTGTCCACAAATCTTTAATTCTAGAATTAGGATTGTAATACAGAAGTGGAAGGGAAGACCCCTGAGTACAAAGGCAGGAACTTGTACACATGCAGCCCCAGGGAGAGGACATCAGCTATGTGTTATACAAGTATTTCAGTAAAAGGGTGAGTGATGTTCCTCAGTTGGTATTCAGAGGCCTCACAGGCTGGGGAGCAGAGGGAGTGGGAAAATTAACAGAAGCAGAAGTGAATTCTGATTGTGAAATTAAACAGAAAGGCAAACAGTTAGACTCCACCAGGCTCCTTAGAATCCCAGAACATTTGACCCTAACTTTGGCCTGGTAATTCTCAACCATATCCTTAAAGACATGCCCTAAGGAACAAGATGTGATTTACTTGTTCTCTTTTTATTTTATTTTAAGGTCCATCATATCTACAGATGTGATGGTAACTAATTAGTGTGAGCTAGGAAGGAATGAGAAAGAGGCAGTGTGTTGGAATGAAAGGCACAACAAATAAAACTCCCAGATTACAAATGAGGTTGTATTTCCAGAGTCTGGGAAGCAGGGAAAAAACAACAGTCTGGCTACATGTAAACAGAGAGAAGAATTCAGTTTTTCGCTGGAAAAGACTCAGCTGTTATTGTTAGGATTATTATTATTTTTGTTGTTTTCATTTGGTGACTAGTACTTACCCACTGATAGATGAGTCCACTTCATGCATCAAGGGCACCGACAGGGTTAGAGTATTATCATGCAAAAATTCAGTCCGTTCTAGGTTTCCACTGTGCCAGAAAGGAAAAAGAAACACGCCATAAATTGACAGCCTTTGCAATATATCACACAGTTTTACAGTTATCATCTCCTGCCTTGTACTTTGAGCCTCTCTATTCAGTGATGTCAGCTCTCCTTAAGAAGCCTCTTAAAAGATGAAGAGTTACATTTGTTCACCCACTTTGGAGAGGGCACACACAGAAAGCAGGAGTTTTGTGGCTGCAACAAGATCAGGCACACACCAAAACACCTATCTTGGAGCAAGGTGTGAATTCAAATAGCAGTGCACAACTAAAGCAACCATCATACATAGTGGAGAGAAACAAGGACATTTAGACTCCAATGCAAGGGTTCATTTTCTCCCAGCCTGACTATACATCACTTTGGGAGGGGTACACAAACCCCACAGAGGGTCTTGACTCAGTAAATGAAATTGTGCTTTTTATGTATCTGCGTTGTACCACAGCACCAATTCGGTGCCACTACAAGCAGCTTTTTTGGCAAAACCCTCGTACTGAACTGGCTGTAACCACTCAGCGGTTTCATTCCCCCTTTCTGTACTTAGTTTCCAGAAAAAAAGCACTTCTATTTTACATTTTCAAAGGCAGTTGCCACAACTGGTCGAAAACAGATGGAGGAAAGAGAAAACTGAGCAATCATCTCCCATTTGAGTCAGTTTATTTCAGTGTGAACACTTAATGTATGAAGTCTGGGAAAGGTTCCTGAAATGCACGTCCAACACGCAAACTTGTAATTATTCTAATTTTGATGGTGAGTCTACTTGGTGGGCGACAGTTCAGAAGAACAATCTTGAAAGATATGTTACATCTATTTCCGATTTCTTCAGCAGTGACTCTGGAATCTCTTTTGCCTTGCAGTTCATTGGATTTATTCACAAATCAAACTGGCAAAACAAAAGATACTATCCTATTTATTTGAGGACAGTATCGCTGATGCAACAGCAGGCAGTAACATCCCAAGTGATACCATGCAGATGCTGAGTTGCTCAGATTACAAAAATAGAGCCTGCCGGCTACATACATGCATAGATACAGCTCAGCTTTCTGCAACCGACACATTGGCCATGTCTGCTAATAAAACTATGGCCCAGATGGAAAAGACCCACAAACTTTCAGTCCCAGGAAAAAAACACTTAGTAAAAGCTTTTCCTCTGAGCATGCTCAAAGAAGAGTCCAAAATAGAGACACTTCTCATCCAACACAAATACTGAGATACCATGATGGCAAGCAGAATAAGAAAGTAGAATTCCATACAGAGTTCATAGGTATGTGCTTATCTGTTTCAAATGGAGCAAAGGTACTGTGAGGAAAGGAGAATATATCTCTAGAAAAAAAGTTCACGCCAGGAAGCACAGAAGATGGGTTTGAATTTTGGTTTGGTTTTTTTTAAACAGAAAGAGTAAATGGAATGTAATGTTTAGTTCTTTCTCCAATTGATCTCTCCCACTACTGAACTATTCTCTCGTTACAGATGCTACTGCCAAATTTGTAGCTTCAAGGGATACGCTTAAGTGGCCACTTGAAGGGCAATACTTACTTTCCCATGACAGCATGACATAGCTTCTCTGTGTCCAGCCATTTCTGCCAGACTAGCTCCAGCTTTGTGTGGAAAGAAACAATGTCCCCACTCATTGCAGTCTGGCCACAGCACAGACACTTCCTCTCCATTTCCTTATCACTGACTTTACCCCAGGGCTCCCTGCAACTCTTGTGGTAGAAAGATTTTATTACACCACTTGGACAGCAAAGGAATTGAGCAACCTCCCCAAAGTCACAGCAAAAATGAGGGCAGTCAGCACTGGGACCTGCACTGTTGTCTTTGGAGGTTCAGCTGAATCCTTCAAAACTCAGCTATCCTCCCAGCCATCCTTCTGAAATGAGAAACTTTCTTTTAACCCCACTGAGCATTTGCACTATGTGTACAAAGTACTATTTATTTCTTTGCTCCATCTAAAGGCACTGACTAACCTTTCTCACTGGTAGGGCACAGAAATCTGAGGAGCGAGGTTACAGAGGAAAGCCCTGTACTATCCAAGGCGGGGAAATGAGCGGTACAATCTGGGAAACACTGGCTGGGCAAATTTAAAGCAGGGATGACCCATCTTTGCAACAGCTGGCATTCACTTAAATACTGATGCATCTCCCTGTCCCAGAAGTATCATGGGGTCGTCTGAACACATGTTGATCTTCTCTTTATGAAGAATAAAATTTCTCTAACATGCAAGACATGGTCTTGCCTTTCTGATGCGAGGTCTCACTTTCAGTGTTTCATACCAGCCCCACGTGCTGCAGGATCTTGTTCCTGCCTACAGCTGTTACTGCAGGGGAGGACTACACCCTGTGAGAGCAATCACTCAGCAACTGCTACATCTCGTCTCTCATCTCCAGCCGGTTGGTGAGGTGTCATCAAATCGAGGAGGAGAGTCCAGGCTGGAGATCCTGATTTTGACATCGGAGGGTATGAAGTTGGCCCACTTACACAGTAAGCACAAGCAGGAACAAGTCACACATCAGAGCAGCAGTTCAGAGCCCAGGTTGATGTAGCTGTGCCACCATCAGTTCTCATACACACCTTAACAGTGCCTGTGACTGAACTACACATGGAACCTGCTTCTTTGTGGCACATCACCTTAGGAGGCACAGACTAGGTGTCACACCTTCTATTCTGCCCAAGATAAAATCCCTGTGCACACATACTTGGCATCACCCTGTTTCAACGCCTGCTCCAAGTGCCCTTGGGAAGTACCCTATCCAGCTGTTTCACGCAGTCTGTCATAGCTTGCTAAAGACCCAGAGGGGGGAAAAAACAGACATGCAACTTTGGAAACTGTTGGTGAGATCCCTGACCATCTGATGAAAGCATTTGACTTTTCTGGTTTGCGTCCAAGCATACTTATTTCATTCAAATGCTGGAACAAATGGGTCTGCCTGGTGCCGCTCATCAGCCACAGCTGAATTGAGCTTGATACCAAAGGGATGGGCACAGAAACACAAGGGCCTTCCAACTGAAAGAACACAAAATACTCCTTCAGAATTGCAACTGCCTGCCAAAGAAAGCCGAAGTATAATCCCACCTAATTTTTCAGGAAGCTGTGCCACATGGTTCCTCTGTATTACCAAAAGACATGCATTTAGCCCCAGTAATTTAACCTTATTTACTACACATACACATTTACAACTAATATCACGCAACTGTCAAGCATATGCAATGCACAGTGCGTGTGACAAGGAATGTCCATGTCATCAAGGTGCATAAAGGCTCCCTTACCTTTGGGCAGTGACAAGGAAGGTAAGTGTTTCTTCCTGCCCAGACAAGTGGCTTGTGTCAAAGATCACGCTGAAGTCATACTGCGCAAAGAAAAAGTGGTATTAAAAGGCACTGTATGCTGTTTCAAAATGTATATATTCTGAAGCTCCATATATATTTTACTGGCCTAGCCGTATAAAAGTACTGTATTTTGAAATGTGTAAGAGAGACCTTCCTCTACTGTAGAGTAGCTTTTAAATCTTAGCAATTGTGTCTCTGTTCAAATACTAGAGAATTTGATTTTTCCTTCATTGTGAAAAGGCCTTTATTAGAATTGCCATTCAAAAATATTTCTTGAGATCATCTGCCAGGGGAAGGGGATCACTACCTGAAACTACCACAGCACTCATCTGTGTGTTACTTGCTGGTGAAGAGATTCTTTGGGGGAACAAAGATCACGCCATAGGCCTGCATGGAGACTTGGAGCAACCCACACAAGCTAAAGTAGTATTCAGACAACCCACCATAACGGATAAAATCAAGGGCTAATCTTGAAAAGAGAACCTACTTTGATGACCACCGTAGCTCTACATTAGCTTCTCCATGCAACAACTTTTCTGCCTAACTCCAAAACAGGTTTTGGCCAAGTGAAATAGCTTCCAAATTCATGCTAATTTCAATGACTTGCTGAAAAAAAACAACCCTGAGGATAACCCAACTATGTCATTCTGAAGCAAAACACTGAAATTCTTACATTATAGATATTTTGCTGCTGTGTTTATTTTTTTCCATCCCATTTAAAATCTTTTTAAATGTTTCAAGAGAGCATGTTGCACTCATTAAAACACGTAACACAAAAATTTTCATGTTGGGTCAAAGGACATGTCAGTTCAAATGGAAAGGATTAGTTTTTGAAACTGAAGTTTTCTGAAAAATTTCAGACTCATTTTGTTCAGTTCATCCTGAAGTTATTCCTCATCTTCTCATCTTTCTGGGCTGGTCATTTGTACAACTCAGCTTACTGACAGAAAGAACCCAGCCAGATTTCTAAAGATTATGAGAGAGTTCATCATCATCATCTATTATTGAACAAAATCCTCTTTAAAAGCTACCAGGAGACCATAATACGCAAAAGTCAGTAAGACTTTTTCATTGTAATTCATACAAATTCAGTTGCACTTTAATGTGAAAGAAGACAAAAATAAAAACAGAATAAGACAACACAAATAAGACAGAGTGTCCTTGTCTAAGTTTCTGCAAAGGAAATAATGTAAGTTTTTCATAGCTGCAACTCTTGCATCTTTTTCAAGAGCGCTGCATTGCAGCGCACAGTGCCGTCATTGGCTCTATCTGGTGGGCATATTCTGGTAACCATGAAAGGCTTGGATATCTGGGTTAGAAAGCTACAGAATGTGTCAGTCACAGACATTTACCAGAGCAGTTGCCTTTCCAGCCACTCCTTGGAGACAAGGAGGTAAACGAACCATCAATCTGCAAATGCAAATATCACAACGTTACCCTAGATTTTGATCTCATGAAAGGAAATCCCACGCTGCACTTGAGGAAGTCAGACTCCAGCAACTCACAGGCAATGCCCAGCTCCTCCTGTAAGAAAATAAAGAAGAACACAAGATGATAGATTTGGGGAGAAAAAGAGGATTACTAAAAAATACCATTGTGATGAAGTGTAGTAGAAGACTAAATGTTTCCCACCATAGCACTGTTATTCCCAGAAAACTAATACTCATTGAATAAGGAAAAGCGCAGGGCTGCACTTCCTTACTCTGCCTCAGTCAGGTCAGCCTGGAGAAGCTCACAACAATCAGAAAATTGCTCCAAGAGACAGACCATGGAGAAATACCACATGACTAAACACATAATCAGGGGATCAGCCCAAGTTCTTTGATAACTCAGACCATCAGTTGTTCCCTCTGTTTACTAAAAGACAGCTTTCAAATGGTCCAGAATACAGGTTCCACATTTGAAAGCTGTCTTTTAATAAACAGAGGGAACAACAGATGGTCCGAGTTGTGTTGAGAGAGAGAACTGTGTGGGGTGACAGTGACCAAACCGTGCCACACACAGATGCTGCAGAAAACATTAATTTGGTCCTGGTGTCATTCACTGCCCTGACCCTCTTTCTCTGCTCCATAGGATGAACCACGTTGGTATGGATACCCTTTATTTAATGATACATCGGTGGCACAGATAAAGTAGAGGGATGAGCCTCTCCCCATGTTAAACACTGACAGACTATGAACACTGTCAAATAATACAAATAAAAAAAGTTGGAGCAACCCTATCTTGAGTGACTGGTGACTCCACTACAACAGCAAAAAGTACTTCCGATGAATGCAGAGTGTTTCATTGCTCTATAAAGTAAGTGTCTGGCTCCAGGTTAGCATATGCTCACCTCCAGATTACGAGGGACAGTTTTATGCTCTGTCACTGTGGACAAGTTCATCTCACTAGACTTTAGGAGTGGGATTCAGCTCTGGAATCTGATATGCATTTTTAGGTACCTACACAGCAAGTGATTGCTATGAGATCTATGTGTCACTGCTCCCATTGTAGTCCACGGATGTAGAAAATGGTTCAGCAGACAAAATGCAGATGTTTAGTTTAGACTGGGCTTGATGTCTCTCTAGGCTCCAATATTGACTAGATCATCACTGGAGCCATGGTAATGATAGTATGCAGCAACAAAATGAATGCCTAAACTTAGACAACTGAATCTAGAAACTAACTCTATTCTAAACACGTAGCTGAGGATCTCTTAACTACAGCACATATGATTTATTTGACCTATTTTCAGTACCTGCATCAGTTTTCGAAGCCCAGACCCTGTCTCCTTATGCACATTTCCCAAATCACTTCAGATATGAGTTCTGCTTTAAATATGCACTTAAAATTTACATGAGTACCATTCTTAGCTGGAACAAGCATATGTGGAAGTAGCTTCCTGAACCATGGGCTCAGGCTATGAGTCCATCATCTCCAGGGAATGCCTCTCTGCCTTTCATGTTCTGACCCAAGCACAACATTAGTGTTCTACAGACATTACTATTATCCTAATGATGAGTCTGACAGCATCCAGATTCTTGATCTTTTAACTGCTTCCTGGATATCTGAAAGACAAGATCTCCTTTATCTTTGAAATCATAGTTCAAATCAGGGCACGCATTTATACAAAGTCACAGACCTAATGCTACCTTTCCTGTCTGACTCAGACAGTATTTCCCTAGTTTCATACAAAAACAACATAAGGAGAAAATCAATGCATGCTTGGAGATGCCTGTACTCCAGTACTACTCAAACACCAGAGCAGCAACCTCCCCATTCAACTTCTTTATGGATTTATTTCCTTGCAATCTTCAGTAGGCTTCTGTTTTCACAAACACAAAAGATAGCACTGCCCAGAAAATCAAAAATCTACCTTCAGTCATACAAAGCTAACATTCTCATACGCTGTGTTAGATTTTCTCCTCCATTTAACTCAAAACAGCAGAGCAAGAGCTTCATGGGTGAAGCATCCCCTTCACTTGCCTTTGCCTCTCAGCAGCCTGGGAGGTTCTCCAGTTTTACACGAGTGATCAAGTGAACACCAACTCTGAGCAGCTGTGTAACCAAATGAAAAATTTCACAGCTATTTCCTCTGGGAACATTCTTGGTTCTGTGTTGTTCGAATGTCCCTTGCTGTCTAACTGTGGCAACCTATGAACTCTCTTTCATCAACTCCCAGCCTCTGTTCATTGAAGAGAGGTTTCTATTTACATAGCTGTCTGGTGGTGACAGTGACCAGACAGACCCAAGCGGCTGCCTCCTCTCCTCAAGGCCATATCCCTTCAGAGATGTCAAAAAAGAGGATAACAGAAAGAATTATCATCTTGATAATGGAAGAAGTGCAGTGCTGCTTCATTTGGCATGCTGGTGGCTGCCTGCCTTTGCAGCCCTGGCAGCAGGCAGGCAGTTGCCAGTGGTTTTATAATGGTCCATTAAGGAAATGTCAGATAACATTGCATTGGCTGGTTTTGCTGCTGTTGCTTGCAACAGTTCAACTGATGCAGTAAAATTGACTTGAATGACCTTCTGGTTTCATTAGCATATCAGTCAGTTTAATTAGTATTAATACAACATTACTGAAGTTCAGATTGGACATTAGGAAAAGGTTCTTCACTGAGAGGAGGCTGGTCACTGGAACAGGTTCCCCAGGGAAGTGGTCATGGCACAAAACCTATCAGAGTTCAAGGAACATCTGGTCAAAGCTCTTAGTAATGCAATTTAGTTTTAGGTAGTCTGGTGAGGAGCAGGGAGTTGGGTTCAATGATCCCTGTGGGTCCCTCTCAACTTGAGGTATTCTATGGTTCCATTAATGCTGCAAAGTCAAATTGTTCAATGCTAAGAAACAGCAGAAATAAGTTTGCCTGCACCACAGTGGTTCAGCCCTTGCACATTTCTAAAAGAAAACTTTTCTCATGGACTTCTTGCCTTGCTATGTGATTAGGATGGAGAAGCTCAGCTAATGAGTAAACATTTTGGTTTTCTGTCAGTGCTCACTGTCTGGCTTCAGGCTTTATTTGCAGTGCACTGTTTTGGAGAGAGAGAGTAAATTGTTTCTTCACGTTTCTGTAAGCACTAAATAAATTCAATTTTCACACTATTCCAGCAGGCTGAAGGGTTGGTGCTGTCTTATCTTAAGCAGAGCAACTCAGGGCTTACAGAAATTTTGGATGCCAGTTCTTGCTGATGTTAGGTAACACTTTTAGTGTGCAATGCTTCTCTCTATGACAATACAACCCAGCTGAGATTTCAGCTTATTGCATGCGTTTTCATAGCAGCTTCTAGTTTGCTCAGAAAACATAGTCAAAGGAGTTGGACGTTTCTCTTCCAACGAGACAGAAGCTCTATCTGGAAAAAAATTGTTTTCTTTCTGAAACTTTTCACAGCATTTTATATTCTTAGGACAGTCAATCAGATAAATAGCCAGCTAATTAGCCAAATAGCTATATAATTACTACATAACAAATCCAGACCTGGGTATGAGAAACATTCAGCTCAAGCTGGTTCACAGTGTTTCTCAAAGTCCTTTATCACAGAAAGAAAGTTCCTGATAATTACAACATGAGCAATGAAATGGTCAAGTTCTAACTCCATTAATACGGGGCATACAACAACTCAACCTAAATTCTGTAGCATAATGCTGTCAAACATACTCCTTGGGGTATGTGATCAGGGGTATAAGCAGAGATGTAACACAATGGCCTTACTTCTGGACATAAGTGTTTTGAAGTGTAAATATTATGTGTGGTTTTAAATAAGTAGTGCAGGAAGCTGGTAACAATCATATTAATATAATGCCTAGAAGCAGCAAGCTGGAACATTGATATTCGCTACATTTAAAACCTGAGAGAGGAGAAATTTCAGCAATGCTCATGTTCTTTCCCAGTTCTTCCCATCTCTCTGCTGTTTCAGACACTCACCTGGTGCAGTCTGCACTGTGGGACACCAGGTGTCTCCTCCATGAGCATCTTTGGCCCATACTTGCCTCAGCAGAAGCGGGCAGTTGCTGAAAATGGGAGCTCTAAGTATATCTGACCACAGAACAACAACAAGGGATGTGTCTAGGAGCCGTATCTCCTTATATTCTTGTCTCTGAGCCCCACACTACACGCAGTCAAGTCCTTACTGCCCCAAACATCTCTGATACAACCAGAAGAAAGTCAGGTGCTAACAGTAATTTTTTTTTAAAGGCAGGTAAACAAGCTAGATGAAGCTGAATGCTTTAAACAATGCATTCAGCTTGGTCCAGAAGTGTTTCAACATGAGTAAAGCATTTTAACCACATTGATGGGATGCTGGATTATAGGATCATTACCCTGGAATAACTCACAGTATCTTTTTGCTGGCTTCACCTAGCTGGTTATCTGGGAATATAAAACATTGAACTACTCCAGATTCTGGCTCTTTTCCTGTCAAAGAGATCATGACTCAACTGCAAGAGAACTGCATTTTTTTTTGGCCACATAAGGTAGGTTATCAGGAAGAAAATAGCTTGTCAGCACTAGAACAGGTCATACCAAATAAGTCTTTCGCTGCATGTATTTTGGCATTTAAAAAGCCTGTCTTCCCTTGATAGTATGCTCACTTAATAGTGATGCTTTCATGGTACAAAGGTGGGACCAGTGCCAGCTGGAGCGCAAGACCAGGTTACTTTAGGTATGGTGCTACAAAACGCCCCTTATTAGAACCAAACTCTTCTCAAAGATGGCTGCCATTTGCCCCCACCCCTCCCGAAACAAACATTTTTAGAAGATTTCTTAAATACTGTTTACTT
Source organism: Falco biarmicus (assembly GCF_023638135.1). NCBI lineage: Eukaryota > Metazoa > Chordata > Aves > Falconiformes > Falconidae > Falco > Falco biarmicus. The sequence continues at coordinate 20,642,441 of NC_079291.1, forward strand.
TGACCTTGAAGAGTTCTTTTCAACTTGGTTAGCTGCCAAATCTAAGACTTAAGAAGAAGGAAAAGAGAATGCCTTAAGAAAACAGTAAGAGAGAACTGTTGGTGGAAGAATGGTTGTCTGGCTCTGGATAAAACACAGTCACAGGTCAGAGACTGCCTCTGGGAAGAGTCTTCATGTTGACATACCAAAGCAACAGGTTGCTCCTAATGGAGCTCCCTCTTCCTGAATGCAGATGACCAAAAATGGCCATCACAAGTGAAAATGGCACAGCCCAAAGAAGAATACTGAAAATTCCTTAGCTTCACCTTGACTTTTTTTTTATATCAAAATTTTGATATCAAAATATATTTTTTAAATAATTTTCAAGTCAGATTGCATATGGTTGGGGGTTTTTTTTCCCCGAGGGAGTCTCACATAGCTTGTATGTGATGACTTATTGATCAGCTGACATGCTCTGACCCTTCTCTGCCTCAATTGTGTCCAGCCAAACCCTTCAACCTTCCTGAGCTTGATCTGGCAGTTCATATAATCATACTCTGGTTTTATTTTTCCCACCCTTAGGGTCATTCCTTCCTTCCCCAAAGGTAGAACAACTCCTCTGGGCTGATGTTGGCCCCAACCCAGACTCATCAGCACATTTCCTCAACTTGTTTCCACCCCTTATCCCCACCTATGACTGGCTGCAAGCTCCTTACCTCAAGCATCTCCTTAAGGATTCCCCTCCAGCCCATTAACTCCTCTTCAACAATCCCCAGTATCAGGCTTTTATCTACCTGACAACTCTTCTACCAAATGATGACTATCAGCAAAAGCAAATATAGAAGTATAGGTCACCTGTGTTACTTTGCACTCACCAGTGTCCTCACAGAAAGTGAGGATTCAGCTATGCTAACACTCATCTATGGTCTGCCAGCTCTCTGCTTTTCTAAGCACACAAGCTACTAGCAGATACTACATCTGAATTGTCAACAAGGGGGTGCAACAGAGCAATACTAAACTTGCAAAAGGATGTGCTAGATATGGCTCTGATTTTTTAAATAAAATCATACAGATAGCCAACAGAAAGTTATATTAACTTCTGAACTTAGGGTAAGTTCAGTACTACCCTGAATACTGACGGTTATCTGTGCCAGAGTTGATTTCACCATTTTAAATACTCTTCTGACTAGCTGTTATTTTTAAATGGATTAAAACCACTAATGAAAGGCACTGAAAATATCTTCATTGCAGAATTGTTAAGATAAACTGTGTATTATTTTTTAAGGAGAACACCCCCCACATACACACTTATTAGAAAATAAATTACCAGCAGTTTATATTTCTCTTTGCTTAACTATACGCAAATTAAAGCTTTTTTGATGTTGTCTAGATGGGAAAAAATCTCCCCTGCAAGTCCTGGCTACTAGCACATATACTCTGGAACAGCAGAGAAAATTTCCTGGAAGCCTTGATAATATGTTGGCAGAACACTCCTGTTTTGAAGATGTTGAGAATTTAACTTGTTAGTTTGGGTTTTTTTTGGTTGGTTTTTTTTTGTTGTTGTTTTTTTTGTTTGTTTTTATACTGCTGCATGTTTTCCAAGGGGTACAAAAGAAGAATGACAAGAGTGAATACTGAGGAACCCTGCACTTACTGCCAGAGCACACGCTCTCATTATTGCTTTTCATGTTGTCACTGGTTTTCTTGTTCTAGAATGCCTGTCTGTGAACCATTACACTTGACTCCACAGGGAACCATGAACACTACCCTCATCCAAGAAGTCCTAAAACAAATATACTAAAAAATACCACAAAGGAGGGCTACTTACACTGTCCACGCTATGTTAAGTCTCAAAAGTTAGATACTCTGCATTTACCTGTCGTATGCTCTCCAGTATATAGACTTTACAACTAACTCTCCCAATAGTTACTTGGAAATGTGAGTTCTCTGACCTGTGCCAAAGGCAGCAGTTTACAGCAGGCGCTGGGAATAATACAGTTTGGCTAACTTTGTACTGGTTTTAATTCTCATCGTGGACCCCGACTTAAAGAACATACTTATACCTCAGTAATTTCAGTTTGTACTTTTGGTGAAGAGGGACACTTTCCCAAATGACAGTTTAGATGAACATCTGGATGTTTTGTTCCACCCAACAGGACAGTTATATAGACCTGACCTGCATTTTAAGAGCATGTTACTTTTGGGAGCTATCACTGAACATAAGTTTGTTCACAGCTGGTAATCTGCTTCCTATGCAAAGGTTAGCTAGCAAAGTTTGCTTAGCTAGCTAAGCCAGGTAGCACAAACACCTCCAATGTCAGGAATCTAAAATAAAGGCTCACCTCTCTGATGATGTTTTAGGTGGCTTCTTCAACTCACTTTTCATAATCTTGTTCTAAGCCCTTCACTTGTGCTATCAACAGCTTGTGGGTTTCCCTAAGTTTTTTGAGAGCATAACTTTTTATTTTGCTCCTAACCTTACTGCTCCCTGCCTCACAATCCTCTTAATGCCTTCACCGAGGCTTCAAGGATATGAAGATTTCTCAATTCATTTACTAACCATCCCCTGAGCATACTGATGCACTTTCTTTCCACAGCAACTGAGGTCACCAAAGAATGTGGGTCATAGTTACCCACATGTACAGAGCAATTAGGGATGCCTGAGCTCGTGAAAGCTTGAGGATTTTTTTCAAATAAAAAGATTGGCTCAGGCTGAGTTTCCCTATGACTGAGAGCAAGTGCAGCTCAGAGTAATTTAATCTTGGAGGCCCCTTCTTATGCATACAACATCTCGGTTTTTCTAACTCAAAATTCCACAGATACCACACTTTCCTCCAAAATGGGGCTTCACTGGGTATTTTAGAACTGCAAGAACACAAAGAGGATCAGTGGTATTACTGACTGGGAACTCTTCCTGACACTGTACGATAATACAAGTAAAAATAATCTGAAATGACCAAAATGGTGGGTCTGATCTACCTCAGATACCTCTTAAAAGTTGCTCCGATTATCATCCTTGGGAGCCCTTTGAGCCCCTGGGTTTTTTTGTTTAACTAGCAGTCTGATGCCTGCTTTGCCTCTTTGCCAGCAGTACTCTGTTAGCTGAACAGACAGTCAATACCTCTTCTGTGTTTCTGGGCTGGCCCCTGCCAGGCACGGACCTTCCCCAGTTCCTTCAGCCCACAGCCAGCGCCGAAGGCATCAGCAATTCACTCACATTTGGAAATCTCAGTGTCCCACAAACTGAGTCAGCAGTTTTGAGGTTTGGGTTTCTTTTTTTTTGCTCATCTGTTTCAGGAGTCAAAAATGCACATAGTATTCAAATACCAGTCATCAACACCCAGCTCCCAGCATGACACACGCCAGAGGCTGGACAGAGAAAGGGACAGGGAACACTGCACATGGTGGCAGGATGCACTGCTTCCCTGAGGCCAGCTCCCCAGGTGGTGGTGGTGGTGGCACGAAGTAGTGGCACCGGGCCACCTGGGAAGGCCATGGGGCCTCTTGGGAGCTGCAAGAGGGAAGGGTACAGGGAATAAAAATAATCCTACTACTGACAGTAGCTTTGAAGATGAATGGCAGTGATCCAGCACAGGTGGCCATCAAAGGTCCAGGAAAATTTCTGCTCTCAGAGTGAAAATCTCAAGAGTTTTATTCCATATTTTTTTTTAACGTAGTTTACTTGGCAACTTCAAGCAAACATCTTGTGTTCAGAAACTCTTCTGCATGCACTTCACTTGCCAAAGTGTGTGACAGAATCACACATAAGGAGGAAAAAGATATTCATGACAAAGTAGTTAAGATGGCTCTACTCTTTTAACAAAACAGGTCTGCCACCTGAGCTTCACAGGTTTCTTCTGTTGGAAATAATTTCCAAACACAGGTGAATGCAACAGTGTGAATAAGATGAAGGACAAGTCAATGATAAAACAGCAGCAATAGCAACTATAGTGTGAAAATTACTGTTAATCATAACCTGCTAGGAGAAACATTACAAAGAGGGAGATACAGATTCAATACAGACTTGCTTAGCTAGACATTGTAATTAAATTGGCATCTATCCTTGAATGCAATAATTAAAAATATTGGATGCCTAATCAAATTATACAATAGAATAAAAAGATTTTGTACGCGTGTTGCAAAGGTCTAATTTTAAAGGTGTCACAGGGACCAAAAGTTTTCCTTTACTTTTCAATGCACAGATACTGCCTAACAAACCAAATCAGCAAATGTGAATGTTGCACATCATAAATTCTGCAGCTCCACAAATTGCTGTTTCACCAGCAAAGACCCTTGTCATCCCAGCACTTACATGAGCAAGCAAAACCGCAGACCCGAGCACACTGACATGCACACAGCCAAATGTGCATATAAAGATCTGGAGGACCGTAGCATCTGGACCTGTATTCTGATACTGAATTGATCCTTTAACTCATAATCAGACAATAAGCTTGAAAAGGGGTTGGGAAACCTCAACAGTTGTTTCATAAAAAGAACTAGGGAAAAAAAAAAGTTTTCTTTGGCATTAGGGAGAGATTTCCTGTCCTATTCCATGATCTCACTAGTAAATGCTGTAGGCACACCCCACCCCCAAGCCCAGCAAGCCTGGCTTCAAACATCTTGGATTTGCTGCTTATTTTGTGAAAAAAAAACTACTTCTATATAATTAATTAGAGCCTCCCGCCTCTTCCCTCCCCTCCCTGGATGGAACCTATTTATAGATCATGAGCTCACCAATCCCAGCCGAAACAGCAAATCTCTGAGTAAAAAGAGAGAAAAAGACAAAAACTTTTCTATTTACTGGATATTCCCAACATGCTTATTTTCTCTCTCTCTCTCAAAAACGTTTAACTTAACTGGTGAAAAGCTAGTGCAGCAGGTTTTTAAAGCACACCGTCTCAGAAGCTGAAGAAACAGCAGAAATTGTCCACTCAGCTCACATAAGTGATTAAACCCCAAGTTTCACAACCAGTCAACAAAACTGATCCACGTTTTTGCTTCTCCCATCTTTTAAGAGACCTGCAAGGCAGGTGGTGAAGCTATAAGGAGAAAGGGGGATTTGGTGCCACTCTGAGAAGTTTCACCTCTTTTGCTGTCACACTCTGATTTTTAACAGACTGATTAGACTTACATCAGCTTTCACTGTACTACACAAGCTAAATCTTTCTTTTCCCTGATTGCTGAGAACTGCTGCACTTAATTTCTTCAAGATATAGGAAATAATCCAGGGAACATCCCCAGGATCCACCATCCCCACAGAGCTGTCAGGTCAGTTGTCCCTTGTTCATCGCAAGGCTGGCCATGTTTCAGCTACGCTGTTTGGTCAGGCCTGACTGTACGACCCTTTTCCATACATGTTAATGCACAGCTACACATACTATGCCACCAGAACAGGAGCAGCTTAAAAATCAGACTTCCACCTGCCCACACAACACCACTCATCCACTGGAGCAACCTTGGATGTGACCTGGGTGTTGTTAATAACATAAGGAATCTGCTTTAAATTTGGGCACAGTGGCCCAACATGACTAAGTCGCATAGAGCTCGTTATGTAGGATAAACTAATGGAGTGCCCCCCAGGTACAGGGTGGTAGCTTATTTTACAGTGGTGGATGACCACTGGCTCCAGCGGAGTTGTCCAGACAAGTAACAGCCAGCTGGAGCCAGCCAGACTTTCACTGTGATGTCTTTACTATGTCTCACAAAAGTTTGGAATAGACATGAGAGCCTTATTCTTTCTTTTATATCCTTTCCACAGACAGTGGTTCAAAAGCAGTCACAGAGGAAAAGAGTTCTCAGCAGATCAACTATGTATTTTTTGGAATCCAGCTCTTAGTGACAAATTTGCATTTCTGAGGCCACCCCGCCCCCTTCAGCAGCAATTAGAATCTGAGGAGTGACATCATTGCTGACACCATCAGTCTGGGAACTCATGCTGGGGCTCTGGCCCCTGCAGCTACCTCCATGCTCCAGGGAAGACACGTTAGCTCAGGCTTGGCACTCGCGCCTCTTTTCTCAGAGCAGGGGGCTGCTGATCCTGTCAGGATAACCTCAGGCTCCTGAAGGCCTCCCTAACTCCCAAACACAACTCAAACCAAATGTTTTCCCCGGACCAGAAAGCTCAAGCTACCTTTTCCCTCCCATCCCCATGAGCCTCCAATGATTCCTAAATTCCATCGGGCAGGAACCACCTGAGCTGAAAGGCTGCAAAAAAGAGGCCAGCAGCTACCTTGACTGCAGGCACTGGAAACTTCCCAAGGAAGCTTCTTGTCAAACCATTTTCTGGATGTTTTGCTATCTGAGGCTTTGGAGGAGCACTCAAGGGCTTGAGAGCTTCCCCCAACTACTTTCTGCCAACTCTCCTCCTTGCTTTTAAGCACTTGTCTCAGGCTGGGGGTGGCTTTGGGGTAGGATTTACCTGCTTCCATGGAAGAACGATCTAGGAGATGGAGGAACATCAGTACTGCTCCCAAAGTCAGTTCATTCATTTTCTACCAAAAAAGGACGGGTATTTTTGTGGGAAGGATGCAAGATTAATTCCTCTGTCCCTCACAGTATTTAAGCAAAATCCATCTTCAGCAGGTGGTGGCAGGGAGCCCTGCTTGCACTTGGATCCCTTTCTAGTTTCTCCCTATTGCAAATGGACCTTCTCTCTCGTCCTTCATTCCTTTAAAGGATGCTAAGGAATGACAAGTTACTTCTAACATGACAACTTCATTTAAGCCTGTATTATGATCAGCTGTCTCTTGAAAGTGGCCTTTCTTGTTCACAGTGTCATTTCCCCTCTTCAGAGGGCCAAGAAATGCAAAAGGTCTGCCTGCTTGTAGGATGGGGTGGTTACTGTCATTCCACAATTAAAAAAAAACATTAAAAATGCAAACTAGCAAAGCATCCAGCTTGGAATACAAAACAGTTTTGCAAGCTCGACTTACTTACTGAACAGTTTAATATAATTCATGTCCATCATTACCAAGAAATTACTACCTTTCTAAGTCTGTATGAAATCATGTCTAATAAAACCAAACAAAAGCCATTCCAGTGATCCAGTTTTCACCTGTTCTTGTAATCCTCACTAAAGAATCAGGCTCATAACTTCTATTAAGAAACAAGTGCCTTTCACATAAGTACTTCTATAGTGGAAAAATGTAATTATTGCTTGGAATAGAGAAAGAATTCCTTGCTTGGAACTCTCTGGCTAAAACAATAAACAGGCCCCTTTGCTCTTGCTTTTCTTTGCATGCAGCATTTCAAAACTATGTATAGTCACTGGGGAAAAGAGAAAGAAAGAAAGAAAGAAAGAAAGAAAGAAAGGAAAAAAGATAACATCAAACTTCATTTGAGGTCTACTGCTCACACTATTTTCCAGCTGAGGCAGACAGACAAAAGTATACTGGTTACAAACTAGGATTAACCCACTAGCTCCACTCATGACCATAACCTAATTATTTTTATTTTCTCCTCCACAGGCAGTTCAGATACATCACAATTGTATCAGAGCTGGTAAGATATCACACTGTCAGGTACCTTCACAGACACCTGACCTTGAAAATATTTTCAAAATAAATGTTGCTATTGCTATACTCCTTGCCCTACAAATAAACATGGATAGATTGATGGCTGCTGCATAAAAAAAAAAAAATTTAAAAAATCTAAGACTTTTTTTTGCTCTTGCATCAAAGAGCTGAATTGGAAACACCAATCATTCAACTTTCAGAAGTTCTGACTATTCCATCAATTCTACCAAAAGTTTATTTTTGATGAAAAAAAAGAATAGGCTGTTCTGCCTTAGCTGGAGAAGGATTAGGGACATAAAGAATCCCTGAGTTGACTGAGTGTTATCAGAAGTATTTCTATTTTTGGTCTATGCATATTGTACCATTTTTTGAACAAATTCCACTGCTTTCTTCCATACACGTACTCACACATCCACGCACACATACATTGCCCTATTCATTAGCAAGACACAAAGCAAAATATAAAGGTAACTGTGTACTTGCAGCCAAGCAAAAGAAACTATTTCCTGGAGCCAAAATCAGTAACGTGCACACACAAGGTAAATGACCCAAACACAGCCACTTTACAGCAGTTATTTTGTACTCCAGAGGTTATTACCATCAGTAGATATCACAGTTGAGGAGCCAAGCACGTGCAGGTTATGCTTACATTTGTGGGGGTTTTTTTTGCAGTAGTTTTATACATGCCATTTACCTTTGCATTAGTTTTCCAGCTCAATATTGGAAAGGATGGCAACCATTGCTTCTAATGTGAATTTTAATCACACCAATCATTTCATATTCTTATTTTTCAGGACCAGTACCATGGGCTGCACAGACCAGAAGTGGTGTGAAGCACACCTTTCATTTGCTTCCTACCATAGACAACAGGATAGCAGAAAAAATTCATTGCCCCTCCCAAGTGCACTCAGGTGATTTAGATTCCTTCCCCAGCTACTGTCTTAGGTAGCTACCTTGGAAAACAAATCTTTTGTTACCGTCACTTGAAATACTGTTTTTCACTTACTGCAAGAGATTTAGAGCTCTCCCTTCTAAAGGTACACAGGGTCATTTCCTGGCATGATGCAGGCAACAGCCTTTTGCACCCAACAACACGACAAGTAAACAGGAACAAAGTAACGAGGAAGCAAGCTGGCCAGCTGAACTCCCACCACCCACAAGGCAAATGGAAGTGGAATCAGCAACCTACTCTCTGTTTGGAGCACTAGTCTGGATGCTTCTCTCCAGGGGGGTCCCAGTGCTGGCTGCAAGTGCCACAGCATCAGGAACAGTCCCTGAGATAATAACGCAGCCAAACACAAAATTGGAAACTTGGACTAAACTTAATCCGAACTCCATCTTCCCCATGTACTTGCACCTTCTTTCAGAATTGGCCCCTTTACTGGATGGGTCCAACAATTCTGCCAAGCAGCCAGATGCCCATGCATAGATAACTGCTGGACTACAAGCCAGCTGTGATAGGAAATTCAACACAGACCACCCCTTGCAAAAGGGATGCTTAAAAGCAGTTGGACATGACGTAGATTTGCTGCATCTGCATCCCCTGATTACAAGTCTCATCTTAAAAAAGAAACCTGCAAAAGGCAACCTGGTGCAAAACTGCCAGTCTTATGAATCATGCATTGCCACGATATTTTTCAAGTTAGGCCAAAGAGTTAATGAAAAATTGCGACTTAGGTGTAAAGTGGAAAAAATCCACGATCCATACGTACCAAAGCATTACAAAGTGGTGCCTACTTAGTAATGCCCTATCAGTTTGTCAACCAAGAAAAAAAACCTTTGCTTGTATCAATGTGAAAACACACCTTTTGAAAACACTACACTGGCTAGTACATACACCCTTATACTACAAAGCCTAAAGCAGCTTCTGTGTATTCGCCACGTCCTTCAAGTTCCACATACAAAACCATAGTAACCCCCTGAGGAAAACAAAGACAAAGAGAAAATCAGGTTTCTGACTCCACAGTGATATATTTAAAAAGAACCATAAATATAATTACACAAAATATCCCTGACACATGTTAAGCTAAGTTCAGCAGTGCTATTCCTAAAATAAAAGTTTTTCTCTATAAAACTGCATAAACTTTGTTGGATTAATGCCTGTCCAGACAGAATGAAATTATCCAGAAAAGAAAACTCAAATCTTGAGAATCAAAATAAGTATGTCCAGAATTATACACTGGCATGCTCCTATATTCTTTATATCATTACATGCGTATCCAAATTACATACGCTGTTGTAATCTGTCAGCAGTGAACTGCATTGATTACACCTTTATTTAAAAAAAATTGTTGATGAACACATACCATTTTAACTTTATTATTCCCTCATGATCGGTGCATAGGAATATTACAATAAGCTTTATAACAGCAGTGCATTCTTGTCTGTATGAGTCCATGCTCTCTAATAATCCAGGAAAAAAATCAGAGAAGGAAAAACCAGGGAAGCCACTGGGAGGAGAAAGGGCTCTGGGGTAAGCTTTCCTTCATCTCACTTCACATGTAGATGTATGTATATACGTGCTCACACACACATGCATCTCACACTGCTAAATCATGTTTGTGTGGCAACATTAACAATTTTTTTTAAAAAATATTACAGATAACCCACGGTTTATACATGTCATTATTCTGTAATAATAAAAACATATCTTCAAAACATGTTTCTTTTAAAATTAAAAGCAGGAGAAAAAAAGCAGCAGAAATCAAAGAAATGAACCAACATTCTTTTCCTAGTGCTGTTTCTGAAAGCATGGATAATATATGTCCACATATACTGGTGCATAAGGCATCAATTACAGATGAATACACACATATTCACTACCACAGCTATTCACTCTTAGTGTTATAATGAAATGTTTAAATTAATAACAAGTTCAGGAAATAAATTCAGATGTCATCAACTACACGGTTCCATGAAAAATCAAATGGAAAACCTCACAAAAAATTAAAAAAATATATATTTAAAACCAAGCTGGATGAGGAAATAACAATCAATGAAATCAAGCCTTACCCTCCTCTCCTTCTTCTTCATGGGTGGTAATTTTCAAGTGTGAAGAATAATATTAAGGTAATAACAATAATTAGTTTGGCATGGGCTATTTTCCTGGAATTAATAAGCCTTAGCTCAGCCTACAATCCCCAAGAACCAAAGCCAAAACTGAAACCCCAGAAGATGCCTTTTGCAAGCACATACAGGTTTGGGGGTTTTGGTCTTTCTCTGTCAGAAACTGAAATATAAGGCGTACCTGGACTTGTAAAGAAAAACCCGATGACACAATAAAACTACATAACCCAGGGACATTGCTGAAATGCAAAGGTATAATCCATCACCGACTGCACCGGGATATTGAAACAGGGGGGGTTTAATGTATAGATTTTCCTTTTGTAAAACAAAAGCTTAGCAGTTCACTTGTGAGGCTTTACTTTAAGAGGTGCCACTCTGCTTTACAGAGCAACTTTTTAGTGCACTCCTCCTTTTTCCCTTGTTAAGTGGAAATCACTGCGTTACTCTTCTGCAGATGGTTACAGCCAAAAGTCAAGCACAGGTTTTCTGGCGTCCTCCCAAAGGCAGGCTGCAAAAGCTGCCGGCTGGGAACGTGCCTGGCTCGGGTCCCCTGCAGCCTGCCTGGGCGGGGGGTCCGCTGAGCAGCCTGGAGGTGGGGTCCCCCGCTTGCTCCTGGAGCCTGCAACAGAACCAGCTGAAATGCTTCTCACCTCTCCCTCCCTGTCTTGCTCAACACCTCTGGTTTTGATGAAACACCACAGGAAGCTCCCTCTCCTAATAAAAAAAAACCCAAACAACCCATAGATTTGGGGCTCAAAGTCCTCCTTTGGAGGGACAGGTTAACGTGCCTGCTTCTGCTAACAGGAACGCAGGCTGATGCCAGCTGAACCCATGGTTACATGGCTGACTGCCAGCTGCTCTGGGAAAAGGGAGCTTGCCTCACCTAAATCCCTAGAAGAAATCAAGGCTCTCCCGAGAGCTTTTCCACCATGTTTTTGAAAGAAGGGAAAAAGCAAAAATGAGCAAGAAACAGGGAGAGGTGACAGAAAGGAAAAATAAGGCTGGGACTTTCCTTTCACACCGTAAGAACCCAGGGAGTTTGCAAGAAAGTCAGAAAATCCCAGGGCCCGTGTCAAACCAAGGAAAGGAAAGCTTGTGATTTCTTAAGCAGCGCTGGCCCCTCCTTGGATTTTCAGCCAAGAACTCTTCACACCCTTACTCATCTTTTTGACTGTGCAGCTGGGTTTTTTTAAGTCTTTCTACAGACAAAACTGCTCTTGACTTCAGAGAGGCTACGCCTGAAGTATGACTGCAGGATCATGCCTTGTGCTTGATAGGATCTATACATAAAACCAAAATCCTCTTTAATAAATCTTATCAGCACCACAGAAGAAAGCTGAACTAGGTGAGAGAGTATTTGCTACCACGTCCAGCCACACAGCATAGTGGCTTCAACATCCCACAGGACTAAGCAACGTAAATATATATATATATATATGTATACATGTATGTTATACATACAAATACATTATTTGTTTATATATAGTGTAAACATACATATATATTCGTTTACAATTGTATTCGATTTTCTACTCAGGGTATCATTTATCTTCTGGCACCATCTCGAGCCACCTGTCTTAGAAATGACCAAAAGAAACTCCAGCAAGAACAGAACTGACCTTTCATACCAGAAACTTGATAAACTTTAAGAATCAAGCTACAACAAAAACAAATCCTCATTTCTTGCTGTAAGGAAAGCCATTGAAAGCCATACAAATCAATTATTACTTGTCTTTTTTCAAAGGATGCCCAAGTTTGGATAATTTCAAGCCTCATGCTAAGAACTCAGAGACAAACCCTGCCCCACAGATTTCTTACCTCAAACACTGGCAAGTCTCCCTCCACTGAGTTTAAGAACAAAATATAATAAAGAGAGACGCTAGAACACAGGAAAGTCACTGGTGATCTTTCCATAGGGACAGCATAGCCTTTAAATAAACACATTCCAGATCACGTGTATTGAGCTTGCTGTATACTGGGCTTTACCCTCTGTGAATGGTTTTCCCCTTTGCCCTGGCAATGCAGTTCATCAAGATAATAGTTTAGATTGGTGTGGCTGGATCTCAGCAACCGAGGCAGTTGAATCCCTTTTCCAAAGCCCTCTCCCATGGCCGGCGCTGATGCACCGGTGGCAGTAGCTCCTGGCTCTGTGCACCTCCTGGGGATGCAGGGAGAAGCAACTCGGCCAGTGAGCTATGGGATACAGGGACTGAAAAGGGGCAGGCAGCTACCGCCTGCAACCCAGGGAGCCCTTCCCCACCCCCTCGAGGAAGTTTTGTAATTTCAGTGCTTCAGCCCTCTTTTGCCCACCCTCACCAGGATGGAAACCAGGACTTCTGCTGGTGGCCAACGCTGGTGAAACCTCACCTTGGGTGGTACGCCAGCCAGAAGGTCAGGATTCACGGTACACAGGCTTTGCTATAGCACAGGCTGCCTTATAGCCTCTACAAAAAGTACACCTTGCATTACTGTATTCATCCACACAGCTGTTCTTTAGAAAACCATTCCCCTACAGCCCCAAGGGAAGAGGTGGGCTAGGCAGTCAGACAAAACCTCTCTCAATCATCTGAGCCACACAAAGCATCCCAGGCTATTCCTCAAAACAGTTATGCAGATAACATGCAAACAGTCAAATTAAGAGTCATGGCAAGCTGTTTCCAGGACAAACACTTTCTACATCACGCAACTCAAGAGTACAGCCCCAGATGATTAGCATAAAACTTCCCAATATATCTGGTCACATATGTTATCCCAGGACCATCAAGTCCTTAAAAACAGGGATGTTGGATAATAGCTCACTGACAGCAAACTGTTTAAAAACAACCAACCAACTTCCCCCTTCCCAAACACTCACAAAAGGTTATAGCACATTTTTGTACTGCAAAATACATTTTAACTAACCTCACCCCAATGAAACAGGCATATCAACGAAAGTCCTGTCTTCTTGAATCTGAGGTTTCACTGCTTTCTACGGAAATGCTTGGGGGGAAGAATCCCTACTGCAACTCATTGTTGCCCTGAAAGTAGCTTAAAATTCCAAAGACTTGGATTTTTAAAGGTAGTTGGAGTTAGTTGCGTTCGGTTCTGCAAAGCTGGAGTCATTTGAGCTTTTGCAGCCTTAGCCACTATCCACCTTCAGTGAGATTTCAAAGTGTTAAGCTGCTCCTGAAAATGGGATCTAACAATCAAACTCACGTAGGCTCTTCCAACACTGAGCAGAACAAGATCTAAAGTCCTGCAAAATCACAGCTTCTGAATAATTTATTCTAATTGGGATTTTGCCAAAAGACTTTAGGGATTTTTCATTCTATTCATCAAGTTAATTTGTTGGGAAAAACAACAAAGACTTCTTTCAGATGTACGTGATAAATCACAGTATAGGACAAAAATTTACAACACGCCAATCAGTACTAATTACACAACTAAACCCAGTCTCCAATGCCCATTCCCTGAATGTGGGTGTGATACATGAATCCCAAGTGGAAAGTCTGCATCAAAAGCCTTCAATTTCTACCTGCTATGAGCAGAAGGATATTAGATGGCTCTAACAGCCCCTGGCCTGAAAAAGGTGCTGCTCCTTACTTATCCCTAGGGGAAGCATAAAAGTTGAAGCCTGCGTTGAGAATTCACAGAAAGTAAAAAATTAAATGACTAAGTCAGAGAGCTTGAACTGCAGGTATGGTTTCTTCCTAAATAAGAAACTGGACAATATTCCTCCAGAGACGCAAAACATTTTGGTACACTCTGGAGCAAAAGTTTAGCATTAGATTTGCAAAAACAGAGAGACAGCACGTGGAATGGTTACTGCCATGCTACTCCTATTCCCCAGACCTCGCTATAAAAACTCTCCTGGCAAAAGGGTTCAGATCCCCTCACGTAAGTGATGTATGGCTTGGGCAATCTCCCAGATGCACCTTCTATCAGTGCAAGGGGTCACAGCTTCCATGCTACTTGGCATCGCTTCCCTCTGACCCTCTGGCAGAATGGTTTACAGGCATCAGTCCAAGTCACTCCACACAAAATCAGCTGGATTAAATGAAACCACTAATTTAAAAGGTTTCTGCTAACCAGCTGGATGTGAATTGAGACTGATCACATTAGCTTGTCTGCCAGGGGATCCGAAGGGGCAGTAACTGCTGGAAAAAAGAGGCATAATGAATTCACAGGACCTAGATTTTATTCCAGTGGTACAGCTGGATCCAAAAGAGGGCACGTGTCTTTGGCTTTTGTGCCCTGTCAGAATCTTGCCTCTGCCAGCCTTAACACTCTTAGAAAGTATGAGCAGTATGGGAAACTGGTGTAAGAGAATTTCCAGCTTGGAAAAAATTAATCTCTGCCTGCGTCTGCGGCTCTTCTGGGCAATCCTAGTCAAGAGACGCCAGCCAGCACTCTGGGAGCAAAGAAGAAAGAGTTGATATCCAAATTGCATGACCTGCCTGCTAAGCCAGAAAGAGATGGTACCGCATTACTTGTCAGCGGAAAAACCCCAGAGCCTGTAAGCAGTGTGACTCCGGTTATCAGCAATATTCATACTCAACACCAGAGTTTCAGGTACATACTTATGAAGAAATCATGGGAAATTAGTGCGCCTGAGGAAAGCATAACCTCACTGTTCACCCTGTCCTGGCCCGGCCCCACTAACTTCACTCAGCTATTGCTTGCAAAAGCTGCTGTGAGAAGCAGTAGGAATGTTACACACAGCTGGCTTTGGATGCTGGGAGCTTGTCTGAAATTTAGGAGCAATCCATGGCTGGAAATGACGGTCAGCAATGGGATTTCCTGACCTACTCTTTCCGTACCCAGCTCTGAAATGGGGTTATAGCTGATAACATTCCTGCCAGCCCTCGCAGAGCAGCGAGAGGTTAATGCTATACATATTGGGTTATTGCTGTTGGGTTTACTATTATTTTATCATATATGCTATTTTTATACTATTGCCAAAAAAATCTCATGCCATAGCTAAGCTGATTTAAAAAAAGATATGGCTTTGCCCTACACCACGTTAACTGACACTACCAGCAAGCTTACAGTGCTTTTTCTGCAATTGCACTGCAAGTACCCCTCCGCGCTGAGCAGCAGCTAACGAACGTTTAGCAAAGTGCCTATTGCTGACATGCATTTTCAGCAAAAAATCACAAGCCAGGAGGCAATTCCAATAGATGTGAAATGGTGTAGAAATTAGTAGCAATAGCTTCTTATTCTTTTTCCAGACTCAGCACATAGCAGCACTCTGCATTCCTCTATACTAAAGTGGTATCACCTCTGTTAAGTGGATTTTTCAGACTCTGAAATAGGATGCTTTCCCAAAGCTGCAAAATTACAGGACAATAAACTTTAGGATTAAAAAAAAATTAAAAAAGATCTACTGTACACAGAAGAGGGGACTAAGATTTCTTTGTCAACATGATAAAGAAAAAAAAAATATCTAAGTGGACAGGTGAAGTGTTTTTCTCCCTCTCTCATTTTTCTTTTTTAAAGAGAACATAATTAAATCTTTCTATACTTCAAAAGTATAGAAAGCATTCTTCTTAGTGGATACATTTTGAAATTCACTTCAGTGCAGTACTTCCATACACCCATAAAAAAACCGGCTTTCACAGAGTGGGTTTGAAACTTAGCACAGGAGTTACATCAATGTCTGATCTTCACCTAGCTCTCAAAACCACACCCCAGGCTCAGCCCAGCCCTGAAAGGGCTTTGTCATTTCAGCTGAATGTTCTTCTAAAATAAGCAATGGAAGTTGTAACTGCCTTCTAAAATCTCATCTCAAAGAGTTTAACCCCACCAAATTTAGGAGTTGAAAAACAGGGTTCACAACAAAAGCGTTGTCATGCCCAATAAGAGGTACAATAACTGGCCTACCTGTAAGGCAGTAAATGTAAACACAAAGGAAAAGAATGTGCACACTAAGCTAATGGGGACAAAACCTATAGCTGTATCCTACATCTTCAGGAATTTCCTCAGTTAACAGAATTAGTATTTTACACCCATTTCCCCATAGAAGTCCCCCTGTATTTAAAAGGGGTGGAGGGATGCTTTGAGTGCAGGACAGCACCACCTTGGTAAAGACAGCCCCTTCAAGGGGCAGCAGTGGTGAAAGAGTTAAAAGCACTAGAGGGAGTGCAGGCAGGAATGAGAAGTCAGCCTGTGTCACATACTGTGCCTCTTGAGAGAGGGACTGTCTGTCAGAAGCTATGGAAAGAAAATGTTGGCTTTGTCCATGGAGACAGGGAGGACTGGCTGCAGCACAACAGGAAAATCAGACAGTGGAATAGGTGGAGTCTCCCAAACATCAGTTGGCAAATGCTTTTTCACCTCGCAGAGATGCAGCAAAGCCTTGCCAGATATCACAGAATCACAGAATACCAGGCTGGAAAGGACCTCAAGGATCATCTGGTCCAACCTTTCTTGGCAAAAGCACAGTCTATACAAGATGGCCCAGAGCACTGTCTCCAGCTGAATCTTGAAAGTGTCCAGTGTTGGAGAATCCACCACTTCCCTGGTGGCATTATCCCAATGGCTGACTGTTTTCTTAGTAATGTCTCTATCCACCACACCTCATGAAATTTCAAGTCTGCAGAAAGAGGGGCTATCTCCACTCATACCCTTCAGGGAATGCTATCATCATCTTCATTCCTGAGCTAGGCCACCCCTTTCTTTTCGAACACAAGATGTGGCATTTTGTCTCGCTAGCTATTGAAAAAAACCCCAGCATTAAACTTTTGCACTGTCAGGTCTTGTTGTAACCACTCTGTAGAAAGAAACAAAACCACACTGAATCTGCTAGAAATGTCCCCAGTGGGGACACAGGAAAAACACAGAGGGGACTCACGGTGTCTTGAAAGGACTCCAGAGACAGGTTACAAAAGCTCAACACATGATCATTGTTCTCGGAGTCACCTTGCAGCAAAAGGATCAAGCAACCACATGGAAGAGACTGTTCTCTTCCATGTCAGCATTATTCATTAAAAGGCAGTTGCTGAAAGTTTCCCACAACAAGCAGCTCTTCTGATTCCAAAATTGCTCCACGAAGGGAAATCTTAGGAGTCGTCATTTTCAATCCTGGCTTTACATTCTGGATTTTTGCTTGGGCAATGTTCAACCAGGAACAAAATCTATTTAAAGTACGTGCACAGTACATATTATGCATGGATGTCAAGGGACGGGAGTAGGTTATGAAACATGGAGGTTGTGAGACTTTACAAAAAAAAATAAAATAAAAATTGTTCAAAGAGCTTAGGGTAACACTAATTGAGGCTATGAGGTCACAATCCAGTTTCCCAACTGGACAAATGGTGTAGCCAACAATATATTGGTTTGTCCTAAAGCAAAAGCTAACTAAAAGGAAGTAAAATAGCCCAGCACAACCCTGTGACTCGGTTTTCAAAAGTTAATAAAACAATTATCAGAAAAAACCCAAATCCTATCGAGTTAATCACAAAAAGAGTGGAACAGCCGGAATAATAGCAGACTATACCCTGGTCCTGTTTGCAAGACGTGAGGAAGAAGGAAGCCTACATGCTTCCTTGCTGTGTGCTGTACTTTTTAAAAAAAGAAATGCTAACTTCTATTAGCAGAAGACACCTTCAGTAGTGAGATAACCTTACAACAATGTCATCTGCTTCCAGAAACTGCTCCTTCTAGGCGGCATTCAGCACAGATGTTTCAAGTCTGCTGTAGACCCAGACTCAAGGTAAAATACCAAGGGAAACAGAATCACAGCACATCACCTTCAGCTTGTTCCCTCACAGTGTTGGCCAACAACAACAACAAAGGCAACTGGTGATCCAATTAATCCATATGTGTAAAACCCACTACAACCTTTTAGAAGAACATGCATCAAGCTTTGTTTCTTTTCCAGTGCAAAGGAATGGAAACCCTCCCACTGACTTCAATGGGAGCTGGGCCAGACCCTAAAAGTCTTCACATAAAACTTCCATGAAGGAGAAGTTGCACATTGACATAAGGCATGTCTCTTTTATCCCCTGCTTTTTTCCTCTTGATAAACTGCACACTTGCAGCACATAACGTCTGAAAATGAAGCTTATAATACAGTCAACTTTCTGAGGCTTGCAACCGTATTAAACATAATAGCCAAAACTGAACACTAAAAGAATTAACATGTATAAGAAATTACCGTATTTTGGTTTATTATGTAATGACTTAATTTAAGAGGTTTATTATAACTGAAATCTGTCATAAACCATGACAAATAATGGCCAAATGTCACTGGTTCAATGGACCGAGTCAATCCCATACTTCACAACACTTGTACTACTGTTTTTAATATCACTCTTATGGCTTCCAAAGCTCCAGCAGAGAGACAACCGACTGTGAAAAGCAGGAACAGACAGACCAAATGTTGTTATAATTGCACAGTTCCCATTTTGCACAATTATTTTCATATTATTCACACTCAAACAGCTTTTGCAGCCATCAGTTTGCAAAAAGCTCAATTCAGTGTTTGTATTTCAACAACTTTATCTCTGAATTAACTCATACTAATGAAAACATCAGAGTATTCAATCTAAATGTAAAGAGACTAAAATTCAAAATATTCAGCTGACTCCATGTGAGTGAAATTAAAAGCACTTCCAGGCTCTTGGATTTAACGATGTGCCATGGCCACAACCCAAACTTGCACCAGGATGTGAGCAAAGAACAGCCTTGTATCTTGGTTTCAACAAGGAGAAAACCTAGGAGCCCAGGCCAGGAGGTGACCAGGACTGCTGCGTACAGTGTGGCACCACTCAAACTAGAGGCATCTTTTGTATTTCAGTGCCATTTGGTACCCTACCGATTTCCAAATCAGCCTCCCTCTACCTCTTAACACCTCAACCAAACAGTCTTTCTTTTTCATTACTGTACCCCAAATAACAGTGTTGTGTCTTCTACAGAAACACAAAGACTGTAATTTACACAGATCAAACCCACAAAAGAAAAAAACTCAGTAAAGAGCCTGGAAGAAATTCAAGCCCAGCAGAAGCAGAAATAACTTCCAAATGTCTCCACAGTGTGGACCAGGCCACCCTCTGTCCCTAAATCTTGCCATTAAATTGGCTGAAAGTTAAGAGACTTGCTCACAGCAAGATTGGTCTTTCTTACCTTTTGCCACATTTTGATGAAGAAGAGCTCCCCAGAAAAATTGAAGAAAACATTGGTGTCATAGGCATCATCCCCAACATTCGAGATGGAAATGTTGAGTGAGATGTTCCTCACTGCTCCCAGGGCCAGGTAGGCAGTTTTGTCATCAACACTGTAAGCAGAAACAATTACACTGGTTTAACTCTGGGCAACTTTTACACTCTAGGCCTCCTCTCCTCCTACGGATGTGTTAGAACTCAACTGCTCAAGAGCTTGGCAATTGGTAATTCAGGAATGTGTTATATGGCCAATGCATGGTGTGGGTGGGCCATACTGGGAACGAGCTGCTCCTGAGTCCTGGTTCTGACACTGCCTTTTGTCACTGTAAGGAAACCCTATGATCCTCATGTGGAAAAACTTCACGTGACTTATTGTTACTACAGTTCTCGTGAGAATAAAACTGTAGAAGTCTGCAAAGTAACTGGACTGGGGAAATGCAGCAAGTGCAAGATATTATGCCCACATTCAAATACACGAGGCATTTCAGTTTGTCTCTCAATAATTTAAACTTATTTTGAACATTCTAGTAACTTAAAAAAAAATCTTCTGACAGTTATGCTATGGATAGAAGAAACTGAAAAGAGGGTCAAATAAAATCGAGAAACTGGTATAAGAGGAAAAATGTATGGAAATTACAACAAATGTCCACCGAATGTGACTAATCTTTCTTCAGGTGTTTATGCTGGTCCTAACATGACGGAGTCATCTTCTACAAGTGGAATACTAAGAGAATGGCTGAATTACAGTAACAGCCATATATCATGAATCAATACACTACTGTAATATGGCATCACAGATAATAAATACACAGATTTTTTGTCTGTTTATTTAACAGATTATAAGTAAACAGACTTGCACACACAGAGGCAAATATAAATATACATTCATACACACACATTTATTATTTGATATTTAATCACACTGGGCTCTCCAGAAGATAAGCTAACAATTAGGAATCAAGGCTAAAGATAAATCACAAGAAAATACAATACCAGTGCACATATCTGCAGGTCTAGGAACTAAAACTAAAGTAAAAGATAATATGAAATACACCAGGTCTAAGTATAAAAATATGCAAAAATAGCCCAAATATCAAATTGGCTATAGTTATCATAACTGGAATCCAAGACCATTCATACATGCCAGAAAAACAGAGACTGTCACAGAGAAAACACTGAGTAGCTGGTTAGAAAAGAGCAGAGACTTCCAGCACACAGCAGGGAGAGGCTCTCAATTATTTCCTCTAGGGGACAGCCAGCCTGAAAGTAAGGAGGAACCACCTCTGAGGAAACATACCCTCAACACCACCCACCCTGCCAGACGCTGCTGCACAACACATGTGCATGTAGGAGCATGCAACGGCATGGAGAAATCAGTAGCTGACCAAACCACCTTTCATTCACTCAGTTTCTATGAAGGAACGGTTGTGCTGGGGATACACATTGGCACATGCTGCTACTCTGCATATCAGCAGCTCTCTGAAAACGGCTGGGGTGCAGGATGTGAGCTGTGTTTAAAAGCAGCCTGCCCCTCCATTGCTGCCAGCCCTCCTCTGCCAGCCTTGTTCATGGTACTGCAGCCAGAGCATCTGCATAAAATTGGTGTTTCTGAGAATGCGGTGCTTATAAACCCTTCAGCATCTTCTGCCAAGCACAGCCATAAGAGACCTCCAAAGGCAGAGCTTGCTGGGCTCTGGCTCCCTGTGTTTGCCAAGAAGTTTCTAGGCATGGGTTCCTGGAGGTACATACCAAAGCAGCCAGGGGCTCTGGTGAGTGAGAAGCCTGGAGGAAGATGGTCTAGATTCAGGCTTTAGAGCTGTTGCCTGTGGATTGTGAGTGTAACTTTTCCATGTAATGCAGACAGTATAGCATATTTGTTTCCTGTACTTCATTTATGATTATCTTCATTTATTAAGCCCAAAATTATGGCTTACATTTCAATGACAGCTTCCTATGAGACAGATGTAAGTCTCCAGGAAACGTGCCTGCTTTCTCACGCTTACAATCAACTGCAGACACCAAGCAATTCTACCAATAATTGTACACTTTGCTTTTTAAACATTATAGTTTATTCTTATAGGCAACTATCAGTGCAAATAAACATTTGCAAAAGCATATACAGTGCATGATCGACTGCAAAACTAGTTTGAGAGGTCCAAATAATTTAAGTTGTTGCTCCTCATATACCAAATTAATGGCACAACTATATGAGAGTACTCAGAAGCATTTCACCTTTTGGCCTCAACTTCAACATTTACTGTTAAAAAGCAGGAAAATTATGAAGATGCTAAACAATCTGCTGGGATTTTCTAATAATCAGAAGTGCATATTTGGAAACATAGAAATAAAACAACCATTTATTACTGTGAATTATTTCTCATGAATTTTATAATCTCACTTCTTGCAATTACTTCAGAGCTTGAATCAGCATTTATCAAAACCTTTAGCAAAATCTGGAAGTATCACTTCAGTAAGCAAATAAGTATTACAAGTTGTTTATCTTATGCAGAGTTGATACTAAATGCAATGCACACTATAGAATCCTCTCTGAACTGGTGGTATCAGCACTTTGAAATTTAACAGAAAGACAACTGAGAATACTCTCCACTGAATAATAAAAAATACTCGGAATGAAATCCTATTTAAAGCTAAACCCACAAAAAATAATGTCAAAACCAACACCATCTGGTTGTGTTACTCCTTTCTAAAGGTATAACTCCTCTGTTAAAAGTGCATCATACCAATATGATGGTTATAACAACATCCTCCTCAGCAGAGAAAGAAAATCCATTTTCTAAGGGCACGCTGTAATTGCTCCTACACAAAATTCACACACTAATAAACTCTGGAAAACCTCACTGATTTTAGGGTAGAAGATGAGTTCAGTTCTTCCTCTGAAAGGCTATATGAGATGGTCCTCTAAGTCCCATTTTAAGAGAGCAGCTTTCAGAGTCATTAAATCTGTGTACATCTGGAATGAATCAGGTTCACTTGTAGTAAAAGGAGGATTAGGAATCTCCCTGTTCACAGGGAGCTCCCAGGCCCTGTTTGCTGCTTAAAAGAATAACGTCATGGGGTGTGGACAGCCCGCTGTGGTGCTGGAGGAGCTCTGCTGCCAGCCTGGTGCCATCCTTCTCCAGCACCTGCTGCACATTAAGTAGCCTAGCTGCCAAGTCAAAATACGTCAACTAAAGAATGGTTGTCAACCACCAGAAACAAGAAAACAAACTAAAGCCACTCTTTCAACTCAACAAGATATGTCAAACAATTTAAGAAACGTAATCAAGCAATGGTTTTCAGTTTATATTTTGTTGGATGAGAACTATAAAGCCACCAGCATCCTCACCATGGCCCTTGCAACCTTGCTCACATCACAGAAGGGAGGTTAAAAATAAAAACAGGCTCAAAAAAGAAAGAAGGGAAAAATATGAAGATATAACAACTTAATTGGACAGAACACCACTATCTCATTACATCCAGCTCTACACACAAACAATGAACTGAAGAAAAGTTCTGGATAGGCTGTAGATGTATACATACGTTAAATATGGGCAATCACATTTATATACACGTATGTTCAGGCATATGAAGGATGTCAAGCTGTCAAAGTTTGCATGGAAAGGGAAAGAAGTTTGACATTCAGAAGTGCTAAATACCTGCAGCTTTCATGCACATAACCCAGACTTGCAGGTAACAAGCAATTCTGAAAATCAGGCTCCAAATTTCTGCCATCGTTTTGAATTCACTGGCCATGGTACTACACATCAAATTTAAGTAGAAAGATTGAACATTTTCCTCTTAAGTGATTAAGAAAAGGAAACTAAATTCCAGGATAAAACAAGTATCATCTTTTTTGCATGCTTTAACGTTCTTTGTTAATGCCTGCACCACATCATTGCAGGTCAGTGCAGTGCAGGTCAGTGAGGGAAGAAAGACGAGCTGGGAAAGGCAAAGTGAAAAGATCTGCAATTTTCATTCCCCCCCCCCCCCCAAGATACTGGTGTTTTTATTAACGTGGGTCAGGGGAGACATAATCTGCATTCCAAAAGGTACGCAGGGACATGTTTCTCTATTTCCTGCACTAGAGAGAATTTTTAAAAAAAATTGAAAAAGCATTTAGCACTTCCTCTCAGCCTGCACAGATCACACATAGGGCAAGGAATGTGACGAGGTCACATTTACCCTGTTAGTCTGGGTCACTGACTTTCCCTTTTATATTAGGAGCCTTTCTTTCCTTACAGCAAATCAGCACCTACATGGATGAATCACCACTCTTGCTTGATGGACGGTGGAAGTTACAGCTGGGGTCAGTTAGACTGCAAGTGGTAAAAATGCTTAAAAAACCTGAAGTCCCATCTGCCCTCCATTTCCATCAGATTAAACAAAGAGTCCCACCTTTTGCTTTTAAACTAGTAAAATGTGTGAGGAGTCAACAACACTGGTCCTGTGACAGATCCAAACAGATTTCTACCTTCACCAACCAGCACTGCAGTTGGTCTTTCCAGTTATTATGATACCTGAATATTAATTTTGTCTCCACAGACTCTTTACATCAACCCTGAACACCTTTCTTCTGTTGGGTTTTGATCACAGGCTTTAGGGTCAGTTGAATCTTAGGAGGAGTTCTGCAAATACTTAAACCTTAAGGGCCAACAAAAAGCTGAAACCTCAGCTATCTTCCGGGAATTCATTTGATGTCTCAGTGCAAAACTGAGAGGTAGCAGCCCCATAAACAAATCCAAACAGAGTAAAAATTTTAGATAACTCCACAGGGAGAAAAGCTATTGGATTTTACCCTGCTTGGTTACACTGCTTTGCCATCGCATGTGCATCCAAGGTGAATTCTCTCTGCAAAGTTCACAGCCAATCTAGACTAAGGACTCAGGAGAATACTCAAGATGTCATGGCTTACTCTGCATTAGCTAAGCTGCTGCCTCCCCCCTCTCGCACTGAAACCTACATTAGCAAAGGTGCTAAGAGACCTCATGAATTTGATGACCGCAATCTATGTGAGATGCACTAAGCCAGCCACGGTAAACTAGCCCTGAGCCCATCAGATCATTTCATTAATGAGATTTCCTATTTCTATTTCTCAAGCAGAAACTTTCTAGTGTGCTCTGAGTACCAGATAACATGAGGAGATGGGAAAAACATAGAGAATTTGCAGCATGGCCAGCTGAGGTTCTGTGTCAGCAGAGAACAGTTTGGAAGTAATATCATGCCAATATTCCTCCCTGTGAAGACTAAGTAACAATGTGCCAACGTTTCCCCATAGGAAGGGACCAAATATCCCATACAAAAGAAGCGCTTACTGTGGTGAGCCCAGGGCCGAGGAGGTGGAACTGCTTGTGTTGGCACCCTTCTGGAGCACAGCTGCCATCTCTAGCACTTCAATACCCATATATATTGTAATTCAGGAATACGGCACAGAGCATTACTTTTTCTACCTTTCCTAAGCTTCAATTTTAAAAATTAATGCATTTGAGTAGTAAATAATTGGTGGTGGGGAGCACACTAGGAAACACTTTTTGTTCTTTTTTTATGGTATTGAAAGAACAGACCGATTTCTAGTTACAGCTAGTTACCATCTATTCAGAACTACTCTGGAAATCGTCCCCTTTCCCCCAAACATAGTTTCTCCACAGAAATCCCCCGTAACAACACAACAGATAAAACTCCCAGCTATCTCTGTCTTCAAAATTTTAAGTAAAAAGGACAGAGCCGGGCACAACATTCACATAAAAAGTATCCCTTATCTTATCAACCTACAGAAATCTGGTGCCTTTTATTATTATCACTAATTCCTATTGTACCCAGATGTTCACAATCCTTTATAAACAGAACCGAAGAATCAATGGGGAAAGAGCCGTCTCTGTTTTCACACAGCGTTTACTCCAGGGAACAGCTTTTGCTTTGAATGGAGTTACCCTGGTTTATGAAACTGTCACACAAAACCAAGATGAGGCACAACATCTACAGAAGCTCTAATCTAATCTTTCACCCTTGCAGACACACATACAAACCAACATCTTTTATCACCACAAGCAACATACTTGAAATCAGTGGTACTGTGCCCCCAGGACAAAGTTATCCTTGCGTATGTATGTAAGACAGCATCCTAAGGTTCAAACACAAACAAAAACTAGTTACTAGTGGCAGAAAGAAATGCAAAAGATAAATGTTTTCCCTGTTTGTTAAAATACTTGAAGAGCTTTATTTAAACAGGTGATTGTTGACCACAGATCTGGCCCTGAAATTTGAGGATGAATTCTAGGAATTAGATAATTAACTAAGTCATCATGTAAACCATGTATTTACCATAGAAATTGTGCCTTCAGAAACAGATCTCCTACATTAATTAATATTAATAAAGATAACTAAATTACTAAATTAATAAAGATAACTATCAATTGCCCATTCCTGGGATGCTGGGGTGCAATATGTAATTTAAAAAGCATACTCAGCTGAGCATCAATGAGGGAGAAAAAGACCAGTGCCCTATCCAGTAATCACTTTCAGAGGTCAATAAAAAGGCAGTTAATCAGAGATGAAATGTTAGAAACAGTGCAGGTTTCTTACTTCAGGAAATTTGTTTTGCAGGAGCAAAAGGACATACTACAGAAAAAGTTAACGTAGCTGCATCACAAAAGAGTATGTGTATATGAATGTATGTACACATGCACGTATGCATCAGCCAAGAATTGTTCTGAAAATACATAACTGTGCATTTGCTTCTCATTGTGGTCTGTACAGTACCAAAAACTTCCACCTCTGGAAGCAGCTTATATGACAGTGCTGCCCAAGGTAAAGCTTTTGTTTTATTAGCTGTATCCTTTGGTTGCTAGAGCAAAAAACAACATGGCAACTTGAACTATCTTAGGTCCATAAAATACTGATGTTGAGATGTTCACAAGAAGGGCCAGGTTATACATTAGTTCGGCAATGAATTCAAATTATATGAAATAACATCTCTTTAGGGTCTAGTTAAAAAAAAAAACCAAACAAAAAAACCCAACAAAAACGAACAAACAACAAATCGTAAAATCCTACTCCAGCAGATACTGTCAAGTGATTCTTACAAAAAAAAAACCCCAGTATTAAAAAAGTCTTGTAAGACTGGCTTGTACAGCATCCCTGACTGATCATCAGTGTCCTGTTACTAGAAAATAGAGATTGGGAATCTGTATTCTTGTATGAGATGTGGACTACTGAGGTTTGTTACCACTCATCACTTGATGACTCTATCATCATCCATATGGGTTTAATCACTGTACATTGAAAAGGAACAGGACTGCCCACTGCTATCAAACTGGACTTATTTATTTTGGGAGGGATTTATGAAGCTATGTGCGCAACTAACCAGATGGAAACCAAGCTGCCATTCCTTTATCCCCATTCACCCTCAACAAGGGAAAACATTCACTCATTCCTGAGACAATGCTCCCACTGCAACTTGTACTACATCCTGATTAATTGTGGGCTGTGCTGGGCAATCCTTTCAGGAAACAGCAAATCCAATCCTGCATGAGCTACAACAAAGTTTTTCATGTGCCTAGTAAACACATTATTCAATAAACACAGTATCCAATACATTAATAACAATTGTCTATAGGTAAAAGATAAATAAAAGTAAATATAAATTAGAAATCAGAATTCTGCTTCTTGGATTCACCAAAAAACTTAAATTCTAAACAGAATTACAGATGTACTAATATACATGAAATGGTATAAGCATTTTTTCCATTGCACTCTTTACAGTACAGCACGTTACTTTGAAATAACATTAAACTACATAATGATTTATGAAATCACTTAAATCACAGTGTGAAACTTGGTTTTTGAGGAAAAAAAAGCAATCACTCATATCCATTTTCCCCAATATTTTGTCATTCTTTTCTCCCTGGAAATAACTCCTTTGGTAGTGTAAAAGATCATGAGTTAGGACAGCACTGGGGTATGACCAAGTAACTAGTGGGCAGCACATGACGGCAGTCAGTTCAGTCATGGCTCCGTATTGGTGTCTTGGGGGCTGGGAATATCCATGTTGGTGTACACAGCTTTATACACACAAAGTCTTGACTGAAAGCTCAAGACCACTTTCCTAGCACTAGAAATGCTAAACCATAGCATTTGCTCATTTTTCTTTGATTGTTTTTGGTAAAGCTGAAAATTAGCTCCATCTGAGCAGCTCAGCTATTTAGGATAGCATGTCTAGGGTAAACAGAATGTCAAAAATAGTTTTGAAAGAAGCGTCTGTTCAATGAAAGATAAAATAAGTGAAGATAAATTCTTCATCTGCTATGAATGAAGAGGAAGGGAAAAACTGATATTATCAGAGCATGTAATTAAGCTCCAAATGGAAGGATATTGTTTTTCCTCATCATGACTGTTTTTTTAAGATGGACTTCAGGGGCATAAAACCTCAATGGGCATGCCATGAAACATGAGGCCGCTCTGGAAACAAATCCCTGTTATGTGATCAAAGGAAGATA
The DNA here is from genome assembly GCF_023638135.1 of Falco biarmicus. NCBI lineage: Eukaryota > Metazoa > Chordata > Aves > Falconiformes > Falconidae > Falco > Falco biarmicus. The sequence goes on from NC_079291.1 coordinate 20,670,635, forward strand.
AGCACTGAGGCGTGAGCCTGGTCAAGTTTATGAAACAGCTTTGCTTCCCACATTAAACCACAGGCTTGCAGCTTTTCTCCATAGGTTTGCAAAAGCCTATGATCAGTGAAAACCTTTATTAATTTTTTTAATATAAAATACTACCATATTAATGAGATACACTCAAAAAGTTTTGAACTTTCCTGATCAAAATGTTATGTTATTGCTTCTTTCTTCAGATGGCACTAACTTTCTGCACTGTTATTGCACTAACCTATGTTCTGTGCCATTACATCTTGTGCTAGTGAAAAGCAAATTGGACAAAGCTGTCATAACACATGTTTTTATCTATGATTTCTGGATTCCTTCAGCTCAGGTTCTGTAATAATTTGACAAGTCAACACGAAACTGCTGAGGTTCATTTTTCAAATCCAGGTGCCTAAAGTGTGATGATGTGCCCAGTGAACCAGAGGGAGTCCTTCCACTGAATAGGTCCTTTAGGACCACCTTTAATAGGTCCATGAGCATATCCATCCTTGCATCTATACACAGTATTTGCAAAAACACCAGTTTTGCAGCTGTACAGCTAGTCACCTCTGTGAAATTATTCATTCACCACTAATACAAATTGTATGCCTATGAACTTCAGTTGTAAGCTCAAGGGCTGGGGCGGGGGGGCGCAGGCACAGGGAGGTGGTGCACATACTCCCCAGTCTTTTCAGTGAGGTCTGGGTTCAGTACTTTGAGATTACATACCAAAACAACACATCAAATCATTTACCTGCCTATCAAATACAAAAACACGTCAATCCTTCAGTAAGTCACAGAAGGAACTGGAGGACAAAAAAGCAACCACCTTCTGAAGAGCTGACCAGAAACTACTGGAAAATACTTTTTCTTCATAAATTACCATTTCATTGAAAGGGAAACATTTCAAATTCAATGAAATTCTGACAGACTGGGGTTTTGTGCATTCTCTGGCTACTTCCAGAGGGAGCAACAGAACCAGAAACATCCCAAGTCACAAACTTGACCTTTCAGCTGGAAAAGGGCATTTCTCAAAAATCTTGTTTCACAAAAGAACTTTTGAAAGCATTGTCTCCAGCACAAAAACCCCTCACAATTTGAAAAAAACTTGAAAAATTCTGCAAAATGCACCTGTCACCTCTTTCACTTTCTACAACTTTTGCTTCCAATTTCACATGTCCAAAATAAACAATTTTCAGCAGTATATAGGGGAACCCCAGCCAGTCTGTAGGGGAACAACATAAATTTGAGTCTAATGAATGGTGGATGCTCTAAACCAAAAAATAAAAAGCAAGCTGCTTATTCTAAACAGCCAAACATACACTCAGAAGCACTCCAATGGGTGAGTAATTCTGTTTCTAATGACAGATGAAGGGTAATCTCATGTCACATAAATATATGGAAGACAGACTTCCTCCTGGAACCTTTCTCAGGAATAGCATTATTTATTACAGCATTTTCTATTCAAGGGGGCTCATAGTCTGTGCTTACAACCTGATCTAAATACCATGCACACAGCTTGTGCTGGAATACAGCAGCTACATGACATGCAGCAACATCATCTTTCTTCTTGTACTGTTTGTTTTTGGTAAAGCTGCTCTATTCCTCCTGACACATGGGCTGTCAGTATATTTACACAGCCATACAGGATTTCCTTCCTAGCTGCATCTCACAGCGAAGCCACCACCCATTCTCCTCTAGTCTTTTTAGCTGGCTTGTTTATTATAGCTGGAAGAAAGTCTGTTTTTTCAAACACCACCACTGTTACTCAAACGTCTAATCCAGGGTTTTCACTTGGTTCCCATCACAGCCTTAACATGGCTTGATAACTGCTGTTGCCTTTGCAGAGTGCCAGTCAGCAGACAGTCGTCAGCTCAGGACCTGAAAACTGCCTTGGTATGTCAGACATGATGTGTATTCCTGTCAACCCTGCTCCCTCAGCAGTTACTGGTTCTTCTTAAAAGGCCAGAGTGCTTTTCTCTCATATAAAATACCAGAGGAATGGATTAGTAGATTTTAAAGGCTAGGGAGGTCTCATCTTTTACAGAACACCTACTTCAGTTTCTCCCAGCACATCTTGAGGAAACAGATGCAGTTCAGCTTCTAAACAAGTAGCTGCAGAGAGGCTCAATAAAAATGTGCTATTTGCTACAGAAGCCTGATGGAAAAGACATTTGCTGTGCTGAGAAAACAGAGTGAGGTACTGAAGTCAAGCATGGTGCGTAATAAATATATTTACATTTTTAATATTAAACAATATTTGAAAATAATAGCTAACAGAACACTTTAATTGCATTTTGATTTTCAGTACTGGATTGCTGGAAAGGAAAACTGGTTTCCTATTGCTGTCCCAAAGCTATGGCCATAAAAAAGTTTATTGCAAAATATTCTATTCCTATTTCTCTTTCAGTTTGTGCCATTAAAGTTACCTGTATGCAATAAATAATTTCTTTACACTAAGATACTTCTAGGTCTCATCCTTCAGAAATCGCCCTGCTCCCTCTCCACCCCCAACACAGGGCATTACTGCATGAACAGGGACAGATTTTGCTATCTCCTATGACAGCTGCAAGATTTAACACTGGAAACTCTTTGAAGGGGAGGCAATGAGTAGTATCTCTGCTCTGTGCTGCCAAAACCTCATGTTTATTCTTTAAGAAAAATGGATTTGAAGAGTCATAAATGGAAAGATGAAAAGACTCTTTCCTGCTCCTTCAGTTTCTCCCAACACTGCCTTCACCAAGTCCACAGCAGACTCCATGGTCCTTTTCCCTTACTCTTAAGTTGCCATCTGTAGTTTTAGGCTAACATCATTCACATTCAAACAAGTAAGTACAGCCAATCACTAAAAGGACCATTTGTAGCAATGCTAGCACACACCACTGTAGCTGTTTCTACATGCACTACATCTCGTATTGTCTGCTGTAGGAAGTTAAAGCCCCACAGTTTGCTCTTCCAGGTCCAGCCTTTGATATTACTGTCCCCTCTCATGATGCTGCATGTTCTCGCTGGCAGAAGTGGTATCTGCAAGAGGCAAAGAGTCCCACCGGCAGGTTTCCAGCTGCAGCACTGGAAGATGCCCATAACCATCCTAGGCAGGTGGTTTTGTGTTGGCAGAGAGCTGGTTTTTATTAAGACCACTTTGCTCAGGTTACAGAGAGAATTTATGTCAAGACAAGGCAGAAAACGGCAAAAAAGTTGGTTGGAAGAGATTTCTAGAGGCCATACAATCCATCCTCATCCTCCTCAACACCGGACTATTGCCAGCAACAGATGAGGTCAGTAGGGACCTTATCTAGCAAAGTCCTGAAACTCAGGATGACAGAGCACACCATCTCTGCACACCTCATTGCCACCCAGCACAAACTGCCTGCACAAGAAGGTTTTTCCTAGTCTCTGGTGCATGACTCTTGCCCCTCCTACCATCTGCCACAAGCAGAAAGAGCTTGTCTCCTTCATCCCACAACCCCTTCAGGAAGTTGGGATGGCTTTACATGCAAACCGATGCTAACGAAGGTGGACTAGCCTTAAAGGGATTCATCTGCTAACTGAAAACAAATATAAATACATTCTAACTCTTCCTCACTCCAGTACAGCATGTTACCCTGGTCTTCAGCCCAAGCCTTCAAGAACACCTTTCACTATAATAGAAGTATTCAAAAAAACCAGAATACAGGAATCACGACCACATCCCACCTTCACCCTCCCAAATCTTGGCAAAAGCTTCCAGATATAGTTAGAAGGCTATAATGTTTTTTATCATCACCCACTTTCAAGTAGCTCTACCCTGCCATCTCCTCCAACTTCACAGTGGAAGGTTTCAGCTTGCCCAGCAGCGCCATAACCACATGCAGCACCACCTCGACAACAGGAGATAATGAGGCAAACCCCATCATGTCTGGACAGAACAGCAGTGAAGTTTTTAACATACACATGCAGATTTGCTTGGCTTGAGCACTTTGGATAAACAGCCACGCATTAGGTCATTACTTAGACTGTTAGCGTCCCAGGCTGTCTATTTCTTATCAACATGCAAGTGCTCCCAATTTGAGGGCAGATGAAGAACTTTTCAGAGGAGGAGGTGGATCCCAAGAATAGCAAACTCAGAGCAGAGCTGGTTAGTTCTTGCCAGCATGGGCTGGTTTTCCTATTAGTAATTTGGTATGCCAGCTTGGCCTCTTCAAAGCTGGGTGCAATCTTTTAACTAGGTAATAATTCTAGTGATTCAAACACATCCCAGGCGAACTCTGTATCAGAGTAGCTGTGCAGCTCCTGAGCTCGTAAGCATGACCTCAACAAGCAATTCTCTTGATGATAATGTAATCTGAGCTAACTTCCTATGCACATATATGCTTTAACCAGCACACATTTGAGAGCATATTATATAGCAATGGACAAAACGATACCTTACAATATACAGCTCTCTGCACAGCTTTTGGTTCTAACATGCTACAGATTCATGAAAAATCTATAAGACAGCCGGACCAAGTCAGTCCATCTAGCAGAGGCCCTGTATCCAACTATGTCTAACAGCAAGTGGCCTATGAAGAACAAGGCAAGCACAGAGTGTTAATTTGCTGATATATTTCCACAGCTTCCAGCATTCTTATTTGCCACTTCTCTACCATGTAAACTCAGCATTTAAACATCTCCAACAGTAAAATCCACAGATTAATCACATGCTTCATGAAAACATACTTCCTTGTTTGTTCTTTTAGTTTCTCTGAATAGTTTCGTATGATTAGCAAACTTTATCACCTTTCTGGCAGATTATTTCCCTGATCATTTATGAAATATGCTGAATACCACTGGCCCCAGCACAAGCACTTGTGGAGTCTTCTCCACCAGGAAAACAAACTATTTACACCTTCTCTCTGTTGACTACCTTTTAATTAGGTGGTAATAGACCTGTGCAAGTTACTTACTTTGTAAACTTTTGGTGAGAAATAATAAAAGTTATTTTAAAATGCAGTTTTGCAAGCCCCAATAGATCATCTTAACCAGGTCACCCTATCCACATGTCCAGTGGCATCTTCAAAGAGCTGAAGCAGATGCAACAGACAGCACTTACTGCTGCTTTCCCATAAACATCCTGTTTATTTCAAGCCAATGTACCAGTGTGTCATTAATTGCATTCTTTCCAGTAAGTCCACCAAATTTAGTCAGACATAATTATTTAGACAAAGGCATTGCCATAACCTTGCTAACAATGAAGTCAATTGTTTAGTGCAGATACTAATAAACAAGTTACCTTTTTTGTTCTTCCTACAAAAAAAAAACCTGCTTTGTACACAGACTTAGCATAAATAGCAATAACATGGAAAAATGCTGATAGGATTCTTTAGCAAAACGCACTGGGATGGAAAAATTACCATATTCTTCAAGACTGGCACTTTTCTAAAATCAGAATCCCTAGCATTTTTTTGTACTGCTACACACAACTATAACAGTAACAATAATTAAAAAAATCTGTTTTCTTTAGAGATATCTGTTGTGTTACATTTCTTAATAACTGAAGCTTACACAGCCCTTTAGCTAAAGAAAACCCATTCTGTGCAGACTCATGGATTTGATGACATCCTGTCTATTTCAAACAGGACTTCAGGGTGTCACTGGATAAAGAAAATTCAAAAGCATTTGTTCAACACCTTGCTATACAAAGGTAGAAACTGTATTTGAATATCCAAAGCTTTTTTCACTTTGTGGCTTTTAAACTGCCAAGATAACATAAATAAGAGCTGTAAAAATAAACAGTATAACGCTCCAATCACAAATACAGCTCTTACTGCTATGATTACTATATACTTACTGACAAGGTTTTAGGACTTGTCCCTTGCTTTTTATTGATTATTCCTCAATTGCTGGACACAATCTCTCACTAGCTTCCCTAGTCCACACAGACATGTTGCCAGCTTTCAACAGATTTTGCTCACCACAAAGATCAAGTGCAAGGTCAAAAATCCAGACTAACTGCAGTCAAAACTCGGACTCTGCAACCTGAGACCCAACCCTGCTCCCAGCCAATCCCTCAAAACATTCCTGTGGACTTTAGTCGTGTCTGGAGAAGTCCATAACTTCTCAGACTTGACTCTGGTTCAGTTTTGCCTCCAAGTTCGGTTACAGCATGCTGTAGACATACATAAAATGTGTGTGTATCTCCCGACTACAACTTCTTCCTTCCCCCCACCCCCAAAGCAGGGAAGTCTCTTCCCCTCTCCTTCCTGACCTGAAAGCAAAGCATTTCACAGAAAGCCTCGCCATCAAACAGCAGAGCCTCTGGCACACAATTAAATAACTCGCATCAGCACTTCCATCTCTAAAAATGTGCTAAAAATGCTGGAAAAAAAGGAAACAGAAGTGATGTGTAAAATTCACCTTTAGCCTGATTTATCCCAAAATTGAATAACTACATCCTGGCAAAACAATAGGCATTTTCCTAGGATCACCAGTCACAACGGACAGAACACAAACTTCACCTCTGGTCTGTTTGATGAGGTTTATTATCCCAGAAGAAAGTGAAATCAGACACCCCTCCCCAAGCTGCTAACAAGAAGATTCTGACAAAGGAGAGCAGTATTTCAGGAGAGTTAGAAAAGTACAAGTTCAGAAACTGAAAAAGATAGTTTGCCATGTTCTGAGGGTTTTCTTAAATCTTCCATGTGACATTTTTTCTTAACAAAATAGCTTTTCTGCAGGCAGTTTTACTTCCTACCATGCCACAAACAGTATTTTATCACCTTTGAAAAATCCCATGGTCCACATTAGTACTTGATTAGGGTGTGCATCTTTACTTTCCCTGTCCCTCTCTGCTGTGCTGGTTTTTTTACCCTCCAGTTTTGTCTGTTGTGATTGGGAAGGTGTCTTACCCGGTATGTGCACAGAACCCACCACCACAAGAGTTCAGATTCTGTGTACATGTCAAGACTTTTCTGCACTAAAGAAGGTATCACTGTCATCATCCTTCTAGTCTGGATATAAAACGTTTGTGTTTATATGTTGATTTTTCAGTGCCATTTTACATAAAATGAATGACATACTAGCATGAAAGAAAGAACAACAACAAAGTTCACCTACTCACCTAGACAGCAATAATTTACCCTGAAGTTTCAAATCAGCAGCACAGTCATCAGATTGACAGTTCCTCTCAAAAACAGTCTGCGAAAAACAGAGAAAAGAACTGTTACAGCATGAAAAGAGTAAGATCAAAATTCAAAGAAAGAATATGCTTGGATGAAATAAAACCCTACCAAAATCTGTGATACAGGACTATATGGTGTCAGTGTTAAAGAAATTCCAAGGCAGGCAAATTTCATCTTTATCAGAACCATTTTTATTCTCTTCTAAGTGAACAAGAAGTTTCACCAAAATCAGACTCTCTCAGAGGTTCTCTTCAATCCATTCCCACTTCTCATCTGACAAGGATTACTGCACGCACAATATTTCTGGCACTCTTATTTCTCTTCCCAATGCATATGCATGAAAATGAAACAGAAAATAAACTATTTATGAAACTATTTTCAGTCCTAAGACGTGCAAGTAAGGAAATTATGCACCAAACGTCTTCACTAGCCTATATTAAAGATAAGGAATTTGGGGGGTTTTTTTAGATTTTATGTATGGTAGGAAACATTTCTGCCATCCTGCAAGCAACAGAAAATTACAGACTGTTATGTTCCAGCGATGCCCTCAAATAATGGAAGCACTGTCAATCTTCTGAACTCTGGTAAAGACTATCACTTAGGAAATTTAACCGATTGATAAAGATAAGAACTGTGAGAAAGAACGACATGCCACTAGACTCGGGCGTGCTATTTAAGCAACAAAAAGAAGGGGAATACATAAGAAGTTTATGAGCCTATGATAATCTCTGCAGTAGTTTGTCATGGCTAAACAAGGCAGCTACCAGTGAGTGAAAGAAGGGGACAGGAACACGTTCCTGGCATCCAAGAAACCCAAATATCATCAAGATGATAGTTACTTTCTCCTGCTCTTAAGAACAGAGATCAATACCTTTCTGAACATAGACTTTTCAGGCTGAAGGATTCATTCTTTCTGAGTTGTAATGCTCTTCAACTTACCAAATTATAGGGTTGCCAACACTGTTCAGCTAGGAAACCTGACAATCCACTGTTCTCTTCCTTTAATACGAAGGTTCCTTTCTACACACTTGGCTTCCTTACTGTTATTACCAAAGCAAATATATTTTGATCATAAATGCTAAGACAAAGCAAATCCATGCAGGACACACATAACTGTCAGAGAGCACTGGAGAGACTTGGGGGTGGGGGGGAATCAGTAAAAGAATATACAGAATTAATACATTTTTTTTTAAGAGCTTTGCCCAACTGTACCAGGACTGGAGAAAGACTTTGAATCTTAAACCCAGAGGGCATCGAGATTTCTAGTCCTTGTCTCTCCAGAAAGATTACTGGCTAAGGAAGCAGCTCGGTGCTCTCCAAAAAGGACTGGACCTTTATGAAGTCCATTGGTGTTGGACTAGCAGATATCAAACTATGCTGTAAATGGTACTGAGTTGCAAAAAGAAAAAAGATTGGAGATGATCAGTTCATTTGGGGCTATTTACTTTGCCCTTTCACTTTCCCAATTTTCGCTTTCTCAGAATCTCAAAAGTGGAAATTTTTGAGGATTTAAACACAAGGGCGAAACTTACCCTTCTTCCTTAAGATTACCACACCAAAGAACAAGAATAGCCCTGAGACAGGAACAGGCACAAGGTATCAGTCTCAACACACAGCACATTTCTGAGGTATAGTATCAAATGTCCTCAGAACTTATCCTCAACCACCATAGTAGCTATATATAGGAAAGACTGTTTGACCTTCAGAAGAGAAAGAAAAATAAACTATAAAAATATTGTTGCCTGAAAGTTTCCCTATTTCCACCGCAGAAATCTTGGCAAAGCAAACAGAGTGATCAAAGATATGACCTGCATGTTTCAAAGAATAAAGTACTGTAAGTACATTTAACTACCTACCTAATATTCCTGGAATTTTATTACTAAATCTATAGTCGCCGTTCTTCACAAAGAATGAACAAATACCTCATTTTCTAAAACTACTGGGCACGTATCTCTTCCAACATATCATGCACTAGACAGCAGGCTATTTTGAAACATACTGGGAGTATTTCATTATGTCACAGAAACACAAGTTCCTACACAGTACTGGGACGGGAGACAGAAATAAGGATAATGAGTCCCCAGATCCATAACTGTGTAGGAGTGAACCGTTTGCTTCTGTGGAGGATCTTAAACCAGTTCAGGTTTGGGGGGAGAAAGGATTCCCAGTTCAGCCAGATGCTAGGACTCATCAATGCAGCTGCAGCTGGTTCAGCAGCCCACTTCCATCACAGGCTAATGACATCTATGGATTATTTAGCTATTTTCCACTATTTCCCCAGTCTGGATACATGTTTCCACGACTCTGCTCCATCCCCCTTTCTGCCTGCTACAGCCTCAACCCTGTAGCTTCTCACAGTCTACTTCGTCCGTTTACTATCTTGAGCGTCCCCCATCCCCAGACTGTTGCTGCTTCTGCCTTTCCAGTTGACTAATTCTTGCCTGTTCAAATCCCTCCTAAAACTTTAAGGAGTAAACATGCTTTAAGTCATCACAACATTTGTTATGTTCATAACATCATAACATACTCTGTTACTGTGTCCTTACTTGGTCTACTTGGGCTGTAGTTTCTTTGGGCCTACCCAAATAGTTGATAACTACCTAACTCAATACTGCCTGTTGTTAGAGCAAGAGTCCGTTCCTGAGATGTGCACAGGCCCTACTACAACATAATCACTAATTTTAACTCTAAGCAATCTTAAAAGTGGCTTCAGCTTTACAATACCTGTTATAGAGATCTATAGAGCTCTTTACATATTAAAAGTGTTGAACAAGGTAACCAGTGGGTTGTATGTATTATCCAGAACTGGAAAAAGGGAAACAGGACAAAACAAATTCATTGCACTGTGGAAACATCTCATAATTTTTGCCATTACTGTTATCCAAAGTGAAAAGGAGCAATTCTGAACAGCATTTTTACTAAAGTCCAATGGACTCTTACTGGATTCCACTTATATTATACCAAGTACCTCACAGCTTTGAATATGCGTATCAGAGATGGCCAGGAAGCTTCTTTATGTAAGAAATACATACAAGAAAAATTTCAGGGGGAGGGAGGGAAGGGGCAAAAATTGTCCTGGATGAGAAAGACAGCAGCAGCTCTTATCTCAAAGCCACCACACTTCCGTCCAGCATTTCCAGGAGAGAAATAGGTGTTTGTGTGCTCGGTAGCAGGGACAGGATAATCCCAATGCATTTTTACAGTAAAAGTGTGCTCTAGTAACAAAGCTAACCTAAATTATATGCAAAGCGACTCTGTCAGACTTCCTGCTATCATCAGATCTACAGCAAGGCACAGAGCAAATCCAGTGTTTCCATGAATTCCTCTCTGCGCTCTCCCCTGCTGCACAGAACCCAGCAGCTATGGGGAATTGTTCCACAGCAGTTCCTACCAGGTGGTCAAACTTCCTGGACAAGCACAGTTTTCTCAAACTCTGCATGGCAGCTTTTCTAAGTAGAAAAGATGATGCTTCTTGGGAGGTCAAGGAATGTGGCAGATACATCCTGAAAGGTTAACAGAGACAGATGTTGCCCATGTTCTTCAGAGGGTAGGTCATAAAGCCTACATTAAGATATACTCATTATAAAGAGTGAATATACACGTCTGTACACAATTAAATGTACTATAAGGAAAGACCTAGAGCCTGCTGATAAGAAGGGGATGTGTCTAGGCAGACACTCGGATCAGGGCCTCAAAGCAAGACTCTGCCTCTTGAAGAGAGACAGTGGATTAAATTTCACATTTTGTGGTAAAGCCCAGGGGTAAACATACAGTCCTCTTCCCCAGGAAGTAGGAGGAGGATGAATCCCTACGTACTGCATCCTAAGCACAAAGCTGCTGGGTATTAGGTGTGAAAATATCGTCCTTTTCCTTCCTGCTGAAGGTGGACTGCTAAGAAGTGCTTCTAGGAGGTAAAACAAGCAAGAAGGAGCCTGGCTTCAGCCTAATGGTCAGAGCTGTCTTCTCAGAGGAAGGTGATCTGGGATTTCAAACCCAGCTCAGTAAATTGCTTCACTTTCTTCCAATGGCTATCTAAAATTAAACACACCTATGTTTCTGGGAGTAGGGAAGAGAACAGGAAACAGAAAACAAAAAAACCCCTGTGTTTATGGCACTCCTGCCCACAGAAAATACTGAAAATCATCCAATAAACAAAGAAGAAGAAAAAAAGTATTAAGACATTCAGCCTTCTAAAATCAAGGAAGCACATGGAAATTTCAGGTTGTAGCCAAAATGCACAATCAAGAGTTTTGAGAGGTTGCTAGTACTGAGCTCCAGTAAGAGCAGTGCCTATCCTTTCACAGAAAAGGGAAAATGACAGCTGAAGGACAATGCTTGAAGAGATGCGGCAGAAATGGGCTTTTCAAAAGAACCCTTAAAAACATGTCATTTTATGGTCTGGGTAAGAGAATAGTGATTCACTCCAGATCAGGCCTTTACTTCCTCACACATCACTCTCCAAAAGGTTCACATAACACCTCTTAAAAGGTGGCAGAGCTGGCCTTTGGTAACTTAGGATAAATTCCTTTAACTTCATAAACTGTGCCATGTACTTCAGTAGGATAACGCAGGCTAGGCAAAATAATCTGGGTTAAGAATACAGTATTCCAGCCTCTCCACCGATTTCCAGTAAATTGTCACCATACCCTATGGTATGTGCAGGGATGACTTAGCAATTAGATCATGACAGTAACACAACAGCAATTCTATTTGAAGGATGCAGGATAATGGGGCTTGTTAATCTAATAATTCTTTATTTTTTAGATCTTGATGCTATATGGCTACTACCATGTTATCTGTTGGAAATCCGGGTTCTGGGTCCTTATTTAGGGACCAGGATATGCAATCTGATTTTCAAAAGTACTGAGCTGTAAGCAAGTCTCACTGCCTTTTCTAGGAAATATTTCCTGTTTTATAGCTTTACAAATCAGTAACTCAGATTTTAATATGCCTAAATATAGATAGGAGCCTAATGTTAGAACTGCATTTATTTTGTCTTGAAATTTTTCAAGTTGCCTGCAAAATAAAGCTATTACCTACAGATCTACTGAGCACAGAAACAGTAACTGACTCTCCCCAGATATCCTATGCTTCACCATACTACCCATGGAAATGGTCCGTTCGTATCTCCTGCTGAGCCAGGCACAGAATGATTTAAATTCCCACTAGAAAATTAATCAATATTGTGGAAAACTCTTCACAGGATTTCATCAGATGTGCTGGCTCAAATGCAAACACATGATTTCCACAATACCCCTAGCGAGTAGTGGAGCAAACACATGATGAAGGCAGGAATAACAGGGGAGCAATAAGCATTCAACAGAATCCTACTACGAAACCAAAGAGCCATGCTGGTACCGCGTGCTGTGGAGGACCAAGGTTAGCAAGTAAGCTCCCTCAGCTCAGTGCAGACTTCATGAGACCATATCTTCATGCAAAGGAAACAGATGCTCACTTGTAGTGCATTAGTGTTAAGAAAACAGAAACTGGCAAATAATACTTTACTACACTAGTAAGGGTGCAAGCATTTAAGTCAGACTTTTCCAGCTGGGGAAGGCTACAGGGGAATTCATCCACTCTCTTGAGCAGAAGGCTCTGGGCCCATGGCTCATGACTAGCACGTTGCCACTTGTCAAGCCATCTAAGGCCAAATGCAATCATTTCTCCTCTACTCCAGCTGCATCCTGCTTTCCATTAAATGTTAAAAGCTGGGCTGGAGCACCAAGCTAAAAAGGAGAGAGGACGCTCATGTAAGAGCAACAGGAACTCCCAAATGAAATCAGCTGTTCAGAAAAGATCAGGCATGAAACCTGTTAGCTATGAAGGCAAGCATAAATTATTAAACATATGTATGAGTTACTTCTCACAGCAGTGAGTGGATTTAACAATGCCATCTTTTGTCCTCATATTCCTTTGGGATGAAGAATTACAATTGGTGGCAATAGAAATACACCCCCAGCTTTTCAGAGCTTTATTAGATTTCTAGTCTGACTCACTCATTTTTCAAGCTGAGGCAATTTTTTCTTTTTTAAATCATTAACAGTTTAAATCATCCAAATAGTGTTCTCATTTTACAAGACTTCAGACCTTATAAATTCATGGAACAATAGACGGGAAAGATCTATTGGGTTAATTGTCCCATCTCCACATACCATTATAGGATGGATTTCTGCAACACTTTTCTCAATATATTTTCCTGTCTTGTCTTAAATGGTCTTCCATTTACGTGGTATGACTACAGAATAACTCAATTACGTCATCTCAGGAGGGTTCTTTAATGATATCTGAGAACATTTTCTACTCTAAACCTCCTTATTTCTACTATTAAAAGTGGAACTGTGTGAGATGTATCTTTTTCACTCAGGATGCTTTCATACTTAGACATTTTAAAACAGGAGTCAAAACCTTTGTTACTCATCACACAACTGCATAATTAAAAGTATAAAAGCATAACAACAACAAATGAAAAGCAAATGTGGCAGCTGTTTTGTCAGCTGAAAATGCAAAAAAAGAAGTCTTCAAATCATCAGGTATGCAATTTATGTCTACCTTTAGTTCATTTAGACCCCCAAGGATATGTGAAAGTCCTTTTCTATAATCCACCTGCACTTCAGTGGTTTTGTATTTATGGATGCTGCTCTGAACTGACAAGGATTTTTCTGGCTCTGAGGTACTCTGAACTGAATGAACTAATATTGTCATATTATCTCCTTTCAAGATACTAGCTATTCCAATTAAGCTTTACTGATCGTTCACATAACTGCTGAAAATATATGAACAGAGCTAATGGAGCCTGGCTTCCTGAAGTCTGTCACCTGTCTCTCTGGCTTTTTAAGAACATGACAATTTTCTTTTATAGCTCCACATGTAAGCAGGAACTCCCTCTTTCTTACAATTACAATTCTCCATCCACAGAGTAGTTTGGAAATTGCAAGCTGGTATGCTGAACCACAGAAACTACCCAGTAGGACTTTAAGTTAGAGTTCAGCTTGCAGATGTTTATCTGATCATCTCTCCTTTCTCTACCTATTTATTTGAACCACCCATAAATTAAATTAATTCACGTCCTACCACCTAAGAAAGGATTACACTGTAGTCTGACCCTGCGCTAGCACATATGCAGAGACATGTAGGTCTATCTATGTATGTGTATTCATGTGTATGTTAGTATATGATATTGGCTATTGTTTCTTAGGAAGCTCATGAGATCTAAACTTGGGGACTAAACCATGTCTTACACATTCTCAGTTATGTTGTTTTTCCTCTCTGTTAAACAGGAATATGAACAAGTTGGAAAATTACTGGTCAAGCCTGTCATTGCTTAAGAATGAGCATATAGAAGCATGCATACCAGAGGCACTGATTTCCACTCATTCTTACTTCAGTAAGTTTGCTAATTATAAACATTTCAGAGGTACAATACGTCTGGACACCTGCTGTTCTTGTTCAGTTTTAAATCTCTTCCAGACTTGTAAATTTTTCCTTTTTCTTGCCATTAAAGAAAAAAAAAAAAAAAGGGGGGGGGGGGGGGGGAATAAGGAAAAAAGGAGACAAATGTACATGCTCAGGGTGGGTCCTTTCCAGATTTCCTGGAATGAACAGCAGCCAGTCACTGCCAGTTCAGCACTGACTGATCAAACAAAAGACAGACACCACCAAAGGGAGGAGTGGAAATCACTGTCAGCAATCCCACTCCTACCAAAGGGAAAACAATGGTGGTTAAGCAGGAAGAGTGGCACGCAGTGGATCTCTGCAAGAATAAATACAGAAAAGTTTGGGAGTCTGCCCTGCCCAAGGAGG